>NW_026599434.1:740000-1480000 GCF_023634085.1 Falco cherrug
GGAGAACTCCTGTCTGGCATCTTCGCTAGTGGAGTTGTGCATGGGGTGTGTTTGGAACATTTTGTCACCGGCCGACTCCAAAATTCAGCGGTTCCCCATCTCAGCCCAGAAAGCAGGTAGAACAACTTTTGTAGTGTCTTGTTGATGCCTACCGGAGCAATGTAAAAACTACCAACAGAATTCGTTCCTAGCACCTTCGCTAGTGGAGTTGTGCATGGGGTGTATTTATTAAAATTTGGTCACCAGCCGAGTCCAAAATTCAGCTGTTCCCCATCTCAGCCCAGAAAGCAGGTAGAACAACTTTAGTGGTGCCTTTCAGGTGCCTACCAAGGTAGTGTAAAAACTATCAAGAGAACTCCTGTCTGGCACCTTCCCCGGTGGAGTTGTGCATGGGGTGTGTTTGGAACATTTTGTCACCAGCCGACTCCAAAATTCAGCGGTTCCCCATCTCAGCCCAGAAAGCAGGTAGAACAACTTTTCTGGTGTCTTTCAGATGCCTACCAGAGCAATGTAAAAACTACCAGGAGAACTCCTGCCTGGCACCTTCCCCGGTGGAGTTGTGCAGGGGGTGTCTTTGGAACATTTTGTCACTGGCCGACTCCAAAATTCAGCGGTTACCCATCTCAGCCCAGAAAGCAGGTAGAACAACTTTTGTGGTGTCTTTCAGATGCCTACCGGAGCAATGTAAAAACTACCAGGAGAACTCCTGTCTGGCACCTTCCCCGGTGGAGTTGTGCATGGGGTGTGTTTGGAACATTTTGTCGCCGGCCGAGTCCAAAATTCAGCGGTTCCCCATCTCAGCCCAGAAAGCAGGAAGAACAACTTTTGTGGTGTCCTTTTGATGCCTACCGGAGCAATGTTAAAACTACCAACAGAACTCGTCCCTGGCACCTTCGCTAGTGGAGTTGTGCAGGGGGTGTATTTATTAAAATTTTGTCACCAGCCGAGTCCAAAATTCAGCGGTTCCCCATCTCAGCCCAGAAAGCAGGTAGAACAACTTTTGTGGTGCCTTTCAGCTGCCTACCAAGGTAGTGTAAAAACTACCAAGAGAACTCCTGCCTGGCACCTTCCCCGGTGGAGTTGTGCAGGGGGTGTGTTTGGAACATTTTGTCACCGGCCGACTCCAAAATTCAGCGGTTCCCCATCTCAGCCCAGAAAGCAGGTAGAACAACTTTTCTGGTGTCTTTCAGATGCCTACCAAGGTAGTGTAAAAACTATTAAGAGAACTCCTGTCTGGCACCTTCCCCGGTGGAGTTGTGCATGGGGTGTGTTTGGAACATTTTGTCACCGGCCGAGCCCAAAATTCAGCGGTTCCCCATCTCAGCCCAGAGAGCAGGTAGAACAACTTTTGTGGTGTCTTTCAGATGCCTACCGGAGCAATGTAAAAACTACCAGGAGAACTCCTGTCTGGCACCTTCCCCGGTGGAGTTGTGCATGGGGTGTGTTTGGAACATTTTGTCACCGGCCGACTCCAAAATTCAGCGGTTCCCCATCTCAGCCCAGAGAGCAGGTAGAACAACTTTTGTGGTGTCTTTCAGATGCCTACCAGAGCAATGTAAAAACTACCAGGAGAACTCCTGTCTGGCACCTTCCCCGGTGGAGTTGTGCATGGGGTGTGTTTGGAACATTTTGTCACCAGCCGACTCCAAAATTCAGCGGTTCCCCATCTCAGCCCAGAAAGCAGGTAGAACAACTTTTGTGGTGTCTTTCAGATGCCTACCAAGGTAGTGTAAAAACTACCAGGAGAACTCCTGTCTGGCACCTTCGCTAGTGGAGTTGTGCATGGGGTGTGTTTGGAACATTTTGTCACCGGCCGACTCCAAAATTCAGCGGTTCCCCATCACAGCCCAGAAAGCAGGTAGAACAACTTTTGTGGTGTCTTTCAGATGCCTACCGGAGCAATGTAAAAACTACCAGGAGAACTCCTGTCTGGCATCTTCGCTAGTGGAGTTGTGCATGGGGTGTGTTTGGAACATTTTGTCACCGGCCGACTCCAAAATTCAGCGGTTCCCCATCTCAGCCCAGAAAGCAGGTAGAACAACTTTTGTAGTGTCTTGTTGATGCCTACCGGAGCAATGTAAAAACTACCAACAGAATTCGTTCCTAGCACCTTCGCTAGTGGAGTTGTGCATGGGGTGTATTTATTAAAATTTGGTCACCAGCCGAGTCCAAAATTCAGCTGTTCCCCATCTCAGCCCAGAAAGCAGGTAGAACAACTTTAGTGGTGCCTTTCAGGTGCCTACCAAGGTAGTGTAAAAACTATCAAGAGAACTCCTGTCTGGCACCTTCCCCGGTGGAGTTGTGCATGGGGTGTGTTTGGAACATTTTGTCACCAGCCGAGTCCAAAATTCAGCTCTTCCCCATCTCAGCCCAGAAAGCAGGTAGAACAACTTTTCTGGTGTCTTTCAGATGCCTACCAGAGCAATGTAAAAACTACCAGGAGAACTCCTGCCTGGCACCTTCCCCGGTGGAGTTGTGCAGGGGGTGTCTTTGGAACATTTTGTCACTGGCCGACTCCAAAATTCAGCGGTTACCCATCTCAGCCCAGAAAGCAGGTAGAACAACTTTTGTGGTGTCTTTCAGATGCCTACCGGAGCAATGTAAAAACTACCAGGAGAACTCCTGTCTGGCACCTTCCCCGGTGGAGTTGTGCATGGGGTGTGTTTGGAACATTTTGTCGCCGGCCGAGTCCAAAATTCAGCGGTTCCCCATCTCAGCCCAGAAAGCAGGAAGAACAACTTTTGTGGTGTCCTTTTGATGCCTACCGGAGCAATGTTAAAACTACCAACAGAACTCGTCCCTGGCACCTTCGCTAGTGGAGTTGTGCAGGGGGTGTATTTATTAAAATTTTGTCACCAGCCGAGTCCAAAATTCAGCGGTTCCCCATCTCAGCCCAGAAAGCAGGTAGAACAACTTTTGTGGTGCCTTTCAGCTGCCTACCAAGGTAGTGTAAAAACTACCAAGAGAACTCCTGCCTGGCACCTTCCCCGGTGGAGTTGTGCAGGGGGTGTGTTTGGAACATTTTGTCACCGGCCGACTCCAAAATTCAGCGGTTCCCCATCTCAGCCCAGAAAGCAGGTAGAACAACTTTTCTGGTGTCTTTCAGATGCCTACCAAGGTAGTGTAAAAACTATTAAGAGAACTCCTGTCTGGCACCTTCCCCGGTGGAGTTGTGCATGGGGTGTGTTTGGAACATTTTGTCACCGGCCGAGCCCAAAATTCAGCGGTTCCCCATCTCAGCCCAGAGAGCAGGTAGAACAACTTTTGTGGTGTCTTTCAGATGCCTACCGGAGCAATGTAAAAACTACCAGGAGAACTCCTGTCTGGCACCTTCCCCGGTGGAGTTGTGCATGGGGTGTGTTTGGAACATTTTGTCACCAGCCGAGTCCAAAATTCAGCGGTTCCCCATCTCAGCCCAGAAAGCAGGTAGAACAACTTTTGTGGTGTCTTTCAGATGCCTACCGGAGCAATGTAAAAACTACCAACAGAATTCGTTCCTAGCACCTTCGCTAGTGGAGTTGTGCATGGGGTGTGTTTGGAACATTTTGTCACCGGCCGACTCCAAAATTCAGCGGTTCCCCATCTCAGCCCAGAAAGCAGGTAGAACAACTTTTGTAGTGTCTTGTTGATGCCTACCGGAGCAATGTAAAAACTACCAACAGAATTCGTTCCTAGCACCTTCGCTAGTGGAGTTGTGCATGGGGTGTATTTATTAAAATTTGGTCACCAGCCGAGTCCAAAATTCAGCTGTTCCCCATCTCAGCCCAGAAAGCAGGTAGAACAACTTTAGTGGTGCCTTTCAGGTGCCTACCAAGGTAGTGTAAAAACTATCAAGAGAACTCCTGTCTGGCACCTTCCCCGGTGGAGTTGTGCATGGGGTGTGTTTGGAACATTTTGTCACCAGCCGACTCCAAAATTCAGCGGTTCCCCATCTCAGCCCAGAAAGCAGGTAGAACAACTTTTCTGGTGTCTTTCAGATGCCTACCAGAGCAATGTAAAAACTACCAGGAGAACTCCTGCCTGGCACCTTCCCCGGTGGAGTTGTGCAGGGGGTGTCTTTGGAACATTTTGTCACTGGCCGACTCCAAAATTCAGCGGTTACCCATCTCAGCCCAGAAAGCAGGTAGAACAACTTTTGTGGTGTCTTTCAGATGCCTACCGGAGCAATGTAAAAACTACCAGGAGAACTCCTGTCTGGCACCTTCCCCGGTGGAGTTGTGCATGGGGTGTGTTTGGAACATTTTGTCGCCGGCCGAGTCCAAAATTCAGCGGTTCCCCATCTCAGCCCAGAAAGCAGGAAGAACAACTTTTGTGGTGTCCTTTTGATGCCTACCGGAGCAATGTTAAAACTACCAACAGAACTCGTCCCTGGCACCTTCGCTAGTGGAGTTGTGCAGGGGGTGTATTTATTAAAATTTTGTCACCAGCCGAGTCCAAAATTCAGCGGTTCCCCATCTCAGCCCAGAAAGCAGGTAGAACAACTTTTGTGGTGCCTTTCAGCTGCCTACCAAGGTAGTGTAAAAACTACCAAGAGAACTCCTGCCTGGCACCTTCCCCGGTGGAGTTGTGCAGGGGGTGTGTTTGGAACATTTTGTCACCGGCCGACTCCAAAATTCAGCGGTTCCCCATCTCAGCCCAGAAAGCAGGTAGAACAACTTTTCTGGTGTCTTTCAGATGCCTACCAAGGTAGTGTAAAAACTATTAAGAGAACTCCTGTCTGGCACCTTCCCCGGTGGAGTTGTGCATGGGGTGTGTTTGGAACATTTTGTCACCGGCCGAGCCCAAAATTCAGCGGTTCCCCATCTCAGCCCAGAGAGCAGGTAGAACAACTTTTGTGGTGTCTTTCAGATGCCTACCGGAGCAATGTAAAAACTACCAGGAGAACTCCTGTCTGGCACCTTCCCCGGTGGAGTTGTGCATGGGGTGTGTTTGGAACATTTTGTCACCAGCCGAGTCCAAAATTCAGCGGTTCCCCATCTCAGCCCAGAAAGCAGGTAGAACAACTTTTGTGGTGTCTTTCAGATGCCTACCGGAGCAATGTAAAAACTACCAACAGAATTCGTTCCTAGCACCTTCGCTAGTGGAGTTGTGCATGGGGTGTATTTATTAAAATTTGGTCACCAGCCGAGTCCAAAATTCAGCTGTTCCCCATCTCAGCCCAGAAAGCAGGTAGAACAACTTTTGTGGTGCCTTTCAGCTGCCTACCAAGGTAGTGTAAAAACTATTAAGAGGACTCCTGTCTGGCACCTTCCCCGGTGGAGTTGTGCATGGGGTGTGTTTGGAACATTTTTTCACCGGCCAAGTCCAAAATTCAGCGGTTCCCCATCTCAGCCCAGAAAGCAGGTAGAACAACTTTTCTGGTGTCTTTCAGATGCCTACTGGAGCAATGTAAAAACTACCAGGAGAACTCCTGTCTGGCACCTTCCCCGGTGGAGTTGTGCATGGGGTGTGTTCGGAACATTTTGTCACCGGCCGAGTCCAAAATTCAGCGATTCCCCATCTCAGCCCAGAAAGCAGGTAGAACAACTTTTGTAGTGTCTTGTTGATGCCTACCGGAGCAATGTAAAAACTACCAACAGAACTCGTCCCTGGCACCTTCGCTAGTGGAGTTGTGCATGGGGTGTATTTATTAAAATGTTGTCACCAGCCGAGTCCAAAATTCAGCTGTTCCCCATCTCAGCCCAGAAAGCAGGTAGAACAACTTTTGTGGTGCCTTTCAGGTGCCTACCAAGGTAGTGTAAAAACTATCAAGAGAACTCCTGTCTGGCACCTTCCCCGGTGGAGTTGTGCATGGGGTGTCTTTGGAACATTTTGTCACCGGCCGAGTTTAAAATTCAGCGATTCCCCATCTCAGCCCAGAAAGCAGGTAGAACAACTTTTCTGGTGTCTTTCAGATGCCTACCGGAGCAATGTAAAAACTACCAGGAGAACTCCTGTCTGGCACCTTCCCCGGTGGAGTTGTGCATGGGGTGTGTTTGGAACATTTTGTCACTGGCCGAGTCCAAAATTCAGCGGTTACCCGTCTCAGCCCAGAAAGCAGGTAGAACAACTTTTGTGGTGTCTTTCAGATGCCTACCGGAGCAATGTAAAATCTACCAGGAGAACTCCTGTCTGGCACCTTCCCCGGTGGAGTTGTGCATGGGGTGTGTTTGGAACATTTTGTCACCGGCCGAGTCCAAAATTCAGCGGTTCCCCATCTCAGCCCAGAAAGCAGGAAGAACAACTTTTGTGGTGTCCTTTTGATGCCTACCGGAGCAATGTAAAAACTACCAACATAACTCGTCCCTGGCACCTTCGCTAGTGGAGTTGTGCAGGGGGTGTATTTATTAAAATTTTGTCACCAGCCGAGTCCAAAATTCAGCTGTTCCCCATCTCAGCCCAGAAAGCAGGTAGAACAACTTTTGTGGTGTCTTTCAGATGCCTACCAGAGCAATGTAAAAACTACCAGGAGAACTCCTGTCTGGCACCTTCCCCGGTGGAGTTGTGCATGGGGTGTGTTTGGAACATTTTGTCACCGGCCGACTCCAAAATTCAGCGGTTCCCCATCTCAGCCCAGAAAGCAGGTAGAACAACTTTTGTGGTGTCTTTCAGATGCCTACCAGAGCAATGTAAAAACTACCAGGAGAACTCCTGTCTGGCGCCTTCCCCGGTGGAGTTGTGCATGGGGTGTGTTTGGAACATTTTGTCACCGGCCGACTCCAAAATTCAGCGGTTCCCCATCTCAGCCCAGAAAGCAGGAAGAACAACTTTTGTGGTGTCCTTTTGATGCCTACCGGAGCAATGTAAAAACTACCAACAGAACTCGTCCCTGGCACCTTCGCTAGTGGAGTTGTGCAGGGGGTGTATTTATTAAAATTTTGTCACCAGCCGAGTCCAAAATTCAGCTGTTCCCCATCTCAGCCCAGAAAGCAGGTAGAACAACTTTTGTGGTGCCTTTCAGCTGCCTACCAAGGTAGTGTAAAAACTACCAGGAGAACTCCTGTCTGGCACCTTCCCCGGTGGAGTTGTGCATGGGGTGTGTTTGGAACATTTTGTCACCGGCCGACTCCAAAATTCAGCGGTTCCCCATCTCAGCCCAGAAAGCAGGTAGAACAACTTTTGTGGTGTCTTTCAGATGCCTACCAGAGCAATGTAAAAACTACCAGGAGAACTCCTGTCTGGCACCTTCCCCGGTGGAGTTGTGCATGGGGTGTGTTTGGAACATTTTGTCACCGGCCGACTCCAAAATTCAGCGATTCCCCATCTCAGCCCAGAGAGCAGGTAGAACAACTTTTGTGGTGTCTTTCAGATGCCTACCAGAGCAATGTAAAAACTACCAGGAGAACTCCTGTCTGGCACCTTCCCCGGTGGAGTTGTGCATGGGGTGTGTTTGGAACATTTTGTCACCAGCCGACTCCAAAATTCAGCGGTTCCCCATCTCAGCCCAGAAAGTAGGAAGAACAACTTTTTTGGTGCCTTTCAGCTGCCTACCAAGGTAGTGTAAAAACTATTAAGAGAACTCCTGTCTGGCACATTCCCCGGTGGAGTTGTGCATGGGGTGTGTTTGGAACATTTTGTCACCGGCCGACTCCAAAATTCAGCGGTTCCCCATCTCAGCCCAGAAAGCAGGTAGAACAACTTTTGTAGTGTCTTGTTGATGCCTACCGGAGCAATGTAAAAACTACCAACAGAATTCGTTCCTAGCACCTTCGCTAGTGGAGTTGTGCATGGGGTGTATTTATTAAAATTTGGTCACCAGCCGAGTCCAAAATTCAGCTGTTCCCCATCTCAGCCCAGAAAGCAGGTAGAACAACTTTTGTGGTGCCTTTCAGCTGCCTACCAAGGTAGTGTAAAAACTATCAAGAGAACTCCTGTCTGGCACCTTCCCCGGTGGAGTTGTGCATGGGGTGTGTTTGGAACATTTCGTCACCAGCCGACTCCAAAATTCAGCGGTTCCCCATCTCAGCCCAGAAAGCAGGTAGAACAACTTTTCTGGTGTCTTTCAGATGCCTACCGGAGCAATGTAAAAACTACCAGGAGAACTCCTTTCTGGCACCTTCCCCGGTGGAGTTGTGCATGGGGTGTGTTTGGAACATTTTGTCACTGGCCGAGTCCAAAATTCAGCGGTTACCCGTCTCAGCCCAGAAAGCAGGTAGAACAACTTTTGTGGTGTCTTTCAGATGCCTACCGGAGCAATGTAAAATCTACCAGGAGAACTCCTGTCTGGCACCTTCCCCGGTGGAGTTGTGCATGGGGTGTGTTTGGAACATTTTGTCACCGGCCGAGTCCAAAATTCAGCGGTTCCCCATCTCAGCCCAGAAAGCAGGAAGAACAACTTTTGTGGTGTCCTTTTGATGCCTACCGGAGCAATGTAAAAACTACCAACAGAACTCGTCCCTGGCACCTTCGCTAGTGGAGTTGTGCAGGGGGTGTATTTATTAAAATTTTGTCACCAGCCGAGTCCAAAATTCAGCGGTTCCCCATCTCAGCCCAGAAAGCAGGTAGAACAACTTTTGTGGTGTCTTTCAGATGCCTACCAGAGCAATGTAAAAACTACCAGGAGAACTCCTGTCTGGCACCTTCCCCGCTGGAGTTGTGCAGGGGGTGTGTTTGGAACATTTTGTCACCGGCCGACTCCAAAATTCAGCGGTTCCCCATCTCAGCCCAGAAAGCAGGTAGAACAACTTTTCTGGTGTCTTTCAGATGCCTACCAGAGCAATGTAAAAACTACCAGGAGAACTCCTGTCTGGCACCTTCCCCGGTGGAGTTGTGCATGGGGTGTGTTTGGAACATTTTTTCACCGGCCGACTCCAAAATTCAGCGGTTCCCCATCTCAGCCCAGAGAGCAGGTAGAACAACTTTTGTGGTGTCTTTCAGATGCCTACCAGAGCAATGTAAAAACTACCAGGAGAACTCCTGTCTGGCACCTTCCCCGGTGGAGTTGTGCATGGGGTGTGTTTGGAACATTTTGTCACCGGCCGAGTCCAAAATTCAGCGGTTCCCCATCTCAGCCCAGAAAGTAGGAAGAACAACTTTTTTGGTGCCTTTCAGGTGCCTACCAAGGTAGTGTAAAAACTATTAAGAGAACTCCTGTCTGGCACCTTCCCCGGTGGAGTTGTGCATGGGGTGTGTTTGGAACATTTTGTCACCGGCTGACTCCAAAATTCAGCGGTTCCCCATCACAGCCCAGAAAGCAGGTAGAACAACTTTTGTGGTGTCTTTCAGATGCCTACCGGAGCAATGTAAAAACTACCAGGAGAACTCCTGTCTGGCACCTTCGCTAGTGGAGTTGTGCATGGGGTGTGTTTGGAACATTTTGTCACCGGCCGACTCCAAAATTCAGCGGTTCCCCATCTCAGCCCAGAAAGCAGGTAGAACAACTTTTGTAGTGTCTTGTTGATGCCTACCGGAGCAATGTAAAAACTACCAACAGAATTCGTTCCTAGCACCTTCGCTAGTGGAGTTGTGCATGGGGTGTATTTATTAAAATTTGGTCACCAGCCGAGTCCAAAATTCAGCTGTTCCCCATCTCAGCCCAGAAAGCAGGTAGAACAACTTTTGTGGTGTCTTTCAGGTGCCTACCAAGGTAGTGTAAAAACTATCAAGAGAACTCCTGTCTGGCACCTTCCCCGGTGGAGTTGTGCATGGGGTGTGTTTGGAACATTTCGTCACCAGCCAAGTCCAAAATTCAGCGGTTCCCCATCTCAGCCCAGAAAGCAGGTACAACAACTTTTGTGGTGTCTTTCAGATGCCTACCGGAGCAATGTAAAATCTACCAGGAGAACTCCTGTCTGGCACCTTCCCCGGTGGAGTTGTGCATGGGGTGTGTTTGGAACATTTTGTCACCGGCCGAGTCCAAAATTCAGCGGTTCCCCATCTCAGCCCAGAAAGCAGGTAGAACAACTTTTGTGGTGTCCTTTTGATGCCTACCGGAGCAATGTAAAAACTACCAGGAGAACTCCTGTCTGGCACCTTCCCCGGTGGAGTTGTGCATGGGGTGTGTTTGGAACATTTTGTCACCGGCCGACTCCAAAATTCAGCGGTTCCCCATCTCAGCCCAGAAAGCAGGAAGAACAACTTTTGTGGTGTCTTTCAGATGCCTACCAGAGCAATGTAAAAACTACCAGGAGAACTCCTGTCTGGCACCTTCCCCGGTGGAGTTGTGCATGGGGTGTGTTTGGAACATTTTGTCACCGGCCGAGTCCAAAATTCAGCGGTTCCCCATCTCAGCCCAGAAAGCAGGTAGAACAACTTTTGTGGTGTCTTTCAGATGCCTACCGGAGCAATGTAAAAACTACCAGGAGAACTCCTGTCTGGCACCTTCCCCGGTGGAGTTGTGCATGGGGTGTGTTTGGAACATTTTGTCACCGGCTGACTCCAAAATTCAGCGGTTCCCCATCACAGCCCAGAAAGCAGGTAGAACAACTTTTGTGGTGTCTTTCAGATGCCTACCGGAGCAATGTAAAAACTACCAGGAGAACTCCTGTCTGGCACCTTCGCTAGTGGAGTTGTGCATGGGGTGTGTTTGGAACATTTTGTCACCGGCCGACTCCAAAATTCAGCGGTTCCCCATCTCAGCCCAGAAAGCAGGTAGAACAACTTTTGTAGTGTCTTGTTGATGCCTACCGGAGCAATGTAAAAACTACCAACAGAATTCGTTCCTAGCACCTTCGCTAGTGGAGTTGTGCAGGGGGTGTATTTATTAAAATTTGGTCACCAGCCGAGTCCAAAATTCAGCTGTTCCCCATCTCAGCCCAGAAAGCAGGTAGAACAACTTTTGTGGTGTCTTTCAGATGCCTACCGGAGCAATGTAAAATCTACCAGGAGAACTCCTGTCTGGCACCTTCCCCGGTGGAGTTGTGCATGGGGTGTGTTTGGAACATTTTGTCACCGGCCGAGTCCAAAATTCAGCGGTTCCCCATCTCAGCCCAGAAAGCAGGAAGAACAACTTTTGTGGTGTCCTTTTGATGCCTACCGGAGCAATGTAAAAACTACTAAGAGAACTCCTGTCTGGCACCTTCCCCGGTGGAGTTGTGCATGGGGTGTGTTTGGAACATTTTGTCACCGGCCGACTCCAAAATTCAGCGGTTCCCCATCTCAGCCCAGAAAGCAGGAAGAACAACTTTTGTGGTGTCTTTCAGATGCCTACCAGAGCAATGTAAAAACTACCAAGAGAACTCCTGTCTGGCACCTTCCCCGGTGGAGTTGTGCATGGGGTGTCTTTGGAACATTTTGTCACCGGCCGACTCCAAAATTCAGCGGTTCCCCATCTCAGCCCAGAAAGCAGGTAGAACAACTTTTGTGGTGTCTTTCAGATGCCTACCAGAGCAATGTAAAAACTACCAGGAGAACTCCTGTCTGGCACCTTCCCCGGTGGAGTTGTGCATGGGGTGTGTTTGGAACATTTTGTCACCGGCCGACTCCAAAATTCAGCGGTTCCCCATCTCAGCCCAGAAAGCAGGTAGAACAACTTTTGTGGTGTCTTTCAGATGCCTACCAGAGCAATGTAAAAACTACCAGGAGAACTCCTGTCTGGCACCTTCCCCGGTGGAGTTGTGCATGGGGTGTGTTTGGAACATTTTGTCACCGGCCGAGTCCAAAATTCAGCGGTTCCCCATCTCAGCCCAGAAAGTAGGAAGAACAACTTTTTTGGTGCCTTTCAGGTGCCTACCAAGGTAGTGTAAAAACTATTAAGAGAACTCCTGTCTGGCACCTTCCCCAGTGGAGTTGTGCATGGGGTGTGTTTGGAACATTTTGTCACCGGCTGACTCCAAAATTCAGCGGTTCCCCATCACAGCCCAGAAAGCAGGTAGAACAACTTTTGTGGTGTCTTTCAGATGCCTACCGGAGCAATGTAAAAACTACCAGGAGAACTCCTGTCTGGCACCTTCGCTAGTGGAGTTGTGCATGGGGTGTGTTTGGAACATTTTGTCACCGGCCGACTCCAAAATTCAGCTGTTCCCCATCTCAGCCCAGAAAGCAGGTAGAACAACTTTTGTAGTGTCTTGTTGATGCCTACCGGAGCAATGTAAAAACTACCAACAGAATTCGTTCCTAGCACCTTCGCTAGTGGAGTTGTGCATGGGGTGTATTTATTAAAATTTGGTCACCAGCCGAGTCCAAAATTCAGCTGTTCCCCATCTCAGCCCAGAAAGCAGGTAGAACAACTTTTGTGGTGTCTTTCAGGTGCCTACCAAGGTAGTGTAAAAACTACCAGGAGAACTCCTGTCTGGCACCTTCCCCGGTGGAGTTGTGCATGGGGTGTGTTTGGAACATTTCGTCACCAGCCAAGTCCAAAATTCAGCGGTTCCCCATCTCAGCCCAGAAAGCAGGTAGAACAACTTTTGTGGTGTCTTTCAGATGCCTACCGGAGCAATGTAAAATCTACCAGGAGAACTCCTGTCTGGCACCTTCCCCGGTGGAGTTGTGCATGGGGTGTGTTTGGAACATTTTGTCACCGGCCGACTCCAAAATTCAGCGGTTCCCCATCTCAGCCCAGAAAGCAGGAAGAACAACTTTTGTGGTGTCCTTTTGATGCCTACCGGAGCAATGTAAAAACTACCAGGAGAACTCCTGTCTGGCACCTTCCCCGGTGGAGTTGTGCATGGGGTGTGTTTGGAACATTTTGTCACCGGCCGAGTCCAAAATTCAGCGGTTCCCCATCTCAGCCCAGAAAGCAGGAAGAACAACTTTTGTGGTGTCCTTTTGATGCCTACCGGAGCAATGTAAAAACTACCAACAGAACTCGTCCCTGGCACCTTCGCTAGTGGAGTTGTGCAGGGGGTGTATTTATTAAAATTTTGTCACCAGCCGAGTCCAAAATTCAGCTGTTCCCCATCTCAGCCCAGAAAGCAGGTAGAACAACTTTTGTGGTGCCTTTCAGCTGCCTACCAAGGTAGTGTAAAAACTACCAGGAGAACTCCTGTCTGGCACCTTCCCCGGTGGAGTTGTGCAGGGGGTGTGTTTGGAACATTTTGTCACCGGCTGACTCCAAAATTCAGCGGTTCCCCATCTCAGCCCAGAAAGCAGGTAGAACAACTTTTCTGGTGTCTTTCAGATGCCTACCAAGGTAGTGTAAAAACTATTAAGAGAACTCCTGTCTGGCATCTTCCCCGGTGGAGTTGTGCATGGGGTGTGTTCGGAACATTTTGTCACCGGCCGACTCCAAAATTCAGCGGTTCCCCATCTCAGCCCAGAGAGCAGGTAGAACAACTTTTGTGGTGTCTTTCAGATGCCTACCGGAGCAATGTAAAAACTACCATGAGAACTCCTGTCTGGCACCTTCGCTAGTGGAGTTGTGCATGGGGTGTGTTTGGAACATTTTGTCACCGGCCGAGTCCAAAATTCAGCGATTCCCCATCTCAGCCCAGAAAGCAGGTAGAACAACTTTTGTAGTGTCTTTTTGATGCCTACCGGAGCAATGTAAAAACTACCAACAGAATTCGTTCCTAGCACCTTCGCTAGTGGAGTTGTGCATGGGGTGTATTTATTAAAATTTGGTCACCAGCCGAGTCCAAAATTCAGCTGTTCCCCATCTCAGCCCAGAAAGCAGGTAGAACAACTTTTGTGGTGCCTTTCAGCTGCCTACCAAGGTAGTGTAAAAACTACTAAGAGAACTCCTGTCTGGCACCTTCCCCGGTGGAGTTGTGCAGGGGGTGTGTTTGGAACATTTTGTCACCGGCCGACTCCAAAATTCAGCGGTTCCCCATCTCAGCCCAGAAAGCAGGTAGAACAACTTTTGTGGTGTCTTTCAGATGCCTACCAAGGTAGTGTAAAAACTATTAAGAGAACTCCTGTCTGGCACCTTCCCCGGTGGAGTTGTGCATGGGGTGTGTTTGGAACATTTTGTCACCGGCCGACTCCAAAATTCAGCGGTTCCCCATCTCAGCCCAGAGAGCAGGTAGAACAACTTTTGTGGTGTCTTTCAGATGCCTACCGGAGCAATGTAAAAACTACCAGGAGAACTCCTGTCTGGCACCTTCCCCGGTGGAGTTGTGCATGGGGTGTGTTTGGAACATTTTGTCACCGGCCGAGTCCAAAATTCAGCGGTTCCCCATCTCAGCCCAGAAAGCAGGAAGAACAACTTTTGTGGTGCCTTTCAGGTGCCTACCAAGGTAGTGTAAAAACTACCAGGAGAACTCCTGTCTGGCACCTTCCCCGGTGGAGTTGTGCATGGGGTGTGTTTGGAACATTTTGTCACCGGCCGACTCCAAAATTCAGCGGTTCCCCATCTCAGCCCAGAAAGCAGGTAGAACAACTTTTGTAGTGTCTTGTTGATGCCTACCGGAGCAATGTAAAAACTACCAACAGAATTCGTTCCTAGCACCTTCGCTAGTGGAGTTGTGCATGGGGTGTATTTATTAAAATTTGGTCACCAGCCGAGTCCAAAATTCAGCTGTTCCCCATCTCAGCCCAGAGAGCAGGTAGAACAACTTTTGTGGTGCCTTTCAGCTGCCTACCAAGGTAGTGTAAAAACTATCAAGAGAACTCCTGTCTGGCACCTTCCCCGGTGGAGTTGTGCATGGGGTGTGTTTGGAACATTTCGTCACCAGCCAAGTCCAAAATTCAGCGGTTCCCCATCTCAGCCCAGAAAGCAGGTAGAACAACTTTTGTGGTGTCTTTCAGATGCCTACCGGAGCAATGTAAAAACTACCACGAGAACTCCTGCCTGGCACCTTCCCCGGTGGAGTTGTGCATGGGGTGTGTTTGGAACATTTTGTCACCGGCCGACTCCAAAATTCAGCGGTTCCCCATCTCAGCCCAGAAAGCAGGTAGAACAACTTTTGTGGTGTCTTTCAGATGCCTACCGGAGCAATGTAAAATCTACCAGGAGAACTCCTGTCTGGCACCTTCCCCGGTGGAGTTGTGCATGGGGTGTGTTTGGAACATTTTGTCACCGGCCGAGTCCAAAATTCAGCGGTTCCCCATCTCAGCCCAGAAAGCAGGAAGAACAACTTTTGTGGTGTCCTTTTGAGGCCTACCGGAGCAATGTAAAAACTACCAACAGAACTCGTCCCTGGCACCTTCGCTAGTGGAGTTGTGCAGGGGGTGTATTTATTAAAATTTTGCCACCAGCCGAGTCCAAAATTCAGCGGTTCCCCATCTCAGCCCAGAAAGCAGGTAGAACAACTTTTGTGGTGCCTTTCAGCTGCCTACCAAGGTAGGGTAAAAACTATCAAGAGAACTCCTGTCTGGCACCTTCCCCGGTGGAGTTGTGCAGGGGGTGTGTTTGGAACATTTTGTCACCGGCCGACTCCAAAATTCAGCGGTTCCCCATCTCAGCCCAGAAAGCAGGTAGAACAACTTTTGTGGTGTCTTTCAGATGCCTACCAAGGTAGTGTAAAAACTATTAAGAGAACTCCTGTCTGGCACCTTCCCCGGTGGAGTTGTGCATGGGGTGTGTTTGGAACATTTTGTCACCGGCCGAGTCCAAAATTCAGCGGTTCCCCATCTCAGCCCAGAGAGCAGGTAGAACAACTTTTGTGGTGTCTTTCAGATGCCTACCGGAGCAATGTAAAAACTACCAGGAGAACTCCTGCCTGGCACCTTCCCCGGTGGAGTTGTGCATGGGGTGTGTTTGGAACATTTTGTCACCGGCCGACTCCAAAATTCAGCGGTTCCCCATCTCAGCCCAGAAAGCAGGTAGAACAACTTTTGTAGTGTCTTGTTGATGCCTACCGGAGCAATGTAAAATCTACCAACAGAATTCGTTCCTAGCACCTTCGCTAGTGGAGTTGTGCATGGGGTGTATTTATTAAAATTTTGTCACCAGCCGAGTCCAAAATTCAGCTGTTCCCCATCTCAGCCCAGAAAGCAGGTAGAACAACTTTTGTGGTGCCTTTCAGCTGCCTACCAAGGTAGTGTAAAAACTATCAAGAGAACTCCTGTCTGGCACCTTCCCCGGTGGAGTTGTGCATGGGGTGTGTTTGGAACATTTTGTCACCGGCCGACTCCAAAATTCAGCGGTTCCCCATCTCAGCCCAGAAAGCAGGTAGAACAACTTTTGTGGTGTCTTTCAGATGCCTACTGGAGCAATGTAAAAACTACCAGGAGAACTCCTGTCTGGCACCTTCCCCGGTGGAGTTGTGCATGGGGTGTGTTTGGAACATTTTGTCACCAGCCGACTCCAAAATTCAGCGATTCCCCATCTCAGCCCAGAAAGCAGGTAGAACAACTTTTGTCGTGCCTTTCAAATGCCTACCAAGGTAGTGTAAAAACTACCAAGAGAACTCCTGTCTGGCACCTTCCCCGGTGGAGTTGTGCATGGGGTGTGTTTGGAACATTTTGTCACCAGCCGAGTCCAAAATTCAGCTCTTCCCCATCTCAGCCCAGAAAGCAGGTAGAACAACTTTTGTGGTGCCTTTCAGCTGCCTACCAAGGTAGTGTAAAAACTACTAAGAGAACTCCTGTCTGGCACCTTCCCCGGTGGAGTTGTGCAGGGGGTGTGTTTGGAACATTTTGTCACCGGCCGACTCCAAAATTCAGCTGTTCCCCATCTCAGCCCAGAAAGCAGGTAAAACAACTTTTGTGGTGTCTTTCAGGTGCCTACCAAGGTAGTGTAAAAACTACCAGGAGAACTCCTGCCTGGCACCTTCCCCGGTGGAGTTGTGCATGGGGTGTTTTTGGAACATTTTGTCACCGGCCGACTCCAAAATTCAGCGGTTCCCCATCTCAGCCCAGAAAGCAGGTAGAACAACTTTTGTGGTGTCTTTCAGATGCCTACCGGAGCAATGTAAAATCTACCAGGAGAACTCCTGTCTGGCACCTTCCCCGGTGGAGTTGTGCATGGGGTGTGTTTGGAACATTTTGTCACCGGCCGAGTCCAAAATTCAGCGGTTCCCCATCTCAGCCCAGAAAGCAGGAAGAACAACTTTTGTGGTGTCCTTTTGATGCCTACCGGAGCAATGTAAAAACTACCAACAGAACTCGTCCCTGGCACCTTCGCTAGTGGAGTTGTGCAGGGGGTGTATTTTTTAAAATTTGGTCACCAGCCGAGTCCAAAATTCAGCTGTTCCCCATCTCAGCCCAGAAAGCAGGTAGAACAACTTTTGTGGTGCCTTTCAGCTGCCTACCAAGGTAGTGTAAAAACTACTAAGAGAACTCCTGTCTGGCACCTTCGCTAGTGGAGTTGTGCATGGGGTGTGTTTGGAACATTTTGTCACCGGCCGACTCCAAAATTCAGCGATTCCCCATCTCAGCCCAGAAAGCAGGTAGAACAACTTTTGTAGTGTCTTGTTGATGCCTACCGGAGCAATGTAAAAACTACCAACAGAATTCGTTCCTAGCACCTTCGCTAGTGGAGTTGTGCATGGGGTGTATTTATTAAAATTTGGTCACCAGCCGAGTCCAAAATTCAGCTGTTCCCCATCTCAGCCCAGAAAGCAGGTAGAACAACTTTTGTGGTGCCTTTCAGGTGCCTACCAAGGTAGGGTAAAAACTATCAAGAGAACTCCTGTCTGGCACCTTCCCCGGTGGAGTTGTGCATGGGGTGTGTTTGGAACATTTCGTCACCAGCCAAGTCCAAAATTCAGCGGTTCCCCATCTCAGCCCAGAAAGCAGGTAGAACAACTTTTGTGGTGTCTTTCAGATGCCTACCGGAGCAATGTAAAAACTACCAGGAGAACTCCTGTCTGGCACCTTCCCCGGTGGAGTTGTGCATGGGGTGTGTTTGGAACATTTTGTCA
This sequence comes from Falco cherrug, assembly GCF_023634085.1. Lineage (NCBI taxonomy): Eukaryota > Metazoa > Chordata > Aves > Falconiformes > Falconidae > Falco > Falco cherrug. The sequence goes on from NW_026599434.1 coordinate 757,664, forward strand.
CCAGCCGAGTCCAAAATTCAGCGGTTCCCCATCTCAGCCCAGAAAGCAGGTAGAACAACTTTTCTGGTGTCTTTCAGATGCCTACCGGAGCAATGTAAAAACTACCAGGAGAACTCCTTTCTGGCACCTTCCCCGGTGGAGTTGTGCATGGGGTGTGTTTGGAACATTTTGTCACCGGCCGACTCCAAAATTCAGCGGTTCCCCATCTCAGCCCAGAGAGCAGGTAGAACAACTTTTGTGGTGTCTTTCAGATGCCTACCGGAGAAATGTAAAAACTACCAGGAGAACTCCTGTCTGGCACCTTCCCCGGTGGAGTTGTGCATGGGGTGTGTTTGGAACATTTTGTCACCAGCCGAGTCCAAAATTCAGCGGTTCCCCATCTCAGCCCAGAAAGCAGGTAGAACAACTTTTGTAGTGTCTTTTTGATGCCTACCGGAGCAATGTAAAAACTACCAACAGAATTCGTTCCTAGCACCTTCGCTAGTGGAGTTGTGCATGGGGTGTATTTATTAAAATTTGGTCACCAGCCGAGTCCAAAATTCAGCTGTTCCCCATCTCAGCCCAGAAAGCAGGTAGAACAACTTTTGTGGTGCCTTTCAGCTGCCTACCAAGGTAGTGTAAAAACTATTAAGAGAACTCCTGTCTGGCACCTTCCCCAGTGGAGTTGTGCATGGGGTGTGTTTGGAACATTTTTTCACCGGCCAAGTCCAAAATTCAGCGGTTCCCCATCTCAGCCCAGAAAGCAGGTAGAACAACTTTTGTGGTGTCTTTCAGATGCCTACCGGAGCAATGTAAAAACTACCAGGAGAACTCCTGTCTGGCACCTTCCCCGGTGGAGTTGTGCATGGGGTGTGTTTGGAACATTTTGTCACCGGCAGACTCCAAAATTCAGCGGTTCCCCATCTCAGCCCAGAGAGCAGGTAGAACAACTTTTGTGGTGTCTTTCAGATGCCTACCAGAGCAATGTAAAAACTACCAGGAGAACTCCTGTCTGGCACCTTCCCCGGTGGAGTTGTGCATGGGGTGTGTTTGGAACATTTTGTCACCAGCCGACTCCAAAATTCAGCGGTTCCCCATCTCAGCCCAGAAAGTAGGAAGAACAACTTTTTTGGTGCCTTTCAGGTGCCTACCAAGGTAGTGTAAAAACTACCAGGAGAACTCCTGTCTGGCACCTTCCCCGGTGGAGTTGTGCATGGGGTGTGTTTGGAACATTTTGTCACCGGCCGAGTCCAAAATTCAGCGGTTCCCCATCTCAGCCCAGAAAGCAGGTAGAACAACTTTTGTGGTGTCTTTCAGATGCCTACCAGAGCAATGTAAAAACTACCAGGAGAACTCCTGTCTGGCACCTTCGCTAGTGGAGTTGTGCATGGGGTGTGTTTGGAACATTTTGTCACCGGCCGACTCCAAAATTCAGCGGTTCCCCATCTCAGCCCAGAAAGCAGGTAGAACAACTTTTGTAGTGTCTTGTTGATGCCTACCGGAGCAATGTAAAAACTACCAACAGAATTCGTTCCTAGCACCTTCGCTAGTGGAGTTGTGCATGGGGTGTATTTATTAAAATTTGGTCACCAGCCGAGTCCAAAATTCAGCTGTTCCCCATCTCAGCCCAGAAAGCAGGTAGAACAACTTTTGTGGTGCCTTTCAGCTGCCTACCAAGGTAGTGTAAAAACTACTAAGAGAACTCCTGTCTGGCACCTTCCCCGGTGGAGTTGTGCATGGGGTGTGTTTGGAACATTTTGTCACCAGCCGAGTCCAAAATTCAGCGGTTCCCCATCTCAGCCCAGAAAGCAGGTAGAACAACTTTTGTGGTGTCTTTCAGATGCCTACCAAGGTAGTGTAAAAACTACTAAGAGAACTCCTGTCTGGCACCTTCCCCGGTGGAGTTGTGCATGGGGTGTGTTTGGAACATTTTGTCACCAGCCGACTCCAAAATTCAGCTGTTCCCCATCTCAGCCCAGAAAGCAGGTAGAACAACTTTTGTGGTGTCTTTCAAATGCCTACCAGAGCAATGTAAAAACTACCAGGAGAACTCCTGTCTGGCACCTTCGCTAGTGGAGTTGTGCATGGGGTTTGTTTGGAACATTTTGTCACCGGCCGACTCCAAAATTCAGCGATTCCCCATCTCAGCCCAGAAAGCAGGTAGAACAACTTTTGTAGTGTCTTGTTGATGCCTACCGGAGCAATGTAAAAACTACCAACAGAATTAGTTCCTAGCACCTTCGATAGTGGAGTTGTGCATGGGGTGTATTTATTAAAATTTGGTCACCAGCCGAGTCCAAAATTCAGCTGTTCCCCATCTCAGCCCAGAAAGCAGGTAGAACAACTTTTGTGGTGCCTTTCAGCTGCCTACAAAGGTAGTGTAAAAACTATCAAGAGAACTCTTGTCTGGCACCTTCCCCGGTGGAGTTGTGCATGGGGTGTGTTTGGAACATTTCGTCACCAGCCGACTCCAAAATTCAGCGGTTCCCCATCTCAGCCCAGAAAGCAGGTAGAACAACTTTTGTGGTGTCTTTCAAATGCCTACCAAGGTAGCGTAAAAACTATTAAGAGAACTCCTGTCTGGCACCTTCCCCGGTGGAGTTGTGCATGGGGTGTGTTTGGAACATTTTGTCACCGGCCGAGTCCAAAATTCAGCGGTTCCCCATCTCAGCCCAGAAAGCAGGTAGAACAACTTTTGTGGTGCCTTTCAGCTGCCTACCAAGGTAGTGTAAAAACTACTAAGAGAACTCCTGTCTGGCACCTTCCCCGGTGGAGTTGTGCATGGGGTGTGTTTGGAACATTTTGTCACCGGCCGAATCCAAAATTCAGCGGTTCCCCATCTCAGCCCAGAAAGCAGGTAGAACAACTTTTGTGGTGTCTTTCAGATGCCTACCGGAGCAATGTAAAAACTACCAGGAGAACTCCTGTCTGGCACCTTCCCCGGTGGAGTTGTGCATGGGGTGTCTTTGGAACATTTTGTCACCGGCCGACTCCAAAATTCAGCGGTTCCCCATCTCAGCCCAGAAAGCAGGTAGAACAACTTTTGTGGTGCCTTTCAGATGCCTACCAAGGTAGTGTAAAAACTACCAGGAGAACTCCTGTGTGGCACCTTCCCCGGTGGAGTTGTGCATGGGGTGTGTTTGGAACATTTTGTCACCAGCCGACTCCAAAATTCAGCGATTCCCCATCTCAGCCCAGAAAGCAGGTAGAACAACTTTTGTGGTGTCCTTTTGATGCCTACCGGAGCAATGTAAAAACTACCAACAGAACTCGTCCCTGGCACCTTCGCTAGTGGAGTTGTGCATGGGGTGTATTTATTAAAATTTTGTCACCAGCCGAGTCCAAAATTCAGCTGTTCCCCATCTCAGCCCAGAAAGCAGGTAGAACAACTTTTGTGGTGTCTTTCAGATGCCTCCTGGAGCAATATAAAAACTACCAGGAGAACTCCTGTCTGGCACCTTCCCCGGTGGAGTTGTGCATGGGGTGTGTTTGGAACATTTTGTCACCGGCCGAGTCCAAAATTCAGCGGTTCCCCATCTCAGCCCAGAGAGCAGGTAGAACAACTTTTGTGGTGTCTTTCAGATGCCTACCAGAGCAATGTAAAAACTACCAGGAGAACTCCTGTCTGGCACCTTCCCCGGTGGAGTTGTGCAGGGGGTGTGTTTGGAACATTTTGTCACCAGCCGAGTCCAAAATTCAGCGGTTCCCCATCTCAGCCCAGAAAGAAGGAAGAACAACTTTTTTGGTGCCTTTCAGGTGCCTACCAAGGTAGTGTAAAAACTATCAAGAGAACTCCTGTCTGGCACCTTCCCCGGTGGAAATGTGCAGGGGGTGTGTTTGGAACATTTTGTCACCGGCCGAGTCCAAAATTCAGCGGTTCCCCATCTCAGCCCAGAAAGCAGGTAGAACAACTTTTGTGGTGTCTTTCAGATGCCTACCGGAGCAATGTAAAAACTACCAGGAGAACTCCTGTCTGGCACCTTCGCTAGTGGAGTTGTGCATGGGGTGTGTTTGGAACATTTTGTCACCGGCCGACTCCAAAATTCAGCGGTTCCCCATCTCAGCCCAGAAAGCAGGAAGAACAACTTTTGTAGTGTCTTGTTGATGCCTACCGGAGCAATGTAAAAACTACCAACAGAATTCGTTCCTAGCACCTTCGCTAGTGGAGTTGTGCATGGGGTGTATTTATTAAAATTTGGTCACCAGCCGAGTCCAAAATTCAGCTGTTCCCGATCTCAGCCCAGAAAGCAGGTAGAACAACTTTTGTGGTGCCTTTCAGCTGCCTACCAAGGTAGTGTAAAAACTATTAAGAGAACTCCTGTCTGGCACCTTCCCCGGTGGAGTTGTGCATGGGGTGTCTTTGGAACATTTTGTCACCGGCCGACTCCAAAATTCAGCGGTTCCCCATCTCAGCCCAGAAAGCAGGTAGAACAACTTTTGTGGTGCCTTTCAGATGCCTACCAAGGTAGTGTAAAAACTACCAGGAGAACTCCTGTGTGGCACCTTCCCCGGTGGAGTTGTGCATGGGGTGTGTTTGGAACATTTTGTCACCAGCCGACTCCAAAATTCAGCTGTTCCCCATCTCAGCCCAGAAAGCAGGTAGAACAACTTTTGTGGTGTCTTTCAGATGCCTACCAGAGCAATGTAAAAACTACCAGGAGAACTCCTGTCTGGCACCTTTGCTAGTGGAGTTGTGCATGGGGTGTGTTTGGAACATTTTGTCACCGGCCGACTCCAAAATTCAGCGGTTCCCCATCTCAGCCCAGAAAGCAGGTAGAACAACTTTTGTAGTGTCTTGTTGATGCCTACCAGAGCAATGTAAAAACTACCAACAGAATTCGTTCCTAGCACCTTCGCTAGTGGAGTTGTGCATGGGGTGTATTTATTAAAATTTGGTCACCAGCCGAGTCCAAAATTCAGCTGTTCCCCATCTCAGCCCAGAAAGCAGGTAGAACAACTTTTGTGGTGCCTTTCAGCTGCCTACCAAGGTAGTGTAAAAACTATTAAGAGAACTCCTGTCTGGCACCTTCCCCGGTGGAGTTGTGCAGGGGGTGTGTTTGGAACATTTTGTCACCGGCCGACTCCAAAATTCAGCGGTTCCCCATCTCAGCCCAGAAAGCAGGTAGAACAACTTTTGTGGTGTCTTTCAGATGCCTACCAAGGTAGTGTAAAAACTACCAGGAGAACTCCTGTCTGGCACCTTCCCCGGTGGAGTTGTGCATGGGGTGTGTTTGGAACATTTTGTCACCAGCCGACTCCAAAATTCAGCTGTTCCCCATCTCAGCCCAGAAAGCAGGTAGAACAACTTTTGTGGTGTCTTTCAGATGCCTACCAGAGCAATGTAAAAACTACCAGGAGAACTCCTGTCTGGCACCTTCGCTAGTGGAGTTGTGCATTGGGTGTGTTTGGAACATTTTGTCACCGGCCGACTCCAAAATTCAGCGATTCCCCATCTCAGCCCAGAAAGCAGGTAGAACAACTTTTGTAGTGTCTTGTTGATGCCTACCGGAGCAATGTAAAAACTACCAACAGAATTCGTTCCTAGCACCTTCGCTAGTGGAGTTGTGCATGGGGTGTATTTATTAAAATTTGGTCACCAGCCGAGTCCAAAATTCAGCTGTTCCCCATCTCAGCCCAGAAAGCAGGTAGAACAACTTTTGTGGTGCCTTTCAAATGCCTACCAAGGTAGTGTAAAAACTACTAAGAGAACTCCTGCCTGGCACCTTCCCCGGTGGAGTTGTGCATGGGGTGTGTTTGGAACATTTCGTCACCAGCCGACTCCAAAATTCAGCGGTTCCCCATCTCAGCCCAGAAAGCAGGTAGAACAACTTTTGTGGTGCCTTTCAGGTGCCTACCAAGGTAGGGTAAAAACTATCAAGAGAACTCCTGTCTGGCACCTTCCCCGGTGGAGTTGTGCAGGGGGTGTGTTTGGAACATTTTGTCAACAGCCGAGTCCAAAATTCAGCTGTTCCCCATCTCAGCCCAGAAAGCAGGTAGAACAACTTTTGTCGTGCCTTTCAAATGCCTACTAAGGTAGCGTAAAAACTATTAAGAGAACTCCTGTCTGGCACCTTCCCCGGTGGAGTTGTGCATGGGGTGTGTTTGGAACATTTTGTCACCGGCCGACTCCAAAATTCAGCGGTTCCCCATCTCAGCCCAGAGAGCAGGTAGAACAACTTTTGTGGTGTCTTTCAGATGCCTACCGGAGCAATGTAAAAACTACCACCAGAATTCGTCCCTGACACCTTCGCTAGTGGAGTTGTGCATGGGGTGTCTTTGGAACATTTTGTCACCGGCCGAATCCAAAATTCAGCGGTTCCCCATCTCAGCCCAGAAAGCAGGTAGAACAACTTTTGTGGTGCCTTTCAAATGCCTACCAAGGTAGTGTAAAAACTACCAAGAGAACTCCTGCCTGGCACCTTCCCCGGTGGAGTTGTGCATGGGGTGTGTTTGGAACATTTTGTCACCGGCCGACTCCAAAATTCAGCGGTTCCCCATCTCAGCCCAGAAAGCAGGTAGAACAACTTTTGTGGTGTCCTTTTGATGCCTACCGGAGCAATGTAAAAACTACCAACAGAACTCGTCCCTGGCACCTTCGCTAGTTCAGTTGTGCATGGGGTGTATTTATTAAAATTTTGTCACCAGCCGAGTCCAAAATTCAGCTGTTCCCCATCTCAGCCCAGAAAGCAGGTAGAACAACTTTTGTGGTGTCTTTCAGATGCCTACCGGAGCAATGTAAAAACTACCAGGAGAACTCCTGTCTGGCACCTTCCCCGGTGGAGTTGTGCATGGGGTGTGTTTGGAACATTTTGTCACCGGCCGAATCCAAAATTCAGCGGTTCCCCATCTCAGCCCAGAAAGCAGGTAGAACAACTTTTGTGGTGCCTTTCAGCTGCCTACCAAGGTAGTGTAAAAACTATTAAGAGAACTCCTGTCTGGCACCTTCCCCGGTGGAGTTGTGCAGGGGGTGTGTTTGGAACATTTTGTCACCGGCCGACTCCAAAATTCAGCGGTTCCCCATCTCAGCCCAGAAAGCAGGTAGAACAACTTTTGTGGTGTCTTTCAGATGCCTACCGGAGCAATGTAAAAACTACCAACAGAACTCCTGCCTGGCACCTTCCCCGGTGGAGTTGTGCAGGGGGTGTGTTTGGAACATTTTGTCACCGGCCGAGTCCAAAATTCAGCGATTCCCCATCTCAGCCCAGAAAGCAGGAAGAACACCTTTTGTGGTGTCCTTTTGATGCCTACCGGAGCAATGTAAAAACTACCAACAGAACTCGTCCCTGGCACCTTCGCTAGTGGAGTTGTGCATGGGGTGTGTTTGGAACATTTTGTCACCGGCCGACTCCAAAATTCAGCTGTTCCCCATCTCAGCCCAGAAAGCAGGAAGAACAACTTTTATGGTGTCTTTCAGATGTCTACCGGATCAATGTAAAAACTACCAACAGAACTCCTTTCTGGCACCTTCCCCGGTGGAGTTGTGCATGGGGTGTGTTTGGAACATTTTGTCACCAGCCGAGTCCAAAATTCAGCGGTTCCCCATCTCAGCCCAGAAAGCAGGTAGAACAACTTTTGTGGTGTCTTTCAGATGCCTACCGGAGCAATGTAAAAACTACCAGGAGAACTCCTGTCTGGCACCTTCCCCGCTGGAGTTGTGCAGGGGGTGTGTTTGGAACATTTTGTCACCGGCCGACTCCAAAATTCAGCGGTTCCCCATCTCAGCCCAGAAAGCAGGTAGAACACCTTTTGTGGTGTCCTTTTGATGCCTACAGGAGCAATGTAAAAACTACCAACAGAGCTCGTCCCTTGCACCTTCCCCGGTGGAGTTGTGCATGGGGTGTGTTTGGAACATTTTGTCACCGGCCGAGTCCAAAATTCAGCGGTTCCCCATCTCAGCCCAGAAAGCAGGTAGAACAACTTTTGTGGTGCCTTTCAGGTGCCTACCAAGGTAGTGTAAAAACTACCAGGAGAACTCCTGTCTGGCACCTTCCCCGGTGGAGTTGTGCATGGGGTGTGTTTGGAACATTTTGTCACCGGCCGACTCCAAAATTCAGCGGTTCCCCATCTCAGCCCAGAAAGCAGGTAGAACAACTTTTGTGGTGCCTTTCAGATGCCTACCGGAGCAATGTAAAAACTACCAGGAGAACTCCTGTCTGGCACCTTCCCCGGTGGAGTTGTGCATGGGGTGTGTTCGGAACATTTTGTCACCAGCCGAGTCCAAAATTCAGCGGTTCCCCATCTCAGCCCAGAAAGCAGGTAGAACAACTTTTTTGGTGTCTTTCAGATGCCTACCGGAGCAATGTAAAAACTACCAGGAGAACTCCTGTCTGGCACCTTCCCCGGTGGAGTTGTGCATGGGGTGTGTTTGGAACATTTTGTCACCAGCCGAGTCCAAAATTCAGCGGTTCCCCATCTCAGCCCAGAAAGCAGGTAGAACAACTTTTGTGGTGCCTTTCAAATGCCTACCGGAGCAATGTAAAAACTACCAAGAGAACTCCTGTCTGGCACCTTCCCCGGTGGAGTTGTGCATGGGGTGTGTTTGGAACATTTTGTCACCAGCCGACTCCAAAATTCAGCGGTTCCCCATCTCAGCCCAGAAAGCAGGTAGAACAACTTCTGTGGTGTCTTTCAAATGCCTACCAGAGCAATGTAAAAACTACCAAGAGAACTCCTGTCTGGCACCTTCCCCGGTGGAGTTGTGCAGGGGGTGTGTTTGGAACATTTTGTCACCGGCCGAGTCCAAAATTCAGCGGTTCCCCATCTCAGCCCAGAAAGCAGGTAGAACAACTTTTGTGGTGCCTTTCAGGTGCCTACCAAGGTAGTGTAAAAACTTCCAACAGAACTGTTGTCTGGCACCTTCCCCGGTGGAGTTGTGCATGGGGTGTGTTTGGAACATTTTGTCACCAGCCGACTCCAAAATTCAGCGGTTCCCCATCTCAGCCCAGAAAGCAGGTAGAACAACTTTTGTGGTGTCTTTCAGATGCCTACCAAGGTAGTGTAAAAACTACTAAGAGAACTCCTGTCTGGCACCTTCCCCGGTGGAGTTGTGCAGGGGGTGTGTTTGGAACATTTTTTCACCAGCCGACTCCAAAATTCAGCGGTTCCCCATCTCAGCCCAGAAAGCAGGTAGAACAACTTTTGTGGTGTCTTTCAGATGCCTACCGGAGCAATGTAAAAATTACCAGGAGAACTCCTGTCTGGCACCTTCCCCGGTGGAGTTGTGCATGGGGTGTGTTTGGAACATTTTGTCACCGGCCGAGTCCAAAATTCAGCGATTCCCCATCTCAGCCCAGAAAGCAGGTAGAACAACTTTTGTGGTGTCTTTCAGATGCCTACCGGAGCAATGTAAAAACTACCAGGAGAACTCCTGTCTGGCACCTTCCCCGGTGGAGTTGTGCATGGGGTGTGTTTGGAACATTTTTTCACCGGCCGAGTCCAAAATTCAGCGATTCCCCATCTCAGCCCAGAAAGCAGGAAGAACAACTTTTGTGGTGTCCTTTTGATGCCTACAGGAGCAATGTAAAAACTACCAGGAGAACTCCTGTCTGGCACCTTCCCCGGTGGAGTTGTGCATGGGGTGTGTTTGGAACATTTTGTCACCGGCCGACTCCAAAATTCAGCGGTTCCCCATCTCAGCCCAGAAAGCAGGTAGAACAACTTTTTTGGTGCCTTTCAAATGCCTACCAAGGTAGTGTAAAAACTACCAAGAGAACTCCTGCCTGGCACATTCCCCGGTGGAGTTGTGCATGGGGTGTGTTTGGAACATTTTGTCACTGGCAGAGTCCAAAATTCAGCGGTTCCCCATCTCAGCTCAGAAAGCAGGTAGAACAACTTTTGTGGTGTCTTTCAGATGCCTACCGGAGCAATGTAAAAACTACCAGGAGAACTCCTGTCTGGCACCTTCCCCGGTGGAGTTGTGCATGGGGTGTGATTGGAACATTTTGTCACCGGCCGACTCCAAAATTCAGCGGTTCCCCATCTCACCCCAGAAAGCAGGAAGAACAACTTTTGTGGTGCCTTTCAGATGCCTACCGGAGCAATGTAAAAACTACCAGGAGAACTCCTGTCTGGCACCTTCCCCGGTGGAGTTGTGCATGGGGTGTGTTTGGAACATTTTGTCACCGGCCGAGTCCAAAATTCAGCGGTTCCCCATCTCAGCCCAGAAAGCAAAAAGAACAACTTTTGTGGTGTCCTTTTGATGCCTACAGGAGCAATGTAAAAACTACCAGGAGAACTCCTGTCTGGCACCTTCCCCGGTGGAGTTGTGCATGGGGTGTGTTTGGAACATTTTGTCACCAGCCGACTCCAAAATTCAGCTGTTCCCCATCTCAGCCCAGAAAGCAGGTAGAACAACTTTTGTGGTGTCTTTCAGATGCCTACCGGAGCAATGTAAAAACTACCAGGAGAACTCCTGTCTGGCACCTTCCCCGGTGGAGTTGTGCATGGGGTGTCTTTGGAACATTTTTTCACCGGGCGACTCTAAAATTCAGCGGTTCCCCATCTCAGCCCAGAAAGCAGGTAGAACAACTTTTGTGGTGTCTTTCAGCTGCCTACCAAGGTAGTATAAAAACTACCAGGAGAACTCCTGTCTGGCACCTTCCCCGGTGGAGTTGTGCATGGGGTGTGTTTGGAACATTTTGTCACCGGCCGAGTCCAAAATTCAGCGGTTCCCCATCTCAGCCCAGAAAGCAGGTAGAACAACTTTTGTGGTGTCTTTCAGATGCCTACCGGAGCAATGTAAAAACTACCAGGAGAACTCCTGTCTGGCACCTTCCCCGGTGGAGTTGTGCATGGGGTGTGTTTGGAACATTTTGTTACCGGCCGAGTCCAAAATTCAGCGGTTCCCCATCTCAGCCCAGAAAGCAGGTAGAACAACTTTTGTGGTGTCTTTCAGGTGCCTACCAAGGTAGTGTAAAAACTACTAAGAGAACTCCTGTCTGGCACCTTCCCCGGTGGAGTTGTGCATGGGGTGTGTTTGGAACATTTTGTCACCGGCCGAGTCCAAAATTCAGCGGTTCCCCATCTCAGCCCAGAAAGCAGGTAGAACAACTTTTGTGGTGTCCTTTTGATGCCTACCGGAGCAATGTAAAAACTACCAAGAGAACTCGTCCCTGGCACCTTCGCTAGTGGAGTTGTGCATGGGGTGTATTTATTAAAATTTTGTCACCAGCCGAGTCCAAAATTCAGCGGTTCCCCATCTCAGCCCAGAAAGCAGGTAGAACAACTTTTGTGGTGCCTTTCAGCTGCCTACCAAGGTAGTGTAAAAACTATCAAGAGAACTCTTGTCTGGCACCTTCCCTAGTGGAGTTGTGCATGGGGTGTGTTTGGAACATTTTGTCACCGGCCGACTCCAAAATTCAGCGGTTCCCCATCTCAGCCCAGAAAGCAGGTAGAACAACTTTTGTGGTGTCTTTCAGATGCCTACCGGAGCAATGTAAAAACTACCAGGAGAACTCCTGTCTGGCACCTTCCCCGGTGGAGTTGTGCATGGGGTGTGTTTGGAACATTTTGTCACCAGCCGAGTCCAAAAGTCAGCGGTTCCCCATCTCAGCTCAGAAAGCAGGTAGAACAACTTTTGTGGTGCCTTTCAAATGCCTACCAAGGTAGTGTAAAAACTACCAAGAGAACTCCTGCCTGGCACCTTCCCCGGTGGAGTTGTGCATGAGGTGTCTTTGGAACATTTTGTCACCGGCCGAGTCCAAAATTCAGCGGTTCCCCATCTCAGCCCAGAAAGCAGGTAGAACAACTTTTGTGGTGTCTTTCAGATGCCTACCGGAGCAATGTAAAAACTACCAGGAGAACTCCTGTCTGGCACCTTCCCCGGTGGAGTTGTGCAGGGGGTGTGTTTGGAACATTTTGTCACCGGCCGACTCCAAAATTCAGCGGTTCCCCATCTCAGCCCAGAAAGCAGGTAGAACAACTTTTGTGGTGTCCTTTTGATGCCTACAGGAGCAATGTAAAAACTACCAGGAGAACTCCTGTCTGGCACCTTCCCCGGTGGAGTTGTGCATGGGGTGTGTTTGGAACATTTTGTCACCAGCCGAGTCCAAAAGTCAGCGGTTCCCCATCTCAGCTCAGAAAGCAGGTAGAACAACTTTTGTGGTGCCTTTCAGATGCCTACCAAGGTAGTGTAAAAACTACAAAGAGAACTCCTGTCTGGCACCTTCCCCGGTGGAGTTGTGCAGGGGGTGTGTTTGGAACATTTTGTCACCGGCCGACTCCAAAATTCAGCGGTTCCCCATCTCAGCCCAGAAAGCAGGTAGAACAACTTTTGTGGTGTCTTTCAGATGCCTACCGGAGCAATGTAAAAACTACCAGGAGAACTCCTGTCTGGCACCTTCCCCGGTGGAGTTGTGCATGGGGTGTGTTTGGAACATTTTGTCACCGGCCGACTCCAAAATTCAGCTGTTCCCCATCTCAGCCCAGAAAGCAGGTAGAACAACTTTTGTGGTGTCTTTCAGATGCCTACCAAGGTAGTGTAAAAACTACCAGGAGAACTCCTGTCTGGCACCTTCCCCGGTGGAGTTGTGCATGGGGTGTGTTTGGAACATTTTGTCACCAGCCGAGTCCAAAATTCAGCGGTTCCCCATCTCAGCCCAGAAAGCAGGTAGAACAACTTTTGTGGTGCCTTTCAGCTGCCTACCAAGGTAGTGTAAAAACTACCAGGAGAACTCCTGTCTGGCACCTTCCCCGGTGGAGTTGTGCAGGGGGTGTGTTTGGAACATTTTGTCACCGGCCGACTCCAAAATTCAGCGGTTCCCCATCTCAGCCCAGAAAGCAGGAAGAACAACTTTTGTGGTGTCTTTCAGATGCCTACCGGAGCAATGTAAAAACTACCAGGAGAACTCCTGTCTGGCACCTTCCCCGGTGGAGTTGTGCATGGGGTGTGTTTGGAACATTTTGTCACCGGCCGACTCCAAAATTCAGCGGTTCCCCATCTCAGCCCAGAAAGCAGGTAGAACAACTTTTGTGGTGTCTTTCAGATGCCTACCGGAGCAATGTAAAAACTACCAGGAGAACTCCTGTCTGGCACCTTCCCAGGTGGAGTTGTGCATGGGGTGTGTTTGGAACATTTTGTCACCAGCCGACTCCAAAAGTCAGCGGTTCCCCATCTCAGCCCAGAAAGCAGGTAGAACAACTTTTGTGGTGCCTTTCAAATGCCTACCAAGGTAGTGTAAAAACTACTAAGAGAACTCCTGTCTGGCACCTTCCCCGGTGGAGTTGTGCATGGGGTGTGTTTGGAACATTTTGTCACCGGCCGAGTCCAAAATTCAGCGGTTCCCCATCTCAGCCCAGAAAGCAGGTAGAACAACTTTTGTGGTGTCCTTTTGATGCCTACCGGAGCAATGTAAAAACTACCAACAGAACTCGTCCCTGGCACCTTCGCTAGTGGAGTTGTGCATGGGGTGTATTTATTAAAATTTTGTCACCGGCCGAGTCCAAAATTCAGCGGTTCCCCATCTCAGCCCAGAAAGCAGGTAGAACAACTTTTGTGGTGCCTTTCAGCTGCCTACCAAGGTAGTGTAAAAACTATCAAGAGAACTCTTGTCTGGCACCTTCCCTAGTGGAGTTGTGCATGGGGTGTGTTTGGAACATTTTGTCACCAGCCGAGTCCAAAATTCAGCGGTTCCCCATCTCAGCCCAGAAAGCAGGTAGAACAACTTTTGTGGTGTCTTTCAGATGCCTACCAGAGCAATGTAAAAACTACCAGGAGAACTCCTGTCTGGCACCTTCCCCGGTGGAGTTGTGCATGGGGTGTGTTTGGAACATTTTGTCACTAGCCGAGTCCAAAATTCAGCGGTTCCCCATCTCAGCCCAGAAAGCAGGTAGAACAACTTTTGTGGTGCCTTTCAAATGCCTACCAAGGTAGTGTAAAAACTACCAAGAGAACTCCTGTCTGGCACCTTCGCCGGTGGAGTTGTGCATGGGGTGTGTTTGGAACATTTTGTCACCGGCCGACTCCAAAATTCAGCGGTTCCCCATCTCAGCCCAGAAAGCAGGAAGAACAACTTTTGTGGTGTCCTTTTGATGCCTACAGGAGCAATGTAAAAACTACCAGGAGAACTCCTGTCTGGCACCTTCCCCGGTGGAGTTGTGCATGTGGTGTGTTTGGAACATTTTGTCACCGGCCGACTCCAAAATTCAGCGGTTCCCCATCTCAGCCCAGAAAGCAGGTAGAACAACTTTTGTGGTGTCTTTCAGATGCCTACCGGAGCAATGTAAAAACTACCAGGAGAACTCCTGTCTGGCACCTTCCCCGGTGGAGTTGTGCATGGGGTGTGTTTGGAACATTTTGTCACCGGCCGACTCCAAAATTCAGCGGTTCCCCATCTCAGCCCAGAAAGCAGGTAGAACAACTTTTGTGGTGTCTTTCAGATGCCTACCGGAGCAATGTAAAAACTACCAGGAGAACTCCTGTCTGGCACCTTCCCCGGTGGAGTTGTGCATGGGGTGTGTTTGGAACATTTTGTCACCGGCCGAGTCCAAAATTCAGCGGTTCCTCATCTCAGCCCAGAAAGCAGGTAGAACAACTTTTGTGGTGTCTTTCAGATGCCTACCGGAGCAATGTAAAAACTACCAGGAGAACTCCTGTCTGGCACCTTCCCCGGTGGAGTTGTGCATGGGGTGTGTTTGGAACATTTTGTCACCGGCCGAGTCCAAAATTCAGCGGTTCCTCATCTCAGCCCAGAAAGCAGGTAGAACAACTTTTGTGGTGTCTTTCAGATGCCTACCGGAGCAATGTAAAAACTACCAGGAGAACTCCTGTCTGGCACCTTCCCCGGTGGAGTTGTGCATGGGGTGTGTTTGGAACATTTTGTCACCGGCCGACTCCAAAATTCAGCGGTTCCCCATCTCAGCCCAGAAAGCAGGTAGAACAACTTTTGTGGTGCCTTTCAGCTGCCTACCAAGGTAGTGTAAAAACTATCAAGAGAACTCTTGTCTGGCACCTTCCCTAGTGGAGTTGTGCATGGGGTGTGTTTGGAACATTTTGTCACCAGCCGAGTCCAAAATTCAGCGGTTCCCCATCTCAGCCCAGAAAGCAGGTAGAACAACTTTTGTGGTGCCTTTCAGCTGCCTACCAGAGCAATGTAAAAACTACCAGGAGAACTCCTGTCTGGCACCTTCCCCGGTGGAGTTGTGCAGGGGGTGTGTTTGGAACATTTTGTCACCGGCCGACTCCAAAATTCAGCGGTTCCCCATCTCAGCCCAGAAAGCAGGAAGAACAACTTTTGTGGTGTCTTTCAGATGCCTACCGGAGCAATGTAAAAACTACCAGGAGAACTCCTGTCTGGCACCTTCCCCGGTGGAGTTGTGCATGGGGTGTGTTTGGAACATTTTGTCACCGGCCGACTCCAAAATTCAGCGGTTCCCCATCTCAGCCCAGAAAGCAGGTAGAACAACTTTTGTGGTGTCTTTCAGATGCCTACCGGAGCAATGTAAAAACTACCAGGAGAACTCCTGTCTGGCACCTTCCCCGGTGGAGTTGTGCATGGGGTGTGTTTGGAACATTTTGTCACCAGCCGACTCCAAAAGTCAGCGGTTCCCCATCTCAGCCCAGAAAGCAGGTAGAACAACTTTTGTGGTGCCTTTCAAATGCCTACCAAGGTAGTGTAAAAACTACTAAGAGAACTCCTGTCTGGCACCTTCCCCGGTGGAGTTGTGCATGGGGTGTGTTTGGAACATTTTGTCACCGGCCGAGTCCAAAATTCAGCGGTTCCCCATCTCAGCCCAGAAAGCAGGTAGAACAACTTTTGTGGTGTCCTTTTGATGCCTACCGGAGCAATGTAAAAACTACCAACAGAACTCGTCCCTGGCACCTTCGCTAGTGGAGTTGTGCATGGGGTGTATTTATTAAAATTTTGTCACCGGCCGAGTCCAAAATTCAGCGGTTCCCCATCTCAGCCCAGAAAGCAGGTAGAACAACTTTTGTGGTGCCTTTCAGCTGCCTACCAAGGTAGTGTAAAAACTATCAAGAGAACTCTTGTCTGGCACCTTCCCTAGTGGAGTTGTGCATGGGGTGTGTTTGGAACATTTTGTCACCAGCCGAGTCCAAAATTCAGCGGTTTCCCATCTCAGCCCAGAAAGCAGGTAGAACAACTTTTGTGGTGTCTTTCAGATGCCTACCAGAGCAATGTAAAAACTACCAGGAGAACTCCTGTCTGGCACCTTCCCCGGTGGAGTTGTGCATGGGGTGTGTTTGGAACATTTTGTCACTAGCCGAGTCCAAAATTCAGCGGTTCCCCATCTCAGCCCAGAAAGCAGGTAGAACAACTTTTGTGGTGCCTTTCAAATGCCTACCAAGGTAGTGTAAAAACTACCAAGAGAACTCCTGTCTGGCACCTTCGCCGGTGGAGTTGTGCAGGGGGGTGTGTTTGGAACATTTTGTCACCGGCCGACTCCAAAATTCAGCGGTTCCCCATCTCAGCCCATAAAGCAGGAAGAACAACTTTTGTGGTGTCCTTTTGATGCCTACAGGAGCAATGTAAAAACTACCAGGAGAACTCCTGTCTGGCACCTTCCCCGGTGGAGTTGTGCATGGGGTGTGTTTGGAACATTTTGTCACCGGCCGACTCCAAAATTCAGCGGTTCCCCATCTCAGCCCAGAAAGCAGGTAGAACAACTTTTGTGGTGTCTTTCAGATGCCTACCAAGGTAGTGTAAAAACTACTAAGAGAACTCCTGTCTGGCACCTTCCCCGGTGGAGTTGTGCATGGGGTGTGTTTGGAACATTTTGTCACCGGCCGACTCCAAAATTCAGCGGTTCCCCATCTCAGCCCAGAAAGCAGGTAGAACAACTTTTGTGGTGTCTTTCAGATGCCTACCGGAGCAATGTAAAAACTACCAGGAGAACTCCTGTCTGGCACCTTCCCCGGTGGAGTTGTGCATGGGGTGTGTTTGGAACATTTTGTCACCGGCCGACTCCAAAATTCAGCGGTTCCCCATCTCAGCCCAGAAAGCAGGTAGAACAACTTTTGTGGTGTCTTTCAGATGCCTACCGGAGCAATGTAAAAACTACCAGGAGAACTCCTGTCTGGCACCTTCCCCGGTGGAGTTGTGCATGGGGTGTGTTTGGAACATTTTGTCACCGGCCGAGTCCAAAATTCAGCGGTTCCTCATCTCAGCCCAGAAAGCAGGTAGAACAACTTTTGTGGTGTCTTTCAGATGCCTACCGGAGCAATGTAAAAACTACCAGGAGAACTCCTGTCTGGCACCTTCCCCGGTGGAGTTGTGCATGGGGTGTGTTTGGAACATTTTGTCACCGGCCGAGTCCAAAATTCAGCGGTTCCTCATCTCAGCCCAGAAAGCAGGTAGAACAACTTTTGTGGTGTCTTTCAGATGCCTACCGGAGCAATGTAAAAACTACCAGGAGAACTCCTGTCTGGCACCTTCCCCGGTGGAGTTGTGCATGGGGTGTGTTTGGAACATTTTGTCACCGGCCGACTCCAAAATTCAGCGGTTCCCCATCTCAGCCCAGAAAGCAGGTAGAACAACTTTTGTGGTGCCTTTCAGCTGCCTACCAAGGTAGTGTAAAAACTATCAAGAGAACTCTTGTCTGGCACCTTCCCTAGTGGAGTTGTGCAGGGGGTGTGTTTGGAACATTTTGTCACCAGCCGAGTCCAAAATTCAGCGGTTCCCCATCTCAGCCCAGAAAGCAGGTAGAACAACTTTTGTGGTGTCTTTCAGATGCCTACCAGAGCAATGTAAAAACTACCAGGAGAACTCCTGTCTGGCACCTTCCCCGGTGGAGTTGTGCATGGGGTGTGTTTGGAACATTTTGTCACTAGCCGAGTCCAAAATTCAGCGGTTCCCCATCTCAGCTCAGAAAGCAGGTAGAACAACTTTTGTGGTGCCTTTCAAATGCCTACCAAGGTAGTGTAAAAACTACCAAGAGAACTCCTGTCTGGCACCTTCCCCGGTGGAGTTGTGCATGGGGTGTGTTTGGAACATTTTGTCACCGGCCGACTCCAAAATTCAGCGGTTCCCCATCTCAGCCCAGAAAGCAGGAAGAACAACTTTTGTGGTGTCCTTTTGATGCCTACAGGAGCAATGTAAAAACTACCAGGAGAACTCCTGTCTGGCACCTTCCCCGGTGGAGTTGTGCATGGGGTGTGTTTGGAACATTTTGTCACCGGCCGAGTCCAAAATTCAGCGGTTCCCCATCTCAGCCCAGAAAGCAGGTAGAACAACTTTTGTGGTGTCTTTCAGATGCCTACCGGAGCAATGTAAAAACTACCAGGAGAACTCCTGTCTGGCACCTTCCCCGGTGGAGTTGTGCATGGGGTGTGTTTGGAACATTTTGTCACCGGCCGAGTCCAAAATTCAGCGGTTCCCCATCTCAGCCCAGAAAGCAGGTAGAACAACTTTTGTGGTGTCTTTCAGATGCCTACCGGAGCAATGTAAAAACTACCAGGAGAACTCCTGTCTGGCACCTTCCCCGGTGGAGTTGTGCATGGGGTGTGTTTGGAACATTTTGTCACCGGCCGACTCCAAAATTCAGCGGTTCCCCATCTCAGCCCAGAAAGCAGGTAGAACAACTTTTGTGGTGTCTTTCAGATGCCTACCGGAGCAATGTAAAAACTACCAGGAGAACTCCTGTCTGGCACCTTCCCCGGTGGAGTTGTGCATGGGGTGTGTTTGGAACATTTTGTCACCGGCCGAGTCCAAAATTCAGCAGTTCCTCATCTCAGCCCAGAAAGCAGGTAGAACAACTTTTGTGGTGTCTTTCAGATGCCTACCGGAGCAATGTAAAAACTACCAGGAGAACTCCTGTCTGGCACCTTCCCCGGTGGAGTTGTGCAGGGGGTGTGTTTGGAACATTTTGTCACCGGCCGAGTCCAAAATTCAGCGGTTCCCCATCTCAGCCCAGAAAGCAGGTAGAACAACTTTTGTGGTGCCTTTCAGCTGCCTACCAAGGTAGTGTAAAAACTATCAAGAGAACTCTTCCCTGGCACCTTCCCCGGTGGAGTTGTGCATGGGGTGTGTTTGGAACATTTTGTCACCAGCCGAGTCCAAAATTCAGCGGTTCCCCATCTCAGCCCAGAAAGCAGGTAGAACAACTTTTGTGGTGTCTTTCAGATGCCTACTGGAGCAATGTAAAAACTATCAAGAGAACTCCTGTCTGGCACCTTCCCCGGTGGAGTTGTGCAGGGGGGGTGTTTGGAACATTTTGTCACCGGCCGAGTCCAAAATTCAGCGGTTCCCCATCTCAGCCCAGAAAGCAGGTAGAACAACTTTTGTGGTGTCTTTCAGATGCCTACCAAGGTAGTGTAAAAACTACCAAGAGAACTCCTGCCTGGCACCTTCCCCGGTGGAGTTGTGCATGGGGTGTGTTTGGAACATTTCGTCACCAGCCAAGTCCAAAATTCAGCGGTTCCCCATCTCAGCCCAGAAAGCAGGAAGAACAACTTTTGTGGTGTCCTTTTGATGCCTACCGGAGCAATGTAAAAACTACCAACAGAACTCGTCCCTGGAACCTTCGCTAGTGGAGTTGTGCATGGGGTGTATTTATTAAAATTTTGTCACCAGCCGAATCCAAAATTCAGCTGTTCCCCATCTCAGCCCAGAAAGCAGGTAGAACAACTTTTGTGGTGTCTTTCAGATGCCTACCAAGGTAGTGTAAAAACTACCAGGAGAACTCCTGTCTGGCACCTTCCCCGGTGGAGTTGTGCAGGGGGTGTGTTTGGAACATTTTTTCACCGGCCGACTCCAAAATTCAGCGGTTCCCCATCTCAGCCCAGAAAGCAGGTAGAACAACTTTTGTGGTGTCCTTTTGATGCCTACCGGAGCAATGTAAAAACTACCAGGAGAACTCCTGCCTGGCACCTTCCCCGGTGGAGTTGTGCATGGGGTGAGTTTGGAACATTTTGTCACCGGCCGACTCCAAAATTCAGCTGTTCCCCATCTCAGCCCAGAAAGCAGGTAGAACAACTTTTGTGGTGCCTTTCAAATGCCTACCAAGGTAGTGTAAAAACTACCAGGAGAACTCCTGTCTGGCACCTTCCCCGGTGGAGTTGTGCATGGGGTGTGTTTGGAACATTTTGTCACCGGCCGACTCCAAAATTCAGCTGTTCCCCATCTCAGCCCAGAAAGCAGGTAGAACAACTTTTGTGGTGTCTTTCAGATGCCTACCAAGGTAGTGTAAAAACTACCAGGAGAACTCCTGTCTGGCACCTTCCCCGGTGGAGTTGTGCATGGGGTGTGTTTGGAACATTTTGTCACCGGCCGAGTCCAAAATTCAGCGGTTCCTCATCTCAGCCCAGAAAGCAGGTAGAACAACTTTTGTGGTGTCTTTCAGATGCCTACCAGAGCAATGTAAAAACTACCAAGAGAACTCCTGTCTGGCACCTTCCCCGGTGGAGTTGTGCATGGGGTGTGTTTGGAACATTTTGTCACCGGCCGACTCCAAAATTCAGCGGTTCCCCATCTCAGCCCAGAAAGCAGGTAGAACAACTTTTGTGGTGTCTTTCAGATGCCTACCGGAGCAATGTAAAAACTACCAGGAGAACTCCTGTCTGGCACCTTCCCCGGTGGAGTTGTGCATGGGGTGTGTTTGGAACATTTTGTCACCAGCCGAGTCCAAAATTCAGCGGTTCCCCATCTCAGCCCAGAAAGCAGGTAGAACAACTTTTGTGGTGCCTTTCAAATGCCTACCAAGGTAGTGTAAAAACTACCAAGAGAACTCCTGTCTGGCACCTTCCCCGGTGGAGTTGTGCATGGGGTGTGTTTGGAACATTTTGTCACCGGCCGAGTCCAAAATTCAGCGGTTCCCCATCTCAGCCCAGAAAGCAGGTAGAACAACTTTTGTGGTGTCCTTTTGATGCCTACCGGAGCAATGTAAAAACTACCAACAGAACTCGTCCCTGGAACCTTCGCTAGTGGAGTTGTGCATGGGGTGTATTTATTAAAATTTTGTCACCAGCCGAGTCCAAAATTCAGCTGTTCCCCATCTCAGCCCAGAAAGCAGGTAGAACAACTTTTGTGGTGCCTTTCAGATGCCTACCAAGGTAGTGTAAAAACTACCAGGAGAACTCCTGTCTGGCACCTTCCCCGGTGGAGTTGTGCAGGGGGTGTGTTTGGAACATTTTTTCACCGGCCGACTCCAAAATTCAGCGGTTCCCCATCTCAGCCCAGAAAGCAGGTAGAACAACTTTTGTGGTGTCCTTTTGATGCCTACCGGAGCAATGTAAAAACTACCAGGAGAACTCCTGCCTGGCACCTTCCCCGGTGGAGTTGTGCATGGGGTGAGTTTGGAACATTTTGTCACCGGCCGACTCCAAAATTCAGCTGTTCCCCATCTCAGCCCAGAAAGCAGGTAGAACAACTTTTGTGGTGTCTTTCAGATGCCTACCGGAGCAATGTAAAAACTACCAGGAGAACTCCTGTCTGGCACCTTCCCCGGTGGAGTTGTGCATGGGGTGTCTTTGGAACATTTTGTCACCGGCCGACTCCAAAATTCAGCTGTTCCCCATCTCAGCCCAGAAAGCAGGTAGAACAACTTTTGTGGTGTCTTTCAGATGCCTACCAAGGTAGTGTAAAAACTACCAGGAGAACTCCTGTCTGGCACCTTCCCCGGTGGAGTTGTGCATGGGGTGTGTTTGGAACATTTTGTCACCGGCCGAGTCCAAAATTCAGCGGTTCCTCATCTCAGCCCAGAAAGCAGGTAGAACAACTTTTGTGGTGTCTTTCAGATGCCTACCAGAGCAATGTAAAAACTACCAAGAGAACTCCTGTCTGGCACCTTCCCCGGTGGAGTTGTGCATGGGGTGTGTTTGGAACATTTTGTCACCGGCCGACTCCAAAATTCAGCGGTTCCCCATCTCAGCCCAGAAAGCAGGTAGAACAACTTTTGTGGTGTCTTTCAGATGCCTACCGGAGCAATGTAAAAACTACCAGGAGAACTCCTGTCTGGCACCTTCCCCGGTGGAGTTGTGCATGGGGTGTGTTTGGAACATTTTGTCACCAGCCGAGTCCAAAATTCAGCGGTTCCCCATCTCAGCCCAGAAAGCAGGTAGAACAACTTTTGTGGTGCCTTTCAAATGCCTACCAAGGTAGTGTAAAAACTACCAAGAGAACTCCTGTCTGGCACCTTCCCCGGTGGAGTTGTGCATGGGGTGTGTTTGGAACATTTTGTCACCGGCCGAGTCCAAAATTCAGCGGTTCCCCATCTCAGCCCAGAAAGCAGGTAGAACAACTTTTTTGGTGTCCTTTTGATGCCTACCGGAGCAATGTAAAAACTACCAACAGAACTCGTCCCTGGCACCTTCGCTAGTGGAGTTGTGCATGGGGTGTATTTATTAAAATTTTGTCACCGGCCGAGTCCAAAATTCAGCGATTCCCCATCTCAGCCCAGAAAGCAGGTAGAACAACTTTTGTGGTGCCTTTCAGCTGCCTACCAAGGTAGTGTAAAAACTACCAGGAAAACTCCTGTCTGGCACCTTCCCTAGTGGAGTTGTGCATGGGGTGTGTTTGGAACATTTTGTCACCAGCCGAGTCCAAAATTCAGCGGTTCCCCATCTCAGCCCAGAAAGCAGGTAGAACAACTTTTGTGGTGTCTTTCAGATGCCTACCAGAGCAATGTAAAAACTACCAACAGAACTCGTCCCTGGCACCTTTGCTAGTAGAGTTGTGCATGGGGTGTATTTAAAAAATTTTGTCACCAGCCGAGTCCAAAATTCAGCTGTTCCCCATCTCAGCCCAGAAAGCAGGTAGAACAACTTTTGTGGTGCCTTTCAGATGCCTACCAAGGTAGTGTAAAAACTACCAGGAGAACTCCTGTCTGGCACCTTCCCCGGTGGAGTTGTGCAGGGGGTGTGTTTGGAACATTTTTTCACCGGCCGACTCCAAAATTCAGCGGTTCCCCATCTCAGCCCAGAAAGCAGGTAGAACAACTTTTGTGGTGTCTTTCAGATGCCTACCAAGGTAGTGTAAAAACTACCAGGAGAACTCCTGTCTGGCACCTTCCCCGGTGGAGTTATGCTCGGGGTGTGTTTGGAACATTTTGTCACCAGCCGAGTCCAAAATTCAGCGGTTCCCCGTCTCAGCCCAGAAAGCAGGTAGAACAACTTTTGTGGTGTCTTTCAGATGCCTACCAGAGCAATGTAAAAACTACCAACAGAACTCGTCCCTGGCACCTTTGCTAGTAGAGTTGTGCATGGGGTGTATTTAAAAAATTTTTTCACCAGCCGAGTCCAAAATTCAGCGGTTCCCCATCTCAGCTCAGAAAGCAGGTAGAACAACTTTTGTGGTGTCTTTCAGATGCCTACCAAGGTAGTGTAAAAACTACTAAGAGAACTCCTGTCTGGCACCTTCCCCGGTGGAGTTGTGCATGGGGTGTGTTTGGAACATTTTTTCACCGGCCGAGTCCAAAATTCAGCGGTTCCCCATCTCAGCCCAGAAAGCAGGTAGAACAACTTTTGTGGTGTCTTTCAGATGCCTACTGGAGCAATGTAAAAACTATCAAGAGAACTCCTGTCTGGCACCTTCCCCGGTGGAGTTGTGCAGGGGGTGTGTTTGGAACATTTTGTCACCGGCCGAGTCCAAAATTCAGCGGTTCCCCATCTCAGCCCAGAAAGCAGGTAGAACAACTTTTGTGGTGTCTTTCAGATGCCTACCGGAGCAATGTAAAAACTACCAAGAGAACTCCTGCCTGGCACCTTCCCCGGTGGAGTTGTGCATGGGGTGTGTTTGGAACATTTCGTCACCAGCCGACTCCAAAATTCAGCGGTTCCCCATCTCAGCTCAGAAAGCAGGTAGAACAACTTTTGTGGTGTCTTGTTGATGCCTACCGGAGCAATGTAAAAACTACCAGGAGAACTCCTGCCTGGCACCTTCCCCGGTGGAGTTGTGCATGGGGTGTGTTTGGAACATTTTGTCACCGGCCGACTCCAAAATTCAGCGGTTCCCCATCTCAGCCCAGAAAGCAGGTAGAACAACTTTTGTGGTGTCTTTCAGATGCCTACCGGAGCAATGTAAAAACTACCAGGAGAACTCCTGTCTGGCACCTTCCCCGGTGGAGTTGTGCATGGGGTGTGTTTGGAACATTTTGTCACCGGCCGACTCCAAAATTCAGCTGTTCCCCATCTCAGCCCAGAAAGCAGGTAGAACAACTTTTGTGGTGTCTTTCAGATGCCTACCAAGGTAGTGTAAAAACTACCAGGAGAACTCCTGTCTGGCACCTTCCCCGGTGGAGTTGTGCATGGGGTGTGTTTGGAACATTTTGTCACCGGCCGAGTCCAAAATTCAGCGGTTCCTCATCTCAGCCCAGAAAGCAGGTAGAACAACTTTTGTGGTGTCTTTCAGATGCCTACCGGAGCAATGTAAAAACTACCAAGAGAACTCCTGTCTGGCACCTTCCCCGGTGGAGTTGTGCATGGGGTGTGTTTGGAACATTTTGTCACCGGCCGACTCCAAAATTCAGCGGTTCCCCATCTCAGCCCAGAAAGCAGGTAGAACAACTTTTGTGGTGTCTTTCAGATGCCTACCGGAGCAATGTAAAAACTACCAGGAGAACTCCTGTCTGGCACCTTCCCCGGTGGAGTTGTGCATGGGGTGTGTTTGGAACATTTTGTCACCAGCCGAGTCCAAAATTCAGCGGTTCCCCATCTCAGCCCAGAAAGCAGGTAGAACAACTTTTGTGGTGCCTTTCAAATGCCTACCAAGGTAGTGTAAAAACTACTAAGAGAACTCCTGTCTGGCACCTTCCCCGGTGGAGTTGTGCATGGGGTGTGTTTGGAACATTTTGTCACCGGCCGAGTCCAAAATTCAGCGGTTCCCCATCTCAGCCCAGAAAGCAGGTAGAACAACTTTTTTGGTGTCCTTTTGATGCCTACCGGAGCAATGTAAAAACTACCAACAGAACTCGTCCCTGGCACCTTCGCTAGTGGAGTTGTGCATGGGGTGTATTTATTAAAATTTTGTCACCGGCCGAGTCCAAAATTCAGCGGTTCCCCATCTCAGCCCAGAAAGCAGGTAGAACAACTTTTGTGGTGCCTTTCAGCTGCCTACCAAGGTAGTGTAAAAACTACCAGGAAAACTCCTGTCTGGCACCTTCCCTAGTGGAGTTGTGCATGGGGTGTGTTTGGAACATTTTTTCACCAGCCGAGTCCAAAATTCAGCGGTTCCCCATCTCAGCCCAGAAAGCAGGAAGAACAACTTTTGTGGTGTCTTTCAGATGCCTACCAGAGCAATGTAAAAACTACCAGGAGAACTCGTCCCTGGCACCTTTGCTAGTAGAGTTGTGCATGGGGTGTATTTAAAAAATTTTGTCACCAGCCGAGTCCAAAATTCAGCTGTTCCCCATCTCAGCCCAGAAAGCAGGTAGAACAACTTTTGTGGTGCCTTTCAGATGCCTACCAAGGTAGTGTAAAAACTACCAGGAGAACTCCTGTCTGGCACCTTCCCCGGTGGAGTTGTGCAGGGGGTGTGTTTGGAACATTTTGTCACCGGCCGACTCCAAAATTCAGCGGTTCCCCATCTCAGCCCAGAAAGCAGGTAGAACAACTTTTGTGGTGTCTTTCAGATGCCTACCAAGGTAGTGTAAAAACTAACAGGAGAACTCCTGTCTGGCACCTTCCCCGGTGGAGTTATGCTCGGGGTGTGTTTGGAACATTTTGTCACCGGCCGACTCCAAAATTCAGCGGTTCCCCATCTCAGCCCAGAAAGCAGGAAGAACAACTTTTGTGGTGTCCTTTTGATGCCTACCGGAGCAATGTAAAAACTACCAACAGAGCTCGTCCCTGGCACCTTCGCTAGTGGAGTTGTGCATGGGGTGTATTTATTAAAATTTTGTCACCAGCCGACTCCAAAATTCAGCTGTTCCCCATCTCAGCCCAGAAAGCAGGTAGAACAACTTTTGTGGTGTCTTTCAGCTGCCTACCAAGGTAGTGTAAAAACTACCAGGAGAACTCCTGTCTGGCACATTCCCCGGTGGAGTTGTGCATGGGGTGTGTTTGGAACATTTTGTCACCGGCCGACTCCAAAATTCAGAGGTTCCCCATCTCAGCCCAGAAAGCAGGTAGAACAACTTTTGTGGTGTCTTTCAGATGCCTACCGAAGCAATGTAAAAACTACCAGGAGAACTCCTGTCTGGCACCTTCCCCGGTGGAGTTGTGCATGGGGTGTGTTCGGAACATTTTGTCACCAGCCGAGTCCAAAAATTCAGCGGTTCCCCATCTCAGCCCAGAAAGCAGGTAGAACAACTTTTGTGGTGTCTTTCAGATGCCTACCAAGGTAGTGTAAAAACTATTAAGAGAACTCCTGCCTGGCACCTTCCCCGGTGGAGTTGTGCATGGGGTGTGTTTGGAACATTTTGTCACCAGCCGACTCCAAAATTCAGCGGTTCCCCATCTCAGCCCAGAAAGCAGGTAGAACAACTTTTGTGGTGCCTTTCAGGTGCCTACCAAGGTAGTGTAAAAACTACCAGGAGAACTCCTGTCTGGCACCTTCCCCGGTGGAGTTGTGCATGGGGTGTCTTTGGAACATTTTGTCACCGGCCGACTCCAAAATTCAGCGGTTCCCCATCTCAGCCCAGAAAGCAGGTAGAACAACTTTTGTGGTGCCTTTCAGGTGCCTACCAAGGTAGTGTAAAAACTACTAAGAGAACTCCTGTCTGGCACCTTCCCCGGTGGAGTTGTGCAGGGGGTGTGTTTGGAACATTTTGTCACCGGCCGACTCCAAAATTCAGCGGTTCCCCATCTCAGCCCAGAAAGCAGGTAGAACAACTTTTGTGGTGTCTTTCAGATGCCTACCGGAGCAATGTAAAAACTATTAAGAGAACTCCTGTCTGGCACGTTCCCCGGTGGAGTTGTGCATGGGGTGTGTTTGGAACATTTTGTCACCGGCCGAGTCCAAAATTCAGCGATTCCCCATCTCAGCCCAGAAAGCAGGTAGAACAACTTTTGTGGTGTCCTTTTGATGCCTACCGGAGCAATGTAAAAACTACCAACAGAACTCGTCCCTGGCACCTTCGCTAGTGGAGTTGTGCATGGGGTGTATTTATTAAAATTTTGTCACCAGCCGAGTCCAAAATTCAGCTGTTCCCCATCTCAGCCCAGAAAGCAGGAAGAACAACTTTTCTGGTGTCTTTCAGATGCCTACCGGAGCAATGTAAAAACTACCAGGAGAACTCCTGTCTGGCACCTTCCCCGGTGGAGTTGTGCATGGGGTGTGTTTGGAACATTTTGTCACCGGCCGAGTCCAAAATTCAGCGGTTCCTCATCTCAGCCCAGAAAGCAGGTAGAACAACTTTTGTGGTGTCTTTCAGATGCCTACCGGAGCAATGTAAAAACTACCAGGAGAACTCCTGTCTGGCACCTTCCCCGGTGGAGTTGTGCATGGGGTGTGTTTGGAACATTTTTTCACCGGCCGAGTCCAAAATTCAGCGGTTCCTCATCTCAGCCCAGAAAGCAGGTAGAACAACTTTTGTGGTGTCTTTCAGATGCCTACCGGAGCAATGTAAAAACTACCAGGAGAACTCCTGTCTGGCACCTTCCCCGGTGGAGTTGTGCATGGGGTGTGTTTGGAACATTTTGTCACCGGCCGAGTCCAAAATTCAGCGGTTCCCCATCTCAGCCCAGAAAGCAGGTAGAACAACTTTTGTGGTGCCTTTCAGCTGCCTACCAAGGTAGTGTAAAAACTATCAAGAGAACTCTTGTCTGGCACCTTCCCTAGTGGAGTTGTGCATGGGGTGTGTTTGGAACATTTTGTCACCAGCCGAGTCCAAAATTCAGCGGTTCCCCATCTCAGCCCAGAAAGCAGGTAGAACAACTTTTGTGGTGTCTTTCAGATGCCTACCAGAGCAATGTAAAAACTACCAGGAGAACTCCTGTCTGGCACCTTCCCCGGTGGAGTTGTGCATGGGGTGTGTTTGGAACATTTTGTCACTAGCCGAGTCCAAAATTCAGCGGTTCCCCATCTCAGCTCAGAAAGCAGGTAGAACAACTTTTGTGGTGCCTTTCAAATGCCTACCAAGGTAGTGTAAAAACTACCAAGAGAACTCCTGCCTGGCACCTTCCCCGGTGGAGTTGTGCATGGGGTGTGTTTGGAACATTTTGTCACCGGCCGAGTCCAAAATTCAGCGGTTCCCCATCTCAGCCCAGAAAGCAGGAAGAACAACTTTTGTGGTGTCCTTTTGATGCCTACAGGAGCAATGTAAAAACTACCAGGAGAACTCCTGTCTGGCACCTTCCCCGGTGGAGTTGTGCATGTGGTGTGTTTGGAACATTTTGTCACCGGCCGACTCCAAAATTCAGCGGTTCCCCATCTCAGCCCAGAAAGCAGGTAGAACAACTTTTGTGGTGTCTTTCAGATGCCTACCGGAGCAATGTAAAAACTACCAGGAGAACTCCTGTCTGGCACCTTCCCCGGTGGAGTTGTGCATGGGGTGTGTTTGGAACATTTTGTCACCGGCCGACTCCAAAATTCAGCGGTTCCCCATCTCAGCCCAGAAAGCAGGTAGAACAACTTTTGTGGTGTCTTTCAGATGCCTACCGGAGCAATGTAAAAACTACCAGGAGAACTCCTGTCTGGCACCTTCCCCGGTGGAGTTGTGCATGGGGTGTGTTTGGAACATTTTGTCACCGGCCGACTCCAAAATTCAGCGGTTCCCCATCTCAGCCCAGAAAGCAGGTAGAACAACTTTTGTGGTGTCTTTCAGATGCCTACCAAGGTAGTGTAAAAACTACCAGGAGAACTCCTGTCTGGCACCTTCCCCGGTGGAGTTGTGCATGGGGTGTGTTTGGAACATTTTGTCACCGGCCGAGTCCAAAATTCAGCGGTTCCTCATCTCAGCCCAGAAAGCAGGTAGAACAACTTTTGTGGTGTCTTTCAGATGCCTACCGGAGCAATGTAAAAACTACCAAGAGAACTCCTGTCTGGCACCTTCCCCGGTGGAGTTGTGCATGGGGTGTGTTTGGAACATTTTGTCACCGGCCGACTCCAAAATTCAGCGGTTCCCCATCTCAGCCCAGAAAGCAGGTAGAACAACTTTTGTGGTGTCTTTCAGATGCCTACCGGAGCAATGTAAAAACTACCAAGAGAACTCCTGCCTGGCACCTTCCCCGGTGGAGTTGTGCATGGGGTGTGTTTGGAACATTTCGTCACCAGCCAA
This sequence comes from Falco cherrug, assembly GCF_023634085.1. Taxonomy (NCBI): domain Eukaryota; kingdom Metazoa; phylum Chordata; class Aves; order Falconiformes; family Falconidae; genus Falco; species Falco cherrug. The sequence goes on from NW_026599434.1 coordinate 786,749, forward strand.
GTCCAAAATTCAGCGGTTCCCCATCTCAGCTCAGAAAGCAGGTAGAACAACTTTTGTGGTGTCTTGTTGATGCCTACCGGAGCAATGTAAAAACTACCAACAGAACTCGTCCCTGGAACCTTCGCTAGTGGAGTTGTGCATGGGGTGTATTTATTAAAATTTTGTCACCGGCCGACTCCAAAATTCAGCGGTTCCCCATCTCAGCCCAGAAAGCAGGTAGAACAACTTTTGTGGTGCCTTTCAGATGCCTACCAAGGTAGTGTAAAAACTACCAGGAGAACTCCTGTCTGGCACCTTCCCCGGTGGAGTTGTGCAGGGGGTGTGTTTGGAACATTTTGTCACCGGCCGAGTCCAAAATTCAGCGGTTCCCCATCTCAGCCCAGAAAGCAGGTAGAACAACTTTTGTGGTGTCCTTTTGATGCCTACCGGAGCAATGTAAAAACTACCAGGAGAACTCCTGCCTGGCACCTTCCCCGGTGGAGTTGTGCATGGGGTGTGTTTGGAACATTTTGTCACCGGCCGACTCCAAAATTCAGCTGTTCCCCATCTCAGCCCAGAAAGCAGGTAGAACAACTTTTGTGGTGTCTTTCAGATGCCTACCGGAGCAATGTAAAAACTACCAGGAGAACTCCTGTCTGGCACCTTCCCCGGTGGAGTTGTGCATGGGGTGTGTTTGGAACATTTTGTCACCGGCCGACTCCAAAATTCAGCTGTTCCCCATCTCAGCCCAGAAAGCAGGTAGAACAACTTTTGTGGTGTCTTTCAGATGCCTACCAAGGTAGTGTAAAAACTACCAGGAGAACTCCTGTCTGGCACCTTCCCCGGTGGAGTTGTGCATGGGGTGTGTTTGGAACATTTTGTCACCGGCCGAGTCCAAAATTCAGCGGTTCCTCATCTCAGCCCAGAAAGCAGGTAGAACAACTTTTGTGGTGTCTTTCAGATGCCTACCGGAGCAATGTAAAAACTACCAAGAGAACTCCTGTCTGGCACCTTCCCCGGTGGAGTTGTGCATGGGGTGTGTTTGGAACATTTTGTCACCGGCCGACTCCAAAATTCAGCGGTTCCCCATCTCAGCCCAGAAAGCAGGTAGAACAACTTTTGTGGTGTCTTTCAGATGCCTACCGGAGCAATGTAAAAACTACCAGGAGAACTCCTGTCTGGCACCTTCCCCGGTGGAGTTGTGCATGGGGTGTGTTTGGAACATTTTGTCACCAGCCGAGTCCAAAATTCAGCGGTTCCCCATCTCAGCCCAGAAAGCAGGTACAACAACTTTTGTGGTGCCTTTCAAATGCCTACCAAGGTAGTGTAAAAACTACCAAGAGAACTCCTGTCTGGCACCTTCCCCGGTGGAGTTGTGCATGGGGTGTGTTTGGAACATTTTGTCACCGGCCGAGTCCAAAATTCAGCGGTTCCCCATCTCAGCCCAGAAAGCAGGTAGAACAACTTTTTTGGTGTCCTTTTGATGCCTACCGGAGCAATGTAAAAACTACCAACAGAACTCGTCCCTGGCACCTTCGCTAGTGGAGTTGTGCATGGGGTGTATTTATTAAAATTTTGTCACCGGCCGAGTCCAAAATTCAGCGGTTCCCCATCTCAGCCCAGAAAGCAGGTAGAACAACTTTTGTGGTGCCTTTCAGCTGCCTACCAAGGTAGTGTAAAAACTACCAGGAAAACTCCTGTCTGGCACCTTCCCTAGTGGAGTTGTGCATGGGGTGTGTTTGGAACATTTTTTCACCAGCCGAGTCCAAAATTCAGCGGTTCCCCATCTCAGCCCAGAAAGCAGGTAGAACAACTTTTGTGGTGTCTTTCAGATGCCTACCAGAGCAATGTAAAAACTACCAACAGAACTCGTCCCTGGCACCTTTGCTAGTAGAGTTGTGCATGGGGTGTATTTATTAAAATTTTGTCACCAGCCGACTCCAAAATTCAGCGATTCCCCATCTCAGCCCAGAAAGCAGGTAGAACAACTTTTGTGGTGTCTTTCAGCTGCCTACCAAGGTAGTGTAAAAACTACCAGGAGAACTCCTGTCTGGCACATTCCCCGGTGGAGTTGTGCATGGGGTGTGTTTGGAACGTTTTGTCACCGGCCGACTCCAAAATTCAGAGGTTCCCCATCTCAGCCCAGAAAGCAGGTAGAACAACTTTTGTGGTGTCTTTCAGATGCCTACCGAAGCAATGTAAAAACTACCAGGAGAACTTCTGTCTGGCACCTTCCCCGGTGGAGTTGTGCATGGGGTGTGTTCGGAACATTTTGTCACCAGCCGAGTCCAAAAATTCAGCGGTTCCCCATCTCAGCCCAGAAAGCAGGTAGAACAACTTTTGTGGTGTCTTTCAGATGCCTACCAAGGTAGTGTAAAAACTATTAAGAGAACTCCTGTCTGGCACCTTCCCCGGTGGAGTTGTGCATGGGGTGTGTTTGGAACATTTTGTCACCAGCCGACTCCAAAATTCAGCGGTTCCCCATCTCAGCCCAGAAAGCAGGTAGAACAACTTTTGTGGTGCCTTTCAGGTGCCTACCAAGGTAGTGTAAAAACTACCAGGAGAACTCCTGTCTGGCACCTTCCCCGGTGGAGTTGTGCATGGGGTGTGTTTGGAACATTTTGTCACCGGCCGAGTCCAAAATTCAGCGGTTCCCCATCTCAGCCCAGAAAGCAAAAAGAACAACTTTTGTGGTGTCCTTTTGATGCCTACAGGAGCAATGTAAAAACTACCAGGAGAACTCCTGTCTGGCACCTTCCCCGGTGGAGTTGTGCATGGGGTGTGTTTGGAACATTTTGTCACCAGCCGACTCCAAAATTCAGCTGTTCCCCATCTCAGCCCAGAAAGCAGGTAGAACAACTTTTGTGGTGTCTTTCAGATGCCTACCGGAGCAATGTAAAAACTACCAGGAGAACTCCTGTCTGGCACCTTCCCCGGTGGAGTTGTGCATGGGGTGTGTTTGGAACATTTTTTCACCGGGCGACTCCAAAATTCAGCGGTTCCCCATCTCAGCCCAGAAAGCAGGTAGAACAACTTTTGTGGTGTCTTTCAGCTGCCTACCAAGGTAGTATAAAAACTACCAGGAGAACTCCTGTCTGGCACCTTCCCCGGTGGAGTTGTGCATGGGGTGTGTTTGGAACATTTTGTCACCGGCCGAGTCCAAAATTCAGCGGTTCCCCATCTCAGCCCAGAAAGCAGGTAGAACAACTTTTGTGGTGTCTTTCAGATGCCTACCGGAGCAATGTAAAAACTACCAGGAGAACTCCTGTCTGGCACCTTCCCCGGTGGAGTTGTGCATGGGGTGTGTTTGGAACATTTTGTTACCGGCCGAGTCCAAAATTCAGCGGTTCCCCATCTCAGCCCAGAAAGCAGGTAGAACAACTTTTGTGGTGTCTTTCAGGTGCCTACCAAGGTAGTGTAAAAACTACTAAGAGAACTCCTGTCTGGCACCTTCCCCGGTGGAGTTGTGCATGGGGTGTGTTTGGAACATTTTGTCACCGGCCGAGTCCAAAATTCAGCGGTTCCCCATCTCAGCCCAGAAAGCAGGTAGAACAACTTTTGTGGTGTCCTTTTGATGCCTACCGGAGCAATGTAAAAACTACCAAGAGAACTCGTCCCTGGCACCTTCGCTAGTGGAGTTGTGCATGGGGTGTATTTATTAAAATTTTGTCACCAGCCGAGTCCAAAATTCAGCGGTTCCCCATCTCAGCCCAGAAAGCAGGTAGAACAACTTTTGTGGTGCCTTTCAGCTGCCTACCAAGGTAGTGTAAAAACTATCAAGAGAACTCTTGTCTGGCACCTTCCCTAGTGGAGTTGTGCATGGGGTGTGTTTGGAACATTTTGTCACCGGCCGACTCCAAAATTCAGCGGTTCCCCATCTCAGCCCAGAAAGCAGGTAGAACAACTTTTGTGGTGTCTTTCAGATGCCTACCGGAGCAATGTAAAAACTACCAGGAGAACTCCTGTCTGGCACCTTCCCCGGTGGAGTTGTGCATGGGGTGTGTTTGGAACATTTTGTCACCAGCCGAGTCCAAAAGTCAGCGGTTCCCCATCTCAGCTCAGAAAGCAGGTAGAACAACTTTTGTGGTGCCTTTCAAATGCCTACCAAGGTAGTGTAAAAACTACCAAGAGAACTCCTGCCTGGCACCTTCCCCGGTGGAGTTGTGCATGAGGTGTCTTTGGAACATTTTGTCACCGGCCGAGTCCAAAATTCAGCGGTTCCCCATCTCAGCCCAGAAAGCAGGTAGAACAACTTTTGTGGTGTCTTTCAGATGCCTACCGGAGCAATGTAAAAACTTCCAGGAGAACTCCTGTCTGGCACCTTCCCCGGTGGAGTTGTGCAGGGGGTGTGTTTGGAACATTTTGTCACCGGCCGACTCCAAAATTCAGCGGTTCCCCATCTCAGCCCAGAAAGCAGGTAGAACAACTTTTGTGGTGTCCTTTTGATGCCTACAGGAGCAATGTAAAAACTACCAGGAGAACTCCTGCCTGGCACCTTCCCCGGTGGAGTTGTGCAGGGGGTGTGTTTGGAACATTTTGTCACCAGCCGACTCCAAAATTCAGCGGTTCCCCATCTCAGCCCAGAAAGCAGGTAGAACAACTTTTGTGGTGCCTTTCAAATGCCTACCAAGGTAGTGTAAAAACTACAAAGAGAACTCCTGCCTGGCACCTTCCCCGGTGGAGTTGTGCATGGGGTGTCTTTGGAACATTTTGTCACCGGCCGAGTCCAAAATTCAGCGGTTCCCCATCTCAGCCCAGAAAGCAGGAAGAACAACTTTTGTGGTGTCCTTTTGATGCCTACAGGAGCAATGTATAAACTACCAGGAGAACTCCTGTCTGGCACCTTCCCCGGTGGAGTTGTGCATGGGGTGTGTTTGGAACATTTTGTCACCGGCCGACTCCAAAATTCAGCGGTTCCCCATCTCAGCCCAGAAAGCAGGTAGAACAACTTTTGTGGTGTCTTTCAGATGCCTACCGGAGCAATGTAAAAACTACCAGGAGAACTCCTGTCTGGCACCTTCCCCGGTGGAGTTGTGCATGGGGTGTGTTTGGAACATTTTGTCACCGGCCGACTCCAAAATTCAGCTGTTCCCCATCTCAGCCCAGAAAGCAGGTAGAACAACTTTTGTGGTGTCTTTCAGATGCCTACCAAGGTAGTGTAAAAACTACCAGGAGAACTCCTGTCTGGCACCTTCCCCGGTGGAGTTGTGCATGGGGTGTGTTTGGAACATTTTGTCACCAGCCGAGTCCAAAATTCAGCGGTTCCCCATCTCAGCCCAGAAAGCAGGTAGAACAACTTTTGTGGTGCCTTTCAGGTGCCTACCAAGGTAGTGTAAAAACTACCAGGAGAACTCCTGTCTGGCACCTTCCCCGGTGGAGTTGTGCAGGGGGTGTGTTTGGAACATTTTGTCACCGGCCGACTCCAAAATTCAGCGGTTCCCCATCTCAGCCCAGAAAGCAGGAAGAACAACTTTTGTGGTGTCTTTCAGATGCCTACCGGAGCAATGTAAAAACTACCAGGAGAACTCCTGTCTGGCACCTTCCCCGGTGGAGTTGTGCATGGGGTGTGTTTGGAACATTTTGTCACCGGCCGACTCCAAAATTCAGCGGTTCCCCATCTCAGCCCAGAAAGCAGGTAGAACAACTTTTGTGGTGTCTTTCAGATGCCTACCGGAGCAATGTAAAAACTACCAGGAGAACTCCTGTCTGGCACCTTCCCCGGTGGAGTTGTGCATGGGGTGTGTTTGGAACATTTTGTCACCAGCCGACTCCAAAAGTCAGCGGTTCCCCATCTCAGCCCAGAAAGCAGGTAGAACAACTTTTGTGGTGCCTTTCAAATGCCTACCAAGGTAGTGTAAAAACTACTAAGAGAACTCCTGTCTGGCACCTTCCCCGGTGGAGTTGTGCATGGGGTGTGTTTGGAACATTTTGTCACCGGCCGAGTCCAAAATTCAGCGGTTCCCCATCTCAGCCCAGAAAGCAGGTAGAACAACTTTTGTGGTGTCCTTTTGATGCCTACCGGAGCAATGTAAAAACTACCAACAGAACTCGTCCCTGGCACCTTCGCTAGTGGAGTTGTGCATGGGGTGTATTTATTAAAATTTTGTCACCGGCCGAGTCCAAAATTCAGCGGTTCCCCATCTCAGCCCAGAAAGCAGGTAGAACAACTTTTGTGGTGCCTTTCAGCTGCCTACCAAGGTAGTGTAAAAACTATCAAGAGAACTCTTGTCTGGCACCTTCCCTAGTGGAGTTGTGCATGGGGTGTGTTTGGAACATTTTGTCACCAGCCGAGTCCAAAATTCAGCGATTCCCCATCTCAGCCCAGAAAGCAGGTAGAACAACTTCTGTGGTGTCTTTCAGATGCCTACCAGAGCAATGTAAAAACTACCAGGAGAACTCCTGTCTGGCACCTTCCCCGGTGGAGTTGTGCATGGGGTGTGTTTGGAACATTTTGTCACTAGCCGAGTCCAAAATTCAGCGGTTCCCCATCTCAGCCCAGAAAGCAGGTAGAACAACTTTTGTGGTGCCTTTCAAATGCCTACCAAGGTAGTGTAAAAACTACCAAGAGAACTCCTGCCTGGCACCTTCGCCGGTGGAGTTGTGCATGGGGTGTGTTTGGAACATTTTGTCACCGGCCGACTCCAAAATTCAGCGGTTCCCCATCTCAGCCCAGAAAGCAGGAAGAACAACTTTTGTGGTGTCCTTTTGATGCCTACAGGAGCAATGTAAAAACTACCAGGAGAACTCCTGTCTGGCACCTTCCCCGGTGGAGTTGTGCATGTGGTGTGTTTGGAACATTTTGTCACCGGCCGAGTCCAAAATTCAGCGGTTCCCCATCTCAGCCCAGAAAGCAGGTAGAACAACTTTTGTGGTGTCTTTCAGATGCCTACCGGAGCAATGTAAAAACTACCAGGAGAACTCCTGTCTGGCACCTTCCCCGGTGGAGTTGTGCATGGGGTGTGTTTGGAACATTTTGTCACCGGCCGACTCCAAAATTCAGCGGTTCCCCATCTCAGCCCAGAAAGCAGGTACAACAACTTTTGTGGTGTCTTTCAGATGCCTACCGGAGCAATGTAAAAACTACCAGGAGAACTCCTGTCTGGCACCTTCCCCGGTGGAGTTGTGCATGGGGTGTGTTTGGAACATTTTGTCACCGGCCGACTCCAAAATTCAGCGGTTCCCCATCTCAGCCCAGAAAGCAGGTAGAACAACTTTTGTGGTGTCTTTCAGATGCCTACCGGAGCAATGTAAAAACTACCAGGAGAACTCCTGTCTGGCACCTTCCCCGGTGGAGTTGTGCATGGGGTGTGTTTGGAACATTTTGTCACCGGCCGAGTCCAAAATTCAGCGGTTCCTCATCTCAGCCCAGAAAGCAGGTAGAACAACTTTTGTGGTGTCTTTCAGATGCCTACCGGAGCAATGTAAAAACTACCAGGAGAACTCCTGTCTGGCACCTTCCCCGGTGGAGTTGTGCATGGGGTGTGTTTGGAACATTTTGTCACCGGCCGAGTCCAAAATTCAGCGGTTCCTCATCTCAGCCCAGAAAGCAGGTAGAACAACTTTTGTGGTGTCTTTCAGATGCCTACCGGAGCAATGTAAAAACTACCAGGAGAACTCCTGTCTGGCACCTTCCCCGGTGGAGTTGTGCATGGGGTGTGTTTGGAACATTTTGTCACCGGCCGACTCCAAAATTCAGCGGTTCCCCATCTCAGCCCAGAAAGCAGGTAGAACAACTTTTGTGGTGTCTTTCAGATGCCTACCGGAGCAATGTAAAAACTACCAGGAGAACTCCTGTCTGGCACCTTCCCCGGTGGAGTTGTGCATGGGGTGTGTTTGGAACATTTTGTCACCGGCCGACTCCAAAATTCAGCGGTTCCCCATCTCAGCCCAGAAAGCAGGTAGAACAACTTTTGTGGTGTCTTTCAGATGCCTACCGGAGCAATGTAAAAACTACCAGGAGAACTCCTGTCTGGCACCTTCCCCGGTGGAGTTGTGCATGGGGTGTGTTTGGAACATTTTGTCACCGGCCGAGTCCAAAATTCAGCGGTTCCTCATCTCAGCCCAGAAAGCAGGTAGAACAACTTTTGTGGTGTCTTTCAGATGCCTACCGGAGCAATGTAAAAACTACCAGGAGAACTCCTGTCTGGCACCTTCCCCGGTGGAGTTGTGCATGGGGTGTGTTTGGAACATTTTGTCACCGGCCGAGTCCAAAATTCAGCGGTTCCTCATCTCAGCCCAGAAAGCAGGTAGAACAACTTTTGTGGTGTCTTTCAGATGCCTACCGGAGCAATGTAAAAACTACCAGGAGAACTCCTGTCTGGCACCTTCCCCGGTGGAGTTGTGCATGGGGTGTGTTTGGAACATTTTGTCACCGGCCGACTCCAAAATTCAGCGGTTCCCCATCTCAGCCCAGAAAGCAGGTAGAACAACTTTTGTGGTGTCCTTTTGATGCCTACCGGAGCAATGTAAAAACTACCAACAGAACTCGTCCCTGGCACCTTCGCTAGTGGAGTTGTGCATGGGGTGTATTTATTAAAATTTTGTCACCGGCCGAGTCCAAAATTCAGCGGTTCCCCATCTCAGCCCAGAAAGCAGGTAGAACAACTTTTGTGGTGCCTTTCAGCTGCCTACCAAGGTAGTGTAAAAACTATCAAGAGAACTCTTGTCTGGCACCTTCCCTAGTGGAGTTGTGCATGGGGTGTGTTTGGAACATTTTGTCACCAGCCGAGTCCAAAATTCAGCGGTTCCCCATCTCAGCCCAGAAAGCAGGTAGAACAACTTTTGTGGTGTCTTTCAGATGCCTACCAGAGCAATGTAAAAACTACCAGGAGAACTCCTGTCTGGCACCTTCCCCGGTGGAGTTGTGCATGGGGTGTGTTTGGAACATTTTGTCACTAGCCGAGTCCAAAATTCAGCGGTTCCCCATCTCAGCCCAGAAAGCAGGTAGAACAACTTTTGTGGTGCCTTTCAAATGCCTACCAAGGTAGTGTAAAAACTACCAAAAGAATTCGTTCCTGGCACCTTCCCCGGTGGAGTTGTGCATGGGGTGTGTTTGGAACATTTTGTCACCGGCCGAGTCCAAAATTCAGCGGTTCCCCATCTCAGCCCAGAAAGCAGGTAGAACAACTTTTGTGGTGTCTTTCAGATGCCTACCAAGGTAGTGTAAAAACTACTAAGAGAACTCCTGTCTGGCACCTTCCCCGGTGGAGTTGTGCATGGGGTGTGTTTGGAACATTTTGTCACCAGCCGAGTCCAAAATTCAGCGATTCCCCATCTCAGCCCAGAAAGCAGGTAGAACAACTTCTGTGGTGTCTTTCAGATGCCTACCAAGGTAGTGTAAAAACTACCAGGAGAACTCCTGTCTGGCACCTTCCGTGGTGGAGTTGTGCATGGGGTGTGTTTGGAACATTTTGTCAACGGCCGAGTCCAAAATTCAGCGGTTCCCCATCTCAGCCCAGAAAGCAGGTAGAACAACTTTTGTGGTGTCTTTCAGATGCCTACCGGAGCAATGTAAAAACTACCAAGAGAACTCCTGTCTGGCACCTTCCCCGGTGGAGTTGTGCATGGGGTGTGTTTGGAACATTTTGTCACCGGCCGAGTCCAAAATTCAGCGTTTCCCCATCTCAGCCCAGAAAGCAGGTAGAACAACTTTTGTGGTGTCTTTCAGATGCCTACCGGAGCAATGTAAAAACTACCAAGAGAACTCCTGTCTGGCACCTTCCCCGGTGGAGTTGTGCATGGGGTGTGTTTGGAACATTTTGTCACCGGCCGAGTCCAAAATTCAGCGTTTCCCCATCTCAGCCCAGAAAGCAGGTAGAACAAGTTTTGTGGTGTCTTTCAAATGCCTACCAAGGTAGTGTAAAAACTACCAAGAGAACTCCTGTCTGGCACCTTCCCCGGTGGAGTTGTGCATGGGGTGTGTTTGGAACATTTTGTCAACGGCCGAGTCCAAAATTCAGCGGTTCCCCATCTCAGCCCAGAAAGCAGGTAGAACAACTTTTGTGGTGTCTTGCAGATGCCTACCAAGGTAGTGTAAAAACTACCAGGAGAACTCCTGTCTGGCACCTTCCGTGGTGGAGTTGTGCATGGGGTGTGTTTGGAACATTTTGTCACCGGCCGAGTCCAAAATTCAGCGATTCCCCATCTCAGCCCAGAAAGCAGGTACAACAACTTTTCTTGTGCCTTTCAGCTGCCTACCAAGGTAGTGTAAAAACTACCAACAGAATTCGTTCCTGGCACCTTCCCCGGTGGAGTTGTGCATGGGGTGTCTGTGGAACATTTTGTCACCAGCCGAGTCCAAAATTCAGCGGTTCCCCATCTCAGCCCAGAAAGCAGGTAGAACAACTTTTGTGGTGTCTTTCAGATGCCTACCGGAGCAATGTAAAAACTACCAGGAGAACTCCTGCCTGGCACCTTCCCCGGTGGAGTTGTGCATGGGGTGTGTTTGGAACATTTTGTCACCGGCCGAGTCCAAAATTCAGCGATTCCCCATCTCAGCCCAGAAAGCAGGTAGAACAACTTTTGTGGTGTCTTTCAGATGCCTACCAAGGTAGTGTAAAAACTACCAGGAGAACTCCTGCCTGGCACCTTCCCCGGTGGAGTTGTGCATGGGGTGTGTTTGGAACATTTTGTCACCGGCCGAGTCCAAAATTCAGCGATTCCCCATCTCAGCCCAGAAAGCAGGTAGAACAACTTTTCTGGTGTCTTTCAGATACCTGCCAAGGTAGTGTAAAAACTACCAGGAGAACTCCTGTCTGGCACCTTCCGTGGTGGAGTTGTGCATGGGGTGTGTTTGGAACATTTTGTCACCAGCCGACTCCAAAATTCAGTGGTTCCCCATCTCAGCCCACAAAGCAGGTAGAACAACTTTTGTGGTGCCTTTCAGCTGCCTACCAAGGTAGTGTAAAAACTACCAAGAGAACTCCTGTCTGGCACCTTCCGTGGTGGAGTTGTGCATGGGGTGTGTTTGGAACATTTTGTCACCAGCCGAGTCCAAAATTCAGCGTTTCCCCATCTCAGCCCAGAAAGCAGGTAGAACAACTTTTGTGGTGTCTTTCAGATGCCTACCAAGGTAGTGTAAAAACTACCAGGAGAACTCCTGTCTGGCACCTTCCGTGGTGGAGTTGTGCATGGGGTGTGTTTGGAACATTTTGTCACCGGCCGAGTCCAAAATTCAGCGGTTCCCCATCTCAGCCCAGAAAGCAGGTACAACAACTTTTCTTGTGCCTTTCAGCTGCCTACCAAGGTAGTGTAAAAACTACCAAAACAATTCGTTCCTGGCACCTTCCCCGGTGGAGTTGTGCATGGGGTGTGTTTGGAACATTTTGTCACCGGCCGAGTCCAAAATTCAGCGGTTCCCCATCTCAGCCCAGAAAGCAGGTAGAACAACTTTTGTGGTGTCTTTCAGATGCCTACCAAGGTAGTGTAAAAACTACCAAGAGAACTCCTGCCTGGCACCTTCCCCGGTGGAGTTGTGCATGGGGTGTGTTTGGAACATTTTGTCAACGGCCGAGTCCAAAATTCAGCGTTTCCCCATCTCAGCCCAGAAAGCAGGTAGAACAACTTTTGTGGTGTCTTTCAGATGCCTACCGGAGCAATGTAAGAACTACCAGGAGAACTCCTGTCTGGCACCTTCCCCGGTGGAGTTGTGCATGGGGTGTGTTTGGAACATTTTGTCACCGGCCGAGTCCAAAATTCAGCGGTTCCCCATCTCAGCCCAGAAAGCAGGTAGAACATCTTTTGTGGTATCTTTCAGATGCCTACCGGAGCAATGTAAAAACTACCAAGAGAACTCCTGTCTGGCACCTTCCCCGGTGGAGTTGTGCAGGGGGTGTGTTTGGAACATTTTGTCACCAGCCGACTCCAAAATTCAGCGTTTCCCCATCTCAGCCCAGAAAGCAGGTACAACAACTTCTCTTGTGCCTTTCTGATGTCTACCAAGGTAGTGTAAAATCTACCAAGAGAACTCCTGTCTGGCACCTTCCCCGGTGGAGTTGTGCATGGGGTGTGTTTGGAACATTTTGTCACCAGCCGAGTCCAAAATTCAGCCGTTCCCCATCTCAGCCCAGAAAGCAGGTAGAACAACTTCTGTGGTGTCTTTCAGATGCCTACCAAGGTAGTGTAAAAACTACCAGGAGAACTCCTGTCTGGCACCTTCCCCGGTGGAGTTGTGCATGGGGTGTGTTTGGAACATTTTGTCACCGGCCGAGTCCAAAATTCAGCGATTCCCCATCTCAGCCCAGAAAGCAGGTAGAACAACTTTTGTGGTATCTTTCAGATGCCTACCGGAGCAATGTAAAAACTACCAGGAGAACTCCTGTCTGGCACCTTCCCCGGTGGAGTTGTGCAGAGGGTGTGTTTGGAACATTTTGTCACCAGCCGACTCCAAAATTCAGCGGTTCCCCATCTCAGCCCAGAAAGCAGGTAGAACAACTTTTCTGGTGTCTTTCAGATGCCTGCCAAGGTAGTGTAAAAACTACCAGGAGAACTCCTGTCTGGCACCTTCCGTGGTGGAGTTGTGCATGGGGTGTGTTTGGAACATTTTGTCACCAGCCGACTCCAAAATTCAGTGGTTCCCCATCTCAGCCCACAAAGCAGGTAGAACAACTTTTGTGGTGCCTTTCAGCTGCCTACCAAGGTAGTGTAAAAACTACCAAGAGAACTCCTGTCTGGCACCTTCCGTGGTGGAGTTGTGCATGGGGTGTGTTTGGAACATTTTGTCACCAGCCGAGTCCAAAATTCAGCGTTTCCCCATCTCAGCCCAGAAAGCAGGTAGAACAACTTTTGTGGTGCCTTTCAAATGCCTACCAAGGTAGTGTAGAAACTACCAGGAGAACTCCTGTCTGGCACCTTCCCCGGTGGAGTTGTGCATGGGGTGTGTTTGGAACATTTTGTCACCGGCCGAGTCCAAAATTCAGCGTTTCCCCATCTCAGCCCAGAAAGCAGGTAGAACAACTTTTGTGGTGTCTTTCAGATGCCTACCAAGGTAGTGTAAAAACTACCAGGAGAACTCCTGTCTGGCACCTTCCGTGGTGGAGTTGTGCATGGGGTGTGTTTGGAACATTTTGTCACCGGCCGAGTCCAAAATTCAGCGGTTCCCCATCTCAGCCCAGAAAGCAGGTACAACAACTTTTCTTGTGCCTTTCAGCTGCCTACCAAGGTAGTGTAAAAACTACCAAAACAATTCGTTCCTGGCACCTTCCCCGGTGGAGTTGTGCATGGGGTGTGTTTGGAACATTTTGTCACCGGCCGAGTCCAAAATTCAGCGGTTCCCCATCTCAGCCCAGAAAGCAGGTAGAACAACTTTTGTGGTGTCTTTCAGATGCCTACCGGAGCAATGTAAGAACTACCAGGAGAACTCCTGTCTGGCACCTTCCCCGGTGGAGTTGTGCAGGGGGTGTGTTTGGAACATTTTGTCACCGGCCGAGTCCAAAATTCAGCGGTTCCCCATCTCAGCCCAGAAAGCAGGTAGAACATCTTTTGTGGTATCTTTCAGATGCCTACCGGAGCAATGTAAAAACTACCAAGAGAACTCCTGTCTGGCACCTTCCGTGGTGGAGTTGTGCATGGGGTGTGTTTGGAACATTTTGTCACCAGCCGACTCCAAAATTCAGCGTTTCCCCATCTCAGCCCAGAAAGCAGGTACAACAACTTCTCTTGTGCCTTTCTGATGTCTACCAAGGTAGTGTAAAATCTACCAAGAGAACTCCTGTCTGGCACCTTCCCCGGTGGAGTTGTGCATGGGGTGTGTTTGGAACATTTTGTCACCAGCCGAGTCCAAAATTCAGCCGTTCCCCATCTCAGCCCAGAAAGCAGGTAGAACAACTTCTGTGGTGTCTTTCAGATGCCTACCAAGGTAGTGTAAAAACTACCAGGAGAACTCCTGTCTGGCACCTTCCCCGGTGGATTTGTGCATGGGGTGTGTTTGGAACATTTTGTCACCGGCCGAGTCCAAAATTCAGCGATTCCCCATCTCAGCCCAGAAAGCAGGTACAACAACTTTTGTGGTATCTTTCAGATGCCTACCGGAGCAATGTAAAAACTACCAGGAGAACTCCTGTCTGGCACCTTCCCCGGTGGAGTTGTGCAGAGGGTGTGTTTGGAACATTTTGTCACCAGCCGACTCCAAAATTCAGCGGTTCCCCATCTCAGCCCAGAAAGCAGGTACAACAACTTTTCTTGTGCCTTTCAGCTGCCTACCAAGGTAGTGTAAAAACTACCAACAGAATTCGTTCCTGGCACCTTCCCCGGTGGAGTTGTGCATGGGGTGTGTTTGGAACATTTTGTCACCAGCCGAGTCCAAAATTCAGCGTTTCCCCATCTCCGCCCAGAAAGCAGTTACAACAACTTTTCTTGTGCCTTTCAGCTGCCTACCAAGGTAGTGTAAAAACTACCAGGAGAACTCCTGTCTGGCACCTTCCCCGGTGGAGTTGTGCATGGGGTGTGTTTGGAACATTTTGTCACCGGCCGAGTCCAAAATTCAGCGGTTCCCCATCTCAGCCCAGAAAGCAGGTACAACAACTTTTCTTGTGCCTTTCAGCTGCCTACCAAGGTAGTGTAAAAACTACCAAAAGAATTCGTTCCTGGCACCTTCCCCGGTGGAGTTGTGCATGGGGTGTGTTTGGAACATTTTGTCACCGGCCGAGTCCAAAATTCAGCGGTTCCCCATCTCAGCCCAGAAAGCAGGTAGAACAACTTTTGTGGTGTCTTTCAGATGCCTACCAAGGTAGTGTAAAAACTACTAAGAGAACTCCTGTCTGGCACCTTCCCCGGTGGAGTTGTGCATGGGGTGTGTTTGGAACATTTTGTCACCAGCCGAGTCCAAAATTCAGCGTTTCCCCATCTCAGCCCAGAAAGCAGGTAGAACAACTTCTGTGGTGTCTTTCAGATGCCTACCAAGGTAGTGTAAAAACTACCAGGAGAACTCCTGTCTGGCACCTTCCGTGGTGGAGTTGTGCATGGGGTGTGTTTGGAACATTTTGTCAACGGCCGAGTCCAAAATTCAGCGGTTCCCCATCTCAGCCCAGAAAGCAGGTAGAACAACTTTTGTGGTGTCTTTCAGATGCCTACCGGAGCAATGTAAAAACTACCAAGAGAACTCCTGTCTGGCACCTTCCCCGGTGGAGTTGTGCATGGGGTGTGTTTGGAACATTTTGTCACCGGCCGAGTCCAAAATTCAGCGTTTCCCCATCTCAGCCCAGAAAGCAGGTAGAACAACTTTTGTGGTGTCTTTCAGATGCCTACCGGAGCAATGTAAAAACTACCAAGAGAACTCCTGTCTGGCACCTTCCCCGGTGGAGTTGTGCATGGGGTGTGTTTGGAACATTTTGTCACCGGCCGACTCCAAAATTCAGCGGTTCCCCATCTCAGCCCAGAAAGCAGGTAGAACAACTTTTCTGGTGTCTTTCAGATGCCTACCAAGGTAGTGTAAAAACTACCAAGAGAACTCCTGTCTGGCACCTTCCCCGGTGGAGTTGTGCATGGGGTGTGTTTGGAACATTTTGTCAACGGCCGAGTCCAAAATTCAGCGGTTCCCCATCTCAGCCCAGAAAGCAGGTAGAACAACTTTTGTGGTGTCTTGCAGATGCCTACCAAGGTAGTGTAAAAACTACCAGGAGAACTCCTGTCTGGCACCTTCCGTGGTGGAGTTGTGCATGGGGTGTGTTTGGAACATTTTGTCACCGGCCGAGTCCAAAATTCAGCGATTCCCCATCTCAGCCCAGAAAGCAGGTACAACAACTTTTCTTGTGCCTTTCAGCTGCCTACCAAGGTAGTGTAAAAACTACCAACAGAATTTGTTCCTGGCACCTTCCCCGGTGGAGTTGTGCATGGGGTGTCTGTGGAACATTTTGTCACCAGCCGAGTCCAAAATTCAGCGGTTCCCCATCTCAGCCCAGAAAGCAGGTAGAACAACTTTTGTGGTGTCTTTCAGATGCCTACCGGAGCAATGTAAAAACTACCAGGAGAACTCCTGTCTGGCACCTTCCCCGGTGGAGTTGTGCAGGGGGTGTGTTTGGAACATTTTGTCACCGGCCGAGTCCAAAATTCAGCGATTCCCCATCTCAGCCCAGAAAGCAGGTAGAACAACTTTTGTGGTGTCTTTCAGATGCCTACCAAGGTAGTGTAAAAACTACCAGGAGAACTCCTGCCTGGCACCTTCCCCGGTGGAGTTGTGCATGGGGTGTGTTTGGAACATTTTGTCACCGGCCGAGTCCAAAATTCAGCGGTTCCCCATCTCAGCCCAGAAAGCAGGTAGAACAACTTTTCTGGTGTCTTTCAGATGCCTGCCAAGGTAGTGTAAAAACTACCAGGAGAACTCCTGTCTGGCACCTTCCGTGGTGGAGTTGTGCATGGGGTGTGTTTGGAACATTTTGTCACCAGCCGACTCCAAAATTCAGTGTTTCCCCATCTCAGCCCAGAAAGCAGGTAGAACAACTTTTGTGGTGCCTTTCAGATGCCTACCAAGGTAGTGTAAAAACTACCAAGAGAACTCCTGTCTGGCACCTTCCGTGGTGGAGTTGTGCATGGGGTGTGTTTGGAACATTTTGTCACCAGCCGAGTCCAAAATTCAGCGTTTCCCCATCTCAGCCCAGAAAGCAGGTAGAACAACTTTTGTGGTGCCTTTCAAATGCCTACCAAGGTAGTGTAGAAACTACCAGGAGAACTCCTGTCTGGCACCTTCCCCGGTGGAGTTGTGCATGGGGTGTGTTTGGAACATTTTGTCACCGGCCGAGTCCAAAATTCAGCGTTTCCCCATCTCAGCCCAGAAAGCAGGTAGAACAACTTTTGTGGTGTCTTTCAGATGCCTACCAAGGTAGTGTAAAAACTACCAGGAGAACTCCTGTCTGGCACCTTCCGTGGTGGAGTTGTGCATGGGGTGTGTTTGGAACATTTTGTCACCGGCCGAGTCCAAAATTCAGCGGTTCCCCATCTCAGCCCAGAAAGCAGGTACAACAACTTTTCTTGTGCCTTTCAGCTGCCTACCAAGGTAGTGTAAAAACTACCAAAACAATTCGTTCCTGGCACCTTCCCCGGTGGAGTTGTGCATGGGGTGTGTTTGGAACATTTTGTCACCGGCCGAGTCCAAAATTCAGCGGTTCCCCATCTCAGCCCAGAAAGCAGGTAGAACAACTTTTGTGGTGTCTTTCAGATGCCTACCAAGGTAGTGTAAAAACTACCAAGAGAACTCCTGCCTGGCACCTTCCCCGGTGGAGTTGTGCATGGGGTGTGTTTGGAACATTTTGTCAACGGCCGAGTCCAAAATTCAGCGTTTCCCCATCTCAGCCCAGAAAGCAGGTAGAACAACTTTTGTGGTGTCTTTCAGATGCCTACCGGAGCAATGTAAGAACTACCAGGAGAACTCCTGTCTGGCACCTTCCCCGGTGGAGTTGTGCAGGGGGTGTGTTTGGAACATTTTGTCACCGGCCGAGTCCAAAATTCAGCGGTTCCCCATCTCAGCCCAGAAAGCAGGTAGAACATCTTTTGTGGTATCTTTCAGATGCCTACCGGAGCAATGTAAAAACTACCAAGAGAACTCCTGTCTGGCACCTTCCGTGGTGGAGTTGTGCATGGGGTGTGTTTGGAACATTTTGTCACCAGCCGACTCCAAAATTCAGCGTTTCCCCATCTCAGCCCAGAAAGCAGGTACAACAACTTCTCTTGTGCCTTTCTGATGTCTACCAAGGTAGTGTAAAATCTACCAAGAGAACTCCTGTCTGGCACCTTCCCCGGTGGAGTTGTGCATGGGGTGTGTTTGGAACATTTTGTCACCAGCCGAGTCCAAAATTCAGCCGTTCCCCATCTCAGCCCAGAAAGCAGGTAGAACAACTTCTGTGGTGTCTTTCAGATGCCTACCAAGGTAGTGTAAAAACTACCAGGAGAACTCCTGTCTGGCACCTTCCCCGGTGGAGTTGTGCATGGGGTGTGTTTGGAACATTTTGTCACCGGCCGAGTCCAAAATTCAGCGATTCCCCATCTCAGCCCAGAAAGCAGTTAGAACAACTTTTGTGGTATCTTTCAGATGCCTACCGGAGCAATGTAAAAACTACCAGGAGAACTCCTGTCTGGCACCTTCCCCGGTGGAGTTGTGCAGAGGGTGTGTTTGGAACATTTTGTCACCAGCCGACTCCAAAATTCAGCGGTTCCCCATCTCAGCCCAGAAAGCAGGTACAACAACTTTTCTTGTGCCTTTCAGCTGCCTACCAAGGTAGTGTAAAAACTACCAACAGAATTCGTTCCTGGCACCTTCCCCGGTGGAGTTGTGCATGGGGTGTGTTTGGAACATTTTGTCACCAGCCGAGTCCAAAATTCAGCGTTTCCCCATCTCCGCCCAGAAAGCAGTTACAACAACTTTTCTTGTGCCTTTCAGCTGCCTACCAAGGTAGTGTAAAAACTACCAGGAGAACTCCTGTCTGGCACCTTCCCCGGTGGAGTTGTGCATGGGGTGTGTTTGGAACATTTTGTCACCGGCCGACTCCAAAATTCAGCTGTTCCCCATCTCAGCCCACAAAGCAGTTACAACAACTTTTCTTGTGCCTTTCAGCTGCCTACCAAGGTAGTGTAAAAACTACCAAAAGAATTCGTTCCTGGCACCTTCCCCGGTGGAGTTGTGCATGGGGTGTGTTTGGAACATTTTGTCACCGGCCGAGTCCAAAATTCAGCGGTTCCCCATCTCAGCCCAGAAAGCAGGTAGAACAAGTTTTGTGGTGTCTTTCAAATGCCTACCAAGGTAGTGTAAAAACTACCAGGAGAACTCCTGTCTGGCACCTTCCCCGGTGGAGTTGTGCATGGGGTGTGTTTGGAACATTTTGTCACCAGCCGACTCCAAAATTCAGCGTTTCCCCATCTCAGCCCAGAAAGCAGGAAGAACAACTTTTGTGGTGCCTTTCAAATGCCTACCAAGGTAGTGTAAAAACTACCAGAAGAACTCCTGTCTGGCACCTTCCCCGGTGGAGTTGTGCATGGGTTGTGTTTGGAACATTTTGTCACCAGCCGACTCCAAAATTCAGCGTTTCCCCATCTCAGCCCAGAAAGCAGGTAGAACAACTTTTGTGGTGTCTTTCAGATGCCTACCAAGGTAGTGTAAAAACTACCAGGAGAACTCCTGTCTGGCACCTTCCCCGGTGGAGTTGTGCATGGGGTGTGTTTGGAACATTTTGTCACCGGCCGACTCCAAAATTCAGCGGTTCCCCATCTCAGCCCAGAAAGCAGGTAGAACAACTTTTGTGGTGTCTTTCAGCTGCCTACCAAGGTAGTGTAAAAACTACCAGGAGAACTCCTGTCTGGCACCTTCCCCGGTGGAGTTGTGCATGGGGTGTGTTTGGAACATTTTGTCACCGGCCGAGTCCAAAATTCAGCGGTTCCCCATCTCAGCCCAGAAAGCAGGTAGAACAACTTTTGTGGTGCCTTTCAGATGCCTACCAAGGTAGTGTAAAAACTACCAAGAGAACTCCTGTCTGGCACCTTCCGTGGTGGAGTTGTGCATGGGGTGTGTTTGGAACATTTTGTCACCGGCCGACTCCAAAATTCAGCGGTTCCCCATCTCAGCCCAGAAAGCAGGTAGAACAACTTTTGTGGTGCCTTTCAGCTGCCTACCAAGGTAGTGTAGAAACTACCAGGAGAACTCCTGTCTGGCACCTTCCCCGGTGGAGTTGTGCATGGGGTGTGTTTGGAACATTTTGTCACCGGCCGACTCCAAAATTCAGCGTTTCCCCATCTCAGCCCAGAAAGCAGGTACAACAACTTTTCTTGTGCCTTTCAGCTGCCTACCAAGGTAGTGTAGAAACTACCAGGAGAACTCCTGTCTGGCACCTTCCCCGGTGGAGTTGTGCATGGGGTGTGTTTGGAACATTTTGTCACCAGCCGAGTCCAAAATTCAGCGGTTCCCCATCTCAGCCCAGAAAGCAGGTAGAACAACTTTTGTGGTGCCTTTCAAATGCCTACCAAGGTAGTGTAAAAACTACCAGGAGAACTCCTGTCTGGCACCTTCCCCGGTGGAGTTGTGCATGGGGTGTGTTTGGAACATTTTGTCACCAGCCGAGTCCAAAATTCAGCGTTTCCCCATCTCAGCCCAGAAAGCAGGTAGAACAACTTTTGTGGTGTCTTTCAGATGCCTACCAAGGTAGTGTAAAAACTACCAGGAGAACTCCTGTCTGGCACCTTCCCCGGTGGAGTTGTGCATGGGGTGTGTTTGGAACATTTTGTCACCGGCCGACTCCAAAATTCAGCGGTTCCCCATCTCAGCCCAGAAAGCAGGTACAACAACTTTTCTTGTGCCTTTCAGCTGCCTACCAAGGTAGTGTAAAAACTACCAAAAGAATTCGTTCCTGGCACCTTCCCCGGTGGAGTTGTGCATGGGGTGTGTTTGGAACATTTTGTCACCGGCCGAGTCCAAAATTCAGCGGTTCCCCATCTCAGCCCAGAAAGCAGGTAGAACAACTTTTGTGGTGTCTTTCAGATGCCTACCAAGGTAGTGTAAAAACTACTAAGAGAACTCCTGTCTGGCACCTTCCCCGGTGGAGTTGTGCATGGGGTGTGTTTGGAACATTTTGTCACCGGCCGAGTCCAAAATTCAGCCGTTCCCCATCTCAGCCCAGAAAGCAGGTAGAACAACTTCTGTGGTGTCTTTCAGATGCCTACCAAGGTAGTGTAAAAATTACCAGGAGAACTCCTGTCTGGCACCTTCCCCGGTGGAGTTGTGCATGGGGTGTGTTTGGAACATTTTGTCACCGGCCGACTCCAAAATTCAGCGATTCCCCATCTCAGCCCAGAAAGCAGGTAGAACAACTTTTGTGGTATCTTTCAGATGCCTACCGGAGCAATGTAAAAACTACCAGGAGAACTCCTGTCTGGCACCTTCCCCGGTGGAGTTGTGCAGAGGGTGTGTTTGGAACATTTTGTCACCGGCCGAGTCCAAAATTCAGCGGTTCCCCATCTCAGCCCAGAAAGCAGGTAGAACAAGTTTTGTGGTGCCTTTCAAATGCCTACCAAGGTAGTGTAGAAACTACCAGGAGAACTCCTGTCTGGCACCTTCCCCGGTGGAGTTGTGCATGGGGTGTGTTTGGAACATTTTGTCACCAGCCGAGTCCAAAATTCAGCGTTTCCCCATCTCAGCCCAGAAAGCAGGTAGAACAACTTTTGTGGTGTCTTTCAGATGCCTACCAAGGTAGTGTAAAAACTACCAGGAGAACTCCTGTCTGGCACCTTCCCCGGTGGAGTTGTGCATGGGGTGTGTTTGGAACATTTTGTCACCGGCCGACTCCAAAATTCAGCGGTTCCCCATCTCAGCCCAGAAAGCAGGTACAACAACTTTTCTTGTGCCTTTCAGCTGCCTACCAAGGTAGTGTAAAAACTACCAAAAGAATTCGTTCCTGGCACCTTCCCCGGTGGAGTTGTGCAGGGGGTGTGTTTGGAACATTTTGTCACCGGCCGAGTCCAAAATTCAGCGGTTCCCCATCTCAGCCCAGAAAGCAGGTAGAACAACTTTTGTGGTGTCTTTCAGATGCCTACCAAGGTAGTGTAAAAACTACTAAGAGAACTCCTGTCTGGCACCTTCCCCGGTGGAGTTGTGCATGGGGTGTGTTTGGAACATTTTGTCACCGGCCGAGTCCAAAATTCAGCGGTTCCCCATCTCAGCCCAGAAAGCAGGTAGAACAACTTCTGTGGTGTCTTTCAGATGCCTACCAAGGTAGTGTAAAAACTACCAGGAGAACTCCTGTCTGGCACCTTCCCCGGTGGAGTTGTGCATGGGGTGTGTTTGGAACATTTTGTCACCGGCCGACTCCAAAATTCAGCGATTCCCCATCTCAGCCCAGAAAGCAGGTAGAACAACTTTTGTGGTATCTTTCAGATGCCTACCGGAGCAATGTAAAAACTACCAGGAGAACTCCTGTCTGGCACCTTCCCCGGTGGAGTTGTGCAGAGGGTGTGTTTGGAACATTTTGTCACCGGCCGAGTCCAAAATTCAGCGTTTCCCCATCTCAGCCCAGAAAGCAGGTAGAACAACTTTTGTGGTGCCTTTCAGCTGCCTACCAAGGTAGTGTAAAAACTACCAAGAGAACTCCTGTCTGGCACCTTCCGTGGTGGAGTTGTGCATGGGGTGTGTTTGGAACATTTTGTCACCGGCCGAGTCCAAAATTCAGCGTTTCCCCATCTCAGCCCAGAAAGCAGGTAGAACAACTTTTGTGGTGCCTTTCAGATGCCTACCAAGGTAGTGTAAAAACTACCAAGAGAACTCCTGTCTGGCACCTTCCCCGGTGGAGTTGTGCATGGGGTGTGTTTGGAACATTTTGTCACCGGCCGACTCCAAAATTCAGCGATTCCCCATCTCAGCCCAGAAAGCAGGTAGAACAACTTCTGTGGTGTCTTGCAGATGCCTACCAAGGTAGTGTAAAAACTACCAAGAGAACTCCTGTCTGGCACCTTCCCCGGTGGAGTTGTGCATGGGGTGTCTTTGGAACATTTTGTCACCAGCCGAGTCCAAAATTCAGCGGTTCCCCATCTCAGCCCAGAAAGCAATTAGAACAACTTTTGTGGTGCCTTTCAAATGCCTACCAAGGTAGTGTAGAAACTACCAAGAGATCGCTTGTCTGGCACCTTCCCCGGTGGAGTTGTGCATGGGGTGTCTGTGGAACATTTTGTCACCGGCCGAGTCCAAAATTCAGCGGTTCCCCATCTCAGCCCAGAAAGCAGGTAGAACAACTTTTCTGGTGTCTTTCAGATGCCTACCGGAGCAATGTAAAAACTACCAGGAGAACTCCTGTCTGGCACCTTCCCCGGTGGAGTTGTGCATGGGGTGTGTTTGGAACATTTTGTCACCGGCCGACTCCAAAATTCAGCGATTCCCCATCTCAGCCCAGTAAGCAGGTAGAACAACTTTTGTGGTGTCTTTCAGATGCCTACCAAGGTAGTGTAAAAACTATCAGGAGAACTCCTGCCTGGCACCTTCCCCGGTGGAGTTGTGCATGGGGTGTGTTTGGAACATTTTGTCACCGGCCGAGTCCAAAATTCAGCGATTCCCCATCTCAGCCCAGAAAGCAGGTAGAATAACTTTTCTGGTGTCTTTCAGATGCCTACCAAGGTAGTGTAAAAACTACCAGGAGAACTCCTGTCTGGCACCTTCCGTGGTGGAGTTGTGCATGGGGTGTGTTTGGAACATTTTGTCACCAGCCGACTCCAAAATTCAGTGGTTCCCCATCTCAGCCCAGAAAGCAGGTAGAACAACTTTTGTGGTGTCTTTCAGATGCCTACCGGAGCAATGTAAAAACTACCAAGAGAACTCCTGTCTGGCACCTTCCCCGGTGGAGTTGTGCATGGGGTGTGTTTGGAACATTTTGTCACCGGCCGAGTCCAAAATTCAGCGTTTCCCCATCTCAGCCCAGAAAGCAGGTAGAACAAGTTTTGTGGTGTCTTTCAAATGCCTACCAAGGTAGTGTAAAAACTACCAAGAGAACTCCTGTCTGGCACCTTCCCCGGTGGAGTTGTGCATGGGGTGTGTTTGGAACATTTTGTCACCGGCCGACTCCAAAATTCAGCGGTTCCCCATCTCAGCCCAGAAAGCAGGTAGAACAACTTTTGTGGTGTCTTGCAGATGCCTACCAAGGTAGTGTAAAAACTACCAGGAGAACTCCTGTCTGGCACCTTCCGTGGTGGAGTTGTGCATGGGGTGTGTTTGGAACATTTTGTCACCGGCCGAGTCCAAAATTCAGCGATTCCCCATCTCAGCCCAGAAAGCAGGTACAACAACTTTTCTTGTGCCTTTCAGCTGCCTACCAAGGTAGTGTAAAAACTACCAAGAGAATTCGTTCCTGGCACCTTCCCCGGTGGAGTTGTGCATGGGGTGTCTGTGGAACATTTTGTCACCGGCCGAGTCCAAAATTCAGCGGTTGCCCATCTCAGCCCAGAAATCAGGTAGAACAACTTTTGTGGTATCTTTCAGATGCCTACCGGAGCAATGTAAAAACTACCAGGAGAACTCCTGTCTGGCACCTTCCCCGGTGGAGTTGTGCATGGGGTGTGTTTGGAACATTTTGTCACCGGCCGACTCCAAAATTCAGGGATTCCCCATCTCAGCCCAGAAAGCAGGTAGAACAACTTTTGTGGTGTCTTTCAGATGCCTACCAAGGTAGTGTAAAAACTACTAAGAGAACTCCTGTCTGGCACCTTCCGTGGTGGAGTTGTGCATGGGGTGTGTTTGGAACATTTTGTCACCAGCCGAGTCCAAAATTCAGCGTTTCCCCATCTCAGCCCAGAAAGCAGGTAGAACAACTTTTGTGGTGCCTTTCAGATGCCTACCAAGGTAGTGTAAAAACTACCAAGAGAACTCCTTTCTGGCACCTTCCCCGGTGGAGTTGTGCATGGGGTGTGTTTGGAACATTTTGTCACCGGCCGACTCCAAAATTCAGCGGTTCCCCATCTCAGCCCAGAAAGCAGGTAGAACAACTTTTGTGGTGTCTTTCAGATGCCTACCAAGGTAGTGTAAAAACTACCAAGAGAACTCCTGTCTGGCACCTTCCCCGGTGGAGTTGTGCATGGGGTGTGTTTGGAACATTTTGTCACCGGCCGAGTCCAAAATTCAGCCGTTCCCCATCTCAGCCCAGAAAGCAGGTAGAACAACTTCTGTGGTGCTTTCAGATGCCTACCAAGGTAGTGTAAAAACTACCAGGAGAACTCCTGCCTGGCACCTTCCCCGGTGGAGTTGTGCATGGGGTGTGTTTGGAACATTTTGTCACCGGCCGAGTCCAAAATTCAGCGGTTCCCCATCTCAGCCCAGAAAGCAGGTAGAACAACTTTTGTGGTGTCTTTCAGATGCCTACCAAGGTAGTGTAAAAACTACTAAGAGAACTCCTGCCTGGCACCTTCCCCGGTGGAGTTGTGCATGGGGTGTGTTTGGAACATTTTGTCACCGGCCGAGTCCAAAATTCAGCGGTTCCCCATCTCAGCCCAGAAAGCAGGTAGAACAACTTTTGTGGTGTCTTTCAGATGCCTACCAAGGTAGTGTAAAAACTACTAAGAGAACTCCTGCCTGGCACCTTCCCCGGTGGAGTTGTGCATGGGGTGTGTTTGGAACATTTTGTCACCGGCCGAGTCCAAAATTCAGCCGTTCCCCATCTCAGCCCAGAAAGCAGGTAGAACAACTTCTGTGGTGTCTTTCAGATGCCTACCAAGGTAGTGTAAAAAACTACCAGGAGAACTCCTGCCTGGCACCTTCCCCGGTGGAGTTGTGCATGGGGTGTGTTTGGAACATTTTGTCACCGGCCGACTCCAAAATTCAGCGATTCCCCATCTCAGCCCAGAAATCAGGTAGAACAACTTTTGTGGTATCTTTCAGATGCCTACCGGAGCAATGTAAAAACTACCAGGAGAACTCCTGTCTGGCACCTTCCCCGGTGGAGTTGTGCAGAGGGTGTGTTTGGAACATTTTGTCACCGGCCGAGTCCAAAATTCAGCGTTTCCCCATCTCAGCCCAGAAAGCAGGTAGAACAACTTTTGTGGTGTCTTTCAGATGCCTACCAAGGTAGTGTAAAAACTACTAAGAGAACTCCTGTCTGGCACCTTCCGTGGTGGAGTTGTGCATGGGGTGTGTTTGGAACATTTTGTCACCAGCCGAGTCCAAAATTCAGCGTTTCCCCATCTCAGCCCAGAAAGCAGGTAGAACAACTTTTGTGGTGCCTTTCAGATGCCTACCAAGGTAGTGTAAAAACTACCAAGAGAACTCCTTTCTGGCACCTTCCCCGGTGGAGTTGTGCATGGGGTGTGTTTGGAACATTTTGTCACCGGCCGAGTCCAAAATTCAGCGTTTCCCCATCTCAGCCCAGAAAGCAGGTAGAACAACTTTTGTGGTGTCTTTCAGATGCCTACCAAGGTAGTGTAGAAACTACTAAGAGAACTCCTGTCTGGCACCTTCCGTGGTGGAGTTGTGCATGGGGTGTGTTTGGAACATTTTGTCACCAGCCGAGTCCAAAATTCAGCGTTTCCCCATCTCAGCCCAGAAAGCAGGTAGAACAACTTTTGTGGTGCCTTTCAGATGCCTACCAAGGTAGTGTAAAAACTACTAAGAGAACTCCTTTCTGGCACCTTCCCCGGTGGAGTTGTGCATGGGGTGTGTTTGGAACATTTTGTCACCGGCCGACTCCAAAATTCAGCGGTTCCCCATCTCAGCCCAGAAAGCAGGTAGAACAACTTTTGTGGTGTCTTTCAGATGCCTACCAAGGTAGTGTAAAAACTACCAAGAGAACTCCTGTCTGGCACCTTCCCCGGTGGAGTTGTGCATGGGGTGTGTTTGGAACATTTTGTCACCGGCCGAGTCCAAAATTCAGCCGTTCCCCATCTCAGCCCAGAAAGCAGGTAGAACAACTTCTGTGGTGTCTTTCAGATGCCTACCAAGGTAGTGTAAAAACTACCAGGAGAACTCCTGCCTGGCACCTTCCCCGGTGGAGTTGTGCATGGGGTGTGTTTGGAACATTTTGTCACCGGCCGAGTCCAAAATTCAGCGGTTCCCCATCTCAGCCCAGAAAGCAGGTAGAACAACTTTTGTGGTGTCTTTCAGATGCCTACCAAGGTAGTGTAAAAACTACTAAGAGAACTCCTGCCTGGCACCTTCCCCGGTGGAGTTGTGCATGGGGTGTGTTTGGAACATTTTGTCACCGGCCGAGTCCAAAATTCAGCGGTTCCCCATCTCAGCCCAGAAAGCAGGTAGAACAACTTTTGTGGTGTCTTTCAGATGCCTACCAAGGTAGTGTAAAAACTACTAAGAGAACTCCTGCCTGGCACCTTCCCCGGTGGAGTTGTGCATGGGGTGTGTTTGGAACATTTTGTCACCGGCCGAGTCCAAAATTCAGCCGTTCCCCATCTCAGCCCAGAAAGCAGGTAGAACAACTTCTGTGGTGTCTTTCAGATGCCTACCAAGGTAGTGTAAAAACTACCAGGAGAACTCCTGCCTGGCACCTTCCCCGGTGGAGTTGTGCATGGGGTGTGTTTGGAACATTTTGTCACCGGCCGACTCCAAAATTCAGCGATTCCCCATCTCAGCCCAGAAATCAGGTAGAACAACTTTTGTGGTATCTTTCAGATGCCTACCGGAGCAATGTAAAAACTACCAGGAGAACTCCTGTCTGGCACCTTCCCCGGTGGAGTTGTGCAGAGGGTGTGTTTGGAACATTTTGTCACCGGCCGAGTCCAAAATTCAGCGTTTCCCCATCTCAGCCCAGAAAGCAGGTAGAACAACTTTTGTGGTGTCTTTCAGATGCCTACCAAGGTAGTGTAAAAACTACTAAGAGAACTCCTGTCTGGCACCTTCCGTGGTGGAGTTGTGCATGGGGTGTGTTTGGAACATTTTGTCACCAGCCGAGTCCAAAATTCAGCGTTTCCCCATCTCAGCCCAGAAAGCAGGTAGAACAACTTTTGTGGTGCCTTTCAGATGCCTACCAAGGTAGTGTAAAAACTACCAAGAGAACTCCTTTCTGGCACCTTCCGTGGTGGAGTTGTGCATGGGGTGTGTTTGGAACATTTTGTCACCGGCCGAGTCCAAAATTCAGCGTTTCCCCATCTCAGCCCAGAAAGCAGGTAGAACAACTTTTGTGGTGTCTTTCAGATGCCTACCAAGGTAGTGTAGAAACTACCAGGAGAACTCCTGTCTGGCACCTTCCCCGGTGGAGTTGTGCATGGGGTGTGTTTGGAACATTTTGTCAACGGCCGAGTCCAAAATTCAGCGGTTCCCCATCTCAGCCCAGAAAGCAGGTAGAACAACTTTTGTGGTGTCTTTCAGATGCCTACCGGAGCAATGTAAAAACTACCAGGAGAACTCCTGTCTGGCACCTTCCCCGGTGGAGTTGTGCATGGGGTGTGTTTGGAACATTTTGTCACCGGCCGAGTCCAAATTTCAGCGGTTCCCCATCTCAGCCCAGAAAGCAGGTAGAACATCTTTTGTGGTATCTTTCAGATGCCTACCGGAGCAATGTAAAAACTACCAAAAGAATTCGTTCCTGGCACCTTCCCCGGTGGAGTTGTGCATGGGGTGTGTTTGGAACATTTTGTCACCAGCCGACTCCAAAATTCAGCGTTTCCCCATCTCAGCCCAGAAAGCAGGTAGAACAACTTTTGTGGTGTCTTTCAGATGCCTACCAAGGTAGTGTAAAAACTACCAAGAGAACTCCTGTCTGGCACCTTCCCCGGTGGAGTTGTGCATGGGGTGTGTTTGGAACATTTTGTCACCGGCCGAGTCCAAAATTCAGCGGTTCCCCATCTCAGCCCAGAAAGCAGGTAGAACAACTTTTGTGGTGTCTTTCAGATGCCTACCAAGGTAGTGTAAAAACTACCAGGAGAACTCCTGTCTGGCACCTTCCCCGGTGGAGTTGTGCATGGGGTGTGTTTGGAACATTTTGTCACCGGCCGAGTCCAAAATTCAGCGTTTCCCCATCTCAGCCCAGAAAGCAGGTAGAACAACTTTTGTGGTGTCTTTCAGATGCCTACCAAGGTAGTGTAAAAACTACCGAGAGAACTCCTGTCTGGCACCTTCCGTGGTGGAGTTGTGCATGGGGTGTGTTTGGAACATTTTGTCACCGGCCGAGTCCAAAATTCAGCCGTTCCCCATCTCAGCCCAGAAAGCAGGTAGAACAACTTCTGTGGTGTCTTTCAGATGCCTACCAAGGTAGTGTAAAAACTACCAGGAGAACTCCTGCCTGGCACCTTCCCCGGTGGAGTTGTGCATGGGGTGTGTTTGGAACATTTTGTCACCGGCCGACTCCAAAATTCAGCGATTCCCCATCTCAGCCCAGAAATCAGGTAGAACAACTTTTGTGGTATCTTTCAGATGCCTACCGGAGCAATGTAAAAACTACCAGGAGAACTCCTGTCTGGCACCTTCCCCGGTGGAGTTGTGCAGAGGGTGTGTTTGGAACATTTTGTCACCGGCCGAGTCCAAAATTCAGCGTTTCCCCATCTCAGCCCAGAAAGCAGGTAGAACAACTTTTGTGGTGTCTTTCAGATGCCTACCAAGGTAGTGTAAAAACTACTAAGAGAACTCCTGTCTGGCACCTTCCGTGGTGGAGTTGTGCATGGGGTGTGTTTGGAACATTTTGTCACCAGCCGAGTCCAAAATTCAGCGTTTCCCCATCTCAGCCCAGAAAGCAGGTAGAACAACTTTTGTGGTGCCTTTCAGATGCCTACCAAGGTAGTGTAAAAACTACCAAGAGAACTCCTTTCTGGCACCTTCCCCGGTGGAGTTGTGCATGGGGTGTGTTTGGAACATTTTGTCACCGGCCGAGTCCAAAATTCAGCGTTTCCCCATCTCAGCCCAGAAAGCAGGTAGAACAACTTTTGTGGTGTCTTTCAGATGCCTACCAAGGTAGTGTAGAAACTACCAGGAGAACTCCTGTCTGGCACCTTCCCCGGTGGAGTTGTGCATGGGGTGTGTTTGGAACATTTTGTCAACGGCCGAGTCCAAAATTCAGCGGTTCCCCATCTCAGCCCAGAAAGCAGGTAGAACAACTTTTGTGGTGTCTTTCAGATGCCTACCGGAGCAATGTAAAAACTACCAGGAGAACTCCTGTCTGGCACCTTCCCCGGTGGAGTTGTGCATGGGGTGTGTTTGGAACATTTTGTCACCGGCCGAGTCCAAATTTCAGCGGTTCCCCATCTCAGCCCAGAAAGCAGGTAGAACATCTTTTGTGGTATCTTTCAGATGCCTACCGGAGCAATGTAAAAACTACCAAAAGAATTCGTTCCTGGCACCTTCCCCGGTGGAGTTGTGCATGGGGTGTGTTTGGAACATTTTGTCACCAGCCGACTCCAAAATTCAGCGTTTCCCCATCTCAGCCCAGAAAGCAGGTAGAACATCTTTTGTGGTATCTTTCAGATGCCTACCGGAGCAATGTAAAAACTACCAAAAGAATTCGTTCCTGGCACCTTCCCCGGTGGAGTTGTGCATGGGGTGTGTTTGGAACATTTTGTCACCAGCCGACTCCAAAATTCAGCGTTTCCCCATCTCAGCCCAGAAAGCAGGTAGAACAACTTTTGTGGTGTCTTTCAGATGCCTACCAAGGTAGTGTAAAAACTACCAAGAGAACTCCTGTCTGGCACCTTCCCCGGTGGAGTTGTGCATGGGGTGTGTTTGGAACATTTTGTCACCGGCCGAGTCC
Source organism: Falco cherrug (assembly GCF_023634085.1). Lineage (NCBI taxonomy): Eukaryota > Metazoa > Chordata > Aves > Falconiformes > Falconidae > Falco > Falco cherrug. Next base: position 816,862 of record NW_026599434.1, read on the forward strand.
AAAATTCAGCGGTTCCCCATCTCAGCCCAGAAAGCAGGTAGAACAACTTTTGTGGTGTCTTTCAGATGCCTACCAAGGTAGTGTAAAAACTACCAGGAGAACTCCTGTCTGGCACCTTCCCCGGTGGAGTTGTGCATGGGGTGTGTTTGGAACATTTTGTCACCGGCCGAGTCCAAAATTCAGCGTTTCCCCATCTCAGCCCAGAAAGCAGGTAGAACAACTTTTGTGGTGTCTTTCAGATGCCTACCAAGGTAGTGTAAAAACTACCGAGAGAACTCCTGTCTGGCACCTTCCGTGGTGGAGTTGTGCATGGGGTGTGTTTGGAACATTTTGTCACCAGCCGACTCCAAAATTCAGCGGTTCCCCATCTCAGCCCAGAAAGCAGGTAGAACAACTTTTGTGGTGTCTTTCAGATGCCTACCAAGGTAGTGTAAAAACTACTAAGAGAACTCCTGTCTGGCACCTTCCGTGGTGGAGTTGTGCATGGGGTGTGTTTGGAACATTTTGTCACCAGCCGAGTCCAAAATTCAGCGATTCCCCATCTCAGCCCAGAAAGCAGGTAGAACAACTTTTGTGGTGCCTTTCAGATGCCTACCAAGGTAGTGTAAAAACTACCAAGAGAACTCCTTTCTGGCACCTTCCCCGGTGGAGTTGTGCATGGGGTGTGTTTGGAACATTTTGTCACCGGCCGACTCCAAAATTCAGCGGTTCCCCATCTCAGCCCAGAAAGCAGGTAGAACAACTTTTGTGGTGCCTTTCAAATGCCTACCAAGGTAGTGTAGAAACTACCAGGAGAACTCCTGTCTGGCACCTTCCCCGGTGGAGTTGTGCATGGGGTGTGTTTGGAACATTTTGTCACCGGCCGACTCCAAAATTCAGCCGTTCCCCATCTCAGCCCAGAAAGCAGGTAGAACAACTTCTGTGGTGTCTTTCAGATGCCTACCAAGGTAGTGTAAAAACTACCAGGAGAACTCCTGCCTGGCACCTTCCCCGGTGGAGTTGTGCATGGGGTGTGTTTGGAACATTTTGTCACCGGCCGACTCCAAAATTCAGCGATTCCCCATCTCAGCCCAGAAATCAGGTAGAACAACTTTTGTGGTATCTTTCAGATGCCTACCGGAGCAATGTAAAAACTACCAGGAGAACTCCTGTCTGGCACCTTCCCCGGTGGAGTTGTGCAGAGGGTGTGTTTGGAACATTTTGTCACCGGCCGAGTCCAAAATTCAGCGTTTCCCCATCTCAGCCCAGAAAGCAGGTAGAACAACTTTTGTGGTGTCTTTCAGATGCCTACCAAGGTAGTGTAAAAACTACTAAGAGAACTCCTGTCTGGCACCTTCCGTGGTGGAGTTGTGCATGGGGTGTGTTTGGAACATTTTGTCACCAGCCGAGTCCAAAATTCAGCGTTTCCCCATCTCAGCCCAGAAAGCAGGTAGAACAACTTTTGTGGTGCCTTTCAGATGCCTACCAAGGTAGTGTAAAAACTACCAAGAGAACTCCTTTCTGGCACCTTCCCCGGTGGAGTTGTGCATGGGGTGTGTTTGGAACATTTTGTCACCGGCCGACTCCAAAATTCAGCGGTTCCCCATCTCAGCCCAGAAAGCAGGTAGAACAACTTTTGTGGTGTCTTTCAGATGCCTACCAAGGTAGTGTAAAAACTACCAAGAGAACTCCTGTCTGGCACCTTCCCCGGTGGAGTTGTGCATGGGGTGTGTTTGGAACATTTTGTCACCGGCCGAGTCCAAAATTCAGCCGTTCCCCATCTCAGCCCAGAAAGCAGGTAGAACAACTTCTGTGGTGTCTTTCAGATGCCTACCAAGGTAGTGTAAAAACTACCAGGAGAACTCCTGCCTGGCACCTTCCCCGGTGGAGTTGTGCATGGGGTGTGTTTGGAACATTTTGTCACCGGCCGAGTCCAAAATTCAGCGGTTCCCCATCTCAGCCCAGAAAGCAGGTAGAACAACTTTTGTGGTGTCTTTCAGATGCCTACCAAGGTAGTGTAAAAACTACTAAGAGAACTCCTGCCTGGCACCTTCCCCGGTGGAGTTGTGCATGGGGTGTGTTTGGAACATTTTGTCACCGGCCGAGTCCAAAATTCAGCGGTTCCCCATCTCAGCCCAGAAAGCAGGTAGAACAACTTTTGTGGTGTCTTTCAGATGCCTACCAAGGTAGTGTAAAAACTACTAAGAGAACTCCTGCCTGGCACCTTCCCCGGTGGAGTTGTGCATGGGGTGTGTTTGGAACATTTTGTCACCGGCCGAGTCCAAAATTCAGCCGTTCCCCATCTCAGCCCAGAAAGCAGGTAGAACAACTTCTGTGGTGTCTTTCAGATGCCTACCAAGGTAGTGTAAAAACTACCAGGAGAACTCCTGCCTGGCACCTTCCCCGGTGGAGTTGTGCATGGGGTGTGTTTGGAACATTTTGTCACCGGCCGACTCCAAAATTCAGCGATTCCCCATCTCAGCCCAGAAATCAGGTAGAACAACTTTTGTGGTATCTTTCAGATGCCTACCGGAGCAATGTAAAAACTACCAGGAGAACTCCTGTCTGGCACCTTCCCCGGTGGAGTTGTGCAGAGGGTGTGTTTGGAACATTTTGTCACCGGCCGAGTCCAAAATTCAGCGTTTCCCCATCTCAGCCCAGAAAGCAGGTAGAACAACTTTTGTGGTGTCTTTCAGATGCCTACCAAGGTAGTGTAAAAACTACTAAGAGAACTCCTGTCTGGCACCTTCCGTGGTGGAGTTGTGCATGGGGTGTGTTTGGAACATTTTGTCACCAGCCGAGTCCAAAATTCAGCGTTTCCCCATCTCAGCCCAGAAAGCAGGTAGAACAACTTTTGTGGTGCCTTTCAGATGCCTACCAAGGTAGTGTAAAAACTACCAAGAGAACTCCTTTCTGGCACCTTCCCCGGTGGAGTTGTGCATGGGGTGTGTTTGGAACATTTTGTCACCGGCCGAGTCCAAAATTCAGCGTTTCCCCATCTCAGCCCAGAAAGCAGGTAGAACAACTTTTGTGGTGTCTTTCAGATGCCTACCAAGGTAGTGTAGAAACTACCAGGAGAACTCCTGTCTGGCACCTTCCCCGGTGGAGTTGTGCATGGGGTGTGTTTGGAACATTTTGTCAACGGCCGAGTCCAAAATTCAGCGGTTCCCCATCTCAGCCCAGAAAGCAGGTAGAACAACTTTTGTGGTGTCTTTCAGATGCCTACCGGAGCAATGTAAAAACTACCAGGAGAACTCCTGTCTGGCACCTTCCCCGGTGGAGTTGTGCATGGGGTGTGTTTGGAACATTTTGTCACCGGCCGAGTCCAAATTTCAGCGGTTCCCCATCTCAGCCCAGAAAGCAGGTAGAACATCTTTTGTGGTATCTTTCAGATGCCTACCGGAGCAATGTAAAAACTACCAAAAGAATTCGTTCCTGGCACCTTCCCCGGTGGAGTTGTGCATGGGGTGTGTTTGGAACATTTTGTCACCAGCCGACTCCAAAATTCAGCGTTTCCCCATCTCAGCCCAGAAAGCAGGTAGAACAACTTTTGTGGTGTCTTTCAGATGCCTACCAAGGTAGTGTAAAAACTACCAAGAGAACTCCTGTCTGGCACCTTCCCCGGTGGAGTTGTGCATGGGGTGTGTTTGGAACATTTTGTCACCGGCCGAGTCCAAAATTCAGCGGTTCCCCATCTCAGCCCAGAAAGCAGGTAGAACAACTTTTGTGGTGTCTTTCAGATGCCTACCAAGGTAGTGTAAAAACTACCAGGAGAACTCCTGTCTGGCACCTTCCCCGGTGGAGTTGTGCATGGGGTGTGTTTGGAACATTTTGTCACCGGCCGAGTCCAAAATTCAGCGGTTCCCCATCTCAGCCCAGAAAGCAGGTAGAACAACTTTTGTGGTGTCTTTCAGATGCCTACCAAGGTAGTGTAAAAACTACCGAGAGAACTCCTGTCTGGCACCTTCCGTGGTGGAGTTGTGCATGGGGTGTGTTTGGAACATTTTGTCACCAGCCGACTCCAAAATTCAGCGGTTCCCCATCTCAGCCCAGAAAGCAGGTAGAACAACTTTTGTGGTGTCTTTCAGATGCCTACCAAGGTAGTGTAAAAACTACTAAGAGAACTCCTGTCTGGCACCTTCCGTGGTGGAGTTGTGCATGGGGTGTGTTTGGAACATTTTGTCACCAGCCGAGTCCAAAATTCAGCGATTCCCCATCTCAGCCCAGAAAGCAGGTAGAACAACTTTTGTGGTGCCTTTCAGATGCCTACCAAGGTAGTGTAAAAACTACCAAGAGAACTCCTTTCTGGCACCTTCCCCGGTGGAGTTGTGCATGGGGTGTGTTTGGAACATTTTGTCACCGGCCGACTCCAAAATTCAGCGGTTCCCCATCTCAGCCCAGAAAGCAGGTAGAACAACTTTTGTGGTGCCTTTCAAATGCCTACCAAGGTAGTGTAGAAACTACCAGGAGAACTCCTGTCTGGCACCTTCCCCGGTGGAGTTGTGCATGGGGTGTGTTTGGAACATTTTGTCACCGGCCGACTCCAAAATTCAGCCGTTCCCCATCTCAGCCCAGAAAGCAGGTAGAACAACTTCTGTGGTGTCTTTCAGATGCCTACCAAGGTAGTGTAAAAACTACCAGGAGAACTCCTGCCTGGCACCTTCCCCGGTGGAGTTGTGCATGGGGTGTGTTTGGAACATTTTGTCACCGGCCGACTCCAAAATTCAGCGATTCCCCATCTCAGCCCAGAAATCAGGTAGAACAACTTTTGTGGTATCTTTCAGATGCCTACCGGAGCAATGTAAAAACTACCAGGAGAACTCCTGTCTGGCACCTTCCCCGGTGGAGTTGTGCAGAGGGTGTGTTTGGAACATTTTGTCACCGGCCGAGTCCAAAATTCAGCGTTTCCCCATCTCAGCCCAGAAAGCAGGTAGAACAACTTTTGTGGTGTCTTTCAGATGCCTACCAAGGTAGTGTAAAAACTACTAAGAGAACTCCTGTCTGGCACCTTCCGTGGTGGAGTTGTGCATGGGGTGTGTTTGGAACATTTTGTCACCAGCCGAGTCCAAAATTCAGCGTTTCCCCATCTCAGCCCAGAAAGCAGGTAGAACAACTTTTGTGGTGCCTTTCAGATGCCTACCAAGGTAGTGTAAAAACTACCAAGAGAACTCCTTTCTGGCACCTTCCCCGGTGGAGTTGTGCATGGGGTGTGTTTGGAACATTTTGTCACCGGCCGACTCCAAAATTCAGCGGTTCCCCATCTCAGCCCAGAAAGCAGGTAGAACAACTTTTGTGGTGTCTTTCAGATGCCTACCAAGGTAGTGTAAAAACTACCAAGAGAACTCCTGTCTGGCACCTTCCCCGGTGGAGTTGTGCATGGGGTGTGTTTGGAACATTTTGTCACCGGCCGAGTCCAAAATTCAGCCGTTCCCCATCTCAGCCCAGAAAGCAGGTAGAACAACTTCTGTGGTGTCTTTCAGATGCCTACCAAGGTAGTGTAAAAACTACCAGGAGAACTCCTGCCTGGCACCTTCCCCGGTGGAGTTGTGCATGGGGTGTGTTTGGAACATTTTGTCACCGGCCGAGTCCAAAATTCAGCGGTTCCCCATCTCAGCCCAGAAAGCAGGTAGAACAACTTTTGTGGTGTCTTTCAGATGCCTACCAAGGTAGTGTAAAAACTACTAAGAGAACTCCTGCCTGGCACCTTCCCCGGTGGAGTTGTGCATGGGGTGTGTTTGGAACATTTTGTCACCGGCCGAGTCCAAAATTCAGCGGTTCCCCATCTCAGCCCAGAAAGCAGGTAGAACAACTTTTGTGGTGTCTTTCAGATGCCTACCAAGGTAGTGTAAAAACTACTAAGAGAACTCCTGCCTGGCACCTTCCCCGGTGGAGTTGTGCATGGGGTGTGTTTGGAACATTTTGTCACCGGCCGAGTCCAAAATTCAGCCGTTCCCCATCTCAGCCCAGAAAGCAGGTAGAACAACTTCTGTGGTGTCTTTCAGATGCCTACCAAGGTAGTGTAAAAACTACCAGGAGAACTCCTGCCTGGCACCTTCCCCGGTGGAGTTGTGCATGGGGTGTGTTTGGAACATTTTGTCACCGGCCGACTCCAAAATTCAGCGATTCCCCATCTCAGCCCAGAAATCAGGTAGAACAACTTTTGTGGTATCTTTCAGATGCCTACCGGAGCAATGTAAAAACTACCAGGAGAACTCCTGTCTGGCACCTTCCCCGGTGGAGTTGTGCATGGGGTGTGTTTGGAACATTTTGTCACCGGCCGAGTCCAAAATTCAGCGTTTCCCCATCTCAGCCCAGAAAGCAGGTAGAACAACTTTTGTGGTGTCTTTCAGATGCCTACCAAGGTAGTGTAAAAACTACTAAGAGAACTCCTGTCTGGCACCTTCCGTGGTGGAGTTGTGCATGGGGTGTGTTTGGAACATTTTGTCACCGGCCGAGTCCAAAATTCAGCGTTTCCCCATCTCAGCCCAGAAAGCAGGTAGAACAACTTTTGTGGTGCCTTTCAGATGCCTACCAAGGTAGTGTAAAAACTACCAAGAGAACTCCTTTCTGGCACCTTCCCCGGTGGAGTTGTGCATGGGGTGTGTTTGGAACATTTTGTCACCGGCCGAGTCCAAAATTCAGCGTTTCCCCATCTCAGCCCAGAAAGCAGGTAGAACAACTTTTGTGGTGTCTTTCAGATGCCTACCAAGGTAGTGTAAAAACTACCAAGAGAACTCCTGTCTGGCACCTTCCCCGGTGGAGTTGTGCATGGGGTGTGTTTGGAACATTTTGTCACCGGCCGAGTCCAAAATTCAGCCGTTCCCCATCTCAGCCCAGAAAGCAGGTAGAACAACTTCTGTGGTGTCTTTCAGATGCCTACCAAGGTAGTGTAAAAACTACCAGGAGAACTCCTGCCTGGCACCTTCCCCCGGTGGAGTTGTGCATGGGGTGTGTTTGGAACATTTTGTCACCGGCCGACTCCAAAATTCAGCGATTCCCCATCTCAGCCCAGAAATCAGGTAGAACAACTTTTGTGGTATCTTTCAGATGCCTACCGGAGCAATGTAAAAACTACCAGGAGAACTCCTGTCTGGCACCTTCCCCGGTGGAGTTGTGCAGAGGGTGTGTTTGGAACATTTTGTCACCGGCCGAGTCCAAAATTCAGCGTTTCCCCATCTCAGCCCAGAAAGCAGGTAGAACAACTTTTGTGGTGTCTTTCAGATGCCTACCAAGGTAGTGTAAAAACTACTAAGAGAACTCCTGTCTGGCACCTTCCGTGGTGGAGTTGTGCATGGGGTGTGTTTGGAACATTTTGTCACCAGCCGAGTCCAAAATTCAGCGTTTCCCCATCTCAGCCCAGAAAGCAGGTAGAACAACTTTTGTGGTGCCTTTCAGATGCCTACCAAGGTAGTGTAAAAACTACCAAGAGAACTCCTTTCTGGCACCTTCCCCGGTGGAGTTGTGCATGGGGTGTGTTTGGAACATTTTGTCACCGGCCGAGTCCAAAATTCAGCGTTTCCCCATCTCAGCCCAGAAAGCAGGTAGAACAACTTTTGTGGTGTCTTTCAGATGCCTACCAAGGTAGTGTAAAAACTACCAAGAGAACTCCTGTCTGGCACCTTCCCCGGTGGAGTTGTGCATGGGGTGTGTTTGGAACATTTTGTCACCGGCCGAGTCCAAAATTCAGCGGTTCCCCATCTCAGCCCAGAAAGCAGGTACAACAACTTTTCTTGTGCCTTTCAGCTGCCTACCAAGGTAGTGTAAAAACTACCAGGAGAACTCCTGCCTGGCGCCTTCCCCGGTGGAGTTGTGCATGGGGTGTGTTTGGAACATTTTGTCACCGGCCGACTCCAAAATTCAGCGGTTCCCCATCTCAGCCCAGAAAGCAGGTAGAACAACTTTTGTGGTGTCTTTCAGATGCCTACCGGAGCAATGTAAAAACTACCAGGAGAACTCCTGTCTGGCACCTTCCCCGGTGGAGTTGTGCATGGGGTGTGTTTGGAACATTTTGTCACCGGCCGAGTCCAAAATTCAGCGATTCCCCATCTCAGCCCAGAAAGCAGGTAGAACAACTTTTCTGGTGTCTTTCAGATGCCTACCAAGGTAGTGTAAAAACTACCAGGAGAACTCCTGCCTGGCACCTTCCCCGGTGGAGTTGTGCATGGGGTGTGTTTGGAACATTTTGTCACCGGCCGAGTCCAAAATTCAGCGATTCCCCATCTCAGCCCAGAAAGCAGGTAGAACAACTTTTCTGGTGTCTTTCAGATGCCTGCCAAGGTAGTGTAAAAACTACCAGGAGAACTCCTGTCTGGCACCTTCCGTGGTGGAGTTGTGCATGGGGTGTGTTTGGAACATTTTGTCACCAGCCGACACCAAAATTCAGTGGTTCCCCATCTCAGCCCACAAAGCAGGTAGAACAACTTTTGTGGTGCCTTTCAGCTGCCTACCAAGGTAGTGTAAAAACTACCAAGAGAACTCCTGTCTGGCACCTTCCCCGGTGGAGTTGTGCATGGGGTGTGTTTGGAACATTTTGTCACCAGCCGACTCCAAAATTCAGCGGTTCCCCATCTCAGCCCAGAAAGCAGGTAGAACAACTTTTGTGGTGCCTTTCAAATGCCTACCAAGGTAGTGTAGAAACTACCAGGAGAACTCCTGTCTGGCACCTTCCCCGGTGGAGTTGTGCATGGGGTGTGTTTGGAACATTTTGTCACCGGCCGACTCCAAAATTCAGCGTTTCCCCATCTCAGCCCAGAAAGCAGGTAGAACAACTTTTGTGGTGTCTTTCAGATGCCTACCAAGGTAGTGTAAAAACTACCAGGAGAACTCCTGTCTGGCACCTTCCGTGGTGGAGTTGTGCATGGGGTGTGTTTGGAACATTTTGTCACCGGCCGAGTCCAAAATTCAGCGGTTCCCCATCTCAGCCCAGAAAGCAGGTAGAACAACTTTTGTGGTGTCTTTCAGATGCCTACCAAGGTAGTGTAAAAACTACCAGGAGAACTCCTGTCTGGCACCTTCCCCGGTGGAGTTGTGCATGGGGTGTGTTTGGAACATTTTGTCAACGGCCGAGTCCAAAATTCAGCGTTTCCCCATCTCAGCCCAGAAAGCAGGTAGAACAACTTTTGTGGTGTCTTTCAGATGCCTACCGGAGCAATGTAAAAACTACCAGGAGAACTCCTGTCTGGCACCTTCCCCGGTGGAGTTGTGCAGGGGGTGTGTTTGGAACATTTTGTCACCGGCCGAGTCCAAAATTCAGCGGTTCCCCATCTCAGCCCAGAAAACAGGTAGAACATCTTTTGTGGTATCTTTCAGATGCCTACCGGAGCAATGTAAAAACTACCAAAAGAATTCGTTCCTGGCACCTTCCCCGGTGGAGTTGTGCATGGGGTGTGTTTGGAACATTTTGTCACCGGCCGACTCCAAAATTCAGCGGTTCCCCATCTCAGCCCAGAAAGCAGGTAGAACAACTTTTGTGGTGTCTTTCAGATGCCTACCAAGGTAGTGTAAAAACTACCAGGAGAACTCCTGTCTGGCACCTTCCCCGGTGGAGTTGTGCATGGGGTGTGTTTGGAACATTTTGTCACCGGCCGAGTCCAAAATTCAGCGTTTCCCCATCTCAGCCCAGAAAGCAGGTAGAACAACTTTTGTGGTGTCTTTCAGATGCCTACCAAGGTAGTGTAAAAACTACTAAGAGAACTCCTGTCTGGCACCTTCCGTGGTGGAGTTGTGCATGGGGTGTGTTTGGAACATTTTGTCACCAGCCGACTCCAAAATTCAGCGGTTCCCCATCTCAGCCCAGAAAGCAGGTAGAACAACTTTTGTGGTGTCTTTCAGATGCCTACCAAGGTAGTGTAAAAACTACTAAGAGAACTCCTGTCTGGCACCTTCCGTGGTGGAGTTGTGCATGGGGTGTGTTTGGAACATTTTGTCACCAGCCGAGTCCAAAATTCAGCGTTTCCCCATCTCAGCCCAGAAAGCAGGTAGAACAACTTTTGTGGTGCCTTTCAGATGCCTACCAAGGTAGTGTAAAAACTACCAAGAGAACTCCTTTCTGGCACCTTCCCCGGTGGAGTTGTGCATGGGGTGTGTTTGGAACATTTTGTCACCGGCCGACTCCAAAATTCAGCGGTTCCCCATCTCAGCCCAGAAAGCAGGTAGAACAACTTTTGTGGTGCCTTTCAAATGCCTACCAAGGTAGTGTAGAAACTACCAGGAGAACTCCTGTCTGGCACCTTCCCCGGTGGAGTTGTGCATGGGGTGTGTTTGGAACATTTTGTCACCGGCCGAGTCCAAAATTCAGCGTTTCCCCATCTCAGCCCAGAAAGCAGGTACAACAACTTTTCTTGTGCCTTTCAGCTGCCTACCAAGGTAGTGTAGAAACTACCAGGAGAACTCCTGTCTGGCACCTTCCCCGGTGGAGTTGTGCATGGGGTGTGTTTGGAACATTTTGTCACCAGCCGAGTCCAAAATTCAGCGGTTCCCCATCTCAGCCCAGAAAGCAGGTAGAACAACTTTTGTGGTGCCTTTCAAATGCCTACCAAGGTAGTGTAGAAACTACCAGGAGAACTCCTGTCTGGCACCTTCCCCGGTGGAGTTGTGCATGGGGTGTGTTTGGAACATTTTGTCACCAGCCGAGTCCAAAATTCAGCGTTTCCCCATCTCAGCCCAGAAAGCAGGTAGAACAACTTTTGTGGTGTCTTTCAGATGCCTACCAAGGTAGTGTAAAAACTACCAGGAGAACTCCTGTCTGGCACCTTCCGTGGTGGAGTTGTGCATGGGGTGTGTTTGGAACATTTTGTCACCGGCCGACTCCAAAATTCAGCGGTTCCCCATCTCAGCCCAGAAAGCAGGTACAACAACTTTTCTTGTGCCTTTCAGCTGCCTACCAAGGTAGTGTAAAAACTACCAAAAGAATTCGTTCCTGGCACCTTCCCCGGTGGAGTTGTGCATGGGGTGTGTTTGGAACATTTTGTCACCGGCCGAGTCCAAAATTCAGCGGTTCCCCATCTCAGCCCAGAAAGCAGGTAGAACAACTTTTGTGGTGTCTTTCAGATGCCTACCAAGGTAGTGTAAAAACTACTAAGAGAACTCCTGTCTGGCACCTTCCCCGGTGGAGTTGTGCATGGGGTGTGTTTGGAACATTTTGTCACCGGCCGAGTCCAAAATTCAGCCGTTCCCCATCTCAGCCCAGAAAGCAGGTAGAACAACTTCTGTGGTGTCTTTCAGATGCCTACCAAGGTAGTGTAAAAACTACCAGGAGAACTCCTGTCTGGCACCTTCCCCGGTGGAGTTGTGCATGGGGTGTGTTTGGAACATTTTGTCACCGGCCGACTCCAAAATTCAGCGATTCCCCATCTCAGCCCAGAAAGCAGGTAGAACAACTTTTGTGGTATCTTTCAGATGCCTACCGGAGCAATGTAAAAACTACCAGGAGAACTCCTGTCTGGCACCTTCCCCGGTGGAGTTGTGCAGAGGGTGTGTTTGGAACATTTTGTCACCGGCCGAGTCCAAAATTCAGCGTTTCCCCATCTCAGCCCAGAAAGCAGGTAGAACAACTTTTGTGGTGTCTTTCAGATGCCTACCAAGGTAGTGTAAAAACTACTAAGAGAACTCCTGTCTGGCACCTTCCGTGGAGGAGTTGTGCATGGGGTGTGTTTGGAACATTTTGTCACCAGCCGAGTCCAAAATTCAGCGTTTCCCCATCTCAGCCCAGAAAGCAGGTAGAACAACTTTTGTGGTGCCTTTCAGATGCCTACCAAGGTAGTGTAAAAACTACCAAGAGAACTCCTTTCTGGCACCTTCCCCGGTGGAGTTGTGCATGGGGTGTGTTTGGAACATTTTGTCACCGGCCGACTCCAAAATTCAGCGGTTCCCCATCTCAGCCCAGAAAGCAGGTAGAACAACTTTTGTGGTGTCTTTCAGATGCCTACCAAGGTAGTGTAAAAACTACCAAGAGAACTCCTGTCTGGCACCTTCCCCGGTGGAGTTGTGCAGGGGGTGTCTTTGGAACATTTTGTCACCGGCCGAGTCCAAAATTCAGCGGTTCCCCATCTCAGCCCAGAAAGCAGGTAGAACAACTTTTGTGGTGCCTTTCAAATGCCTACCAAGGTAGTGTAGAAACTACCAAGAGATCGCTTGTCTGGCACCTTCCCCGGTGGAGTTGTGCATGGGGTGTGTTTGGAACATTTTGTCACCGGCCGACTCCAAAATTCAGCGGTTCCCCATCTCAGCCCAGAAAGCAGGTAGAACAACTTTTGTGGTGCCTTTCAAATGCCTACCAAGGTAGTGTAGAAACTACCAAGAGATCGCTTGTCTGGCACCTTCCCCGGTGGAGTTGTGCATGGGGTGTGTTTGGAACATTTTGTCACCGGCCGACTCCAAAATTCAGCGGTTCCCCATCTCAGCCCAGAAAGCAGGTAGAACAACTTTTGTGGTGTCTTGCAGATGCCTACCAAGGTAGTGTAAAAACTACCAGGAGAACTCCTGTCTGGCACCTTCCCCGGTGGAGTTGTGCATGGGGTGTGTTTGGAACATTTTGTCACCGGCCGAGTCCAAAATTCAGCAATTCACCATCTCAGCCCAGAAAGCAGGTAGAACAACTTTTGTGGTGTCTTTCAGATGCCTACCAAGGTAGTGTAAAAACTACCAGGAGAACTCCTGTCTGGCACCTTCCCCGGTGGAGTTGTGCATGGGGTGTGTTTGGAACATTTTGTCACCGGCCGACTCCAAAATTCAGCGGTTCCCCATCTCAGCCCAGAAAGCAGGTAGAACAACTTTTGTGGTGTCTTTCAGATGCCTACCGGAGCAATGTAAAAACTACCAGGAGAACTCCTGTCTGGCACCTTCCCCGGTGGAGTTGTGCATGGGGTGTGTTTGGAACATTTTGTCACCGGCCGACTCCAAAATTCAGCGATTCCCCATCTCAGCCCAGAAAGCAGGTAGAACAACTTTTGTGGTGTCTTTCAGATGCCTACCAAGGTAGTGTAAAAACTACCAGGAGAACTCCTGCCTGGCACCTTCCCCGGTGGAGTTGTGCATGGGGTGTGTTTGGAACATTTTGTCACCGGCCGAGTCCAAAATTCAGCGATTCCCCATCTCAGCCCAGAAAGCAGGTAGAACAACTTTTCTGGTGTCTTTCAGATGCCTACCAAGGTAGTGTAGAAACTACCAGGAGAACTCCTGTCTGGCACCTTCCCCGGTGGAGTTGTGCATGGGGTGTGTTTGGAACATTTTGTCACCGGCCGACTCCAAAATTCAGCGTTTCCCCATCTCAGCCCAGAAAGCAGGTAGAACAACTTTTGTGGTGTCTTTCAGATGCCTACCAAGGTAGTGTAAAAACTACCAGGAGAACTCCTGTCTGGCACCTTCCCCGGTGGAGTTGTGCATGGGATGTGTTTGGAACATTTTGTCACCGGCCGAGTCCAAAATTCAGCGGTTCCCCATCTCAGCCCAGAAAGCAGGTAGAACAACTTTTGTGGTGTCTTTCAGATGCCTACCAAGGTAGTGTAAAAACTACCAGGAGAACTCCTGTCTGGCACCTTCCCCGGTGGAGTTGTGCATGGGGTGTGTTTGGAACATTTTGTCAACGGCCGAGTCCAAAATTCAGCGGTTCCCCATCTCAGCCCAGAAAGCAGGTAGAACAACTTTTGTGGTGTCTTTCAGATGCCTACCGGAGCAATGTAAAAACTACCAGGAGAACTCCTGTCTGGCACCTTCCCCGGTGGAGTTGTGCAGGGGGTGTGTTTGGAACATTTTGTCACCGGCCGAGTCCAAAATTCAGCGGTTCCCCATCTCAGCCCAGAAAGCAGGTAGAACATCTTTTGTGGTATCTTTCAGATGCCTACCGGAGCAATGTAAAAACTACCAAAAGAATTCGTTCCTGGCACCTTCCCCGGTGGAGTTGTGCATGGGGTGTGTTTGGAACATTTTGTCACCAGCCGACTCCAAAATTCAGCGTTTCCCCATCTCAGCCCAGAAAGCAGGTAGAACAACTTTTGTGGTGTCTTTCAGATGCCTACCAAGGTAGTGTAAAAACTACCAGGAGAACTCCTGTCTGACACCTTCCGTGGTGGAGTTGTGCATGGGGTGTCTTTGGAACATTTTGTCACCGGCCGAGTCCAAAATTCAGCGTTTCCCCATCTCAGCCCAGAAAGCAGGTAGAACAACTTTTGTGGTGTCTTTCAGATGCCTACCAAGGTAGTGTAAAAACTACTAAGAGAACTCCTGTCTGGCACCTTCCGTGGTGGAGTTGTGCATGGGGTGTGTTTGGAACATTTTGTCACCGGCCGACTCCAAAATTCAGCGGTTCCCCATCTCAGCCCAGAAAGCAGGTAGAACAACTTTTGTGGTGTCTTTCAGATGCCTACCAAGGTAGTGTAAAAACTACTAAGAGAACTCCTGTCTGGCACCTTCCGTGGTGGAGTTGTGCATGGGGTGTGTTTGGAACATTTTGTCACCAGCCGAGTCCAAAATTCAGCGTTTCCCCATCTCAGCCCAGAAAGCAGGTAGAACAACTTTTGTGGTGCCTTTCAGATGCCTACCAAGGTAGTGTAAAAACTACCAAGAGAACTCCTTTCTGGCACCTTCCCCGGTGGAGTTGTGCATGGGGTGTGTTTGGAACATTTTGTCACCGGCCGAGTCCAAAATTCAGCGGTTCCCCATCTCAGCCCAGAAAGCAGGTAGAACAACTTTTGTGGTGTCTTTCAGATGCCTACCAAGGTAGTGTAAAAACTACCAAGAGAACTCCTGTCTGGCACCTTCCCCGGTGGAGTTGTGCATGGGGTGTCTTTGGAACATTTTGTCACCAGCCGAGTCCAAAATTCAGCGATTCCCCATCTCAGCCCAGAAAGCAGGTAGAACAACTTTTGTGGTGCCTTTCAAATGCCTACCAAGGTAGTGTAGAAACTACCAAGATATCGCTTGTCTGGCACCTTCCCCGGTGGAGTTGTGCATGGGGTGTCTGTGGAACATTTTGTCACCGGCCGAGTCCAAAATTCAGCGGTTCCCCATCTCAGCCCAGAAAGCAGGTAGAACAACTTTTCTGGTGTCTTTCAGATGCCTACCAAGGTAGTGTAAAAACTACCAGGAGAACTCCTGTCTGGCACCTTCCCCGGTGGAGTTGTGCATGGGGTGTGTTTGGAACATTTTGTCACCGGCCGACTCCAAAATTCAGCGATTCCCCATCTCAGCCCAGAAAGCAGGTAGAACAACTTTTGTGGTGTCTTCCAGATTCCTACCAAGGTAGTGTAAAAACTACCAGGAGAACTCCTGTCTGGCACCTTCCCCGGTGGAGTTGTGCATGGGGTGTGTTTGGAACATTTTGTCACCAGCCGACTCCAAAATTCAGTGGTTCCCCATCTCAGCCCAGAAAGCAGGTAGAACAACTTTTGTGGTGTCTTTCAGATGCCTACCGGAGCAATGTAAAAACTACCAAGAGAACTCCTGTCTGGCACCTTCCCCGGTGGAGTTGTGCATGGGGTGTGTTTGGAACATTTTGTCACCGGCCGAGTCCAAAATTCAGCGATTCCCCATCTCAGCCCAGAAAGCAGGTACAACAACTTTTCTTGTGCCTTTCAGCTGCCTACCAAGGTAGTGTAAAAACTACCAACAGAATTCGTTCCTGGCACCTTCCCCGGTGGAGTTGTGCATGGGGTGTCTGTGGAACATTTTGTCACCGGCCGAGTCCAAAATTCAGCGGTTCCCCATCTCAGCCCAGAAAGCAGGTAGAACAACTTTTGTGGTGTCTTTCAGATGCCTACCGGAGCAATGTAAAAACTACCAGGAGAACTCCTGTCTGGCACCTTCCCCGGTGGAGTTGTGCATGGGGTGTGTTTGGAACATTTTGTCACCGGCCGACTCCAAAATTCAGCGATTCCCCATCTCAGCCCACAAAGCAGGTAGAACAACTTTTGTGGTGTCTTTCAGATGCCTACCAAGGTAGTGTAAAAACTACCAAGAGAACTCCTGTCTGGCACCTTCCCCGGTGGAGTTGTGCATGGGGTGTGTTTGGAACATTTTGTCACCGGCCGAGTCCAAAATTCAGCGATTCCCCATCTCAGCCCAGAAAGCAGGTAGAACAACTTTTGTGGTGCCTTTCAAATGCCTACCAAGGTAGTGTAGAAACTACCAGGAGAACTCCTGTCTGGCACCTTCCCCGGTGGAGTTGTGCATGGGGTGTGTTTGGAACATTTTGTCACCGGCCGACTCCAAAATTCAGCGTTTCCCCATCTCAGCCCAGAAAGCAGGTAGAACAACTTTTGTGGTGTCTTTCAGATGCCTACCAAGGTAGTGTAAAAACTACCAGGAGAACTCCTGTCTGGCACCTTCCCCGGTGGAGTTGTGCATGGGGTGTGTTTGGAACATTTTGTCACCGGCCGAGTCCAAAATTCAGCGGTTCCCCATCTCAGCCCAGAAAGCAGGTACAACAACTTTTCTTGTGCCTTTCAGCTGCCTACCAAGGTAGTGTAAAAACTACCAAAAGAATTCGTTCCTGGCACCTTCCCCGGTGGAGTTGTGCATGGGGTGTGTTTGGAACATTTTGTCACCGGCCGAGTCCAAAATTCAGCGTTTCCCCATCTCAGCCCAGAAAGCAGGTAGAACAACTTTTGTGGTGTCTTTCAGATGCCTACCAAGGTAGTGTAAAAACTACCAGGAGAACTCCTGTCTGGCACCTTCCCCGGTGGAGTTGTGCATGGGGTGTGTTTGGAACATTTTGTCAACGGCCGAGTCCAAAATTCAGCGGTTCCCCATCTCAGCCCAGAAAGCAGGTAGAACATCTTTTGTGGTATCTTTCAGATGCCTACCGGAGCAATGTAAAAACTACCAAAAGAATTCGTTCCTGGCACCTTCCCCGGTGGAGTTGTGCATGGGGTGTGTTTGGAACATTTTGTCACCGGCCGAGTCCAAAATTCAGCGATTCCCCATCTCAGCCCAGAAAGCAGGTACAACAACTTTTCTTGTGCCTTTCAGCTGCCTACCAAGGTAGTGTAAAAACTACCAACAGAATTCGTTCCTGGCACCTTCCCCGGTGGAGTTGTGCATGGGGTGTCTGTGGAACATTTTGTCACCGGCCGAGTCCAAAATTCAGCGGTTCCCCATCTCAGCCCAGAAAGCAGGTAGAACAACTTTTGTGGTGTCTTTCAGATGCCTACCAAGGTAGTGTAAAAACTACCAAGAGAACTCCTGTCTGGCACCTTCCCCGGTGGAGTTGTGCATGGGGTGTGTTTGGAACATTTTGTCACCGGCCGACTCCAAAATTCAGCGTTTCCCCATCTCAGCCCACAAAGCAGGTAGAACAACTTTTGTGGTATCTTTCAGATGCCTACCAGAGCAATGTAAAAACTACCAGGAGAACTCCTGTCTGGCACCTTCCCCGGTGGAGTTGTGCAGAGGGTGTGTTTGGAACATTTTGTCACCAGCCGACTCCAAAATTCAGCGGTTCCCCATCTCAGCCCAGAAAGCAGGTACAACAACTTTTCTTGTGCCTTTCAGCTGCCTACCAAGGTAGTGTAAAAACTACCAGGAGAACTCCTGTCTGGCACCTTCCGTGGTGGAGTTGTGCATGGGGTGTGTTTGGAACATTTTGTCACCGGCCGAGTCCAAAATTCAGCGGTTCCCCATCTCAGCCCAGAAAGCAGGTACAACAACTTTTCTTGTGCCTTTCAGCTGCCTACCAAGGTAGTGTAAAAACTACCAAAAGAATTCGTTCCTGGCACCTTCCCCGGTGGAGTTGTGCATGGGGTGTGTTTGGAACATTTTGTCACCGGCCGAGTCCAAAATTCAGCGGTTCCCCATCTCAGCCCAGAAAGCAGGTAGAACAACTTTTGTGGTGTCTTTCAGATGCCTACCAAGGTAGTGTAAAAACTACCAGGAGAACTCCTGTCTGGCACCTTCCCCGGTGGAGTTGTGCATGGGGTGTGTTTGGAACATTTTGTCAACGGCCGAGTCCAAAATTCAGCGGTTCCCCATCTCAGCCCAGAAAGCAGGTAGAACAACTTTTGTGGTGTCTTTCAGATGCCTACCAAGGTAGTGTAAAAACTACTAAGAGAACTCCTGTCTGGCACCTTCCCCGGTGGAGTTGTGCATGGGGTGTGTTTGGAACATTTTGTCACCGGCCGAGTCCAAAATTCAGCGGTTCCCCATCTCAGCCCAGAAAGCAGGTAGAACAACTTTTGTGGTGTCTTTCAGATGCCTACCAAGGTAGTGTAAAAACTACCAGGAGAACTCCTGTCTGGCACCTTCCCCGGTGGAGTTGTGCATGGGGTGTGTTTGGAACATTTTGTCACCGGCCGAGTCCAAAATTCAGCGATTCCCCATCTCAGCCCAGAAAGCAGGTACAACAACTTTTCTTGTGCCTTTCAGCTGCCTACCAAGGTAGTGTAAAAACTACCAACAGAATTCGTTCCTGGCACCTTCCCCGGTGGAGTTGTGCATGGGGTGTCTGTGGAACATTTTGTCACCGGCCGAGTCCAAAATTCAGCGGTTCCCCATCTCAGCCCAGAAAGCAGGTAGAACAACTTTTGTGGTGTCTTTCAGATGCCTACCAAGGTAGTGTAAAAACTACCAAGAGAACTCCTGTCTGGCACCTTCCCCGGTGGAGTTGTGCATGGGGTGTGTTTGGAACATTTTGTCACCGGCCGACTCCAAAATTCAGCGATTCCCCATCTCAGCCCACAAAGCAGGTAGAACAACTTTTGTGGTATCTTTCAGATGCCTACCGGAGCAATGTAAAAACTACCAGGAGAACTCCTGTCTGGCACCTTCCCCGGTGGAGTTGTGCAGAGGGTGTGTTTGGAACATTTTGTCACCAGCCGACTCCAAAATTCAGCGGTTCCCCATCTCAGCCCAGAAAGCAGGTACAACAACTTTTCTTGTGCCTTTCAGCTGCCTACCAAGGTAGTGTAAAAACTACCAACAGAATTCGTTCCTGGCACCTTCCCCGGTGGAGTTGTGCATGGGGTGTGTTTGGAACATTTTGTCACCAGCCGAGTCCAAAATTCAGCGTTTCCCCATCTCAGCCCAGAAAGCAGTTACAACAACTTTTCTGGTGTCTTTCAGATGCCTACCAAGGTAGTGTAAAAACTACCAGGAGAACTCCTGTCTGGCACCTTCCCCGGTGGAGTTGTGCATGGGGTGTGTTTGGAACATTTTGTCACCAGCCGACTCCAAAATTCAGCGGTTCCCCATCTCAGCCCAGAAAGCAGGTAGAACAACTTTTGTGGTGTCTTTCAAATGCCTACCAAGGTAGTGTAAAAACTACCAAAAGAATTCGTTCCTGGCACCTTCCCCGGTGGAGTTGTGCATGGGGTGTGTTTGGAACATTTTGTCACCGGCCGAGTCCAAAATTCAGCGGTTCCCCATCTCAGCCCAGAAAGCAGGTAGAACAAGTTTTGTGGTGTCTTTCAAATGCCTACCAAGGTAGTGTAAAAACTACCAGGAGAACTCCTGTCTGGCACCTTCCCCGGTGGAGTTGTGCATGGGGTGTGTTTGGAACATTTTGTCACCAGCCGACTCCAAAATTCAGCGTTTCCCCATCTCAGCCCAGAAAGCAGGAAGAACAACTTTTGTGGTGCCTTTCAAATGCCTACCAAGGTAGTGTAAAAACTACCAGAAGAACTCCTGTCTGGCACCTTCCCCGGTGGAGTTGTGCATGGGGTGTGTTTGGAACATTTTGTCACCAGCCGACTCCAAAATTCAGCGTTTCCCCATCTCAGCCCAGAAAGCAGGTAGAACAACTTTTGTGGTGTCTTTCAGATGCCTACCAAGGTAGTGTAAAAACTACCAGGAGAACTCCTGTCTGGCACCTTCCCCGGTGGAGTTGTGCATGGGGTGTGTTTGGAACATTTTGTCAACGGCCGAGTCCAAAATTCAGCGGTTCCCCATCTCAGCCCAGAAAGCAGGTAGAACAACTTTTGTGGTGTCTTTCAGATGCCTACCAAGGTAGTGTAAAAACTACTAAGAGAACTCCTGTCTGGCACCTTCCCCGGTGGAGTTGTGCATGGGGTGTGTTTGGAACATTTTGTCACCGGCCGAGTCCAAAATTCAGCGGTTCCCCATCTCAGCCCAGAAAGCAGGTAGAACAACTTTTGTGGTGTCTTTCAGATGCCTACCAAGGTAGTGTAAAAACTACCAGGAGAACTCCTGTCTGGCACCTTCCCCGGTGGAGTTGTGCAGGGGGTGTGTTTGGAACATTTTGTCACCGGCCGAGTCCAAAATTCAGCGATTCCCCATCTCAGCCCAGAAAGCAGGTACAACAACTTTTCTTGTGCCTTTCAGCTGCCTACCAAGGTAGTGTAAAAACTACCAACAGAATTCGTTCCTGGCACCTTCCCCGGTGGAGTTGTGCATGGGGTGTCTGTGGAACATTTTATCACCGGCCGAGTCCAAAATTCAGCGGTTCCCCATCTCAGCCCAGAAAGCAGGTAGAACAACTTTTGTGGTGTCTTTCAGATGCCTACCAAGGTAGTGTAAAAACTACCAAGAGAACTCCTGTCTGGCACCTTCCCCGGTGGAGTTGTGCAGGGGGTGTGTTTGGAACATTTTGTCACCGGCCGACTCCAAAATTCAGCGATTCCCCATCTCAGCCCACAAAGCAGGTAGAACAACTTTTGTGGTATCTTTCAGATGCCTACCGGAGCAATGTAAAAACTACCAGGAGAACTCCTGTCTGGCACCTTCCCCGGTGGAGTTGTGCATGGGGTGTGTTTGGAACATTTTGTCACCAGCCGACTCCAAAATTCAGCGGTTCCCCATCTCAGCCCAGAAAGCAGGTACAACAACTTTTCTTGTGCCTTTCAGCTGCCTACCAAGGTAGTGTAAAAACTACCAACAGAATTCGTTCCTGGCACCTTCCCCGGTGGAGTTGTGCATGGGGTGTGTTTGGAACATTTTGTCACCAGCCGAGTCCAAAATTCAGCGTTTCCCCATCTCCGCCCAGAAAGCAGTTACAACAACTTTTCTGGTGTCTTTCAGATGCCTACCAAGGTAGTGTAAAAACTACCAGGAGAACTCCTGTCTGGCACCTTCCCCGGTGGAGTTGTGCATGGGGTGTGTTTGGAACATTTTGTCACCAGCCGACTCCAAAATTCAGCGGTTCCCCATCTCAGCCCAGAAAGCAGGTAGAACAACTTTTGTGGTGTCTTTCAGATGCCTACCAAGGTAGTGTAAAAACTACCAAAAGAATTCGTTCCTGGCACCTTCCCCGGTGGAGTTGTGCATGGGGTGTGTTTGGAACATTTTGTCACCGGCCGAGTCCAAAATTCAGCGGTTCCCCATCTCAGCCCAGAAAGCAGGTAGAACAAGTTTTGTGGTGTCTTTCAAATGCCTACCAAGGTAGTGTAAAAACTACCAGGAGAACTCCTGTCTGGCACCTTCCGTGGTGGAGTTGTGCATGGGGTGTGTTTGGAACATTTTGTCACCAGCCGACTCCAAAATTCAGCGTTTCCCCATCTCAGCCCAGAAAGCAGGAAGAACAACTTTTGTGGTGCCTTTCAAATGCCTACCAAGGTAGTGTAAAAACTACCAGAAGAACTCCTGTCTGGCACCTTCCCCGGTGGAGTTGTGCATGGGGTGTGTTTGGAACATTTTGTCACCAGCCGACTCCAAAATTCAGCGTTTCCCCATCTCAGCCCAGAAAGCAGGTAGAACAACTTTTGTGGTGTCTTTCAGATGCCTACCAAGGTAGTGTAAAAACTACCAGGAGAACTCCTGTCTGGCACCTTCCCCGGTGGAGTTGTGCATGGGGTGTGTTTGGAACATTTTGTCACCGGCCGACTCCAAAATTCAGCGGTTCCCCATCTCAGCCCAGAAAGCAGGTAGAACAACTTTTGTGGTGTCTTTCAGATGCCTACCAAGGTAGTGTAAAAACTACCAGGAGAACTCCTGTCTGGCACCTTCCCCGGTGGAGTTGTGCATGGGGTGTGTTTGGAACATTTTGTCACCGGCCGACTCCAAAATTCAGCGGTTCCCCATCTCAGCCCAGAAAGCAGGTAGAACAACTTTTGTGGTGCCTTTCAGATGCCTACCAAGGTAGTGTAAAAACTACCAAGAGAACTCCTGTCTGGCACCTTCCGTGGTGGAGTTGTGCATGGGGTGTGTTTGGAACATTTTGTCACCGGCCGACTCCAAAATTCAGCGTTTCCCCATCTCAGCCCAGAAAGCAGGTACAACAACTTTTCTTGTGCCTTTCAGCTGCCTACCAAGGTAGTGTAAAAACTACTAAGAGAACTCCTGTCTGGCACCTTCCGTGGTGGAGTTGTGCATGGGGTGTGTTTGGAACATTTTGTCACCAGCCGAGTCCAAAATTCAGCGTTTCCCCATCTCAGCCCAGAAAGCAGGTAGAACAACTTTTGTGGTGCCTTTCAAATGCCTACCAAGGTAGTGTAGAAACTACCAGGAGAACTCCTGTCTGGCACCTTCCCCGGTGGAGTTGTGCATGGGGTGTGTTTGGAACATTTTGTCACCGGCCGACTCCAAAATTCAGCGGTTCCCCATCTCAGCCCAGAAAGCAGGTAGAACAACTTTTGTGGTGTCCTTTTGATGCCTACCGGAGCAATGTAAAAACTACCAGGAGAACTCCTGCCTGGCACCTTCCCCGGTGGAGTTGTGCAGGGGGTGTGTTTGGAACATTTTGTCACCAGCCGAGTCCAAAATTCAGCGTTTCCCCATCTCAGCCCAGAAAGCAGGTAGAACAACTTTTATGGTGTCTTTCAGATGCCTACCAAGGTAGTGTAAAAACTACCAAGATATCGCTTGTCTGGCACCTTCCCCGGTGGAGTTGTGCATGGGGTGTGTTTGGAACATTTTGTCACCGGCCGACTCCAAAATTCAGCGTTTCCCCATCTCAGCCCAGAAAGCAGGTAGAACAACTTTTGTGGTGTCTTTCAGATGCCTACCAAGGTAGTGTAAAAACTACCAGGAGAACTCCTGTCTGGCACCTTCCCCGGTGGAGTTGTGCATGGGGTGTGTTTGGAACATTTTGTCACCGGCCGACTCCAAAATTCAGCGGTTCCCCATCTCAGCCCAGAAAGCAGGTACAACAACTTTTCTTGTGCCTTTCAGCTGCCTACCAAGGTAGTGTAAAAACTACCAAAAGAATTCGTTCCTGGCACCTTCCCCGGTGGAGTTGTGCATGGGGTGTGTTTGGAACATTTTGTCACCGGCCGAGTCCAAAATTCAGCGTTTCCCCATCTCAGCCCAGAAAGCAGGTAGAACAACTTTTGTGGTGTCTTTCAGATGCCTACCAAGGTAGTGTAAAAACTACTAAGAGAACTCCTGTCTGGCACCTTCCCCGGTGGAGTTGTGCATGGGGTGTGTTTGGAACATTTTGTCACCGGCCGAGTCCAAAATTCAGCCGTTCCCCATCTCAGCCCAGAAAGCAGGTAGAACAACTTCTGTGGTGTCTTTCAGATGCCTACCAAGGTAGTGTAAAAACTACCAGGAGAACTCCTGTCTGGCACCTTCCCCGGTGGAGTTGTGCATGGGGTGTGTTTGGAACATTTTGTCACCCGCCGAGTCCAAAATTCAGCGATTCCCCATCTCAGCCCAGAAAGCAGGTAGAACAACTTTTGTGGTATCTTTCAGATGCCTACCGGAGCAATGTAAAAACTACCAGGAGAACTCCTGTCTGGCACCTTCCCCGGTGGAGTTGTGCAGAGGGTGTGTTTGGAACAATTTGTCACCGGCCGAGTCCAAAATTCAGCCGTTCCCCATCTCAGCCCAGAAAGCAGGTAGAACAAGTTTTTTGGTGTCTTTCAAATGCCTACCAAGGTAGTGTAAAAACTACCAACAGAATTCGTTCCTGGCACCTTCCCCGGTGGAGTTGTGCATGGGGTGTGTTTGGAACATTTTGTCACCAGCCGAGTCCAAAATTCAGCGTTTCCCCATCTCAGCCCAGAAAGCAGGTAGAACAACTTTTGTGGTGCCTTTCAGCTGCCTACCAAGGTAGTGTAAAAACTACCAGGAGAACTCCTGTCTGGCACCTTCCCCGGTGGAGTTGTGCATGGGGTGTGTTTGGAACATTTTGTCACCGGCCGACTCCAAAATTCAGCGGTTCCCCATCTCAGCCCACAAAGCAGTTACAACAACTTTTCTTGTGCCTTTCAGCTGCCTACCAAGGTAGTGTAAAAACTACCAAAAGAATTCGTTCCTGGCACCTTCCCCGGTGGAGTTGTGCATGGGGTGTGTTTGGAACATTTTGTCACCGGCCGAGTCCAAAATTCAGCGGTTCCCCATCTCAGCCCAGAAAGCAGGTAGAACAAGTTTTGTGGTGTCTTTCAAATGCCTACCAAGGTAGTGTAAAAACTACCAGGAGAACTCCTGTCTGGCACCTTCCCCGGTGGAGTTGTGCATGGGGTGTGTTTGGAACATTTTGTCACCAGCCGAGTCCAAAATTCAGCGTTTCCCCATCTCAGCCCAGAAAGCAGGAAGAACAACTTTTGTGGTGCCTTTCAAATGCCTACCAAGGTAGTGTAAAAACTACCAGGAGAACTCCTGTCTGGCACCTTCCGTGGTGGAGTTGTGCATGGGGTGTGTTTGGAACATTTTGTCACCAGCCGACTCCAAAATTCAGCGTTTCCCCATCTCAGCCCAGAAAGCAGGTAGAACAACTTTTGTGGTGTCTTTCAGATGCCTACCAAGGTAGTGTAAAAACTACCAGGAGAACTCCTGTCTGGCACCTTCCCCAGTGGAGTTGTGCATGGGGTGTGTTTGGAACATTTTGTCACCGGCCGAGTCCAAAATTCAGCGGTTCCCCATCTCAGCCCAGAAAGCAGGTAGAACAACTTTTGTGGTGTCTTTCAGATGCCTACCAAGGTAGTGTAAAAACTACCAGGAGAACTCCTGTCTGGCACCTTCCCCGGTGGAGTTGTGCATGGGGTGTGTTTGGAACATTTTGTCACCGGCCGAGTCCAAAATTCAGCTGTTCCCCATCTCAGCCCAGAAAGCAGGTAGAACAACTTTTGTGGTGCCTTTCAGATGCCTACCAAGGTAGTGTAAAAACTACCAGGAGAACTCCTGTCTGGCACCTTCCCCGGTGGAGTTGTGCATGGGGTGTGTTTGGAACATTTTGTCACCGGCCGAGTCCAAAATTCAGCGGTTCCCCATGTCAGCCCAGAAAGCAGGTACAACAACTTTTGTGGTGCCTTTCAAATGCCTACCAAGGTAGTGTAAAAACTACCAGGAGAACTCCTGTCTGGCACCTTCCCCGGTGGAGTTGTGCATGGGGTGTTTTTGGAACATTTTGTCACCAGCCGACTCCAAAATTCAGCGTTTCCCCATCTCAGCCCAGAAAGCAGGTAGAACAACTTTTGTGGTGTCTTTCAGATGCCTACCAAGGTAGTGTAAAAACTACCAGGAGAACTCCTGTCTGGCACCTTCCCCGGTGGAGTTGTGCATGGGGTGTGTTTGGAACATTTTGTCACCGGCCGAGTCCAAAATTCAGCGTTTCCCCATCTCAGCCCAGAAAGCAGGAAGAACAACTTTTGTGGTGCCTTTCAAATGCCTACCAAGGTAGTGTAAAAACTACCAAGAGAACTCCTGTCTGGCACCTTCCCCGGTGGAGTTGTGCATGGGGTGTGTTTGGAACATTTTGTCACCAGCCGACTCCAAAATTCAGCGTTTCCCCATCTCAGCCCAGAAAGCAGGTAGAACAACTTTTGTGGTGTCTTTCAGATGCCTACCAAGGTAGTGTAAAAACTACCAGGAGAACTCCTGTCTGGCACCTTCCCCGGTGGAGTTGTGCATGGGGTGTGTTTGGAACATTTTGTCACCGGCCGAGTCCAAAATTCAGCTGTTCCCCATCTCAGCCCAGAAAGCAGGTAGAACAACTTTTGTGGTGCCTTTCAGATGCCTACCAAGGTAGTGTAAAAACTACCAGGAGAACTCCTGTCTGGCACCTTCCCCGGTGGAGTTGTGCATGGGGTGTGTTTGGAACATTTTGTCACCGGCCGAGTCCAAAATTCAGCGGTTCCCCATGTCAGCCCAGAAAGCAGGTACAACAACTTTTGTGGTGCCTTTCAAATGCCTACCAAGGTAGTGTAAAAACTACCAGGAGAACTCCTGTCTGGCACCTTCCCCGGTGGAGTTGTGCATGGGGTGTTTTTGGAACATTTTGTCACCAGCCGACTCCAAAATTCAGCGTTTCCCCATCTCAGCCCAGAAAGCAGGTAGAACAACTTTTGTGGTGTCTTTCAGATGCCTACCAAGGTAGTGTAAAAACTACCAGGAGAACTCCTGTCTGGCACCTTCCCCGGTGGAGTTGTGCATGGGGTGTGTTTGGAACATTTTGTCACCGGCCGAGTCCAAAATTCAGCGTTTCCCCATCTCAGCCCAGAAAGCAGGAAGAACAACTTTTGTGGTGCCTTTCAAATGCCTACCAAGGTAGTGTAAAAACTACCAGGAGAACTCCTGTCTGGCACCTTCCCCGGTGGAGTTGTGCATGGGGTGTGTTTGGAACATTTTGTCACCAGCCGACTCCAAAATTCAGCGTTTCCCCATCTCAGCCCAGAAAGCAGGTAGAACAACTTTTGTGGTGTCTTTCAGATGCCTACCAAGGTAGTGTAAAAACTACCAGGAGAACTCCTGTCTGGCACCTTCCCCGGTGGAGTTGTGCATGGGGTGTGTTTGGAACATTTTGTCACCGGCCGAGTCCAAAATTCAGCGTTTCCCCATCTCAGCCCAGAAAGCAGGTAGAACAACTTTTGTGGTGCCTTTCAGATGCCTACCAAGGTAGTGTAAAAACTACCAAGAGAACTCCTGTCTGGCACCTTCCGTGGTGGAGTTGTGCATGGGGTGTGTTTGGAACATTTTGTCACCGGCCGACTCCAAAATTCAGCGTTTCCCCATCTCAGCCCACAAAGCAGGTACAACGACTTTTCTTGTGCCTTTCAGCTGCCTACCAAGGTAGTGTAAAAACTACCAAAAGAATTCGTTCCTGGCACCTTCCCCGGTGGAGTTGTGCAGGGGGTGTGTTTGGAACATTTTGTCACCGGCCGACTCCAAAATTCAGCGGTTCCCCATGTCAGCCCAGAAAGCAGGAAGAACAACTTTTGTGGTGCCTTTCAAATGCCTACCAAGGTAGTGTAAAAACTACCAGGAGAACTCCTGTCTGGCACCTTCCCCGGTGGAGTTGTGCATGGGGTGTTTTTGGAACATTTTGTCACCAGCCGAGTCCAAAATTCAGCGGTTCCCCATCTCAGCCCAGAAAGCAGGTAGAACAACTTTTGTGCTGTCTTTTAGATGCCTACCAAGGTAGTGTAAAAACTACCAACAGAATTCGTTCCTGGCACCTTCCCCGGTGGAGTTGTGCATGGGGTGTCTGTGAAACATTTTGTCACCGGCCGACTCCAAAATTCAGCGGTTCCCCATCTCAGCCCAGAAAGCAGGTAGAACAAGTTTTGTGGTGTCTTTCAAATGCCTACCAAGGTAGTGTAAAAACTACCAAGAGAACTCCTGTCTGGCACCTTCCCCGGTGGAGTTGTGCATGGGGTGTGTTTGGAACATTTTGTCAACGGTCGACTCCAAAATTCAGCGGTTCCCCATCTCAGCCCACAAAGCAGGTACAACAACTTTTCTTGTGCCTTTCAGCTGCCTATCAAGGTAGTGTAAAAATTACCAACAGAATTCGTTCCTGGCTCCTTCCCCGGTGGAGTTGTGCATGGGGTGTCTGTGGAACATTTTGTCACCGGCCGAGTCCAAAATTCAGCGGTTCCCCATCTCAGCCCAGAAAGCAGGTAGAACAACTTTTGTGGTGTCTTTCAGATGCCTACCGGAGCAATGTAAAAACTACCAGGAGAACTCCTGTCTGGCACCTTCCCCGGTGGAGTTGTGCATGGGGTGTGTTTGGAACATTTTGTCACCGGCCGAGTCCAAAATTCAGCGGTTCCCCATCTCAGCCCAGAAAGCAGGTAGAACAACTTTTCTGGTGTCTTTCAGATGCCTACCAAGGTAGTGTAAAAACTACCAGGAGAACTCCTGACTGGCACCTTCCCCGGTGGAGTTGTGCATGGGGTGTGTTTGGAACATTTTGTCACCAGCCAACTCCAAAATTCAGCGGTTCCCCATCTCAGCCCACAAAGCAGGTAGAACAACTTTTGTGGTGCCTTTCAGCTGCCTACCAAGGTAGTGTAAAAACTACCAAGAGAACTCCTGTCTGGCACCTTCCCCGGTGGAGTTGTGCATGGGGTGTGTTTGGAACATTTTGTCACCAGCCGAGTCCAAAATTCAGCGTTTCCCCATCTCAGCCCAGAAAGCAGGTAGAACAACTTTTGTGGTGTCTTTCAGATGCCTACCAAGGTAGTGTAAAAACTACCAAGAGAACTCCTGTCTGGCACCTTCCCCGGTGGAGTTGTGCATGGGGTGTGTTTGGAACATTTTGTCACCAGCCGACTCCAAAATTCAGCGTTTCCCCATCTCAGCCCAGAAAGCAGGTAGAACAAGTTTTGTGGTGCCTTTCAGCTGCCTACCAAGGTAGTGTAAAAACTACCAAGAGAACTCCTGTCTGGCACCTTCCCCGGTGGAGTTGTGCATGGGGTGTGTTTGGAACATTTTGTCACCGGCCGACTCCAAAATTCAGCGGTTCCCCATCTCAGCCCACAAAGCTGGTACAACTTCTTTTCTTGTGCCGTTCAGCTGCCTACCAAGGTAGTGTAAAAACTACCAACAGAATTCGTTCCTGGCACCTTCCCCGGTGGAGTTGTACATGGGGTGTGTTTGGAACATTTTGTCACCAGCCGACTCCAAAATTCAGCGTTTCCCCATCTCAGCCCAGAAAGCAGGTAGAACAACTTTTGTGGTGTCTTTCAGCTGCCTACCAAGGTAGTGTAAAAACTACTAAGAGAACTCCTGTCTGGCACCTTCCGTGGTGGAGTTGAGCATGGGGTGTGTTTGGAACATTTTGTCACCAGCCGAGTCCAAAATTCAGCGGTTCCCCATCTCAGCCCAGAAAGCAGGTAGAACAACTTTTGTGGTGTCTTTTAGATGCCTACCAAGGTAGTGTAAAAACTACTAAGAGAACTCCTGTCTGGCACCTTCCCCGGTGGAGTTGTGCATGGGGTGTCTGTGAAACATTTTGTCACCGGCCGACTCCAAAATTCAGCGGTTCCCCATCTCAGCCCAGAAAGCAGGTACAACAACTTTTGTGGTGTCTTTCAGATGCCTACCGGAGCAATGTAAAAACTACCAGGAGAACTCCTCTCTGGCACCTTCCCCGGTGGAGTTGTGCATGGGGTGTGTTTGGAACATTTTGTCACCGGCCGACTCCAAAATTCAGCGTTTCCCCATCTCAGCCCAGAAAGCAGGTAGAACAAGTTTTGTGGTGTCTTTCAAATGCCTACCAAGGTAGTGTAAAAACTACCAAGAGAACTCCTGTCTGGCACCTTCCCAGGTGGAGTTGTGCATGGGGTGTGTTTGGAACATTTTGTCAACGGCCGACTCCAAAATTCAGCGGTTCCCCATCTCAGCCCACAAAGCAGGTACAACAACTTTTCTTGTGCCTTTCAGCTGCCTATCAAGGTAGTGTAAAAATTACCAACAGAATTCGTTCCTGGCACCTTCCCCGGTGGAGTTGTGCATGGGGTGTCTGTGGAACATTTTGTCACCGGCCGAGTCCAAAATTCAGCGGTTCCCCATCTCAGCCCAGAAAGCAGGTAGAACAACTTTTGTGGTGTCTTTCAGATGCCTACCGGAGCAATGTAAAAACTACCAGGAGAACTCCTGTCTGGCACCTTCCCCGGTGGAGTTGTGCATGGGTTGTGTTTGGAACATTTTGTCACCGGCCGAGTCCAAAATTCAGCGATTCCCCATCTCAGCCCAGAAAGCAGGTAGAACAACTTTTCTGGTGTCTTTCAGATGCCTACCAAGGTAGTGTAAAAACTACCAGGAGAACTCCTGTCTGGCACCTTCCCCGGTGGAGTTGTGCATGGGGTGTGTTTGGAACATTTTGTCACCAGCCGAGTCCAAAATTCAGCGGTTCCCCATCTCAGCCCACAAAGCAGGTAGAACAACTTTTGTGGTGCCTTTCAGCTGCCTACCAAGGTAGTGTAAAAACTACCAAGAGAACTCCTGTCTGGCACCTTCCCCGGTGGAGTTGTGCATGGGGTGTGTTTGGAACATTTTGTCACCAGCCGAGTCCAAAATTCAGCGGTTCCCCATCTCAGCCCACAAAGCAGGTAGAACAACTTTTGTGGTGTCTTTCAGATGCCTACCAAGGTAGTGTAAAAACTACCAAGAGAACTCCTGTCTGGCACCTTCCCCCGTGGAGTTGTGCATGGGGTGTGTTTGGAACATTTTGTCACCGGCCGACTCCAAAATTCAGCGGTTCCCCATCTCAGCCCAGAAAGCAGGTACAACTTCTTTTCTTGTGCCTTTCAGCTGCCTACCAAGGTAGTGTAAAAACTACCAACAGAATTTGTTCCTGGCACCTTCCCCGGTGGAGTTGTACATGGGGTGTGTTTGGAACATTTTGTCACCAGCCGACTCCAAAATTCAGCGTTTCCCCATCTCAGCCCAGAAAGCAGGTAGAACAACTTTTGTGGTGCCTTTCAGATGCCTACCAAGGTAGTGTAAAAACTACCAGGAGAACTCCTGTCTGGCACCTTCCCCGGTGGAGTTCTGCATGGGGTGTGTTTGGAACATTTTGTCACCAGCCGACTCCAAAATTCAGCGGTTCCCCATCTCAGCCCACAAAGCAGGTAGAACAACTTTTGTGGTGTCTTTCAGCTGCCTACCAAGGTAGTGTAAAAACTACCAGGAGAACTCCTGTCTGGCACCTTCCGTGGTGGAGTTGAGCATGGGGTGTGTTTGGAACATTTTGTCACCAGCCGAGTCCAAAATTCAGCGGTTCCCCATCTCAGCCCAGAAAGCAGGTAGAACAACTTTTGTGGTGCCTTTCAAATGCCTACCAAGGTAGTGTAAAAACTACTAAGAGAACTCCTGTCTGGCACCTTCCCCGGTGGAGTTGTGCATGGGGTGTCTGTGAAACATTTTGTCACCGGCCGACTCCAAAATTCAGCGGTTCCCCATCTCAGCCCAGAAAGCAGGTACAACAACTTTTGTGGTGTCTTTCAGATGCCTACCAGAGCAATGTAAAAACTACCAAGAGAACTCCTGTCTGGCACCTTCCCCGGTGGAGTTGTGCATGGGGTGTGTTTGGAACATTTTGTCACCGGCCGACTCCAAAATTCAGCGTTTCCCCATCTCAGCCCAGAAAGCAGGTAGAACAAGTTTTGTGGTGTCTTTCAAATGCCTACCAAGGTAGTGTAAAAACTACCAAGAGAATTCCTGTCTGGCACCTTCCCCGGTGGAGTTGTGCATGGGGTGTGTTTGGAACATTTTGTCAACGGCCGA
The DNA here is from genome assembly GCF_023634085.1 of Falco cherrug. NCBI lineage: Eukaryota > Metazoa > Chordata > Aves > Falconiformes > Falconidae > Falco > Falco cherrug. The sequence continues at coordinate 848,179 of NW_026599434.1, forward strand.
CTCCAAAATTCAGCGGTTCCCCATCTCAGCCCACAAAGCAGGTACAACAACTTTTCTTGTGCCTTTCAGCTGCCTATCAAGGTAGTGTAAAAATTACCAACAGAATTCGTTCCTGGCTCCTTCCCCGGTGGAGTTGTGCATGGGGTGTCTGTGGAACATTTTGTCACCGGCCGAGTCCAAAATTCAGCGGTTCCCCATCTCAGCCCAGAAAGCAGGTAGAACAACTTTTGTGGTGCCTTTCAGATGCCTACCGGAGCAATGTAAAAACTACCAGGAGAACTCCTGTCTGGCACCTTCCCCGGTGGAGTTGTGCATGGGGTGTGTTTGGAACATTTTGTCACCGGCCGAGTCCAAAATTCAGCGATTCCCCATCTCAGCCCAGAAAGCAGGTAGAACAACTTTTCTGGTGTCTTTCAGATGCCTACCAAGGTAGTGTAAAAACTACCAGGAGAACTCCTGTCTGGCACCTTCCGTGGTGGAGTTGTGCATGGGGTGTGTTTGGAACATTTTGTCACCAGCCGAGTCCAAAATTCAGCGGTTCCCCATCTCAGCCCACAAAGCAGGTAGAACAACTTTTGTGGTGCCTTTCAGCTGCCTACCAAGGTAGTGTAAAAACTACCAGGAGAACTCCTGTCTGGCACCTTCCCCGGTGGAGTTGTGCATGGGGTGTCTGTGAAACATTTTGTCACCGGCCGACTCCAAAATTCAGCGGTTCCCCATCTCAGCCCAGAAAGCAGGTACAACAACTTTTGTGGTGTCTTTCAGATGCCTACCGGAGCAATGTAAAAACTACCAGGAGAACTCCTGTCTGGCACCTTCCCCGGTGGAGTTGTGCATGGGGTGTGTTTGGAACATTTTGTCACCGGCCGACTCCAAAATTCAGCGTTTCCCCATCTCAGCCCAGAAAGCAGGTAGAACAAGTTTTGTGGTGTCTTTCAAATGCCTACCAAGGTAGTGTAAAAACTACCAGGAGAACTCCTGTCTGGCACCTTCCCCGGTGGAGTTGTGCATGGGGTGTCTGTGGAACATTTTGTCACCGGCCGAGTCCAAAATTCAGCGGTTCCCCATCTCAGCCCACAAAGCAGGAAGAACAACTTTTGTGGTGCCTTTCAAATGCCTACCAAGGTAGTGTAAAAACTACCAGGAGAACTCCTGTCTGGCACCTTCCCCGGTGGAGTTGTGCATGGGGTGTGTTTGGAACATTTTGTCACCAGCCGAGTCCAAAATTCAGCGTTTCCCAATCTCAGCCCAGAAAGCAGGTAAAACAACTTTTGTGCTGTCTTTTAGATGCCTACCAAGGTAGTGTAAAAACTACCAACAGAATTCGTTCCTGGCACCTTCCTCGGTGGAGTTGTGCATGGGGTGTCTGTGAAACATCTTGTCACCGGCCGACTCCAAAATTCAGCGGTTCCCCATCTCAGCCCAGAAAGCAGGTACAACAACTTTTGTGGTGTCTTTCAGATGCCTACCGGAGCAATGTAAAAACTACCAGGAGAACTCCTGTCTGGCACCTTCCCCGGTGGAGTTGTGCAGGGGGTGTGTTTGGAACATTTTGTCACCGGCCGAGTCCAAAATTCAGCGGTTCCCCATCTCAGCCCAGAAAGCAGGTAGAACAAGTTTTGTGGTGTCTTTCAAATGCCTACCAAGGTAGTGTAAAAACTACCGAGAGAACTCCTGTCTGGCACCTTCCCCGGTGGAGTTGTGCATGGGGTGTGTTTGGAACATTTTGTCACCAGCCGACTCCAAAATTCAGCGGTTCCCCATCTCAGCCCAGAAAGCAGGTACAACAACTTTTCTTGTGCCTTTCAGCTGCCTATCAAGGTAGTGTAAAAATTACCAACAGAATTCGTTCCTGGCTCCTTCCCCGGTGGAGTTGTGCATGGGGTGTGTTTGGAACATTTTGTCACCGGCCGACTCCAAAATTCAGCGTTTCCCCATCTCAGCCCACAAAGCAGGTACAACAACTTTTCTTGTGCCTTTCAGCTGCCTACCAAGGTAGAGTAAAAACTACCAAGAGAACTCCTGTCTGGCACCTTCCCCGGTGGAGTTGTGCATGGGGTGTGTTTGGAACATTTTGTCACCGGCCGAGTCCAAAATTCAGCGTTTCCCCATCTCAGCCCAGAAAGCAGGTAGAACAAGTTTTGTGGTGTCTTTCAAATGCCTACCAAGGTAGTGTAAAAACTACCAGGAGAACTCCTGTCTGGCACCTTCCCCGGTGGAGTTGTGCATGGGGTGTGTTTGGAACATTTTGTCACCGGCCGACTCCAAAATTCAGCGGTTCCCCATGTCAGCCCAGAAAGCAGGAAGAACAACTTTTGTGGTGCCTTTCAAATGCCTACCAAGGTAGTGTAAAAACTACCAGGAGAACTCCTGTCTGGCACCTTCCCCGGTGGAGTTGTGCATGGGGTGTGTTTGGAACATTTTGTCACCAGCCGAGTCCAAAATTCAGCGTTTCCCCATCTCAGCCCAGAAAGCAGGTAGAACAACTTTTGTGCTGTCTTTTAGATGCCTACCAAGGTAGTGTAAAAACTACCAACAGAATTCGTTCCTGGCACCTTCCCCGGTGGAGTTGTGCATGGGGTGTCTGTGAAACATTTTGTCACCGGCCGACTCCAAAATTCAGCGGTTCCCCATCTCAGCCCAGAAAGCAGGTACAACAACTTTTGTGGTGTCTTTCAGATGCCTACCGGAGCAATGTAAAAACTACCAGGAGAACTCCTGTCTGGCACCTTCCCCGGTGGAGTTGTGCATGGGGTGTGTTTGGAACATTTTGTCACCGGCCGAGTCCAAAATTCAGCGGTTCCCCATCTCAGCCCACAAAGCAGGTAGAACAACTTTTGTGGTGTCTTTCAAATGCCTACCAAGGTAGTGTAAAAACTACCAAGAGAACTCCTGTCTGGCACCTTCCCCGGTGGAGTTGTGCATGGGGTGTGTTTGGAACATTTTGTCAACGGCCGACTCCAAAATTCAGCGTTTCCCCATCTCAGCCCAGAAAGCAGGTACAACAACTTTTCTTGTGCCTTTCAGCTGCCTATCAAGGTAGTGTAAAAATTACCAACAGAATTCGTTCCTGGCTCCTTCCCCGGTGGAGTTGTGCATGGGGTGTCTGTGGAACATTTTGTCACCGGCCGAGTCCAAAATTCAGCGGTTCCCCATCTCAGCCCAGAAAGCAGGTAGAACAACTTTTGTGGTGTCTTTCAGATGCCTACCGGAGCAATGTAAAAACTACCAGGAGAACTCCTGTCTGGCACCTTCCCCGGTGGAGTTGTGCATGGGGTGTGTTTGGAACATTTTGTCACCGGCCGAGTCCAAAATTCAGCGATTCCCCATCTCAGCCCAGAAAGCAGGTAGAACAACTTTTCTGGTGTCTTTCAGATGCCTACCAAGGTAGTGTAAAAACTACCAGGAGAACTCCTGTCTGGCACCTTCCGTGGTGGAGTTGTGCATGGGGTGTGTTTGGAACATTTTGTCACCAGCCGACTCCAAAATTCAGCGGTTCCCCATCTCAGCCCACAAAGCAGGTAGAACAACTTTTGTGGTGCCTTTCAGCTGCCTACCAAGGTAGTGTAAAAACTACGAAGAGAACTCCTGTCTGGCACCTTCCCCGGTGGAGTTGTGCATGGGGTGTGTTTGGAACATTTTGTCACCAGCCGAGTCCAAAATTCAGCCGTTCCCCATCTCAGCCCAGAAAGCAGGTAGAACAACTTTTGTGGTGCCTTTCAGATGCCTACCAAGGTAGTGTAAAAACTACCAAGAGAACTCCTGTCTGGCACCTTCCGTGGTGGAGTTGTGCATGGGGTGTGTTTGGAACATTTTGTCACCGGCCGACTCCAAAATTCAGCGTTTCCCCATCTCAGCCCACAAAGCAGGTACAACAACTTTTCTTGTGCCTTTCAGCTGCCTACCAAGGTAGTGTAAAAACTACCAAAAGAATTCGTTCCTGGCACCTTCCCCGGTGGAGTTGTGCATGGGGTGTGTTTGAAACATTTTGTCACCGGCCGACTCCAAAATTCAGCGTTTCCCCATCTCAGCCCAGAAAGCAGGTAGAACAAGTTTTGTGGTGTCTTTCAAATGCCTACCAAGGTAGTGTAAAAACTACCAGGAGAACTCCTGTCTGGCACCTTCCCCGGTGGAGTTGTGCATGGGGTGTGTTTGGAACATTTTGTCACCGGCCGACTCCAAAATTCAGCGGTTCCCCATCTCAGCCCAGAAAGCAGGTAGAACAACTTTTGTGGTGTCTTTCAAATGCCTACCAAGGTAGTGTAAAAACTACCAGGAGAACTCCTGTCTGGCACCTTCCCCGGTGGAGTTGTGCATGGGGTGTGTTTGGAACATTTTGTCACCAGCCGAGTCCAAAATTCAGCGGTTCCCCATCTCAGCCCAGAAAGCAGGTAGAACAACTTTTGTGGTGCCTTTCAGCTGCCTACCAAGGTAGTGTAAAAACTACCAACAGAATTCGTTCCTGGCACCTTCCCCGGTGGAGTTGTGCATGGGGTGTGTTTGGAACATTTTGTCACCAGCCGAGTCCAAAATTCAGCGTTTCCCCATCTCAGCCCAGAAAGCAGGAAGAACAACTTTTGTGGTGTCTTTCAGATGCCTACCGGAGCAATGTAAAAACTACCAGGAGAACTCCTGTCTGGCACCTTCCCCGGTGGAGTTGTGCATGGGGTGTGTTTGGAACATTTTGTCACCGGCCGAGTCCAAAATTCAGCGTTTCCCCATCTCAGCCCAGAAAGCAGGTAGAACAACTTTTGTGGTGTCTTTCAGCTGCCTACCAAGGTAGTGTAAAAACTACCGAGAGAACTCCTGTCTGGCACCTTCCCCGGTGGAGTTGTGCATGGGGTGTGTTTGGAACATTTTGTCAACGGCCGACTCCAAAATTCAGCGGTTCCCCATCTCAGCCCAGAAAGCAGGTACAACAACTTTTCTTGTGCCTCTCAGCTGCCTATCAAGGTAGTGTAAAAATTACCAACAGAATTCGTTCCTGGCTCCTTCCCCGGTGGAGTTGTGCATGGGGTGTGTTTGAAACATTTTGTCACCGGCCGACTCCAAAATTCAGCGTTTCCCCATCTCAGCCCAGAAAGCAGGTAGAACAAGTTTTGTGGTGTCTTTCAAATGCCTACCAAGGTAGTGTAAAAACTACCAGGAGAACTCCTGTCTGGCACCTTCCCCGGTGGAGTTGTGCATGGGGTGTGTTTGGAACATTTTGTCACCGGCCGACTCCAAAATTCAGCGGTTCCCCATCTCAGCCCAGAAAGCAGGTAGAACAACTTTTGTGGTGTCTTTCAAATGCCTACCAAGGTAGTGTAAAAACTACCAGGAGAACTCCTGTCTGGCACCTTCCCCGGTGGAGTTGTGCATGGGGTGTGTTTGGAACATTTTGTCACCAGCCGAGTCCAAAATTCAGCGGTTCCCCATCTCAGCCCAGAAAGCAGGTAGAACAACTTTTGTGGTGCCTTTCAGCTGCCTACCAAGGTAGTGTAAAAACTACCAACAGAATTCGTTCCTGGCACCTTCCCCGGTGGAGTTGTGCATGGGGTGTGTTTGGAACATTTTGTCACCAGCCGAGTCCAAAATTCAGCGTTTCCCCATCTCAGCCCAGAAAGCAGGAAGAACAACTTTTGTGGTGTCTTTCAGATGCCTACCGGAGCAATGTAAAAACTACCAGGAGAACTCCTGTCTGGCACCTTCCCCGGTGGAGTTGTGCATGGGGTGTGTTTGGAACATTTTGTCACCGGCCGAGTCCAAAATTCAGCGTTTCCCCATCTCAGCCCAGAAAGCAGGTAGAACAACTTTTGTGGTGTCTTTCAGCTGCCTACCAAGGTAGTGTAAAAACTACCGAGAGAACTCCTGTCTGGCACCTTCCCCGGTGGAGTTGTGCATGGGGTGTGTTTGGAACATTTTGTCAACGGCCGACTCCAAAATTCAGCGGTTCCCCATCTCAGCCCAGAAAGCAGGTACAACAACTTTTCTTGTGCCTCTCAGCTGCCTATCAAGGTAGTGTAAAAATTACCAACAGAATTCGTTCCTGGCTCCTTCCCCGGTGGAGTTGTGCATGGGGTGTGTTTGGAACATTTTGTCAGCAGCCGACTCCAAAATTCAGCATTTCCCCATCTCAGCCCAGAAAGCAGGTAGAACAACTTTTCTGGTGTCTTTCAGATGCCTACCAAGGTAGTGTAAAAACTACCAGGAGAACTCCTGTCTGGCACCTTCCCCGGTGGAGTTGTGCATGGGGTGTGTTTGGAACATTTTGTCACCGGCCGACTCCAAAATTCAGCGTTTCCCCATCTCAGCCCAGAAAGCAGGAAGAACAACTTTTGTGGTGCCTTTCAGCTGCCTACCAAGGTAGTGTAAAAACTACCAACAGAATTCGTTCCTGGCACCTTCCCCGGTGGAGTTGTGCAGGGGGTGTCTTTGGAACATTTTGTCACCGGCCGAGTCCAAAATTCAGCGGTTCCCCATCTCAGCCCAGAAAGCAGGTAGAACAACTTTTGTGGTGTCTTTCAGATGCCTACCAAGGTAGTGTAAAAACTACCAGGAGAACTCCTGTCTGGCACCTTCCGTGGTGGAGTTGTGCATGGGGTGTGTTTGGAACATTTTGTCACCGGCCGAGTCCAAAATTCAGCGGTTCCCCATCTCAGCCCAGAAAGCAGGTACAACAACTTTTCTTGTGCCTTTCAGCTGCCTACCAAGGTAGTGTAAAAACTACCAAAAGTATTCGTTCCTGGCACCTTCCCCGGTGGAGTTGTGCATGGGGTGTGTTTGGAACATTTTGTCACCGGCCGACTCCAAAATTCAGCGTTTCCCCATCTCAGCCCAGAAAGCAGGAAGAACAACTTTTGTGGTGCCTTTCAGCTGCCTACCAAGGTAGTGTAAAAACTACCAACAGAATTCGTTCCTGGCACCTTCCCCGGTGGAGTTGTGCATGGGGTGTGTTTGGAACATTTTGTCACCAGCCGAGTCCAAAATTCAGCGTTTCCCCATCTCAGCCCAGAAAGGAGGTAGAACAACTTTTGTGGTGCCTTTCAGATGCCTACCAAGGTAGTGTAAAAACTACCAAAAGAATTCGTTCCTGGCACCTTCCCCGGTGGAGTTGTGCATGGGGTGTTTTTGGAACATTTTGTCACCGGCCGAGTCCAAAATTCAGCGGTTCCCCATCTCAGCCCAGAAAGCAGGTAGAACAACTTTTGTGGTGTCTTTCAGATGCCTACCAAGGTAGTGTAAAAACTACCAGGAGAACTCCTGTCTGGCACCTTCCCCGGTGGAGTTGTGCATGGGGTGTGTTTGGAACATTTTGTCACCAGCCGACTCCAAAATTCAGCGGTTCCCCATCTCAGCCCACAAAGCAGGTAGAACAACTTTTGTGGTGTCTTTCAGATGCCTACCGGAGCAATGTAAAAACTACCAGGAGAACTCCTGTCTGGCACCTTCCCCGGTGGAGTTGTGCATGGGGTGTGTTTGGAACATTTTGTCACCGGCCGAGTCCAAAATTCAGCGGTTCCCCATCTCAGCCCACAAAGCAGGTAGAACAACTTTTGTGGTGTCTTTCAAATGCCTACCAAGGTAGTGTAAAAACTACCAAGAGAACTCCTGTCTGGCACCTTCCCCGGTGGAGTTGTGCATGGGGTGTGTTTGGAACATTTTGTCAACGGCCGACTCCAAAATTCAGCGTTTCCCCATCTCAGCCCAGAAAGCAGGTACAACAACTTTTCTTGTGCCTTTCAGCTGCCTATCAAGGTAGTGTAAAAATTACCAACAGAATTCGTTCCTGGCTCCTTCCCCGGTGGAGTTGTGCATGGGGTGTCTGTGGAACATTTTGTCACCGGCCGAGTCCAAAATTCAGCGGTTCCCCATCTCAGCCCAGAAAGCAGGTAGAACAACTTTTGTGGTGTCTTTCAGATGCCTACCGGAGCAATGTAAAAACTACCAGGAGAACTCCTGTCTGGCACCTTCCCCGGTGGAGTTGTGCATGGGGTGTGTTTGGAACATTTTGTCACCGGCCGAGTCCAAAATTCAGCGATTCCCCATCTCAGCCCAGAAAGCAGGTAGAACAACTTTTCTGGTGTCTTTCAGATGCCTACCAAGGTAGTGTAAAAACTACCAGGAGAACTCCTGTCTGGCACCTTCCGTGGTGGAGTTGTGCATGGGGTGTGTTTGGAACATTTTGTCACCAGCCGACTCCAAAATTCAGCGGTTCCCCATCTCAGCCCACAAAGCAGGTAGAACAACTTTTGTGGTGCCTTTCAGCTGCCTACCAAGGTAGTGTAAAAACTACGAAGAGAACTCCTGTCTGGCACCTTCCCCGGTGGAGTTGTGCATGGGGTGTGTTTGGAACATTTTGTCACCAGCCGAGTCCAAAATTCAGCCGTTCCCCATCTCAGCCCAGAAAGCAGGTAGAACAACTTTTGTGGTGCCTTTCAGATGCCTACCAAGGTAGTGTAAAAACTACCAAGAGAACTCCTGTCTGGCACCTTCCGTGGTGGAGTTGTGCATGGGGTGTGTTTGGAACATTTTGTCACCGGCCGACTCCAAAATTCAGCGTTTCCCCATCTCAGCCCACAAAGCAGGTACAACAACTTTTCTTGTGCCTTTCAGCTGCCTACCAAGGTAGTGTAAAAACTACCAAAAGAATTCGTTCCTGGCACCTTCCCCGGTGGAGTTGTGCATGGGGTGTGTTTGAAACATTTTGTCACCGGCCGACTCCAAAATTCAGCGTTTCCCCATCTCAGCCCAGAAAGCAGGTAGAACAAGTTTTGTGGTGTCTTTCAAATGCCTACCAAGGTAGTGTAAAAACTACCAGGAGAACTCCTGTCTGGCACCTTCCCCGGTGGAGTTGTGCATGGGGTGTGTTTGGAACATTTTGTCACCGGCCGACTCCAAAATTCAGCGGTTCCCCATCTCAGCCCAGAAAGCAGGTAGAACAACTTTTGTGGTGTCTTTCAAATGCCTACCAAGGTAGTGTAAAAACTACCAGGAGAACTCCTGTCTGGCACCTTCCCCGGTGGAGTTGTGCATGGGGTGTGTTTGGAACATTTTGTCACCAGCCGAGTCCAAAATTCAGCGGTTCCCCATCTCAGCCCAGAAAGCAGGTAGAACAACTTTTGTGGTGCCTTTCAGCTGCCTACCAAGGTAGTGTAAAAACTACCAACAGAATTCGTTCCTGGCACCTTCCCCGGTGGAGTTGTGCATGGGGTGTGTTTGGAACATTTTGTCACCAGCCGAGTCCAAAATTCAGCGTTTCCCCATCTCAGCCCAGAAAGCAGGAAGAACAACTTTTGTGGTGTCTTTCAGATGCCTACCGGAGCAATGTAAAAACTACCAGGAGAACTCCTGTCTGGCACCTTCCCCGGTGGAGTTGTGCATGGGGTGTGTTTGGAACATTTTGTCACCGGCCGAGTCCAAAATTCAGCGTTTCCCCATCTCAGCCCAGAAAGCAGGTAGAACAACTTTTGTGGTGTCTTTCAGCTGCCTACCAAGGTAGTGTAAAAACTACCGAGAGAACTCCTGTCTGGCACCTTCCCCGGTGGAGTTGTGCATGGGGTGTGTTTGGAACATTTTGTCAACGGCCGACTCCAAAATTCAGCGGTTCCCCATCTCAGCCCAGAAAGCAGGTACAACAACTTTTCTTGTGCCTCTCAGCTGCCTATCAAGGTAGTGTAAAAATTACCAACAGAATTCGTTCCTGGCTCCTTCCCCGGTGGAGTTGTGCATGGGGTGTGTTTGAAACATTTTGTCACCGGCCGACTCCAAAATTCAGCGTTTCCCCATCTCAGCCCAGAAAGCAGGTAGAACAAGTTTTGTGGTGTCTTTCAAATGCCTACCAAGGTAGTGTAAAAACTACCAGGAGAACTCCTGTCTGGCACCTTCCCCGGTGGAGTTGTGCATGGGGTGTGTTTGGAACATTTTGTCACCGGCCGACTCCAAAATTCAGCGGTTCCCCATCTCAGCCCAGAAAGCAGGTAGAACAACTTTTGTGGTGTCTTTCAAATGCCTACCAAGGTAGTGTAAAAACTACCAGGAGAACTCCTGTCTGGCACCTTCCCCGGTGGAGTTGTGCATGGGGTGTGTTTGGAACATTTTGTCACCAGCCGAGTCCAAAATTCAGCGGTTCCCCATCTCAGCCCAGAAAGCAGGTAGAACAACTTTTGTGGTGCCTTTCAGCTGCCTACCAAGGTAGTGTAAAAACTACCAACAGAATTCGTTCCTGGCACCTTCCCCGGTGGAGTTGTGCATGGGGTGTGTTTGGAACATTTTGTCACCAGCCGAGTCCAAAATTCAGCGTTTCCCCATCTCAGCCCAGAAAGCAGGAAGAACAACTTTTGTGGTGTCTTTCAGATGCCTACCGGAGCAATGTAAAAACTACCAGGAGAACTCCTGTCTGGCACCTTCCCCGGTGGAGTTGTGCATGGGGTGTGTTTGGAACATTTTGTCACCGGCCGAGTCCAAAATTCAGCGTTTCCCCATCTCAGCCCAGAAAGCAGGTAGAACAACTTTTGTGGTGTCTTTCAGCTGCCTACCAAGGTAGTGTAAAAACTACCGAGAGAACTCCTGTCTGGCACCTTCCCCGGTGGAGTTGTGCATGGGGTGTGTTTGGAACATTTTGTCAACGGCCGACTCCAAAATTCAGCGGTTCCCCATCTCAGCCCAGAAAGCAGGTACAACAACTTTTCTTGTGCCTCTCAGCTGCCTATCAAGGTAGTGTAAAAATTACCAACAGAATTCGTTCCTGGCTCCTTCCCCGGTGGAGTTGTGCATGGGGTGTGTTTGGAACATTTTGTCAGCAGCCGACTCCAAAATTCAGCATTTCCCCATCTCAGCCCAGAAAGCAGGTAGAACAACTTTTCTGGTGTCTTTCAGATGCCTACCAAGGTAGTGTAAAAACTACCAGGAGAACTCCTGTCTGGCACCTTCCCCGGTGGAGTTGTGCATGGGGTGTGTTTGGAACATTTTGTCACCGGCCGACTCCAAAATTCAGCGTTTCCCCATCTCAGCCCAGAAAGCAGGAAGAACAACTTTTGTGGTGCCTTTCAGCTGCCTACCAAGGTAGTGTAAAAACTACCAACAGAATTCGTTCCTGGCACCTTCCCCGGTGGAGTTGTGCAGGGGGTGTCTTTGGAACATTTTGTCACCGGCCGAGTCCAAAATTCAGCGGTTCCCCATCTCAGCCCAGAAAGCAGGTAGAACAACTTTTGTGGTGTCTTTCAGATGCCTACCAAGGTAGTGTAAAAACTACCAGGAGAACTCCTGTCTGGCACCTTCCGTGGTGGAGTTGTGCATGGGGTGTGTTTGGAACATTTTGTCACCGGCCGAGTCCAAAATTCAGCGGTTCCCCATCTCAGCCCAGAAAGCAGGTACAACAACTTTTCTTGTGCCTTTCAGCTGCCTACCAAGGTAGTGTAAAAACTACCAAAAGTATTCGTTCCTGGCACCTTCCCCGGTGGAGTTGTGCATGGGGTGTGTTTGGAACATTTTGTCACCGGCCGACTCCAAAATTCAGCGTTTCCCCATCTCAGCCCAGAAAGCAGGAAGAACAACTTTTGTGGTGCCTTTCAGCTGCCTACCAAGGTAGTGTAAAAACTACCAACAGAATTCGTTCCTGGCACCTTCCCCGGTGGAGTTGTGCATGGGGTGTGTTTGGAACATTTTGTCACCAGCCGAGTCCAAAATTCAGCGTTTCCCCATCTCAGCCCAGAAAGGAGGTAGAACAACTTTTGTGGTGCCTTTCAGATGCCTACCAAGGTAGTGTAAAAACTACCAAAAGAATTCGTTCCTGGCACCTTCCCCGGTGGAGTTGTGCATGGGGTGTTTTTGGAACATTTTGTCACCGGCCGAGTCCAAAATTCAGCGGTTCCCCATCTCAGCCCAGAAAGCAGGTAGAACAACTTTTGTGGTGTCTTTCAGATGCCTACCAAGGTAGTGTAAAAACTACCAGGAGAACTCCTGTCTGGCACCTTCCCCGGTGGAGTTGTGCATGGGGTGTGTTTGGAACATTTTGTCACCAGCCGACTCCAAAATTCAGCGGTTCCCCATCTCAGCCCACAAAGCAGGTAGAACAACTTTTGTGGTGCCTTTCAGCTGCCTACCAAGGTAGTGTAAAAACTACCAGGAGAACTCCTGCCTGGCACCTTCCCCGGTGGAGTTGTGCATGGGGTGTGTTTGGAACATTTTGTCACCGGCCGAGTCCAAAATTCAGCGATTCCCCATCTCAGCCCAGAAAGCAGGTAGAACAACTTTTCTGGTGTCTTTCAGATGCCTACCAAGGTAGTGTAAAAACTACCAGGAGAACTCCTGTCTGGCACCTTCCGTGGTGGAGTTGTGCATGGGGTGTGTTTGGAACATTTTGTCACCAGCCGACTCCAAAATTCAGCGGTTCCCCATCTCAGCCCAGAAAGCAGGTAGAACAACTTTTGTGGTGTCTTTCAAATGCCTACCAAGGTAGTGTAAAAACTACCAGGAGAACTCCTGTCTGGCACCTTCCCCGGTGGAGTTGTGCATGGGGTGTGTTTGGAACATTTTGTCACCAGCCGACTCCAAAATTCAGCGGTTCCCCATCTCAGCCCAGAAAGCAGGTAGAACAACTTTTGTGGTGTCTTTCAGATGCCTACCAAGGTAGTGTAAAAACTACCAGGAGAACTCCTGTCTGGCACCTTCCCCGGTGGAGTTGTGCATGGGGTGTGTTTAGAACATTTTGTCACCAGCCGACTCCAAAATTCAGCGTTTCCCCATCTCAGCCCAGAAAGCAGGTAGAACAACTTTTGTGGTGTCTTTCAGATGCCTACCAAGGTAGTGTAAAAACTACCAGGAGAACTCCTGTCTGGCACCTTCCCCGGTGGAGTTGTGCATGGGGTGTGTTTGGAACATTTTGTCACCAGCCGACTCCAAAATTCAGCGTTTCCCCATCTCAGCCCAGAAAGCAGGTACAACAACTTTTGTGGTGTCTTTCAGATGCCTACCAAGGTAGTGTAAAAACTACCAGGAGAACTCCTGTCTGGCACCTTCCCCGGTGGAGTTGTGCATGGGGTGTGTTTGGAACATTTTGTCACCAGCCGAGTCCAAAATTCAGCGTTTCCCCATCTCAGCCCAGAAAGCAGGAAGAACAACTTTTGTGGTGCCTTTCAGCTGCCTACCAAGGTAGTGTAAAAACTACCAAGAGAACTCCTGTCTGGCACCTTCCCCGGTGGAGTTGTGCATGGGGTGTGTTTGGAACATTTTGTCACCGGCCGACTCCAAAATTCAGCGGTTCCCCATCTCAGCCCACAAAGCTGGTACAACTTCTTTTCTTGTGCCTTTCAGCTGCCTACCAAGGTAGTGTAAAAACTACCAACAGAATTCGTTCCTGGCACCTTCCCCGGTGGAGTTGTACATGGGGTGTGTTTGGAACATTTTGTCACCGGCCGACTCCAAAATTCAGCGGTTCCCCATCTCAGCCCAGAAAGCAGGTAGAACAACTTTTGTGGTGTCTTTCAGATGCCTACCGGAGCAATGTAAAAACTACCAGGAGAACTCCTGTCTGGCACCTTCCCCGGTGGAGTTGTGCATGGGGTGTCTTTGGAACATTTTGTCACCAGCCGAGTCCAAAATTCTGCGTTTCCCCATCTCAGCCCAGAAAGCAGGTAGAACAACTTTTGTGGTGTCTTTCAGCTGCCTACCAAGGTAGTGTAAAAACTACCAGGAGAACTCCTGTCTGGCACCTTCCCCGGTGGAGTTGTGCATGGGGTGTGTTTGGAACATTTTGTCACCGGCCGAGTCCAAAATTCAGCGTTTCCCCATCTCAGCCCACAAAGCAGGTAGAACAACTTTTGTGGTGTCTTTCAGCTGCCTACCAAGGTAGTGTAAAAACTACCAACAGAATTCGTTCCTGGCACCTTCCGTGGTGGAGTTGTGCATGGGGTGTGTTTGGAACATTTTGTCACCGGCCGACTCCAAAATTCAGCGTTTCCCCATCTCAGCCCAGAAAGCAGGTAGAACAACTTTTGTGGTGTCTTTCAGATGCCTACCAAGGTAGTGTAAAAACTACCAGGAGAACTCCTGCCTGGCACCTTCCCCGGTGGAGTTGTGCATGGGGTGTCTTTGGAACATTTTGTCACCGGCCGACTCCAAAATTCAGCGGTTCCCCATCTCAGCCCAGAAAGCAGGTAGAACAACTTTTCTGGTGTCTTTCAGATGCCTACCAAGGTAGTGTAAAAACTACCAGGAGAACTCCTGTCTGGCACCTTCCGTGGTGGAGTTGTGCATGGGGTGTGTTTGGAACATTTTGTCACCGGCCGACTCCAAAATTCAGCGGTTCCCCATCTCAGCCCAGAAAGCAGGAAGAACAACTTTTGTGGTGCCTTTCAAATGCTTACCAAGGTAGTGTAAAAACTACCAGGAGAACTCCTGTCTGGCACCTTCCCCGGTGGAGTTGTGCATGGGGTGTGTTTGGAACATTTTGTCACCGGCCGAGTCCAAAATTCAGCGGTTCCCCATCTCAGCCCAGAAAGCAGGAAGAACAACTTTTGTGGTGCCTTTCAGATGCCTACCAAGGTAGTGTAAAAACTACCAAGAGAACTCCTGTCTGGCACCTTCCCCGGTGGAGTTGTGCATGGGGTGTGTTTGGAACATTTTGTCACCAGCCGAGTCCAAAATTCAGCGGTTCCCCATCTCAGCCCAGAAAGCAGGTAGAACAACTTTTGTGGTGTCTTTCAGCTGCCTACCAAGGTAGTGTAAAAACTACCAGGAGAACTCCTGTCTGGCACCTTCCCCGGTGGAGTTGTGCATGGGGTGTGTTTGGAACATTTTGTCAGCAGCCGACTCCAAAATTCAGCGTTTCCCCATCTCAGCCCAGAAAGCAGGTAGAACAACTTTTGTGGTGCCTTTCAGCTGCCTACCAAGGTAGTGTAAAAACTACCAGGAGAACTCCTGTCTGGCACCTTCCCCGGTGGAGTTGTGCATGGGGTGTGTTTGGAACATTTTGTCACCAGCCGAGTCCAAAATTCAGCGATTCCCCATCTCAGCCCAGAAAGCAGGTAGAACAACTTTTGTGGTGTCTTTCAGATGCCTACAAAGGCAGTGTAAAAACTACCAGGAGAACTCCTGTCTGGCACCTTCCCCGGTGGAGTTGTGCATGGGGTGTGTTTGGAACATTTTGTCACCGGCCGACTCCAAAATTCAGCGTTTCCCCATCTCAGCCCAGAAAGCAGGTAGAACAACTTTTGTGGTGTCTTTCAGATGCCTACCAAGGTAGTGTAAAAACTACCAGGAGAACTCCTGCCTGGCACCTTCCCCGGTGGAGTTGTGCATGGGGTGTGTTTGGAACATTTTGTCACCGGCCGAGTCCAAAATTCAGCGGTTCCCCATCTCAGCCCAGAAAGCAGGTAGAACAACTTTTCTGGTGTCTTTCAGATGCCTACCAAGGTAGTGTAAAAACTACCAGGAGAACTCCTGTCTGGCACCTTCCGTGGTGGAGTTGTGCATGGGGTGTGTTTGGAACATTTTGTCACCGGCCGACTCCAAAATTCAGCGGTTCCCCATCTCAGCCCAGAAAGCAGGAAGAACAACTTTTGTGGTGCCTTTCAAATGCTTACCAAGGTAGTGTAAAAACTACCAGGAGAACTCCTGTCTGGCACCTTCCCCGGTGGAGTTGTGCATGGGGTGTGTTTGGAACATTTTGTCACCGGCCGAGTCCAAAATTCAGCGGTTCCCCATCTCAGCCCAGAAAGCAGGAAGAACAACTTTTGTGGTGCCTTTCAGATGCCTACCAAGGTAGTGTAAAAACTACCAAGAGAACTCCTGTCTGGCACCTTCCCCGGTGGAGTTGTGCATGGGGTGTGTTTGGAACATTTTGTCACCAGCCGAGTCCAAAATTCAGCGGTTCCCCATCTCAGCCCAGAAAGCAGGTAGAACAACTTTTGTGGTGTCTTTCAGCTGCCTACCAAGGTAGTGTAAAAACTACCAGGAGAACTCCTGTCTGGCACCTTCCCCGGTGGAGTTGTGCATGGGGTGTGTTTGGAACATTTTGTCAGCAGCCGACTCCAAAATTCAGCGTTTCCCCATCTCAGCCCAGAAAGCAGGTAGAACAACTTTTGTGGTGCCTTTCAGCTGCCTACCAAGGTAGTGTAAAAACTACCAGGAGAACTCCTGTCTGGCACCTTCCCCGGTGGAGTTGTGCATGGGGTGTGTTTGGAACATTTTGTCACCAGCCGAGTCCAAAATTCAGCGATTCCCCATCTCAGCCCAGAAAGCAGGTAGAACAACTTTTGTGGTGTCTTTCAGATGCCTACAAAGGCAGTGTAAAAACTACCAGGAGAACTCCTGTCTGGCACCTTCCCCGGTGGAGTTGTGCATGGGGTGTGTTTGGAACATTTTGTCACCGGCCGAGTCCAAAATTCAGCGTTTCCCCATCTCAGCCCAGAAAGCAGGTAGAACAACTTTTGTGGTGCCTTTCAGATGCCTACCAAGGTAGTGTAAAAACTACCAGGAGAACTCCTGTCTGGCACCTTCCCCGGTGGAGTTGTGCATGGGGTGTGTTTGGAACATTTTGTCACCAGCCGAGTCCAAAATTCAGCGTTTCCCCATCTCAGCCCAGAAAGCAGGTAGAACAACTTTTGTGGTGTCTTTCAGCTGCCTACCAAGGTAGTGTAAAAACTACCAGGAGAACTCCTGTCTGGCACCTTCCCCGGTGGAGTTGTGCATGGGGTGTGTTTGGAACATTTTGTCACCGGCCGAGTCCAAAATTCAGCGGTTCCCCATCTCAGCCCAGAAAGCAGGTAGAACAACTTTTGTGGTGTCTTTCAGATGCCTACCGGAGCAATGTAAAAACTACCAGGAGAACTCCTGTCTGGCACCTTCCGTGGTGGAGTTGAGCATGGGGTGTGTTTGGAACATTTTGTCACCAGCCGAGTCCAAAATTCAGCGGTTCCCCATCTCAGCCCAGAAAGCAGGTAGAACAACTTTTGTGGTGTCTTTTAGATGCCTACCAAGGTAGTGTAAAAACTACTAAGAGAACTCCTGTCTGGCACCTTCCCCGGTGGAGTTGTGCATGGGGTGTGTTTGGAACATTTTGTCACCGGCCGACTCCAAAATTCAGCGTTTCCCCATCTCAGCCCAGAAAGCAGGAAGAACAACTTTTGTGGTGCCTTTCAAATGCCTACCAAGGTAGTGTAAAAACTACCAAAAGAATTCGTTCCTGGCACCTTCCCCGGTGGAGTTGTGCATGGGGTGTGTTTGGAACATTTTGTCACCGGCCGAGTCCAAAATTCAGCGTTTCCCCATCTCAGCCCAGAAAGCAGGTAGAACAACTTTTGTGGTGTCTTTCAGATGCCTACCGGAGCAATGTAAAAACTACCAGGAGAACTCCTGTCTGGCACCTTCCGTGGTGGAGTTGAGCATGGGGTGTGTTTGGAACATTTTGTCACCAGCCGAGTCCAAAATTCAGCGTTTCCCCATCTCAGCCCAGAAAGCAGGTAGAACAACTTTTGTGGTGCCTTTTAGATGCCTACCAAGGTAGTGTAAAAACTACCAGGAGAACTCCTGTCTGGCACCTTCCCCGGTGGAGTTGTGCATGGGGTGTGTTTGGAACATTTTGTCACCAGCCGAGTCCAAAATTCAGCGTTTCCCCATCTCAGCCCAGAAAGCAGGTAGAACAACTTTTGTGGTGCCTTTCAGATGCCTACCAAGGTAGTGTAAAAACTACCAGGAGAACTCCTGTCTGGCACCTTCCCCGGTGGAGTTGTGCATGGGGTGTGTTTGGAACATTTTGTCAACGGCCGACTCCAAAATTCAGTGGTTCCCCATCTCAGCCCAGAAAGCAGGTACAACAACTTTTCTTGTGCCTTTCAGCTGCCTATCAAGGTAGTGTAAAAATTACCAACAGAATTCGTTCCTGGCTCCTTCCCCGGTGGAGTTGTGCATGGGGTGTCTGTGGAACATTTTGTCACCGGCCGAGTCCAAAATTCAGCGGTTCCCCATCTCAGCCCAGAAAGCAGGTAGAACAACTTTTGTCGTGTCTTTCAGATGCCTACCGGAGCAATGTAAAAACTACCAAGAGAACTCCTGTCTGGCACCTTCCGTGGTGGAGTTGAGCATGGGGTGTGTTTGGAACATTTTGTCACCGGCCGAGTCCAAAATTCAGCGATTCCCCATCTCAGCCCAGAAAGCAGGTAGAACAACTTTTCTGGTGTCTTTCAGATGCCTACCAAGGTAGTGTAAAAACTACCAGGAGAACTCCTGTCTGGCACCTTCCGTGGTGGAGTTGTGCATGGGGTGTGTTTGGAACATTTTGTCACCAGCCGACTCCAAAATTCAGCGTTTCCCCATCTCAGCCCAGAAAGCAGGTAGAACAACTTTTGTGGTGTCTTTCAGCTGCCTACCAAGGTAGTGTAAAAACTACCAGGAGAACTCCTGTCTGGCACCTTCCCCGGTGGAGTTGTGCATGGGGTGTGTTTGGAACATTTTGTCACCGGCCGAGTCCAAAATTCAGCGGTTCCCCATCTCAGCCCAGAAAGCAGGTAGAACAACTTTTGTGGTGTCTTTCAGATGCCTACCGGAGCAATGTAAAAACTACCAGGAGAACTCCTGTCTGGCACCTTCCGTGGTGGAGTTGAGCATGGGGTGTGTTTGGAACATTTTGTCACCAGCCGAGTCCAAAATTCAGCGGTTCCCCATCTCAGCCCAGAAAGCAGGTAGAACAACTTTTGTGGTGTCTTTTAGATGCCTACCAAGGTAGTGTAAAAACTACTAAGAGAACTCCTGTCTGGCACCTTCCCCGGTGGAGTTGTGCATGGGGTGTGTTTGGAACATTTTGTCACCGGCCGACTCCAAAATTCAGCGTTTCCCCATCTCAGCCCAGAAAGCAGGAAGAACAACTTTTGTGGTGCCTTTCAAATGCCTACCAAGGTAGTGTAAAAACTACCAAAAGAATTCGTTCCTGGCACCTTCCCCGGTGGAGTTGTGCATGGGGTGTGTTTGGAACATTTTGTCACCGGCCGAGTCCAAAATTCAGCGTTTCCCCATCTCAGCCCAGAAAGCAGGTAGAACAACTTTTGTGGTGTCTTTCAGATGCCTACCGGAGCAATGTAAAAACTACCAGGAGAACTCCTGTCTGGCACCTTCCGTGGTGGAGTTGAGCATGGGGTGTGTTTGGAACATTTTGTCACCAGCCGAGTCCAAAATTCAGCGTTTCCCCATCTCAGCCCAGAAAGCAGGTACAACAACTTTTGTGGTGCCTTTTAGATGCCTACCAAGGTAGTGTAAAAACTACCAGGAGAACTCCTGTCTGGCACCTTCCCCGGTGGAGTTGTGCATGGGGTGTGTTTGGAACATTTTGTCACCAGCCGACTCCAAAATTCAGCGTTTCCCCATCTCAGCCCAGAAAGCAGGTAGAACAACTTTTGTGGTGCCTTTCAGATGCCTACCAAGGTAGTGTAAAAACTACCAGGAGAACTCCTGTCTGGCACCTTCCCCGGTGGAGTTGTGCATGGGGTGTGTTTGGAACATTTTGTCAACGGCCGACTCCAAAATTCAGTGGTTCCCCATCTCAGCCCAGAAAGCAGGTACAACAACTTTTCTTGTGCCTTTCAGCTGCCTATCAAGGTAGTGTAAAAATTACCAACAGAATTCGTTCCTGGCTCCTTCCCCGGTGGAGTTGTGCATGGGGTGTCTGTGGAACATTTTGTCACCGGCCGAGTCCAAAATTCAGCGGTTCCCCATCTCAGCCCAGAAAGCAGGTAGAACAACTTTTGTCGTGTCTTTCAGATGCCTACCGGAGCAATGTAAAAACTACCAAGAGAACTCCTGTCTGGCACCTTCCGTGGTGGAGTTGAGCATGGGGTGTGTTTGGAACATTTTGTCACCGGCCGAGTCCAAAATTCAGCGATTCCCCATCTCAGCCCAGAAAGCAGGTAGAACAACTTTTCTGGTGTCTTTCAGATGCCTACCAAGGTAGTGTAAAAACTACCAGGAGAACTCCTGTCTGGCACCTTCCGTGGTGGAGTTGTGCATGGGGTGTGTTTGGAACATTTTGTCACCAGCCGACTCCAAAATTCAGCGGTTCCCCATCTCAGCCCACAAAGCAGGTAGAACAACTTTTGTGGTGCCTTTCAGCTGCCTACCAAGGTAGTGTAAAAACTACCAGGAGAACTCCTGCCTGGCACCTTCCCCGGTGGAGTTGTGCATGGGGTGTGTTTGGAACATTTTGTCACCGGCCGAGTCCAAAATTCAGCGATTCCCCATCTCAGCCCAGAAAGCAGGTAGAACAAGTTTTGTGGTGTCTTTCAAATGCCTACCAAGGTAGTGTAAAAACTACCAGGAGAACTCCTGTCTGGCACCTTCCTCGGTGGAGTTGTGCATGGGGTGTGTTTGGAACATTTTGTCACCAGCCGACTCCAAAATTCAGCGGTTCCCCATCTCAGCCCACAAAGCAGGTAGAACAACTTTTGTGGTGCCTTTCAGCTGCCTACCAAGGTAGTGTAAAAACTACCAAGAGAACTCCTGTCTGGCACCTTCCGTGGTGGAGTTGTGCATGGGGTGTGTTTGGAACATTTTGTCACCGGCCGACTCCAAAATTCAGCGGTTCCCCATCTCAGCCCAGAAAGCAGGTAGAACAACTTTTGTGGTGTCTTTCAGATGCCTAGCGGAGCAATGTAAAAACTACCAGGAGAACTCTTGTCTGGCACCTTCCCCGGTGGAGTTGTGCAGGGGGTGTGTTTGGAACATTTTGTCACCGGCCGAGTCCAAAATTCAGCGGTTCCCCATCTCAGCCCAGAAAGCAGGTACAACAACTTTTCTTGTGCCTTTCAGCTGCCTATCAAGGTAGTGTAAAAATTACCAACAGAATTCGTTCCTGGCTCCTTCCCCGGTGGAGTTGTGCATGGGGTGTCTGTGGAACATTTTGTCACCGGCCGACTCCAAAATTCAGCGTTTCCCCATCTCAGCCCAGAAAGCAGGAAGAACAACTTTTGTGGTGCCTTTCAAATGCCTACCAAGGTAGTGTAAAAACTACCAGGAGAACTCCTTTCTGGCACCTTCCCCGGTGGAGTTGTGCATGGGGTGTGTTTGGAACATTTTGTCACCGGCCGAGTCCAAAATTCAGCGTTTCCCCATCTCAGCCCAGAAAGCAGGTAGAACAACTTTTGTGGTGTCTTTCAGATGCCTACAAAGGCAGTGTAAAAACTACCAGGAGAACTCCTGTCTGGCACCTTCCGTGGTGGAGTTGTGCATGGGGTGTGTTTGGAACATTTTCTCACCAGCCGAGTCCAAAATTCAGCGGTTCCCCATCTCAGCCCAGAAAGCAGGTAGAACAACTTTTGTGGTGTCTTTCAGATGCCTACCAAGGTAGTGTAAAAACTACCAGGAGAACTCCTGTCTGGCACCTTCCCCGGTGGAGTTGTGCATGGGGTGTGTTTGGAACATTTTGTCACCAGCCGAGTCCAAAATTCAGCGTTTCCCCATCTCAGCCCAGAAAGCAGGTAGAACAACTTTTGTGGTGTCTTTCAAATGCCTACCAAGGTAGTGTAAAAACTACCAGGAGAACTCCTGTCTGGCACCTTCCCCGGTGGAGTTGTGCATGGGGTGTGTTTGGAACATTTTGTCAACGGCCGACTCCAAAATTCAGCGGTTCCCCATCTCAGCCCAGAAAGCAGGTACAACAACTTTTCTTGTGCCTTTCAGCTGCCTATCAAGGTAGTGTAAAAATTACCAACAGAATTCGTTCCTGGCTCCTTCCCCGGTGGAGTTGTGCATGGGGTGTCTGTGGAACATTTTGTCACCGGCCGAGTCCAAAATTCAGCGGTTCCCCATCTCAGCCCAGAAAGCAGGTAGAACAACTTTTCTGGTGTCTTTCAGATGCCTACCGGAGCAATGTAAAAACTACCAGGAGAACTCCTGTCTGGCACCTTCCCCGGTGGAGTTGTGCATGGGGTGTGTTTGGAACATTTTGTCACCAGCCGAGTCCAAAATTCAGCGATTCCCCATCTCAGCCCAGAAAGCAGGTAGAACAACTTTTCTGGTGTCTTTCAGCTGCCTACCAAGGTAGTATAAAAACTACCAGGAGAACTCCTGTCTGGCACCTTCCGTGGTGGAGTTTTGCATGGGGTGTGTTTGGAACATTTTGTCACCAGCCGACTCCAAAATTTAGCGGTTCCCCATCTCAGCCCAGAAAGCAGGTAGAACAACTTTTGTGGTGCCTTTCAGCTGCCTACCAAGGTAGTGTAAAAACTACCAAGAGAACTCCTGTCTGGCACCTTCCCCGGTGGAGTTGTGCATGGGGTGTGTTTGGAACATTTTGTCACCAGCCGAGTCCAAAATTCAGCGGTTCCCCATCTCAGCCCAGAAAGCAGGTAGAACAACTTTTGTGGTGCCTTTCAGCTGCCTACCAAGGTAGTGTAAAAACTACCAAGAGAACTCCTGTCTGGCACCTTCCGTGGTGGAGTTGTGCATGGGGTGTGTTTGGAACATTTTGTCACCGGCCGACTCCAAAATTCAGCGGTTCCCCATCTCAGCCCACAAAGCTGGTATAACTTCTTTTCTTGTGCCTTTCAGCTGCCTACCAAGGTAGTGTAAAAACTACCAACAGAATTCGTTCCTGGCACCTTCCCCGGTGGAGTTGTACATGGGGTGTGTTTGGAACATTTTGTCACCAGCCGACTCCAAAATTCAGCGTTTCCCCATCTCAGCCCAGAAAGCAGGTAGAACAACTTTTGTGGTGCCTTTCAGATGCCTACCAAGGTAGTGTAAAAACTACCAGGAGAACTCCTGTCTGGCACCTTCCGTGGTGGAGTTGTGCATGGGGTGTGTTTGGAACATTTTGTCACCAGCCGAGTCCAAAATTCAGCGTTTCCCCATCTCAGCCCAGAAAGCAGGTAGAACAACTTTTGTGGTGTCTTTCAGCTGCCTACCAAGGTAGTGTAAAAACTACCAGGAGAACTCCTGTCTGGCACCTTCCCCGGTGGAGTTGTGCATGGGGTGTGTTTGGAACATTTTGTCACCGGCCGAGTCCAAAATTCAGCGTTTCCCCATCTCAGCCCAGAAAGCAGGTAGAACAACTTTTCTGGTGTCTTTCAGATGCCTACCGGAGCAATGTAAAAACTACCAGGAGAACTCCTGTCTGGCACCTTCCGTGGTGGAGTTGAGCATGGGGTGTGTTTGGAACATTTTGTCACCGGCCGACTCCAAAATTCAGCGGTTCCCCATCTCAGCCCAGAAAGCAGGAAGAACAACTTTTGTGGTGCCTTTCAAATGCCTACCAAGGTAGTGTAAAAACTACCAAAAGAATTCGTTCCTGGCGCCTTCCCCGGTGGAGTTGTGCATGGGGTGTGTTTGGAACATTTTGTCACCGGCCGAGTCCAAAATTCAGCGTTTCCCCATCTCAGCCCAGAAAGCAGGTAGAACAACTTTTGTGGTGTCTTTCAGATGCCTACCGGAGCAATGTAAAAACTACCAGGAGAACTCCTGTCTGGCACCTTCCGTGGTGGAGTTGAGCATGGGGTGTGTTTGGAACATTTTGTCACCAGCCGACTCCAAAATTCAGCGATTCCCCATCTCAGCCCAGAAAGCAGGTAGAACAACTTTTCTGGTGTCTTTCAGCTGCCTACCAAGGTAGTATAAAAACTACCAGGAGAACTCCTGTCTGGCACCTTCCGTGGTGGAGTTTTGCATGGGGTGTGTTTGGAACATTTTGTCACCAGCCGACTCCAAAATTTAGCGGTTCCCCATCTCAGCCCAGAAAGCAGGTAGAACAACTTTTGTGGTGCCTTTCAGCTGCCTACCAAGGTAGTGTAAAAACTACCAAGAGAACTCCTGTCTGGCACCTTCCCCGGTGGAGTTGTGCATGGGGTGTGTTTGGAACATTTTGTCACCAGCCGAGTCCAAAATTCAGCGGTTCCCCATCTCAGCCCAGAAAGCAGGTAGAACAACTTTTGTGGTGCCTTTCAGCTGCCTACCAAGGTAGTGTAAAAACTACCAAGAGAACTCCTGTCTGGCACCTTCCGTGGTGGAGTTGTGCATGGGGTGTGTTTGGAACATTTTGTCACCGGCCGACTCCAAAATTCAGCGGTTCCCCATCTCAGCCCACAAAGCTGGTATAACTTCTTTTCTTGTGCCTTTCAGCTGCCTACCAAGGTAGTGTAAAAACTACCAACAGAATTCGTTCCTGGCACCTTCCCCGGTGGAGTTGTACATGGGGTGTGTTTGGAACATTTTGTCACCAGCCGACTCCAAAATTCAGCGTTTCCCCATCTCAGCCCAGAAAGCAGGTAGAACAACTTTTGTGGTGCCTTTCAGATGCCTACCAAGGTAGTGTAAAAACTACCAGGAGAACTCCTGTCTGGCACCTTCCGTGGTGGAGTTGTGCATGGGGTGTGTTTGGAACATTTTGTCACCAGCCGAGTCCAAAATTCAGCGTTTCCCCATCTCAGCCCAGAAAGCAGGTAGAACAACTTTTGTGGTGTCTTTCAGCTGCCTACCAAGGTAGTGTAAAAACTACCAGGAGAACTCCTGTCTGGCACCTTCCCCGGTGGAGTTGTGCATGGGGTGTGTTTGGAACATTTTGTCACCGGCCGAGTCCAAAATTCAGCGTTTCCCCATCTCAGCCCAGAAAGCAGGTAGAACAACTTTTCTGGTGTCTTTCAGATGCCTACCGGAGCAATGTAAAAACTACCAGGAGAACTCCTGTCTGGCACCTTCCGTGGTGGAGTTGAGCATGGGGTGTGTTTGGAACATTTTGTCACCGGCCGACTCCAAAATTCAGCGGTTCCCCATCTCAGCCCAGAAAGCAGGAAGAACAACTTTTGTGGTGCCTTTCAAATGCCTACCAAGGTAGTGTAAAAACTACCAAAAGAATTCGTTCCTGGCGCCTTCCCCGGTGGAGTTGTGCATGGGGTGTGTTTGGAACATTTTGTCACCGGCCGAGTCCAAAATTCAGCGTTTCCCCATCTCAGCCCAGAAAGCAGGTAGAACAACTTTTGTGGTGTCTTTCAGATGCCTACCGGAGCAATGTAAAAACTACCAGGAGAACTCCTGTCTGGCACCTTCCGTGGTGGAGTTGAGCATGGGGTGTGTTTGGAACATTTTGTCACCAGCCGACTCCAAAATTCAGCGTTTCCCCATCTCAGCCCAGGAAGCAGGTAGAACAACTTTTGTGGTGCCTTTCAGCTGCCTACCAAGGCAGTGTAAAAACTACCAACAGAATTCGTTCCTGGCACCTTCCCCGGTGGAGTTGTGCATGGGGTGTGTTTGGAACATTTTGTCACCGGCCGAGTCCAAAATTCAGCGATTCCCCATCTCAGCCCAGAAAGCAGGTAGAACAACTTTTGTGGTGTCTTTCAGATGCCTACCAAGGTAGTGTAAAAACTACCAGGAGAACTCCTGTCTGGCACCTTCCGTGGTGGAGTTGTGCATGGGGTGTGTTTGGAACATTTTGTCACCAGCCGACTCCAAAATTCAGCGGTTCCCCATCTCAGCCCACAAAGCAGGTAGAACAACTTTTGTGGTGCCTTTCAGCTGCCTACCAAGGTAGTGTAAAAACTACCAAGAGAACTCCTGTCTGGCACCTTCCGTGGTGGAGTTGTACATGGGGTGTGTTTGGAACATTTTGTCACCGGCCGACTCCAAAATTCAGCGGTTCCCCATCTCAGCCCACAAAGCAGGTACAACAACTTTTCTTGTGCCTTTCAGCTGCCTACCAAGGTAGTGTAAAAACTACCAAAAGAATTCGTTCCTGGCACCTTCCCCGGTGGAGTTGTGCATGGGGTGTGTTTGGAACATTTTGTCACCGGCCGAGTCCAAAATTCAGCGTTTCCCCATCTCAGCCCAGAAAGCAGGTAGAACAACTTTTGTGGTGTCTTTCAGATGCCTACCAAGGTAGTGTAAAAACTACCAGGAGAACTCCTGTCTGGCACCTTCCCCGGTGGAGTTGTGCATGGGGTGTGTTTGGAACATTTTGTCACCGGCCGACTCCAAAATTCAGCGGTTCCCCATGTCAGCCCAGAAAGCAGGAAGAACAACTTTTGTGGTGCCTTTCAAATGCCTACCAAGGTAGTGTAAAAACTACCAGGAGAACTCCTGTCTGGCACCTTCCCCGGTGGAGTTGTGCATGGGGTGTTTTTGGAACATTTTGTCACCAGCCGACTCCAAAATTCGGCGTTTCCCCATCTCAGCCCAGAAAGCAGGTAGAACAACTTTTGTGCTGTCTTTTAGATGCCTACCAAGGTAGTGTAAAAACTACCAACAGAATTCGTTCCTGGCACCTTCCCCGGTGGAGTTGTGCATGGGGTGTCTGTGAAACATTTTTCACCGGCCGACTCCAAAATTCAGCGGTTCCCCATCTCAGCCCAGAAAGCAGGTACAACAACTTTTGTGGTGTCTTTCAGATGCCTACCGGAGCAATGTAAAAACTACCAGGAGAACTCCTGTCTGGCACCTTCCGTGGTGGAGTTGAGCATGGGGTGTGTTTGGAACATTTTGTCACCGGCCGACTCCAAAATTCAGCGTTTCCCCATCTCAGCCCAGAAAGCAGGTAGAACAAGTTTTGTGGTGTCTTTCAAATGCCTACCAAGGTAGTGTAAAAACTACCAAGAGAACTCCTGTCTGGCACCTTCCCCGGTGGAGTTGTGCATGGGGTGTGTTTGGAACATTTTGTCAACGGCCGACTCCAAAATTCAGCGTTTCCCCATCTCAGCCCAGAAAGCAGGTACAACAACTTTTCTTGTGCCTTTCAGCTGCCTATCAAGGTAGTGTAAAAATTACCAACAGAATTCGTTCCTGGCTCCTTCCCCGGTGGAGTTGTGCATGGGGTGTCTGAGGAACATTTTGTCACCGGCCGAGTCCAAAATTCAGCGGTTCCCCATCTCAGCCCAGAAAGCAGGTAGAACAACTTTTGTGGTGTCTTTCAGATGCCTACCGGAGCAATGTAAAAACTACCAGGAGAACTCCTGTCTGGCACCTTCCCCGGTGGAGTTGTGCATGGGGTGTGTTTGGAACATTTTGTCACCGGCCGAGTCCAAAATTCAGCGATTCCCCATCTCAGCCCAGAAAGCAGGTAGAACATCTTTTCTGGTGTCTTTCAGATGCCTACCAAGGTAGTGTAAAAACTACCAGGAGAACTCCTGTCTGGCACCTTCCGTGGTGGAGTTGTGCATGGGGTGTGTTTGGAACATTTTGTCACCAGACGACTCCAAAATTCAGCGGTTCCCCATCTCAGCCCACAAAGCAGGTAGAACAACTTTTGTGGTGCCTTTCAGCTGCCTACCAAGGTAGTGTAAAAACTACCAAGAGAACTCCTGTCTGGCACCTTCCGTGGTGGAGTTGTGCATGGGGTGTGTTTGGAACATTTTGTCACCGGCCGAGTCCAAAATTCAGCGTTTCCCCATCTCAGCCCAGAAAGCAGGTAGAACAACTTTTGTGGTGTCTTTCAGATGCCTACCAAGGTACTGTAAAAACTACCAAGAGAACTCCTGTCTGGCACCTTCCCCGGTGGAGTTGTGCATGGGGTGTGTTTGGAACATTTTGTCACCAGCCGAGTCCAAAATTCAGCGTTTCCCCATCTCAGCCCAGAAAGCAGGTAGAACAAGTTTTGTGGTGCCTTTCAGCTGCCTACCAAGGTAGTGTAAAAACTACCAAGAGAACTCCTGTCTGGCACCTTCCCCGGTGGAGTTGTGCATGGGGTGTGTTTGGAACATTTTGTCAACGGCCGACTCCAAAATTCAGCGGTTCCCCATCTCAGCCCACAAAGCTGGTACAACTTCTTTTCTTGTGCCTTTCAGCTGCCTACCAAGGTAGTGTAAAAACTACCAACAGAATTCGTTCCTGGCACCTTCCCCGGTGGAGTTGTGCATGGGGTGTGTTTGGAACATTTTGTCACCAGCCGAGTCCAAAATTCAGCGTTTCCCCATCTCAGCCCAGAAAGCAGGTAGAACAACTTTTGTGGTGTCTTTCAGCTGCCTACCAAGGTAGTGTAAAAACTACCAGGAGAACTCCTGTCTGGCACCTTCCCCGGTGGAGTTGTGCATGGGGTGTGTTTGGAACATTTTGTCACCAGCCGAGTCCAAAATTCAGCGGTTCCCCATCTCAGCCCAGAAAGCAGGTAGAACAACTTTTGTGCTGTCTTTTAGATGCCTACCAAGGTAGTGTAAAAACTACCAACAGAATTCGTTCCTGGCACCTTCCCCGGTGGAGTTGTGCATGGGGTGTCTGTGAAACATTTTGTCACCGGCCGACTCCAAAATTCAGCGGTTCCCCATCTCAGCCCAGAAAGCAGGTACAACAACTTTTGTGGTGTCTTTCAGATGCCTACCGGAGCAATGTAAAAACTACCAGGAGAACTCCTGTCTGGCACCTTCCCCGGTGGAGTTGTGCATGGGGTGTGTTTGGAACATTTTGTCACCGGCCGAGTCCAAAATTCAGCGTTTCCCCATCTCAGCCCAGAAAGCAGGTAGAACAAGTTTTGTGGTGTCTTTCAAATGCCTACCAAGGTAGTGTAAAAACTACCAGGAGAACTCCTGTCTGGCACCTTCCGTGGTGGAGTTGTGCATGGGGTGTGTTTGGAACATTTTGTCACCAGCCGACTCCAAAATTCAGCGGTTCCCCATCTCAGCCCACAAAGCAGGTAGAACAACTTTTGTGGTGCCTTTCAGCTGCCTACCAAGGTAGTGTAAAAACTACCAAGAGAACTCCTGTCTGGCACCTTCCGTGGTGGAGTTGTGCATGGGGTGTGTTTGGAACATTTTGTCACCAGCCGAGTCCAAAATTCAGTGGTTCCCCATCTCAGCCCAGAAAGCAGGTAGAACAACTTTTGTGGTGTCTTTCAGATGCCTACCAAGGTACTGTAAAAACTACCAAGAGAACTCCTGTCTGGCACCTTCCCCGGTGGAGTTGTGCATGGGGTGTGTTTGGAACATTTTGTCACCAGCCGACTCCAAAATTCAGCGTTTCCCCATCTCAGCCCAGAAAGCAGGTAGAACAAGTTTTGTGGTGCCTTTCAGCTGCCTACCAAGGTAGTGTAAAAACTACCAAGAGAACTCCTGTCTGGCACCTTCCCCGGTGGAGTTGTGCATGGGGTGTGTTTGGAACATTTTGTCAACGGCCGACTCCAAAATTCAGCGGTTCCCCATCTCAGCCCACAAAGCTGGTACAACTTCTTTTCTTGTGCCTTTCAGCTGCCTACCAAGGTAGTGTAAAAACTACCAACAGAATTCGTTCCTGGCACCTTCCCCGGTGGAGTTGTACATGGGGTGTGTTTGGAACATTTTGTCACCAGCCGAGTCCAAAATTCAGCGTTTCCCCATCTCAGCCCAGAAAGCAGGTAGAACAACTTTTGTGGTGTCTTTCAGCTGCCTACCAAGGTAGTGTAAAAACTACCAGGAGAACTCCTGTCTGGCACCTTCCCCGGTGGAGTTGTGCATGGGGTGTGTTTGGAACATTTTGTCACCAGCCGAGTCCAAAATTCAGCGTTTCCCCATCTCAGCCCAGAAAGCAGGTAGAACAAAATTTGTGGTGTCTTTCAGATGCCTACCGGAGCAATGTAAAAACTACCAGGAGAACTCCTGTCTGGCACCTTCCCCGGTGGAGTTGTGCATGGGGTGTGTTTGGAACATTTTGTCAACGGCCGACTCCAAAATTCAGCGTTTCCCCATCTCAGCCCAGAAAGCAGGTACAACAACTTTTCTTGTGCCTTTCAGCTGCCTATCAAGGTAGTGTAAAAATTACCAACAGAATTCGTTCCTGGCTCCTTCCCCGGTGGAGTTGTGCATGGGGTGTCTGAGGAACATTTTGTCACCGGCCGAGTCCAAAATTCAGCGGTTCCCCATCTCAGCCCAGAAAGCAGGTAGAACAACTTTTGTGGTGTCTTTCAGATGCCTACCGGAGCAATGTAAAAACTACCAGGAGAACTCCTGTCTGGCACCTTCCCCGGTGGAGTTGTGCATGGGGTGTGTTTGGAACATTTTGTCACCGGCCGAGTCCAAAATTCAGCGATTCCCCATCTCAGCCCAGAAAGCAGGTAGAACAACTTTTCTGGTGTCTTTCAGATGCCTACCAAGGTAGTGTAAAAACTACCAGGAGAACTCCTGTCTGGCACCTTCCGTGGTGGAGTTGTGCATGGGGTGTGTTTGGAACATTTTGTCACCAGACGACTCCAAAATTCAGCGGTTCCCCATCTCAGCCCACAAAGCAGGTAGAACAACTTTTGTGGTGCCTTTCAGCTGCCTACCAAGGTAGTGTAAAAACTACCAAGAGAACTCCTGTCTGGCACCTTCCGTGGTGGAGTTGTGCATGGGGTGTGTTTGGAACATTTTGTCACCAGCCGAGTCCAAAATTCAGCGTTTCCCCATCTCAGCCCAGAAAGCAGGTAGAACAACTTTTGTGGTGTCTTTCAGATGCCTACCAAGGTACTGTAAAAACTACCAAGAGAACTCCTGTCTGGCACCTTCCCCGGTGGAGTTGTGCATGGGGTGTGTTTGGAACATTTTGTCACCAGCCGAGTCCAAAATTCAGCGTTTCCCCATCTCAGCCCAGAAAGCAGGTAGAACAAGTTTTGTGGTGCCTTTCAGCTGCCTACCAAGGTAGTGTAAAAACTACCAAGAGAACTCCTGTCTGGCACCTTCCCCGGTGGAGTTGTGCATGGGGTGTGTTTGGAACATTTTGTCAACGGCCGACTCCAAAATTCAGCGGTTCCCCATCTCAGCCCACAAAGCTGGTACAACTTCTTTTCTTGTGCCTTTCAGCTGCCTACCAAGGTAGTGTAAAAACTACCAACAGAATTCGTTCCTGGCACCTTCCCCGGTGGAGTTGTGCATGGGGTGTGTTTGGAACATTTTGTCACCAGCCGAGTCCAAAATTCAGCGGTTCCCCATCTCAGCCCACAAAGCTGGTACAACTTCTTTTCTTGTGCCTTTCAGCTGCCTACCAAGGTAGTGTAAAAACTACCAACAGAATTCGTTCCTGGCACCTTCCCCGGTGGAGTTGTGCATGGGGTGTGTTTGGAACATTTTGTCACCAGCCGAGTCCAAAATTCAGCGGTTCCCCATCTCAGCCCAGAAAGCAGGTAGAACAACTTTTGTGCTGTCTTTTAGATGCCTACCAAGGTAGTGTAAAAACTACCAACAGAATTCGTTCCTGGCACCTTCCCCGGTGGAGTTGTGCATGGGGTGTCTGTGAAACATTTTGTCACCGGCCGACTCCAAAATTCAGCGGTTCCCCATCTCAGCCCAGAAAGCAGGTACAACAACTTTTGTGGTGTCTTTCAGATGCCTACCGGAGCAATGTAAAAACTACCAGGAGAACTCCTGTCTGGCACCTTCCCCGGTGGAGTTGTGCATGGGGTGTGTTTGGAACATTTTGTCACCGGCCGAGTCCAAAATTCAGCGTTTCCCCATCTCAGCCCAGAAAGCAGGTAGAACAAGTTTTGTGGTGTCTTTCAAATGCCTACCAAGGTAGTGTAAAAACTACCAGGAGAACTCCTGTCTGGCACCTTCCGTGGTGGAGTTGTGCATGGGGTGTGTTTGGAACATTTTGTCACCAGCCGACTCCAAAATTCAGCGGTTCCCCATCTCAGCCCACAAAGCAGGTAGAACAACTTTTGTGGTGCCTTTCAGCTGCCTACCAAGGTAGTGTAAAAACTACCAAGAGAACTCCTGTCTGGCACCTTCCGTGGTGGAGTTGTGCATGGGGTGTGTTTGGAACATTTTGTCACCAGCCGAGTCCAAAATTCAGTGGTTCCCCATCTCAGCCCAGAAAGCAGGTAGAACAACTTTTGTGGTGTCTTTCAGATGCCTACCAAGGTACTGTAAAAACTACCAAGAGAACTCCTGTCTGGCACCTTCCCCGGTGGAGTTGTGCATGGGGTGTGTTTGGAACATTTTGTCACCAGCCGACTCCAAAATTCAGCGTTTCCCCATCTCAGCCCAGAAAGCAGGTAGAACAAGTTTTGTGGTGCCTTTCAGCTGCCTACCAAGGTAGTGTAAAAACTACCAAGAGAACTCCTGTCTGGCACCTTCCCCGGTGGAGTTGTGCATGGGGTGTGTTTGGAACATTTTGTCAACGGCCGACTCCAAAATTCAGCGGTTCCCCATCTCAGCCCACAAAGCTGGTACAACTTCTTTTCTTGTGCCTTTCAGCTGCCTACCAAGGTAGTGTAAAAACTACCAACAGAATTCGTTCCTGGCACCTTCCCCGGTGGAGTTGTGCATGGGGTGTGTTTGGAACATTTTGTCACCAGCCGAGTCCAAAATTCAGCGTTTCCCCATCTCAGCCCAGAAAGCAGGTAGAACAACTTTTGTGGTGTCTTTCAGCTGCCTACCAAGGTAGTGTAAAAACTACCAGGAGAACTCCTGTCTGGCACCTTCCCCGGTGGAGTTGTGCATGGGGTGTGTTTGGAACATTTTGTCACCAGCCGAGTCCAAAATTCAGCGGTTCCCCATCTCAGCCCAGAAAGCAGGTAGAACAACTTTTGTGCTGTCTTTTAGATGCCTACCAAGGTAGTGTAAAAACTACCAACAGAATTCGTTCCTGGCACCTTCCCCGGTGGAGTTGTGCATGGGGTGTCTGTGAAACATTTTGTCACCGGCCGACTCCAAAATTCAGCGGTTCCCCATCTCAGCCCAGAAAGCAGGTACAACAACTTTTGTG
The DNA here is from genome assembly GCF_023634085.1 of Falco cherrug. Lineage (NCBI taxonomy): Eukaryota > Metazoa > Chordata > Aves > Falconiformes > Falconidae > Falco > Falco cherrug. The sequence continues at coordinate 880,774 of NW_026599434.1, forward strand.
GTGTCTTTCAGATGCCTACCGGAGCAATGTAAAAACTACCAGGAGAACTCCTGTCTGGCACCTTCCCCGGTGGAGTTGTGCATGGGGTGTGTTTGGAACATTTTGTCACCGGCCGAGTCCAAAATTCAGCGTTTCCCCATCTCAGCCCAGAAAGCAGGTAGAACAAGTTTTGTGGTGTCTTTCAAATGCCTACCAAGGTAGTGTAAAAACTACCAGGAGAACTCCTGTCTGGCACCTTCCGTGGTGGAGTTGTGCATGGGGTGTGTTTGGAACATTTTGTCACCAGCCGACTCCAAAATTCAGCGGTTCCCCATCTCAGCCCACAAAGCAGGTAGAACAACTTTTGTGGTGCCTTTCAGCTGCCTACCAAGGTAGTGTAAAAACTACCAAGAGAACTCCTGTCTGGCACCTTCCGTGGTGGAGTTGTGCATGGGGTGTGTTTGGAACATTTTGTCACCAGCCGAGTCCAAAATTCAGTGGTTCCCCATCTCAGCCCAGAAAGCAGGTAGAACAACTTTTGTGGTGTCTTTCAGATGCCTACCAAGGTACTGTAAAAACTACCAAGAGAACTCCTGTCTGGCACCTTCCCCGGTGGAGTTGTGCATGGGGTGTGTTTGGAACATTTTGTCACCAGCCGACTCCAAAATTCAGCGTTTCCCCATCTCAGCCCAGAAAGCAGGTAGAACAAGTTTTGTGGTGCCTTTCAGCTGCCTACCAAGGTAGTGTAAAAACTACCAAGAGAACTCCTGTCTGGCACCTTCCCCGGTGGAGTTGTGCATGGGGTGTGTTTGGAACATTTTGTCAACGGCCGACTCCAAAATTCAGCGGTTCCCCATCTCAGCCCACAAAGCTGGTACAACTTCTTTTCTTGTGCCTTTCAGCTGCCTACCAAGGTAGTGTAAAAACTACCAACAGAATTCGTTCCTGGCACCTTCCCCGGTGGAGTTGTACATGGGGTGTGTTTGGAACATTTTGTCACCAGCCGAGTCCAAAATTCAGCGGTTCCCCATCTCAGCCCAGAAAGCAGGTAGAACAACTTTTGTGGTGTCTTTCAGCTGCCTACCAAGGTAGTGTAAAAACTACCAGGAGAACTCCTGTCTGGCACCTTCCCCGGTGGAGTTGTGCATGGGGTGTGTTTGGAACATTTTGTCACCAGCCGAGTCCAAAATTCAGCGTTTCCCCATCTCAGCCCAGAAAGCAGGTAGAACAAAATTTGTGGTGTCTTTCAGATGCCTACCGGAGCAATGTAAAAACTACCAGGAGAACTCCTGTCTGGCACCTTCCCCGGTGGAGTTGTGCATGGGGTGTGTTTGGAACATTTTGTCAACGGCCGACTCCAAAATTCAGCGTTTCCCCATCTCAGCCCAGAAAGCAGGTACAACAACTTTTCTTGTGCCTTTCAGCTGCCTATCAAGGTAGTGTAAAAATTACCAACAGAATTCGTTCCTGGCTCCTTCCCCGGTGGAGTTGTGCATGGGGTGTCTGAGGAACATTTTGTCACCGGCCGAGTCCAAAATTCAGCGGTTCCCCATCTCAGCCCAGAAAGCAGGTAGAACAACTTTTGTGGTGTCTTTCAGATGCCTACCGGAGCAATGTAAAAACTACCAGGAGAACTCCTGTCTGGCACCTTCCCCGGTGGAGTTGTGCATGGGGTGTGTTTGGAACATTTTGTCACCGGCCGAGTCCAAAATTCAGCGATTCCCCATCTCAGCCCAGAAAGCAGGTAGAACAACTTTTCTGGTGTCTTTCAGATGCCTACCAAGGTAGTGTAAAAACTACCAGGAGAACTCCTGTCTGGCACCTTCCGTGGTGGAGTTGTGCATGGGGTGTGTTTGGAACATTTTGTCACCAGACGACTCCAAAATTCAGCGGTTCCCCATCTCAGCCCACAAAGCAGGTAGAACAACTTTTGTGGTGCCTTTCAGCTGCCTACCAAGGTAGTGTAAAAACTACCAAGAGAACTCCTGTCTGGCACCTTCCGTGGTGGAGTTGTGCATGGGGTGTGTTTGGAACATTTTGTCACCAGCCGAGTCCAAAATTCAGCGTTTCCCCATCTCAGCCCAGAAAGCAGGTAGAACAACTTTTGTGGTGTCTTTCAGATGCCTACCAAGGTACTGTAAAAACTACCAAGAGAACTCCTGTCTGGCACCTTCCCCGGTGGAGTTGTGCATGGGGTGTGTTTGGAACATTTTGTCACCAGCCGAGTCCAAAATTCAGCGTTTCCCCATCTCAGCCCAGAAAGCAGGTAGAACAAGTTTTGTGGTGCCTTTCAGCTGCCTACCAAGGTAGTGTAAAAACTACCAAGAGAACTCCTGTCTGGCACCTTCCCCGGTGGAGTTGTGCATGGGGTGTGTTTGGAACATTTTGTCAACGGCCGACTCCAAAATTCAGCGGTTCCCCATCTCAGCCCACAAAGCTGGTACAACTTCTTTTCTTGTGCCTTTCAGCTGCCTACCAAGGTAGTGTAAAAACTACCAACAGAATTCGTTCCTGGCACCTTCCCCGGTGGAGTTGTGCATGGGGTGTGTTTGGAACATTTTGTCACCAGCCGAGTCCAAAATTCAGCGGTTCCCCATCTCAGCCCAGAAAGCAGGTAGAACAACTTTTGTGCTGTCTTTTAGATGCCTACCAAGGTAGTGTAAAAACTACCAACAGAATTCGTTCCTGGCACCTTCCCCGGTGGAGTTGTGCATGGGGTGTCTGTGAAACATTTTGTCACCGGCCGACTCCAAAATTCAGCGGTTCCCCATCTCAGCCCAGAAAGCAGGTACAACAACTTTTGTGGTGTCTTTCAGATGCCTACCGGAGCAATGTAAAAACTACCAGGAGAACTCCTGTCTGGCACCTTCCCCGGTGGAGTTGTGCATGGGGTGTGTTTGGAACATTTTGTCACCGGCCGAGTCCAAAATTCAGCGTTTCCCCATCTCAGCCCAGAAAGCAGGTAGAACAAGTTTTGTGGTGTCTTTCAAATGCCTACCAAGGTAGTGTAAAAACTACCAGGAGAACTCCTGTCTGGCACCTTCCGTGGTGGAGTTGTGCATGGGGTGTGTTTGGAACATTTTGTCACCAGCCGACTCCAAAATTCAGCGGTTCCCCATCTCAGCCCACAAAGCAGGTAGAACAACTTTTGTGGTGCCTTTCAGCTGCCTACCAAGGTAGTGTAAAAACTACCAAGAGAACTCCTGTCTGGCACCTTCCGTGGTGGAGTTGTGCATGGGGTGTGTTTGGAACATTTTGTCACCAGCCGAGTCCAAAATTCAGTGGTTCCCCATCTCAGCCCAGAAAGCAGGTAGAACAACTTTTGTGGTGTCTTTCAGATGCCTACCAAGGTACTGTAAAAACTACCAAGAGAACTCCTGTCTGGCACCTTCCCCGGTGGAGTTGTGCATGGGGTGTGTTTGGAACATTTTGTCACCAGCCGACTCCAAAATTCAGCGTTTCCCCATCTCAGCCCAGAAAGCAGGTAGAACAAGTTTTGTGGTGCCTTTCAGCTGCCTACCAAGGTAGTGTAAAAACTACCAGGAGAACTCCTGTCTGGCACCTTCCCCGGTGGAGTTGTGCAGGGGGTGTGTTTGGAACATTTTGTCACCAGCCGAGTCCAAAATTCAGCGGTTCCCCATCTCAGCCCAGAAAGCAGGTAGAACAACTTTTGTGGTGTCTTTTAGATGCCTACCAAGGTAGTGTAAAAACTACTAAGAGAACTCCTGTCTGGCACCTTCCCCGGTGGAGTTGTGCAGGGGGTGTGTTTGGAACATTTTGTCAACGGCCGACTCCAAAATTCAGCGGTTCCCCATCTCAGCCCAGAAAGCAGGTACAACAACTTTTCTTGTGCCTTTCAGCTGCCTATCAAGGTAGTGTAAAAATTACCAACAGAATTCGTTCCTGGCTCCTTCCCCGGTGGAGTTGTGCATGGGGTGTCTGAGGAACATTTTGTCACCGGCCGAGTCCAAAATTCAGCGGTTCCCCATCTCAGCCCAGAAAGCAGGTAGAACAACTTTTGTGGTGTCTTTCAGATGCCTACCGGAGCAATGTAAAAACTACCAGGAGAACTCCTGTCTGGCACCTTCCCCGGTGGAGTTGTGCATGGGGTGTGTTTGGAACATTTTGTCACCGGCCGAGTCCAAAATTCAGCGATTCCCCATCTCAGCCCAGAAAGCAGGTAGAACAACTTTTCTGGTGTCTTTCAGATGCCTACCAAGGTAGTGTAAAAACTACCAGGAGAACTCCTGTCTGGCACCTTCCGTGGTGGAGTTGTGCATGGGGTGTGTTTGGAACATTTTGTCACCAGCCGACTCCAAAATTCAGCGGTTCCCCATCTCAGCCCACAAAGCAGGTAGAACAACTTTTGTGGTGCCTTTCAGCTGCCTACCAAGGTAGTGTAAAAACTACCAGGAGAACTCCTGTCTGGCACCTTCCCCGGTGGAGTTGTGCATGGGGTGTGTTTGGAACATTTTGTCACCAGCCGAGTCCAAAATTCAGCGGTTCCCCATCTCAGCCCAGAAAGCAGGTAGAACAACTTTTGTGCTGTCTTTTAGATGCCTACCAAGGTAGTGTAAAAACTACCAACAGAATTCGTTCCTGGCACCTTCCCCGGTGGAGTTGTGCATGGGGTGTCTGTGAAACATTTTGTCACCGGCCGACTCCAAAATTCAGCGGTTCCCCATCTCAGCCCAGAAAGCAGGTACAACAACTTTTGTGGTGTCTTTCAGATGCCTACCGGAGCAATGTAAAAACTACCAGGAGAACTCCTGTCTGGCACCTTCCGTGGTGGAGTTGTGCATGGGGTGTGTTTGGAACATTTTGTCAACGGCCGACTCCAAAATTCAGCGGTTCCCCATCTCAGCCCACAAAGCTGGTACAACTTCTTTTCTTGTGCCTTTCAGCTGCCTACCAAGGTAGTGTAAAAACTACCAACAGAATTCGTTCCTGGCACCTTCCCCGGTGGAGTTGTACATGGGGTGTGTTTGGAACATTTTGTCACCAGCCGAGTCCAAAATTCAGCGTTTCCCCATCTCAGCCCAGAAAGCAGGTAGAACAACTTTTGTGGTGTCTTTCAGCTGCCTACCAAGGTAGTGTAAAAACTACCAGGAGAACTCCTGTCTGGCACCTTCCCCGGTGGAGTTGTGCATGGGGTGTGTTTGGAACATTTTGTCACCAGCCGAGTCCAAAATTCAGCGTTTCCCCATCTCAGCCCAGAAAGCAGGTAGAACAACTTTTGTGGTGTCTTTCAGATGCCTACCGGAGCAATGTAAAAACTACCAGGAGAACTCCTGTCTGGCACCTTCCCCGGTGGAGTTGTGCAGGGGGTGTGTTTGGAACATTTTGTCACCAGCCGAGTCCAAAATTCAGCGGTTCCCCATCTCAGCCCAGAAAGCAGGTAGAACAACTTTTGTGGTGTCTTTTAGATGCCTACCAAGGTAGTGTAAAAACTACTAAGAGAACTCCTGTCTGGCACCTTCCCCGGTGGAGTTGTGCAGGGGGTGTGTTTGGAACATTTTGTCACCGGCCGACTCCAAAATTCAGCGTTTCCCCATCTCAGCCCAGAAAGCAGGAAGAACAACTTTTGTGGTGCCTTTCAAATGCCTACCAAGGTAGTGTAAAAACTACCAAAAGAATTCGTTCCTGGCACCTTCCCCGGTGGAGTTGTGCATGGGGTGTGTTTGGAACATTTTGTCACCGGCCGAGTCCAAAATTCAGCGTTTCCCCATCTCAGCCCAGAAAGCAGGTAGAACAACTTTTGTGGTGTCTTTCAGATGCCTACCGGAGCAATGTAAAAACTAACAGGAGAACTCCTGTCTGGCACCTTCCCCGGTGGAGTTGTGCAGGGGGTGTGTTTGGAACATTTTGTCACCAGCCGAGTCCAAAATTCAGCGGTTCCCCATCTCAGCCCAGAAAGCAGGTAGAACAACTTTTGTGGTGCCTTTTAGATGCCTACCAAGGTAGTGTAAAAACTACCAGGAGAACTCCTGTCTGGCACCTTCCCCGGTGGAGTTGTGCATGGGGTGTGTTTGGAACATTTTGTCACCAGCCGACTCCAAAATTCAGCGTTTCCCCATCTCAGCCCAGAAAGCAGGTAGAACAACTTTTGTGGTGTCTTTCAGATGCCTACCAAGGTAGTGTAAAAACTACCAGGAGAACTCCTGTCTGGCACCTTCCCCGGTGGAGTTGTGCAGGGGGTGTGTTTGGAACATTTTGTCACCGGCCGACTCCAAAATTCAGCGGTTCCCCATCTCAGCCCAGAAAGCAGGTACAACAACTTTTCTTGTGCCTTTCAGCTGCCTATCAAGGTAGTGTAAAAATTACCAACAGAATTCGTTCCTGGCTCCTTCCCCGGTGGAGTTGTGCATGGGGTGTCTGTGGAACATTTTGTCACCGGCCGAGTCCAAAATTCAGCGGTTCCCCATCTCAGCCCAGAAAGCAGGTAGAACAACTTTTGTGGTGTCTTTCAGATGCCTACCAGAGCAATGTAAAAACTACCAGGAGAACTCCTGTCTGGCACCTTCCCCGGTGTAGTTGTGCATGGGGTGTGTTTGGAACATTTTGTCACCGGCCGAGTCCAAAATTCAGCGATTCCCCATCTCAGCCCAGAAAGCAGGTAGAACAACTTCTGTGGTGTCTTTCAGCTGCCTACCAAGGTAGTGTAAAAACTACCAGGAGAACTCCTGTCTGGCACCTTCCGTGGTGGAGTTGTGCATGGGGTGTGTTTGGAACATTTTGTCACCAGCCGACTCCAAAATTCAGCGGTTCCCCATCTCAGCCCAGAAAGCAGGTAGAACAACTTTTGTGGTGCCTTTCAGCTGCCTACCAAGGTAGTGTAAAAACTACCAAGAGAACTCCTGTCTGGCACCTTCCCCGGTGGAGTTGTGCATGGGGTGTGTTTGGAACATTTTGTCACCGGCCGAGTCCAAAATTCAGCGTTTCCCCATCTCAGCCCAGAAAGCAGGTAGAACAACTTTTGTGGTGTCTTTCAGCTGCCTACCAAGGTAGTGTAAAAACTACCAGGAGAACTCCTGTCTGGCACCTTCCGTGGTGGAGTTGAGCATGGGGTGTGTTTGGAACATTTTGTCACCAGCCGAGTCCAAAATTCAGCGGTTCCCCATCTCAGCCCAGAAAGCAGGTAGAACAACTTTTGTGGTGTCTTTTAGATGCCTACCAAGGTAGTGTAAAAACTACTAAGAGAACTCCTGTCTGGCACCTTCCCCGGTGGAGTTGTGCATGGGGTGTGTTTGGAACATTTTGTCACCGGCCAACTCCAAAATTCAGCGTTTCCCCATCTCAGCCCAGAAAGCAGGAAGAACAACTTTTGTGGTGCCTTTCAAATGCCTACCAAGGTAGTGTAAAAACTACCAAAAGAATTCGTTCCTGGCACCTTCCCCGGTGGAGTTGTGCATGGGGTGTGTTTGGAACATTTTGTCACCGGCCGAGTCCAAAATTCAGCGTTTCCCCATCTCAGCCCAGAAAGCAGGTAGAACAACTTTTGTGGTGTCTTTCAGATGCCTACCGGAGCAATGTAAAAACTAACAGGAGAACTCCTGTCTGGCACCTTCCCCGGTGGAGTTGTGCAGGGGGTGTGTTTGGAACATTTTGTCACCAGCCGAGTCCAAAATTCAGCGGTTCCCCATCTCAGCCCAGAAAGCAGGTAGAACAACTTTTGTGGTGCCTTTTAGATGCCTACCAAGGTAGTGTAAAAACTACCAGGAGAACTCCTGTCTGGCACCTTCCCCGGTGGAGTTGTGCATGGGGTGTGTTTGGAACATTTTGTCACCAGCCGACTCCAAAATTCAGCGTTTCCCCATCTCAGCCCAGAAAGCAGGTAGAACAACTTTTGTGGTGTCTTTCAGATGCCTACCAAGGTAGTGTAAAAACTACCAGGAGAACTCCTGTCTGGCACCTTCCCCGGTGGAGTTGTGCAGGGGGTGTGTTTGGAACATTTTGTCACCGGCCGACTCCAAAATTCAGCGGTTCCCCATCTCAGCCCAGAAAGCAGGTACAACAACTTTTCTTGTGCCTTTCAGCTGCCTATCAAGGTAGTGTAAAAATTACCAACAGAATTCGTTCCTGGCTCCTTCCCCGGTGGAGTTGTGCATGGGGTGTCTGTGGAACATTTTGTCACCGGCCGAGTCCAAAATTCAGCGGTTCCCCATCTCAGCCCAGAAAGCAGGTAGAACAACTTTTGTGGTGTCTTTCAGATGCCTACCGGAGCAATGTAAAAACTACCAGGAGAACTCCTGTCTGGCACCTTCCCCGGTGGAGTTGTGCATGGGGTGTGTTTGGAACATTTTGTCACCGGCCGAGTCCAAAATTCAGCGATTCCCCATCTCAGCCCAGAAAGCAGGTAGAACAACTTTTGTGGTGTCTTTCAGCTGCCTACCAAGGTAGTGTAAAAACTACCAGGAGAACTCCTGTCTGGCACCTTCCGTGGTGGAGTTGTGCATGGGGTGTGTTTGGAACATTTTGTCACCAGCCGACTCCAAAATTCAGCGGTTCCCCATCTCAGCCCAGAAAGCAGGTAGAACAACTTTTGTGGTGCCTTTCAGCTGCCTACCAAGGTAGTGTAAAAACTACCAAGAGAACTCCTCTCTGGCACCTTCCCCGGTGGAGTTGTGCATGGGGTGTGTTTGGAACATTTTGTCACCAGCCGAGTCCAAAATTCAGCGTTTCCCCATCTCAGCCCAGAAAGCAGGTAGAACAACTTTTGTGGTGTCTTTCAGCTGCCTACCAAGGTAGTGTAAAAACTACCAGGAGAACTCCTGTCTGGCACCTTCCCCGGTGGAGTTGTGCAGGGGGTGTGTTTGGAACATTTTGTCACCGGCCGAGTCCAAAATTCAGCGTTTCCCCATCTCAGCCCAGAAAGCAGGTAGAACAACTTTTGTGGTGTCTTTCAGATGCCTACCGGAGCAATGTAAAAACTACCAGGAGAACTCCTGTCTGGCACCTTCCCCGGTGGAGTTGTGCAGGGGGTGTGTTTGGAACATTTTGTCACCAGCCGAGTCCAAAATTCAGCGGTTCCCCATCTCAGCCCAGAAAGCAGGTAGAACAACTTTTGTGGTGTCTTTCAGATGCCTACCAAGGTAGTGTAAAAACTACTAAGAGAACTCCTGTCTGGCACCTTCCCCGGTGGAGTTGTGCATGGGGTGTGTTTGGAACATTTTGTCACCGGCCGACTCCAAAATTCAGCGTTTCCCCATCTCAGCCCAGAAAGCAGGAAGAACAACTTTTGTGGTGCCTTTCAAATGCCTACCAAGGTAGTGTAAAAACTACCAAAAGAATTCGTTCCTGGCACCTTCCCCGGTGGAGTTGTGCATGGGGTGTGTTTGGAACATTTTGTCACCGGCCGAGTCCAAAATTCAGCGTTTCCCCATCTCAGCCCAGAAAGCAGGTAGAACAACTTTTGTGGTGTCTTTCAGATGCCTACCGGAGCAATGTAAAAACTAACAGGAGAACTCCTGTCTGGCACCTTCCCCGGTGGAGTTGTGCAGGGGGTGTGTTTGGAACATTTTGTCACCAGCCGAGTCCAAAATTCAGCGGTTCCCCATCTCAGCCCAGAAAGCAGGTAGAACAACTTTTGTGGTGCCTTTTAGATGCCTACCAAGGTAGTGTAAAAACTACCAGGAGAACTCCTGTCTGGCACCTTCCCCGGTGGAGTTGTGCATGGGGTGTGTTTGGAACATTTTGTCACCAGCCGACTCCAAAATTCAGCGTTTCCCCATCTCAGCCCAGAAAGCAGGTAGAACAACTTTTGTGGTGTCTTTCAGATGCCTACCAAGGTAGTGTAAAAACTACCAGGAGAACTCCTGTCTGGCACCTTCCCCGGTGGAGTTGTGCAGGGGGTGTGTTTGGAACATTTTGTCACCGGCCGACTCCAAAATTCAGCGGTTCCCCATCTCAGCCCAGAAAGCAGGTACAACAACTTTTCTTGTGCCTTTCAGCTGCCTATCAAGGTAGTGTAAAAATTACCAACAGAATTCGTTCCTGGCTCCTTCCCCGGTGGAGTTGTGCATGGGGTGTCTGTGGAACATTTTGTCACCGGCCGAGTCCAAAATTCAGCGGTTCCCCATCTCAGCCCAGAAAGCAGGTAGAACAACTTTTGTGGTGTCTTTCAGATGCCTACCGGAGCAATGTAAAAACTACCAGGAGAACTCCTGTCTGGCACCTTCCCCGGTGGAGTTGTGCATGGGGTGTGTTTGGAACATTTTGTCACCGGCCGAGTCCAAAATTCAGCGATTCCCCATCTCAGCCCAGAAAGCAGGTAGAACAACTTCTGTGGTGTCTTTCAGCTGCCTACCAAGGTAGTGTAAAAACTACCAGGAGAACTCCTGTCTGGCACCTTCCGTGGTGGAGTTGTGCATGGGGTGTGTTTGGAACATTTTGTCACCAGCCGACTCCAAAATTCAGCGGTTCCCCATCTCAGCCCAGAAAGCAGGTAGAACAACTTTTGTGGTGCCTTTCAGCTGCCTACCAAGGTAGTGTAAAAACTACCAAGAGAACTCCTGTCTGGCACCTTCCCCGGTGGAGTTGTGCATGGGGTGTGTTTGGAACATTTTGTCACCAGCCGAGTCCAAAATTCAGCGTTTCCCCATCTCAGCCCAGAAAGCAGGTAGAACAACTTTTGTGGTGTCTTTCAGCTGCCTACCAAGGTAGTGTAAAAACTACCAGGAGAACTCCTGTCTGGCACCTTCCGTGGTGGAGTTGAGCATGGGGTGTGTTTGGAACATTTTGTCACCAGCCGAGTCCAAAATTCAGCGGTTCCCCATCTCAGCCCAGAAAGCAGGTAGAACAACTTTTGTGGTGTCTTTCAGATGCCTACCAAGGTAGTGTAAAAACTACTAAGAGAACTCCTGTCTGGCACCTTCCCCGGTGGAGTTGTGCATGGGGTGTGTTTGGAACATTTTGTCACCGGCCAACTCCAAAATTCAGCGTTTCCCCATCTCAGCCCAGAAAGCAGGAAGAACAACTTTTGTGGTGCCTTTCAAATGCCTACCAAGGTAGTGTAAAAACTACCAAAAGAATTCGTTCCTGGCACCTTCCCCGGTGGAGTTGTGCATGGGGTGTGTTTGGAACATTTTGTCACCGGCCGAGTCCAAAATTCAGCGTTTCCCCATCTCAGCCCAGAAAGCAGGTAGAACAACTTTTGTGGTGTCTTTCAGATGCCTACCGGAGCAATGTAAAAACTAACAGGAGAACTCCTGTCTGGCACCTTCCCCGGTGGAGTTGTGCAGGGGGTGTGTTTGGAACATTTTGTCACCAGCCGAGTCCAAAATTCAGCGGTTCCCCATCTCAGCCCAGAAAGCAGGTAGAACAACTTTTGTGGTGCCTTTTAGATGCCTACCAAGGTAGTGTAAAAACTACCAGGAGAACTCCTGTCTGGCACCTTCCCCGGTGGAGTTGTGCATGGGGTGTGTTTGGAACATTTTGTCACCAGCCGACTCCAAAATTCAGCGTTTCCCCATCTCAGCCCAGAAAGCAGGTAGAACAACTTTTGTGGTGTCTTTCAGATGCCTACCAAGGTAGTGTAAAAACTACCAGGAGAACTCCTGTCTGGCACCTTCCCCGGTGGAGTTGTGCAGGGGGTGTGTTTGGAACATTTTGTCACCGGCCGACTCCAAAATTCAGCGGTTCCCCATCTCAGCCCAGAAAGCAGGTACAACAACTTTTCTTGTGCCTTTCAGCTGCCTATCAAGGTAGTGTAAAAATTACCAACAGAATTCGTTCCTGGCTCCTTCCCCGGTGGAGTTGTGCATGGGGTGTCTGTGGAACATTTTGTCACCGGCCGAGTCCAAAATTCAGCGGTTCCCCATCTCAGCCCAGAAAGCAGGTAGAACAACTTTTGTGGTGTCTTTCAGATGCCTACCGGAGCAATGTAAAAACTACCAGGAGAACTCCTGTCTGGCACCTTCCCCGGTGGAGTTGTGCATGGGGTGTGTTTGGAACATTTTGTCACCGGCCGAGTCCAAAATTCAGCGATTCCCCATCTCAGCCCAGAAAGCAGGTAGAACAACTTTTGTGGTGTCTTTCAGCTGCCTACCAAGGTAGTGTAAAAACTACCAGGAGAACTCCTGTCTGGCACCTTCCGTGGTGGAGTTGTGCATGGGGTGTGTTTGGAACATTTTGTCACCAGCCGACTCCAAAATTCAGCGGTTCCCCATCTCAGCCCAGAAAGCAGGTAGAACAACTTTTGTGGTGCCTTTCAGCTGCCTACCAAGGTAGTGTAAAAACTACCAAGAGAACTCCTCTCTGGCACCTTCCCCGGTGGAGTTGTGCATGGGGTGTGTTTGGAACATTTTGTCACCAGCCGAGTCCAAAATTCAGCGTTTCCCCATCTCAGCCCAGAAAGCAGGTAGAACAACTTTTGTGGTGTCTTTCAGCTGCCTACCAAGGTAGTGTAAAAACTACCAGGAGAACTCCTGTCTGGCACCTTCCCCGGTGGAGTTGTGCAGGGGGTGTGTTTGGAACATTTTGTCACCGGCCGAGTCCAAAATTCAGCGTTTCCCCATCTCAGCCCAGAAAGCAGGTAGAACAACTTTTGTGGTGTCTTTCAGATGCCTACCGGAGCAATGTAAAAACTACCAGGAGAACTCCTGTCTGGCACCTTCCGTGGTGGAGTTGAGCATGGGGTGTGTTTGGAACATTTTGTCACCAGCCGAGTCCAAAATTCAGCGGTTCCCCATCTCAGCCCAGAAAGCAGGTAGAACAACTTTTGTGGTGTCTTTTAGATGCCTACCAAGGTAGTGTAAAAACTACTAAGAGAACTCCTGTCTGGCACCTTCCCCGGTGGAGTTGTGCATGGGGTGTGTTTGGAACATTTTGTCACCAGCCGACTCCAAAATTCAGCGTTTCCCCATCTCAGCCCAGAAAGCAGGTAGAACAACTTTTGTGGTGTCTTTCAGATGCCTACCAAGGTAGTGTAAAAACTACCAGGAGAACTCCTGTCTGGCACCTTCCCCGGTGGAGTTGTGCATGGGGTGTGTTTGGAACATTTTGTCACCAGCCGACTCCAAAATTCAGCGTTTCCCCATCTCAGCCCAGAAAGCAGGTAGAACAACTTTTGTGGTGTCTTTCAGATGCCTACCAAGGTAGTGTAAAAACTACCAGGAGAACTCCTGTCTGGCACCTTCCCCGGTGGAGTTGTGCAGGGGGTGTGTTTGGAACATTTTGTCACCGGCCGACTCCAAAATTCAGCGGTTCCCCATCTCAGCCCAGAAAGCAGGTACAACAACTTTTCTTGTGCCTTTCAGCTGCCTATCAAGGTAGTGTAAAAATTACCAACAGAATTCGTTCCTGGCTCCTTCCCCGGTGGAGTTGTGCATGGGGTGTCTGTGGAACATTTTGTCACCAGCCGAGTCCAAAATTCAGCGGTTCCCCATCTCAGCCCAGAAAGCAGGTAGAACAACTTTTGTGGTGTCTTTCAGATGCCTACCGGAGCAATGTAAAAACTACCAGGAGAACTCCTGTCTGGCACCTTCCCCGGTGGAGTTGTGCATGGGGTGTGTTTGGAACATTTTGTCACCGGCCGAGTCCAAAATTCAGCGATTCCCCATCTCAGCCCAGAAAGCAGGTAGAACAACTTTTCTGGTGTCTTTCAGCTGCCTACCAAGGTAGTGTAAAAACTACCAGGAGAACTCCTGTCTGGCACCTTCCGTGGTGGAGTTGTGCATGGGGTGTGTTTGGAACATTTTGTCACCAGCCGACTCCAAAATTCAGCGGTTCCCCATCTCAGCCCAGAAAGCAGGTAGAACAACTTTTGTGGTGCCTTTCAGCTGCCTACCAAGGTAGTGTAAAAACTACCAAGAGAACTCCTGTCTGGCACCTTCCCCGGTGGAGTTGTGCATGGGGTGTGTTTGGAACATTTTGTCACCAGCCGACTCCAAAATTCAGCGGTTCCCCATCTCAGCCCAGAAAGCAGGTAGAACAACTTTTGTGGTGTCTTTCAGCTGCCTACCAAGGTAGTGTAAAAACTACCAGGAGAACTCCTGTCTGGCACCTTCCCCGGTGGAGTTGTGCAGGGGGTGTGTTTGGAACATTTTGTCACCGGCCGAGTCCAAAATTCAGCGGTTCCCCATCTCAGCCCAGAAAGCAGGTAGAACATTTTTTGTGGTGTCTTTCAGATGCCTACCGGAGCAATGTAAAAACTACCAGGAGAACTCCTGTCTGGCACCTTCCGTGGTGGAGTTGAGCATGGGGTGTGTTTGGAACATTTTGTCACCAGCCGAGTCCAAAATTCAGCGGTTTCCCCATCTCAGCCCAGAAAGCAGGTAGAACAACTTTTGTGGTGTCTTTTAGATGCCTACCAAGGTAGTGTAAAAACTACTAAGAGAACTCCTGTCTGGCACCTTCCGTGGTGGAGTTGTGCATGGGGTGTGTTTGGAACATTTTGTCACCGGCCGACTCCAAAATTCAGCGTTTCCCCATCTCAGCCCAGAAAGCAGGAAGAACAACTTTTGTGGTGCCTTTCAAATGCCTACCAAGGTAGTGTAAAAACTACCAAAAGAATTCGTTCCTGGCGCCTTCCCCGGTGGAGTTGTGCATGGGGTGTGTTTGGAACATTTTGTCACCGGCCGAGTCCAAAATTCAGCGTTTCCCCATCTCAGCCCAGAAAGCAGGTAGAACAACTTTTGTGGTGTCTTTCAGATGCCTACCGGAGCAATGTAAAAACTACCAGGAGAACTCCTGTCTGGCACCTTCCGTGGTGGAGTTGAGCATGGGGTGTGTTTGGAACATTTTGTCACCAGCCGACTCCAAAATTCAGCGTTTCCCCATCTCAGCCCAGAAAGCAGGTAGAACAAGTTTTGTGGTGCCTTTCAGATGCCTACCAAGGTAGTGTAAAAACTACCAGGAGAACTCCTGTCTGGCACCTTCCGTGGTGGAGTTGTGCATGGGGTGTGTTTGGAACATTTTGTCACCAGCCGAGTCCAAAATTCAGCGTTTCCCCATCTCAGCCCAGAAAGCAGGTAGAACAACTTTTGTGGTGTCTTTCAGCTGCCTACCAAGGTAGTGTAAAAACTACCAGGAGAACTCCTGTCTGGCACCTTCCCCGGTGGAGTTGTGCATGGGGTGTGTTTGGAACATTTTGTCACCGGCCGAGTCCAAAATTCAGCGTTTCCCCATCTCAGCCCAGAAAGCAGGTAGAACAACTTTTGTGGTGTCTTTCAGATGCCTACCGGAGCAATGTAAAAACTACCAGGAGAACTCCTGTCTGGCACCTTCCGTGGTGGAGTTGTGCATGGGGTGTGTTTGGAACATTTTGTCACCAGCCGAGTCCAAAATTCAGCGGTTCCCCATCTCAGCCCAGAAAGCAGGTAGAACAACTTTTGTGGTGTCTTTTAGATGCCTACCAAGGTAGTGTAAAAACTACTAAGAGAACTCCTGTCTGGCACCTTCCCCGGTGGAGTTGTGCATGGGGTGTGTTTGGAACATTTTGTCACCGGCCGACTACAAAATTCAGCGTTTCCCCATCTCAGCCCAGAAAGCAGGAAGAACAACTTTTGTGGTGCCTTTCAAATGCCTACCAAGGTAGTGTAAAAACTACCAAGAGAACTCCTGTCTGGCACCTTCCCCGGTGGAGTTGTGCATGGGGTGTGTTTGGAACATTTTGTCACCGGCCGACTCCAAAATTCAGCGGTTCCCCATCTCAGCCCACAAAGCTGGTATAACTTCTTTTCTTGTGCCTTTCAGCTGCCTACCAAGGTAGTGTAAAAACTACCAACAGAATTCGTTCCTGGCACATTCCCCGGTGGAGTTGTGCATGGGGTGTGTTTGGAACATTTTGTCACCAGCCGACTCCAAAATTCAGCGTTTCCCCATCTCAGCCCAGAAAGCAGGTAGAACAACTTTTGTGGTGTCTTTCAGATGCTTACCAAGGTAGTGTAAAAACTACCAGGAGAACTCCTGTCTGGCACCTTCCCCGGTGGAGTTGTGCATGGGGTGTGTTTGGAACATTTTGTCACCAGCCGAGTCCAAAATTCAGCTATTCCCCATCTCAGCCCAGAAAGCAGGTAGAACAACTTTTGTGGTGTCTTTCAGCTGCCTACCAAGGTAGTGTAAAAACTACCAAGAGAACTCCTGTCTGGCACCTTCCCCGGTGGAGTTGTGCATGGGGTGTGTTTGGAACATTTTGTCACCGGCCGAGTCCAAAATTCAGCGTTTCCCCATCTCAGCCCAGAAAGCAGGTAGAACAACTTTTGTGGTGTCTTTCAGATGCCTACCGGAGCAATGTAAAAACTACCAGGAGAACTCCTGTCTGGCACCTTCCGTGGTGGAGTTGAGCATGGGGTGTGTTTGGAACATTTTGTCACCAGCCGACTCCAAAATTTAGCGTTTCCCCATCTCAGCCCAGAAAGCAGGTAGAACAACTTTTGTGGTGTCTTTTAGATGCCTACCAAGGTAGTGTAAAAACTACTAAGAGAACTCCTGTCTGGCACCTTCCCCGGTGGAGTTGTGCATGGGGTGTGTTTGGAACATTTTGTCACCGGCCGACTCCAAAATTCAGCGGTTCCCCATCTCAGCCCAGAAAGCAGGAAGAACAACTTTTGTGGTGCCTTTCAAATGCCTACCAAGGTAGTGTAAAAACTACCAAAAGAATTCGTTCCTGGCGCCTTCCCCGGTGGAGTTGTGCATGGGGTGTGTTTGGAACATTTTGTCACCGGCCGAGTCCAAAATTCAGCGTTTCCCCATCTCAGCCCAGAAAGCAGGTAGAACAACTTTTGTGGTGTCTTTCAGATGCCTACCGGAGCAATGTAAAAACTACCAGGAGAACTCCTGTCTGGCACCTTCCGTGGTGGAGTTGAGCATGGGGTGTGTTTGGAACATTTTGTCACCAGCCGACTCCAAAATTCAGCGTTTCCCCATCTCAGCCCAGAAAGCAGGTAGAACAACTTTTGTGGTGCCTTTCAGATGCCTACCAAGGTAGTGTAAAAACTACCAGGAGAACTCCTGTCTGGCACCTTCCCCGGTGGAGTTGTGCATGGGGTGTGTTTGGAACATTTTGTCACCAGCCGAGTCCAAAATTCAGCGTTTCCCCATCTCAGCCCAGAAAGCAGGTAGAACAACTTTTGTGGTGTCTTTCAGCTGCCTACCATGGTAGTGTAAAAACTACCAGGAGAACTCCTGTCTGGCACCTTCCCCGGTGGAGTTGTGCATGGGGTGTGTTTGGAACATTTTGTCACCGGCCGAGTCCAAAATTCAGCGTTTCCCCATCTCAGCCCAGAAAGCAGGTAGAACAACTTTTGTGGTGTCTTTCAGATGCCTACCGGAGCAATGTAAAAACTACCAGGAGAACTCCTGTCTGGCACCTTCCGTGGTGGAGTTGTGCATGGGGTGTGTTTGGAACATTTTGTCACCAGCCGAGTCCAAAATTCAGCGGTTCCCCATCTCAGCCCAGAAAGCAGGTAGAACAACTTTTGTGGTGTCTTTTAGATGCCTACCAAGGTAGTGTAAAAACTACTAAGAGAACTCCTGTCTGGCACCTTCCCCGGTGGAGTTGTGCATGGGGTGTGTTTGGAACATTTTGTCACCGGCCGACTCCAAAATTCAGCGTTTCCCCATCTCAGCCCAGAAAGCAGGAAGAACAACTTTTGTGGTGCCTTTCAAATGCCTACCAAGGTAGTGTAAAAACTACCAAAAGAATTCGTTCCTGGCGCCTTCCCCGGTGGAGTTGTGCATGGGGTGTGTTTGGAACATTTTGTCACCAGCCGAGTCCAAAATTCAGCGTTTCCCCATCTCAGCCCAGAAAGCAGGTAGAACAACTTTTGTGGTGCCTTTCAGATGCTTACCAAGGTAGTGTAAAAACTACCAGGAGAACTCCTGTCTGGCACCTTCCCCGGTGGAGTTGTGCATGGGGTGTGTTTGGAACATTTTGTCACCAGCCGAGTCCAAAATTCAGCTATTCCCCATCTCAGCCCAGAAAGCAGGTAGAACAACTTTTGTGGTGTCTTTCAGATGCCTACCAAGGTAGTGTAAAAACTACCAGGAGAACTCCTGTCTGGCACCTTCCCCGGTGGAGTTGTGCATGGGGTGTGTTTGGAACATTTTGTCACCGGCCGAGTCCAAAATTCAGCGTTTCCCCATCTCAGCCCAGAAAGCAGGTAGAACAACTTTTGTGGTGTCTTTCAGATGCCTACCAGAGCAATGTAAAAACTACCAGGAGAACTCCTGTCTGGCACCTTCCGTGGTGGAGTTGAGCATGGGGTGTGTTTGGAACATTTTGTCACCAGCCGAGTCCAAAATTCAGCGGTTCCCCATCTCAGCCCAGAAAGCAGGTAGAACAACTTTTGTGGTGTCTTTTAGATGCCTACCAAGGTAGTGTAAAAACTACTAAGAGAACTCCTGTCTGGCACCTTCCCCGGTGGAGTTGTGCATGGGGTGTGTTTGGAACATTTTGTCACCGGCCGACTCCAAAATTCAGCGGTTCCCCATCTCAGCCCAGAAAGCAGGAAGAACAACTTTTGTGGTGCCTTTCAAATGCCTACCAAGGTAGTGTAAAAACTACCAAAAGAATTCGTTCCTGGCGCCTTCCCCGGTGGAGTTGTGCATGGGGTGTGTTTGGAACATTTTGTCACCGGCCGAGTCCAAAATTCAGCGTTTCCCCATCTCAGCCCAGAAAGCAGGTAGAACAACTTTTGTGGTGTCTTTCAGATGCCTACCGGAGCAATGTAAAAACTACCAGGAGAACTCCTGTCTGGCACCTTCCGTGGTGGAGTTGAGCATGGGGTGTGTTTGGAACATTTTGTCACCAGCCGACTCCAAAATTCAGCGTTTCCCCATCTCAGCCCAGAAAGCAGGTAGAACAACTTTTCTTGTGCCTTTCAGATGCCTACCAAGGTAGTGTAAAAACTACCAGGAGAACTCCTGTCTGGCACCTTCCCCGGTGGAGTTGTGCATGGGGTGTGTTTGGAACATTTTGTCACCAGCCGAGTCCAAAATTCAGCGTTTCCCCATCTCAGCCCAGAAAGCAGGTAGAACAACTTTTGTGGTGTCTTTCAGCTGCCTACCAAGGTAGTGTAAAAACTACCAGGAGAACTCCTGTCTGGCACCTTCCCCGGTGGAGTTGTGCATGGGGTGTGTTTGGAACATTTTGTCACCGGCCGAGTCCAAAATTCAGCGTTTCCCCATCTCAGCCCAGAAAGCAGGTAGAACAACTTTTGTGGTGTCTTTCAGATGCCTACCGGAGCAATGTAAAAACTACCAGGAGAACTCCTGTCTGGCACCTTCCGTGGTG
Source organism: Falco cherrug (assembly GCF_023634085.1). Classification (NCBI taxonomy): domain Eukaryota; kingdom Metazoa; phylum Chordata; class Aves; order Falconiformes; family Falconidae; genus Falco; species Falco cherrug. Next base: position 899,987 of record NW_026599434.1, read on the forward strand.
GAGTTGAGCATGGGGTGTGTTTGGAACATTTTGTCACCAGCCGAGTCCAAAATTCAGCCGTTCCCCATCTCAGCCCAGAAAGCAGGTAGAACAACTTTTGTGGTGTCTTTTAGATGCCTACCAAGGTAGTGTAAAAACTACTAAGAGAACTCCTGTCTGGCACCTTCCCCGGTGGAGTTGTGCATGGGGTGTGTTTGGAACATTTTGTCACCGGCCGACTCCAAAATTCAGCGGTTCCCCATCTCAGCCCAGAAAGCAGGAAGAACAACTTTTGTGGTGCCTTTTAGATGCCTACCAAGGTAGTGTAAAAACTACCAAAAGAATTCGTTCCTGGCGCCTTCCCCGGTGGAGTTGTGCATGGGGTGTGTTTGGAACATTTTGTCACCGGCCGAGTCCAAAATTCAGCGTTTCCCCATCTCAGCCCAGAAAGCAGGTAGAACAACTTTTGTGGTGTCTTTCAGATGCCTACCGGAGCAATGTAAAAACTACCAGGAGAACTCCTGTCTGGCACCTTCCGTGGTGGAGTTGAGCATGGGGTGTGTTTGGAACATTTTGTCACCAGCCGACTCCAAAATTCAGTGTTTCCCCATCTCAGCCCAGAAAGCAGGTAGAACAACTTTTGTGGTGCCTTTCAGATGCCTACCAAGGTAGTGTAAAAACTACCAGGAGAACTCCTGTCTGGCACCTTCCCCGGTGGAGTTGTGCATGGGGTGTGTTTGGAACATTTTGTCACCAGCCGAGTCCAAAATTCAGCGTTTCCCCATCTCAGCCCAGAAAGCAGGTAGAACAACTTTTGTGGTGTCTTTCAGCTGCCTACCAAGGTAGTGTAAAAACTACCAGGAGAACTCCTGTCTGGCACCTTCCCCGGTGGAGTTGTGCATGGGGTGTGTTTGGAACATTTTGTCACCGGCCGAGTCCAAAATTCAGCGTTTCCCCATCTCAGCCCAGAAAGCAGGTAGAACAACTTTTGTGATGTCTTTCAGATGCCTACCGGAGCAATGTAAAAACTAACAGGAGAACTCCTGTCTGGCACCTTCCCCGGTGGAGTTGTGCATGGGGTGTGTTTGGAACATTTTGTCACCAGCCGAGTCCAAAATTCAGCGGTTCCCCATCTCAGCCCAGAAAGCAGGTAGAACAACTTTTGTGGTGTCTTTTAGATGCCTACCAAGGTAGTGTAAAAACTACTAAGAGAACTCCTGTCTGGCACCTTCCCCGGTGGAGTTGTGCATGGGGTGTGTTTGGAACATTTTGTCACCGGCCGACTCCAAAATTCAGCGTTTCCCCATCTCAGCCCAGAAAGCAGGAAGAACAACTTTTGTGGTGCCTTTCAAATGCCTACCAAGGTAGTGTAAAAACTACCAAAAGAATTCGTTCCTGGCGCCTTCCCCGGTGGAGTTGTGCATGGGGTGTGTTTGGAACATTTTGTCACCGGCCGAGTCCAAAATTCAGCGTTTCCCCATCTCAGCCCAGAAAGCAGGTAGAACAACTTTTGTGGTGTCTTTCAGATGCCTACCGGAGCAATGTAAAAACTACCAGGAGAACTCCTGTCTGGCACCTTCCGTGGTGGAGTTGAGCATGGGGTGTGTTTGGAACATTTTGTCACCAGCCGACTCCAAAATTCAGCGATTCCCCATCTCAGCCCAGAAAGCAGGTAGAACAACTTTTGTGGTGCCTTTCAGATGCCTACCAAGGTAGTGTAAAAACTACCAGGAGAACTCCTGTCTGGCACCTTCCCCGGTGGAGTTGTGCATGGGGTGTGTTTGGAACATTTTGTCACCAGCCGAGTCCAAAATTCAGCGTTTCCCCATCTCAGCCCAGAAAGCAGGTAGAACAACTTTTGTGGTGTCTTTCAGCTGCCTACCGGAGCAATGTAAAAACTACCAGGAGAACTCCTGTCTGGCACCTTCCGTGGTGGAGTTGAGCATGGGGTGTGTTTGGAACATTTTGTCACCAGCCGAGTCCAAAATTCAGCGTTTCCCCATCTCAGCCCAGAAAGCAGGTAGAACAACTTTTGTGGTGTCTTTTAGATGCCTACCAAGGTAGTGTAAAAACTACTAAGAGAACTCCTGTCTGGCACCTTCCCCGGTGGAGTTGTGCATGGGGTGTGTTTGGAACATTTTGTCACCGGCCGACTCCAAAATTCAGCGTTTCCCCATCTCAGCCCAGAAAGCAGGAAGAACAACTTTTGTGGTGCCTTTCAAATGCCTACCAAGGTAGTGTAAAAACTACCAAAAGAATTCGTTCCTGGCGCCTTCCCCGGTGGAGTTGTGCATGGGGTGTGTTTGGAACATTTTGTCACCGGCCGAGTCCAAAATTCAGCGTTTCCCCATCTCAGCCCAGAAAGCAGGTAGAACAACTTTTGTGGTGTCTTTCAGATGCCTACCGGAGCAATGTAAAAACTAACAGGAGAACTCCTGTCTGGCACCTTCCGTGGTGGAGTTGAGCATGGGGTGTGTTTGGAACATTTTGTCACCAGCCGACTCCAAAATTCAGCGTTTCCCCATCTCAGCCCAGAAAGCAGGTAGAACAACTTTTGTGGTGCCTTTCAGATGCCTACCAAGGTAGTGTAAAAACTACCAGGAGAACTCCTGTCTGGCACCTTCCCCGGTGGAGTTGTGCATGGGGTGTGTTTGGAACATTTTGTCACCAGCCGAGTCCAAAATTCAGCGTTTCCCCATCTCAGCCCAGAAAGCAGGTAGAACAACTTTTGTGGTGTCTTTCAGCTGCCTACCATGGTAGTGTAAAAACTACCAGGAGAACTCCTGTCTGGCACCTTCCCCGGTGGAGTTGTGCATGGGGTGTGTTTGGAACATTTTGTCACCGGCCGAGTCCAAAATTCAGCGTTTCCCCATCTCAGCCCAGAAAGCAGGTAGAACAACTTTTGTGGTGTCTTTCAGATGCCTACCGGAGCAATGTAAAAACTACCAGGAGAACTCCTGTCTGGCACCTTCCGTGGTGGAGTTGTGCATGGGGTGTGTTTGGAACATTTTGTCACCAGCCGAGTCCAAAATTCAGCGGTTCCCCATCTCAGCCCACAAAGCAGGAAGAACAACTTTTGTGGTGTCTTTTAGATGCCTACCAAGGTAGTGTAAAAACTACTAAGAGAACTCCTGTCTGGCACCTTCCCCGGTGGAGTTGTGCATGGGGTGTGTTTGGAACATTTTGTCACCGGCCGACTCCAAAATTCAGCGTTTCCCCATCTCAGCCCAGAAAGCAGGAAGAACAACTTTTGTGGTGCCTTTCAAATGCCTACCAAGGTAGTGTAAAAACTACCAAGAGAACTCCTGTCTGGCACCTTCCCCGGTGGAGTTGTGCATGGGGTGTGTTTGGAACATTTTGTCACCGGCCGACTCCAAAATTCAGCGGTTCCCCATCTCAGCCCACAAAGCTGGTATAACTTCTTTTCTTGTGCCTTTCAGCTGCCTACCAAGGTAGTGTAAAAACTACCAACAGAATTCGTTCCTGGCACCTTCCCCGGTGGAGTTGTACATGGGGTGTGTTTGGAACATTTTGTCACCAGCCGACTCCAAAATTCAGCGTTTCCCCATCTCAGCCCAGAAAGCAGGAAGAACAACTTTTGTGGTGCCTTTCAAATGCCTACCAAGGTAGTGTAAAAACTACCAGGAGAACTCCTGTCTGGCACCTTCCCCGGTGGAGTTGTGCATGGGGTGTGTTTGGAACATTTTGTCACCAGCCGAGTCCAAAATTCAGCTATTCCCCATCTCAGCCCAGAAAGCAGGTAGAACAACTTTTGTGGTGTCTTTCAGCTGCCTACCAAGGTAGTGTAAAAACTACCAGGAGAACTCCTGTCTGGCACCTTCCCCGGTGGAGTTGTGCAGGGGGTGTGTTTGGAACATTTTGTCACCGGCCGAGTCCAAAATTCAGCGTTTCCCCATCTCAGCCCAGAAAGCAGGTAGAACAACTTTTGTGGTGTCTTTCAGATGCCTACCGGAGCAATGTAAAAACTACCAGGAGAACTCCTGTCTGGCACCTTCCGTGGTGGAGTTGAGCATGGGGTGTGTTTGGAACATTTTGTCACCAGCCGAGTCCAAAATTCAGCGGTTCCCCATCTCAGCCCAGAAAGCAGGTAGAACAACTTTTCTGGTGTCTTTTAGATGCCTACCAAGGTAGTGTAAAAACTACTAAGAGAACTCCTGTCTGGCACCTTCCCCGGTGGAGTTGTGCATGGGGTGTGTTTGGAACATTTTGTCACCGGCCGACTCCAAAATTCAGCGGTTCCCCATCTCAGCCCAGAAAGCAGGAAGAACAACTTTTGTGGTGCCTTTCAAATGCCTACCAAGGTAGTGCAAAAACTACCAAAAGAATTCGTTCCTGGCGCCTTCCCCGGTGGAGTTGTGCATGGGGTGTGTTTGGAACATTTTGTCACCGGCCGAGTCCAAAATTCAGCGTTTCCCCATCTCAGCCCAGAAAGCAGGTAGAACAACTTTTGTGGTGTCTTTCAGATGCCTACCGGAGCAATGTAAAAACTACCAGGAGAACTCCTGTCTGGCACCTTCCGTGGTGGAGTTGAGCATGGGGTGTGTTTGGAACATTTTGTCACCAGCCGACTCCAAAATTCAGCGTTTCCCCATCTCAGCCCAGAAAGCAGGTAGAACAACTTTTCTTGTGCCTTTCAGATGCCTACCAAGGTAGTGTAAAAACTACCAGGAGAACTCCTGTCTGGCACCTTCCCCGGTGGAGTTGTGCATGGGGTGTGTTTGGAACATTTTGTCACCAGTGAGTCCAAAATTCAGCGTTTCCCCATCTCAGCCCAGAAAGCAGGTAGAACAACTTTTGTGGTGTCTTTCAGCTGCCTACCAAGGTAGTGTAAAAACTACCAGGAGAACTCCTGTCTGGCACCTTCCCCGGTGGAGTTGTGCATGGGGTGTGTTTGGAACATTTTGTCACCGGCCGAGTCCAAAATTCAGCGTTTCCCCATCTCAGCCCAGAAAGCAGGTAGAACAACTTTTCTGGTGTCTTTCAGATGCCTACCGGAGCAATGTAAAAACTACCAGGAGAACTCCTGTCTGGCACCTTCCGTGGTGGAGTTGTGCATGGGGTGTGTTTGGAACATTTTGTCACCAGCCGAGTCCAAAATTCAGCGGTTCCCCATCTCAGCCCAGAAAGCAGGTAGAACAACTTTTGTGGTGTCTTTTAGATGCCTACCAAGGTAGTGTAATAACTACTAAGAGAACTCCTGTCTGGCACCTTCCGTGGTGGAGTTGTGCATGGGGTGTGTTTGGAACATTTTGTCACCGGCCGACTCCAAAATTCAGCGTTTCCCCATCTCAGCCCAGAAAGCAGGAAGAACAACTTTTGTGGTGCCTTTCAAATGCCTACCAAGGTAGTGTAAAAACTACCAAAAGAATTCGTTCCTGGCGCCTTCCCCGGTGGAGTTGTGCATGGGGTGTGTTTGGAACATTTTGTCACCGGCCGAGTCCAAAATTCAGCGTTTCCCCATCTCAGCCCAGAAAGCAGGTAGAACAACTTTTGTGGTGTCTTTCAGCTGCCTACCAAGGTAGTGTAAAAACTACCAGGAGAACTCCTGTCTGGCACCTTCCGTGGTGGAGTTGTGCATGGGGTGTGTTTGGAACATTTTGTCACCGGCCGAGTCCAAAATTCAGCGTTTCCCCATCTCAGCCCAGAAAGCAGGTAGAACAACTTTTGTGGTGTCTTTCAGATGCCTACCGGAGCAATGTAAAAACTACCAGGAGAACTCCTGTCTGGCACCTTCCGTGGTGGAGTTGAGCATGGGGTGTGTTTGGAACATTTTGTCACCAGCCGAGTCCAAAATTCAGCGGTTCCCCATCTCAGCCCAGAAAGCAGGTAGAACAACTTTTGTGGTGTCTTTTAGATGCCTACCAAGGTAGTGTAAAAACTACTAAGAGAACTCCTGTCTGGCACCTTCCCCGGTGGAGTTGTGCATGGGGTGTGTTTGGAACATTTTGTCACCGGCCAACTCCAAAATTCAGCGTTTCCCCATCTCAGCCCAGAAAGCAGGAAGAACAACTTTTGTGGTGCCTTTCAAATGCCTACCAAGGTAGTGTAAAAACTACCAAAAGAATTCGTTCCTGGCACCTTCCCCGGTGGAGTTGTGCATGGGGTGTGTTTGGAACATTTTGTCACCGGCCGAGTCCAAAATTCAGCGTTTCCCCATCTCAGCCCAGAAAGCAGGTAGAACAACTTTTGTGGTGTCTTTCAGATGCCTACCGGAGCAATGTAAAAACTACCAGGAGAACTCCTGTCTGGCACCTTCCGTGGTGGAGTTGAGCATGGGGTGTGTTTGGAACATTTTGTCACCAGCCGAGTCCAAAATTCAGCGGTTCCCCATCTCAGCCCAGAAAGCAGGTAGAACAACTTTTGTGGTGCCTTTTAGATGCCTACCAAGGTAGTGTAAAAACTACCAGGAGAACTCCTGTCTGGCACCTTCCCCGGTGGAGTTGTGCATGGGGTGTGTTTGGAACATTTTGTCACCAGCCGACTCCAAAATTCAGCGTTTCCCCATCTCAGCCCAGAAAGCAGGTAGAACAACTTTTGTGGTGTCTTTCAGATGCCTACCAAGGTAGTGTAAAAACTACCAGGAGAACTCCTGTCTGGCACCTTCCGTGGTGGAGTTGTGCATGGGGTGTGTTTGGAACATTTTGTCAACGGCCGACTCCAAAATTCAGCGGTTCCCCATCTCAGCCCAGAAAGCAGGTACAACAACTTTTCTTGTGCCTTTCAGCTGCCTATCAAGGTAGTGTAAAAATTACCAACAGAATTCGTTCCTGGCTCCTTCCCCGGTGGAGTTGTGCATGGGGTGTCTGTGGAACATTTTGTCACCGGCCGAGTCCAAAATTCAGCGGTTCCCCATCTCAGCCCAGAAAGCAGGTAGAACAACTTTTGTGGTGTCTTTCAGATGCCTACCGGAGCAATGTAAAAACTACCAGGAGAACTCCTGCCTGGCACCTTCCCCGGTGGAGTTGTGCATGGGGTGTGTTTGGAACATTTTGTCACCGGCCGAGTCCAAAATTCAGCGATTCCCCATCTCAGCCCAGAAAGCAGGTAGAACAACTTTTCTGGTGTCTTTCAGATGCCTACCAAGGTAGTGTAAAAACTACCAGGAGAACTCCTGTCTGGCACCTTCCGTGGTGGAGTTGTGCATGGGGTGTGTTTGGAACATTTTGTCACCAGACGACTCCAAAATTCAGCGGTTCCCCATCTCAGCCCACAAAGCAGGTAGAACAACTTTTGTGGTGCCTTTCAGCTGCCTACCAAGGTAGTGTAAAAACTACCAAGAGAACTCCTGTCTGGCACCTTCCGTGGTGGAGTTGAGCATGGGGTGTGTTTGGAACATTTTGTCACCAGCCGAGTCCAAAATTCAGCGGTTCCCCATCTCAGCCCAGAAAGCAGGTAGAACAACTTTTGTGGTGTCTTTCAGATGCCTACCAAGGTACTGTAAAAACTACCAAGAGAACTCCTGTCTGGCACCTTCCCCGGTGGAGTTGTGCATGGGGTGTGTTTGGAACATTTTGTCACCGGCTGACTCCAAAATTCAGCGGTTCCCCATCTCAGCCCACAAAGCTGGTACAACTTCTTTTCTTGTGCCTTTCAGCTGCCTACCAAGGTAGTGTAAAAACTACCAACAGAATTCGTTCCTGGCACCTTCCCCGGTGGAGTTGTACATGGGGTGTGTTTGGAACATTTTGTCACCAGCCGACTCCAAAATTCAGCGTTTCCCCATCTCAGCCCAGAAAGCAGGTAGAACAACTTTTGTGGTGCCTTTCAGATGCCTACCAAGGTAGTGTAAAAACTACCAGGAGAACTCCTGTCTGGCACCTTCCCCGGTGGAGTTGTGCATGGGGTGTGTTTGGAACATTTTGTCACCAGCCGACTCCAAAATTCAGCGTTTCCCCATCTCAGCCCAGAAAGCAGGTAGAACAACTTTTCTTGTGCCTTTCAGATGCCTACCAAGGTAGTGTAAAAACTACCAGGAGAACTCCTGTCTGGCACCTTCCCCGGTGGAGTTGTGCATGGGGTGTGTTTGGAACATTTTGTCACCAGTGAGTCCAAAATTCAGCGTTTCCCCATCTCAGCCCAGAAAGCAGGTAGAACAACTTTTGTGGTGCCTTTTAGATGCCTACCAAGGTAGTGTAAAAACTACCAGGAGAACTCCTGTCTGGCACCTTCCCCGGTGGAGTTGTGCATGGGGTGTGTTTGGAACATTTTGTCACCAGCCGAGTCCAAAATTCAGCGTTTCCCCATCTCAGCCCAGAAAGCAGGTAGAACAACTTTTGTGGTGTCTTTCAGATGCCTACCGGAGCAATGTAAAAACTACCAGGAGAACTCCTGTCTGGCACCTTCCGTGGTGGAGTTGAGCATGGGGTGTGTTTGGAACATTTTGTCACCAGCCGAGTCCAAAATTCAGCGGTTCCCCATCTCAGCCCAGAAAGCAGGTAGAACAACTTTTGTGGTGTCTTTCAGCTGCCTACCAAGGTAGTGTAAAAACTACCAGGAGAACTCCTGTCTGGCACCTTCCCCGGTGGAGTTGTGCATGGGGTGTGTTTGGAACATTTTGTCACCGGCCGAGTCCAAAATTCAGCGTTTCCCCATCTCAGCCCAGAAAGCAGGTAGAACAACTTTTGTGGTGTCTTTCAGATGCCTACCGGAGCAATGTAAAAACTACCAGGAGAACTCCTGTCTGGCACCTTCCGTGGTGGAGTTGAGCATGGGGTGTGTTTGGAACATTTTGTCACCAGCCGACTTCAAAATTCAGCGGTTCCCCATCTCAGCCCAGAAAGCAGGTAGAACAACTTTTGTGGTGTCTTTTAGATGCCTACCAAGGTAGTGTAAAAACTACTAAGAGAACTCCTGTCTGGCACCTTCCCCGGTGGAGTTGTGCATGGGGTGTGTTTGGAACATTTTGTCACCGGCCAACTCCAAAATTCAGCGTTTCCCCATCTCAGCCCAGAAAGCAGGTAGAACAACTTTTGTGGTGCCTTTCAAATGCCTACCAAGGTAGTGTAAAAACTACCAAAAGAATTCGTTCCTGGCACCTTCCCCGGTGGAGTTGTGCATGGGGTGTGTTTGGAACATTTTGTCACCGGCCGAGTCCAAAATTCAGCGTTTCCCCATCTCAGCCCAGAAAGCAGGTAGAACAACTTTTGTGGTGTCTTTCAGATGCCTACCGGAGCAATGTAAAAACTACCAGGAGAACTCCTGTCTGGCACCTTCCGTGGTGGAGTTGAGCATGGGGTGTGTTTGGAACATTTTGTCACCAGCCGAGTCCAAAATTCAGCGGTTCCCCATCTCAGCCCAGAAAGCAGGTAGAACAACTTTTGTGGTGCCTTTTAGATGCCTACCAAGGTAGTGTAAAAACTACCAGGAGAACTCCTGTCTGGCACCTTCCCCGGTGGAGTTGTGCATGGGGTGTGTTTGGAACATTTTGTCACCAGCCGACTCCAAAATTCAGCGTTTCCCCATCTCAGCCCAGAAAGCAGGTAGAACAACTTTTGTGGTGTCTTTCAGATGCCTACCAAGGTAGTGTAAAAACTACCAGGAGAACTCCTGTCTGGCACCTTCCGTGGTGGAGTTGTGCATGGGGTGTGTTTGGAACATTTTGTCAACGGCCGACTCCAAAATTCAGCGGTTCCCCATCTCAGCCCAGAAAGCAGGTACAACAACTTTTCTTGTGCCTTTCAGCTGCCTATCAAGGTAGTGTAAAAATTACCAACAGAATTCGTTCCTGGCTCCTTCCCCGGTGGAGTTGTGCATGGGGTGTCTGTGGAACATTTTGTCACCGGCCGAGTCCAAAATTCAGCGGTTCCCCATCTCAGCCCAGAAAGCAGGTAGAACAACTTTTGTGGTGTCTTTCAGATGCCTACCGGAGCAATGTAAAAACTACCAGGAGAACTCCTGTCTGGCACCTTCCCCGGTGGAGTTGTGCATGGGGTGTGTTTGGAACATTTTGTCACCGGCCGAGTCCAAAATTCAGCGATTCCCCATCTCAGCCCAGAAAGCAGGTAGAACAACTTTTCTGGTGTCTTTCAGCTGCCTACCAAGGTAGTGTAAAAACTACCAGGAGAACTCCTGTCTGGCACCTTCCGTGGTGGAGTTGTGCATGGGGTGTGTTTGGAACATTTTGTCACCAGACGACTCCAAAATTCAGCGGTTCCCCATCTCAGCCCACAAAGCAGGTAGAACAACTTTTGTGGTGTCTTTCAGATGCCTACCAAGGTAGTGTAAAAACTACCAAGAGAACTCCTGTCTGGCACCTTCCGTGGTGGAGTTGTGCATGGGGTGTGTTTGGAACATTTTGTCACCAGCCGAGTCCAAAATTCAGCGGTTCCCCATCTCAGCCCAGAAAGCAGGTAGAACAACTTTTGTGGTGCCTTTCAGATGCCTACCAAGGTACTGTAAAAACTACCAAGAGAACTCCTGTCTGGCACCTTCCCCGGTGGAGTTGTGCATGGGGTGTGTTTGGAACATTTTGTCACCAGCCGAGTCCAAAATTCAGCGTTTCCCCATCTCAGCCCAGAAAGCAGGTAGAACAAGTTTTGTGGTGCCTTTCAGCTGCCTACCAAGGTAGTGTAAAAACTACCAAGAGAACTCCTGTCTGGCACCTTCCCCGGTGGAGTTGTGCATGGGGTGTGTTTGGAACATTTTGTCACCGGCTGACTCCAAAATTCAGCGGTTCCCCATCTCAGCCCACAAAGCTGGTACAACTTCTTTTCTTGTGCCTTTCAGCTGCCTACCAAGGTAGTGTAAAAACTACCAACAGAATTCGTTCCTGGCACCTTCCCCGGTGGAGTTGTACATGGGGTGTGTTTGGAACATTTTGTCACCAGCCGACTCCAAAATTCAGCGTTTCCCCATCTCAGCCCAGAAAGCAGGTAGAACAACTTTTGTGGTGCCTTTCAGATGCCTACCAAGGTAGTGTAAAAACTACCAGGAGAACTCCTGTCTGGCACCTTCCCCGGTGGAGTTGTGCATGGGGTGTGTTTGGAACATTTTGTCACCAGCCGAGTCCAAAATTCAGCGTTTCCCCATCTCAGCCCAGATAGCAGGTAGAACAACTTTTGTGGTGTCTTTCAAATGCCTACCAAGGTAGTGTAAAAACTACTAAGAGAACTCCTGTCTGGCACCTTCCCCGGTGGAGTTGTGCATGGGGTGTGTTTGGAACATTTTGTCACCGGCCGAGTCCAAAATTCAGCGTTTCCCCATCTCAGCCCAGAAAGCAGGTAGAACAACTTTTGTGGTGTCTTTCAGATGCCTACCGGAGCAATGTAAAAACTACCAGGAGAACTCCTGTCTGGCACCTTCCGTGGTGGAGTTGAGCATGGGGTGTGTTTGGAACATTTTGTCACCAGCCGACTCCAAAATTCAGCGGTTCCCCATCTCAGCCCAGAAAGCAGGTAGAACAACTTTTGTGGTGTCTTTTAGATGCCTACCAAGGTAGTGTAAAAACTACTAAGAGAACTCCTGTCTGGCACCTTCCCCGGTGGAGTTGTGCATGGGGTGTGTTTGGAACATTTTGTCACCGGCCGACTACAAAATTCAGCGTTTCCCCATCTCAGCCCAGAAAGAAGGAAGAACAACTTTTGTGGTGCCTTTCAAATGCCTACCAAGGTAGTGTAAAAACTACCAAGAGAACTCCTGTCTGGCACCTTCCCCGGTGGAGTTGTGCATGGGGTGTGTTTGGAACATTTTGTCACCGGCCGACTCCAAAATTCAGCGGTTCCCCATCTCAGCCCACAAAGCTGGTACAACTTCTTTTCTTGTGCCTTTCAGCTGCCTACCAAGGTAGTGTAAAAACTACCAACAGAATTCGTTCCTGGCACCTTCCCCGGTGGAGTTGTACATGGGGTGTGTTTGGAACATTTTGTCACCAGCCGACTCCAAAATTCAGCGTTTCCCCATCTCAGCCCAGAAAGCAGGTAGAACAACTTTTGTGGTGTCTTTCAGATGCCTACCGGAGCAATGTAAAAACTACCAGGAGAACTCCTGTCTGGCACCTTCCGTGGTGGAGTTGAGCATGGGGTGTGTTTGGAACATTTTGTCACCAGCCGACTCCAAAATTCAGCGTTTCCCCATCTCAGCCCAGAAAGCAGGTAGAACAACTTTTCTTGTGCCTTTCAGATGCCTACCAAGGTAGTGTAAAAACTACCAGGAGAACTCCTGTCTGGCACCTTCCCCGGTGGAGTTGTGCATGGGGTGTGTTTGGAACATTTTGTCACCAGCCGAGTCCAAAATTCAGCGTTTCCCCATCTCAGCCCAGAAAGCAGGTAGAACAACTTTTGTGGTGTCTTTCAGCTGCCTACCAAGGTAGTGTAAAAACTACCAGGAGAACTCCTGTCTGGCACCTTCCCCGGTGGAGTTGTGCATGGGGTGTGTTTGGAACATTTTGTCACCGGCCGAGTCCAAAATTCAGCGTTTCCCCATCTCAGCCCAGAAAGCAGGAAGAACAACTTTTGTGGTGCCTTTCAAATGCCTACCAAGGTAGTGTAAAAACTACCAAAAGAATTCGTTCCTGGTGCCTTCCCCGGTGGAGTTGTGCATGGGGTGTGTTTGGAACATTTTGTCACCGGCCGAGTCCAAAATTCAGCGTTTCCCCATCTCAGCCCAGAAAGCAGGTAGAACAACTTTTGTGGTGTCTTTCAGATGCCTACCGGAGCAATGTAAAAACTACCAGGAGAACTCCTGTCTGGCACCTTCCGTGGTGGAGTTGAGCATGGGGTGTGTTTGGAACATTTTGTCACCAGCCGACTCCAAAATTCAGCGTTTCCCCATCTCAGCCCAGAAAGCAGGTAGAACAACTTTTGTGGTGCCTTTCAGATGCCTACCAAGGTAGTGTAAAAACTACCAAAAGAACTCCTGTCTGGCACCTTCCCCGGTGGAGTTGTGCATGGGGTGTGTTTGGAACATTTTGTCACCAGCCGAGTCCAAAATTCAGCGTTTCCCCATCTCAGCCCAGAAAGCAGGTAGAACAACTTTTGTGGTGTCTTTCAGCTGCCTACCAAGGTAGTGTAAAAACTACCAGGAGAACTCCTGTCTGGCACCTTCCCCGGTGGAGTTGTGCATGGGGTGTGTTTGGAACATTTTGTCACCGGCCGAGTCCAAAATTCAGCGTTTCCCCATCTCAGCCCAGAAAGCAGGTAGAACAACTTTTGTGGTGTCTTTCAGATGCCTACCGGAGCAATGTAAAAACTACCAGGAGAACTCCTGTCTGGCACCTTCCGTGGTGGAGTTGAGCATGGGGTGTGTTTGGAACATTTTGTCACCAGCCGAGTCCAAAATTCAGCGTTTCCCCATCTCAGCCCAGAAAGCAGGTAGAACAACTTTTGTGGTGTCTTTTAGATGCCTACCAAGGTAGTGTAAAAACTACTAAGAGAACTCCTGTCTGGCACCTTCCCCGGTGGAGTTGTGCATGGGGTGTGTTTGGAACATTTTGTCACCGGCCGACTCCAAAATTCAGCGTTTCCCCATCTCAGCCCAGAAAGCAGGAAGAACAACTTTTGTGGTGCCTTTCAAATGCCTACCAAGGTAGTGTAAAAACTACCAAAAGAATTCGTTCCTGGCACCTTCCCCGGTGGAGTTGTGCATGGGGTGTGTTTGGAACATTTTGTCACCGGCCGAGTCCAAAATTCAGCGTTTCCCCATCTCAGCCCAGAAAGCAGGTAGAACAACTTTTGTGGTGTCTTTCAGATGCCTACCGGAGCAATGTAAAAACTACCAGGAGAACTCCTGTCTGGCACCTTCCGTGGTGGAGTTGAGCATGGGGTGTGTTTGGAACATTTTGTCACCAGCCGAGTCCAAAATTCAGCGTTTCCCCATCTCAGCCCAGAAAGCAGGTAGAACAACTTTTGTGGTGCCTTTTAGATGCCTACCAAGGTAGTGTAAAAACTACCAGGAGAACTCCTGTCTGGCACCTTCCCCGGTGGAGTTGTGCATGGGGTGTGTTTGGAACATTTTGTCACCAGCCGACTCCAAAATTCAGCGTTTCCCCATCTCAGCCCAGAAAGCAGGTAGAACAACTTTTGTGGTGTCTTTCAGATGCCTACCAAGGTAGTGTAAAAACTACCAGGAGAACTCCTGTCTGGCACCTTCCGTGGTGGAGTTGTGCATGGGGTGTGTTTGGAACATTTTGTCAACGGCCGACTCCAAAATTCAGCGGTTCCCCATCTCAGCCCAGAAAGCAGGTACAACAACTTTTCTTGTGCCTTTCAGCTGCCTATCAAGGTAGTGTAAAAATTACCAACAGAATTCGTTCCTGGCTCCTTCCCCGGTGGAGTTGTGCATGGGGTGTCTGTGGAACATTTTGTCACCGGCCGAGTCCAAAATTCAGCGGTTCCCCATCTCAGCCCAGAAAGCAGGTAGAACAACTTTTGTGGTGTCTTTCAGATGCCTACCGGAGCAATGTAAAAACTACCAGGAGAACTCCTGTCTGGCACCTTCCCCGGTGGAGTTGTGCATGGGGTGTGTTTGGAACATTTTGTCACCGGCCGAGTCCAAAATTCAGCGATTCCCCATCTCAGCCCAGAAAGCAGGTACAACAACTTTTCTGGTGTCTTTCAGATGCCTACCAAGGTAGTGTAAAAACTACCAGGAGAACTCCTGTCTGGCACCTTCCGTGGTGGAGTTGTGCATGGGGTGTGTTTGGAACATTTTGTCACCAGCCGACTCCAAAATTCAGCGTTTCCCCATCTCAGCCCACAAAGCAGGTAGAACAACTTTTGTGGTGCCTTTCAGCTGCCTACCAAGGTAGTGTAAAAACTACCAAGAGAACTCCTGTCTGGCACCTTCCGTGGTGGAGTTGTGCATGGGGTGTGTTTGGAACATTTTGTCACCAGCCGAGTCCAAAATTCAGCGGTTCCCCATCTCAGCCCAGAAAGCAGGTAGAACAACTTTTGTGGTGTCTTTCAGATGCCTACCAAGGTACTGTAAAAACTACCAAGAGAACTCCTGTCTGGCACCTTCCCCGGTGGAGTTGTGCATGGGGTGTGTTTGGAACATTTTGTCACCAGCCGAGTCCAAAATTCAGCGTTTCCCCATCTCAGCCCAGAAAGCAGGTAGAACAAGTTTTGTGGTGCCTTTCAGCTGCCTACCAAGGTAGTGTAAAAACTACCAAGAGAACTCCTGTCTGGCACCTTCCCCGGTGGAGTTGTGCATGGGGTGTGTTTGGAACATTTTGTCAACGGCCGACTCCAAAATTCAGCGGTTCCCCATCTCAGCCCACAAAGCTGGTACAACTTCTTTTCTTGTGCCTTTCAGCTGCCTACCAAGGTAGTGTAAAAACTACCAACAGAATTCGTTCCTGGCACCTTCCCCGGTGGAGTTGTACATGGGGTGTGTTTGGAACATTTTGTCACCAGCCGACTCCAAAATTCAGCGTTTCCCCATCTCAGCCCAGAAAGCAGGTAGAACAACTTTTGTGGTGCCTTTCAGATGCCTACCAAGGTAGTGTAAAAACTACCAGGAGAACTCCTGTCTGGCACCTTCCCCGGTGGAGTTGTGCATGGGGTGTGTTTGGAACATTTTGTCACCAGCCGAGTCCAAAATTCAGCGTTTCCCCATCTCAGCCCAGATAGCAGGTAGAACAACTTTTGTGGTGTCTTTCAGCTGCCTACCAAGGTAGTGTAAAAACTACCAGGAGAACTCCTGTCTGGCACCTTCCCCGGTGGAGTTGTGCATGGGGTGTGTTTGGAACATTTTGTCACCGGCCGAGTCCAAAATTCAGCGTTTCCCCATCTCAGCCCAGAAAGCAGGTAGAACAACTTTTGTGGTGTCTTTCAGATGCCTACCGGAGCAATGTAAAAACTACCAGGAGAACTCCTGTCTGGCACCTTCCGTGGTGGAGTTGAGCATGGGGTGTGTTTGGAACATTTTGTCACCAGCCGAGTCCAAAATTCAGCGGTTCCCCATCTCAGCCCAGAAAGCAGGTAGAACAACTTTTGTGGTGTCTTTTAGATGCCTACCAAGGTAGTGTAAAAACTACTAAGAGAACTCCTGTCTGGCACCTTCCCCGGTGGAGTTGTGCATGGGGTGTGTTTGGAACATTTTGTCACCGGCCGAATACAAAATTCAGCGTTTCCCCATCTCAGCCCAGAAAGCAGGAAGAACAACTTTTGTGGTGCCTTTCAAATGCCTACCAAGGTAGTGTAAAAACTACCAAGAGAACTCCTGTCTGGCACCTTCCCCGGTGGAGTTGTGCATGGGGTGTGTTTGGAACATTTTGTCACCGGCCGACTCCAAAATTCAGCGGTTCCCCATCTCAGCCCACAAAGCTGGTACAACTTCTTTTCTTGTGCCTTTCAGCTGCCTACCAAGGTAGTGTAAAAACTACCAACAGAATTCGTTCCTGGCACCTTCCCCGGTGGAGTTGTACATGGGGTGTGTTTGGAACATTTTGTCACCAGCCGACTCCAAAATTCAGCGTTTCCCCATCTCAGCCCAGAAAGCAGGTAGAACAACTTTTGTGGTGCCTTTCAGATGCCTACCAAGGTAGTGTAAAAACTACCAAGAGAACTCCTGTCTGGCACCTTCCCCGGTGGAGTTGTGCATGGGGTGTGTTTGGAACATTTTGTCACCAGCCGAGTCCAAAATTCAGCGGTTCCCCATCTCAGCCCAGAAAGCAGGTAGAACAACTTTTGTGGTGTCTTTCTGATGCCTACCAAGGTAGTGTAAAAACTACTAAGAGAACTCCTGTCTGGCACCTTCCCCGGTGGAGTTGTGCATGGGGTGTGTTTGGAACATTTTGTCACCGGCCGACTACAAAATTCAGCGTTTCCCCATCTCAGCCCAGAAAGCAGGAAGAACAACTTTTGTGGTGCCTTTCAAATGCCTACCAAGGTAGTGTAAAAACTACCAAAAGAATTCGTTCCTGGCACCTTCCCCGGTGGAGTTGTGCATGGGGTGTGTTTGGAACATTTTGTCACCGGCCGAGTCCAAAATTCAGCGTTTCCCCATCTCAGCCCAGAAAGCAGGTACAACAACTTTTGTGGTGTCTTTCAGATGCCTACCGGAGCAATGTAAAAACTACCAGGAGAACTCCTGTCTGGCACCTTCCGTGGTGGAGTTGAGCATGGGGTGTGTTTGGAACATTTTGTCACCAGCCGACTCCAAAATTCAGCGTTTCCCCATCTCAGCCCAGAAAGCAGGTAGAACAACTTTTGTGGTGCCTTTTAGATGCCTACCAAGGTAGTGTAAAAACTACCAGGAGAACTCCTGTCTGGCACCTTCCCCGGTGGAGTTGTGCAGGGGGTGTGTTTGGAACATTTTGTCACCAGCCGACTCCAAAATTCAGCGATTCCCCATCTCAGCCCAGAAAGCAGGTAGAACAACTTTTGTGGTGTCTTTCAGATGCCTACCAAGGTAGTGTAAAAACTACCAGGAGAACTCCTGTCTGGCACCTTCCCCGGTGGAGTTGTGCATGGGGTGTGTTTGGAACATTTTGTCAACGGCCGAGTCCAAAATTCAGCGGTTCCCCATCTCAGCCCAGAAAGCAGGTAGAACAACTTTTGTGGTGTCTTTCAGATGCCTACCAAGGTAGTGTAAAAACTACCAGGAGAACTCCTGTCTGGCACCTTCCCCGGTGGAGTTGTGCATGGGGTGTCTGTGGAACATTTTGTCACCGGCCGAGTCCAAAATTCAGCGGTTCCCCATCTCAGCCCAGAAAGCAGGTAGAACAACTTTTGTGGTGCCTTTCAGATGCCTACCAAGGTAGTGTAAAAACTACCAAGAGAACTTCTGTCTGGCACCTTCCCCGGTGGAGTTGTGCATGGGGTGTGTTTGGAACATTTTGTCACCGGCCGACTCCAAAATTCAGCGTTTCCCCATCTCAGCCCACAAAGCAGGTAGAACAACTTTTGTGGTGCCTTTCAGCTGCCTACCAAGGTAGTGTAAAAACTACCAAAAGAATTCGTTCCTGGCACCTTCCCCGGTGGAGTTGTGCATGGGGTGTGTTTGGAACATTTTGTCACCGGCCGAGTCCAAAATTCAGCGGTTCCCCATCTCAGCCCAGAAAGCAGGTAGAACAAGTTTTGTGGTGTCTTTCAAATGCCTACCAAGGTAGTGTAAAAACTACCAGGAGAACTCCTGTCTGGCACCTTCCCCGGTGGAGTTGTGCATGGGGTGTGTTTGGAACATTTTGTCACCGGCCGAGTCCAAAATTCAGCGTTTCCCCATCTCAGCCCAGAAAGCAGGAAGAACAACTTTTGTGGTGCCTTTCAAATGCCTACCAAGGTAGTGTAAAAACTACCAGGAGAACTCCTGTCTGGCACCTTCCCCGGTGGAGTTGTGCATGGGGTGTGTTTGGAACATTTTGTCACCAGCCGACTCCAAAATTCAGCGTTTCCCCATCTCAGCCCAGAAAGCAGGTAGAACAACTTTTGTGGTGTCTTTCAGATGCCTACCAAGGTACTGTAAAAACTACCAGGAGAACTCCTGTCTGGCACCTTCCCCGGTGGAGTTGTGCATGGGGTGTGTTTGGAACATTTTGTCACCGGCCGAGTCCAAAATTCAGCGTTTCCCCATCTCAGCCCAGAAAGCAGGTAGAACAACTTTTGTGGTGTCTTTCAGATGCCTACCAAGGTAGTGTAAAAACTACCAAGAGAACTCCTGTCTGGCACCTTCCGTGGTGGAGTTGTGCATGGGGTGTGTTTGGAACATTTTGTCACCGGCCGACTCCAAAATTCAGCGTTTCCCCATCTCAGCCCACAAAGCAGGTACAACAACTTTTCTTGTGCCTTTCAGCTGCCTACCAAGGTAGTGTAAAAACTACCAAAAGAATTCGTTCCTGGCACCTTCCCCGGTGGAGTTGTGCATGGGGTGTGTTTGGAACATTTTGTCACCGGCCGAGTCCAAAATTCAGCGGTTCCCCATCTCAGCCCAGAAAGCAGGTAGAACAACTTTTGTGGTGTCTTTCAAATGCCTACCAAGGTAGTGTAAAAACTACCAGGAGAACTCCTGTCTGGCACCTTCCCCGGTGGAGTTGTGCATGGGGTGTGTTTGGAACATTTTGTCACCAGCCGACTCCAAAATTCAGCGGTTCCCCATGTCAGCCCAGAAAGCAGGAAGAACAACTTTTGTGGTGCCTTTCAAATGCCTACCAAGGTAGTGTAAAAACTACCAGGAGAACTCCTGTCTGGCACCTTCCCCGGTGGAGTTGTGCATGGGGTGTTTTTGGAACATTTTGTCACCAGCCGACTCCAAAATTCAGCGTTTCCCCATCTCAGCCCAGAAAGCAGGTAGAACAACTTTTGTGCTGTCTTTTAGATGCCTACCAAGGTAGTGTAAAAACTACCAACAGAATTCGTTCCTGGCACCTTCCCCGGTGGAGTTGTGCATGGGGTGTCTGTGAAACATTTTGTCACCAGCCGAGTCCAAAATTCAGCGGTTCCCCATCTCAGCCCAGAAAGCAGGTACAACAACTTTTGTGGTGCCTTTCAGATGCCTACCAAGGTAGTGTAAAAACTACCAAGAGAACTCCTGTCTGGCACCTTCCCCGGTGGAGTTGTGCATGGGGTGTGTTTGGAACATTTTGTCACCGGCCGACTCCAAAATTCAGCGTTTCCCCATCTCAGCCCACAAAGCAGGTACAACAACTTTTCTTGTGCCTTTCAGCTGCCTACCAAGGTAGTGTAAAAACTACCAAAAGAATTCGTTCCTGGCACCTTCCCCGGTGGAGTTGTGCATGGGGTGTGTTTGGAACATTTTGTCACCGGCCGACTCCAAAATTCAGCGGTTCCCCATGTCAGCCCAGAAAGCAGGAAGAACAACTTTTGTGGTGCCTTTCAAATGCCTACCAAGGTAGTGTAAAAACTACCAGGAGAACTCCTGTCTGGCACCTTCCCCGGTGGAGTTGTGCATGGGGTGTGTTTGGAACATTTTGTCACCGGCCGACTCCAAAATTCAGCGGTTCCCCATCTCAGCCCAGAAAGCAGGTACAACAACTTTTGTGGTGTCTTTCAGATGCCTACCGGAGCAATGTAAAAACTACCAGGAGAACTCCTGTCTGGCACCTTCCCCGGTGGAGTTGTGCATGGGGTGTGTTTGGAACATTTTGTCACCGGCCGAGTCCAAAATTCAGCGTTTCCCCATCTCAGCCCAGAAAGCAGGTAGAACAAGTTTTGTGGTGTCTTTCAAATGCCTACCAAGGTAGTGTAAAAACTACCGAGAGAACTCCTGTCTGGCACCTTCCCCGGTGGAGTTGTGCATGGGGTGTGTTTGGAACATTTTGTCAACGGCCGACTCCAAAATTCAGCGGTTCCCCATCTCAGCCCAGAAAGCAGGTACAACAACTTTTCTTGTGCCTTTCAGCTGCCTACCAAGGTAGTGTAAAAACTACCAACAGAATTCGTTCCTGGCACCTTCCCCGGTGGAGTTGTGCATGGGGTGTGTTTGGAACATTTTGTCACCGGCCGAGTCCAAAATTCAGCGGTTCCCCATCTCAGCCCACAAAGCAGGTAGAACAACTTTTGTGGTGTCTTTCAAATGCCTACCAAGGTAGTGTAAAAACTACAAGGAGAACTCCTGTCTGGCACCTTCCCCGGTGGAGTTGTGCATGGGGTGTGTTTGGAACATTTTGTCACCGGCCGAGTCCAAAATTCAGCGTTTCCCCATCTCAGCCCAGAA
The DNA here is from genome assembly GCF_023634085.1 of Falco cherrug. Taxonomy (NCBI): domain Eukaryota; kingdom Metazoa; phylum Chordata; class Aves; order Falconiformes; family Falconidae; genus Falco; species Falco cherrug. Next base: position 920,597 of record NW_026599434.1, read on the forward strand.
AGCAGGTAGAACAACTTTTGTGGTGTCTTTCAGATGCCTACCAAGGTAGTGTAAAAACTACCAGGAGAACTCCCATCTGGCACCTTCCCCGGTGGAGTTGTGCATGGGGTGTGTTTGGAACATTTTGTCACCGGCCGACTCCAAAATTCAGCGTTTCCCCATCTCAGCCCACAAAGCAGGTACAACAACTTTTCTTGTGCCTTTCAGCTGCCTACCAAGGTAGTGTAAAAACTACCAAAAGAATTCGTTCCTGGCACCTTCCCCGGTGGAGTTGTGCATGGGGTGTGTTTGGAACATTTTGTCACCGGCCGACTCCAAAATTCAGCGGTTCCCCATCTCAGCCCAGAAAGCAGGTAGAACAACTTTTGTGGTGTCTTTCAAATGCCTACCAAGGTAGTGTAAAAACTACCAGGAGAACTCCTGTCTGGCACCTTCCCCGGTGGAGTTGTGCATGGGGTGTGTTTGGAACATTTTGTCACCAGCCGACTCCAAAATTCAGCGTTTCCCCATCTCAGCCCAGAAAGCAGGTAGAACAACTTTTGTGGTGTCTTTCAGATGCCTACCAAGGTAGTGTAAAAACTACCAAGAGAACTCCTGTCTGGCACCTTCCCCGGTGGAGTTGTGCATGGGGTGTGTTTGGAACATTTTGTCACCAGCCGAGTCCAAAATTCAGCGTTTCCCCATCTCAGCCCAGAAAGCAGGTAGAACAAGTTTTGTGGTGCCTTTCAGCTGCCTACCAAGGTAGTGTAAAAACTACCAAGAGAACTCCTGTCTGGCACCTTCCCCGGTGGAGTTGTGCATGGGGTGTGTTTGGAACATTTTGTCACCGGCCGACTCCAAAATTCAGCGGTTCCCCATCTCAGCCCACAAAGCTGGTACAACTTCTTTTCTTGTGCCTTTCAGCTGCCTACCAAGCTAGTGTAAAAACTACCAACAGAATTCGTTCCTGGCACCTTCCCCGGTGGAGTTGTACATGGGGTGTGTTTGGAACATTTTGTCACCAGCCGAGTCCAAAATTCAGCGTTTCCCCATCTCAGCCCAGAAAGCAGGTACAACAACTTTTGTGGTGTCTTTCAGATGCCTACCAAGGTAGTGTAAAAACTACCAGGAGAACTCCTGTCTGGCACCTTCCCCGGTGGAGTTGTGCATGGGGTGTGTTTGGAACATTTTGTCACCAGCCGAGTCCAAAATTCAGCGGTTCCCCATCTCAGCCCAGAAAGCAGGTACAACAGCTTTTGTGGTGTCTTTCAGATGCCTACCAAGGTAGTGTAAAAACTACCAGGAGAACTCCTGTCTGGCACCTTCCGTGGTGGAGTTGAGCATGGGGTGTGTTTGGAACATTTTGTCACCGGCCAACTCCAAAATTCAGCGGTTCCCCATCTCAGCCCAGAAAGCAGGTAGAACAACTTTTGTGGTGCCTTTCAGATGCCTACCAAGGTAGTGTAAAAACTACTAAGAGAACTCCTGTCTGGCACCTTCCCCGGTGGAGTTGTGCATGGGGTGTGTTTGGAACATTTTGTCACCGGCCGACTCCAAAATTCAGCGTTTCCCCATCTCAGCCCAGAAAGCAGGAAGAACAACTTTTGTGGTGCCTTTCAAATGCCTACCAAGGTAGTGTAAAAACTACCAAAAGAATTCGTTCCTGGCACCTTCCCCGGTGGAGTTGTGCATGGGGTGTGTTTGGAACATTTTGTCACCGGCCGAGTCCAAAATTCAGCGGTTCCCCATCTCAGCCCAGAAAGCAGGTAGAACAACTTTTGTGGTGTCTTTCAGATGCCTACCGGAGTAATGTAAAAACTACCAGGAGAACTCCTGTCTGGCACCTTCCGTGGTGGAGTTGAGCATGGGGTGTGTTTGGAACATTTTGTCACCAGCCGAGTCCAAAATTCAGCGGTTCCCCATCTCAGCCCAGAAAGCAGGTAGAACAACTTTTGTGGTGTCTTTCAGATGCCTACCAAGGTAGTGTAAAAACTACCAGGAGAACTCCTGTCTGGCACCTTCCCCGGTGGAGTTGTGCATGGGGTGTGTTTGGAACATTTTGTCACCGGCCGACTCCAAAATTCAGCGTTTCCCCATCTCAGCCCAGAAAGCAGGAAGAAAAACTTTTGTGGTGCCTTTCAAATGCCTACCAAGGTAGTGTAAAAACTACCAAAAGAATTCGTTCCTGGCACCTTCCCCGGTGGAGTTGTGCATGGGGTGTGTTTGGAACATTTTGTCACCGGCCGAGTCCAAAACTCAGCGTTTCCCCATCTCAGCCCAGAAAGCAGGAAGAACAACTTTTGTGGTGCCTTTCAAATGCCTACCAAGGTAGTGTAAAAACTACCAGGAGAACTCCTGTCTGGCACCTTCCCCGGTGGAGTTGTGCATGCGGTGTGTTTGGAACATTTTGTCACCAGCCGACTCCAAAATTCAGCGGTTCCCCATCTCAGCCCAGAAAGCAGGTACAACAACTTTTGTGGTGTCTTTCTGATGCCTACCAAGGTAGTGTAAAAACTACCAACAGAATTCGTTCCTGGCACCTTCCCCGGTGGAGTTGTGCATGGGGTGTGTTTGGAACATTTTGTCACTGGCCGACTCCAAAATTCAGCGGTTCCCCATCTCAGCCCACAAAGCTGGTACAACTTCTTTTCTTGTGCCTTTCAGCTGCCTACCAAGCTAGTGTAAAAACTACCAACAGAATTCGTTCCTGGCACCTTCCCCGGTGGAGTTGTACATGGGGTGTGTTTGGAACATTTTGTCACCAGCCGAGTCCAAAATTCAGCGTTTCCCCATCTCAGCCCAGAAAGCAGGTAGAACAACTTTTGTGGTGTCTTTCAGATGCCTACCAAGGTAGTGTAAAAACTACCAGGAGAACTCCTGTCTGGCACCTTCCCCGGTGGAGTTGTGCATGGGGTGTGTTTGGAACATTTTGTCACCAGCCGAGTCCAAAATTCAGCGTTTCCCCATCTCAGCCCAGAAAGCAGGTACAACAACTTTTGTGGTGTCTTTCAGATGCCTACCGGAGCAATGTAAAAACTACCAGGAGAACTCCTGTCTGGCACCTTCCGTGGTGGAGTTGAGCATGGGGTGTGTTTGGAACATTTTGTCACCAGCCGACTCCAAAATTCAGCGGTTCCCCATCTCAGCCCAGAAAGCAGGTAGAACAACTTTTGTGGTGCCTTTCAGATGCCTACCAAGGTAGTGTAAAAACTACTAAGAGAACTCCTGTCTGGCACCTTCCCCGGTGGAGTTGTGCATGGGGCGTGTTTGGAACATTTTGTCACCGGCCGACTCCAAAATTCAGCGGTTCCCCATCTCAGCCCAGAAAGCAGGAAGAACAACTTTTGTGGTGCCTTTCAAATGCCTACCAAGGTAGTGTAAAAACTACCAAAAGAATTCGTTCCTGGCACCTTCCCCGGTGGAGTTGTGCATGGGGTGTGTTTGGAACATTTTGTCACCGGCCGAGTCCAAAATTCAGCGTTTCCCCATCTCAGCCCAGAAAGCAGGTAGAACAACTTTTGTGGTGTCTTTCAGATGCCTACCGGAGTAATGTAAAAACTACCAGGAGAACTCCTGTCTGGCACCTTCCGTGGTGGAGTTGAGCATGGGGTGTGTTTGGAACATTTTGTCACCAGCCGAGTCCAAAATTCAGCGGTTCCCCATCTCAGCCCAGAAAGCAGGTAGAACAACTTTTGTGGTGTCTTTCAGCTGCCTACCAAGGTAGTGTAAAAACTACCAGGAGAACTCCTGTCTGGCACCTTCCCCGGTGGAGTTGTGCATGGGGTGTGTTTGGAACATTTTGTCACCGGCCGACTCCAAAATTCAGCGGTTCCCCATCTCAGCCCAGAAAGCAGGAAGAAAAACTTTTGTGGTGCCTTTCAAATGCCTACCAAGGTAGTGTAAAAACTACCAAAAGAATTCGTTCCTGGCACCTTCCCCGGTGGAGTTGTGCATGGGGTGTGTTTGGAACATTTTGTCACCGGCCGAGTCCAAAACTCAGCGTTTCCCCATCTCAGCCCAGAAAGCAGGAAGAACAACTTTTGTGGTGCCTTTCAGATGCCTACCAAGGTAGTGTAAAAACTACCAGGAGAACTCCTGTCTGGCACCTTCCCCGGTGGAGTTGTGCATGCGGTGTGTTTGGAACATTTTGTCACCAGCCGACTCCAAAATTCAGCGGTTCCCCATCTCAGCCCAGAAAGCAGGTACAACAACTTTTGTGGTGTCTTTCTGATGCCTACCAAGGTAGTGTAAAAACTACCAACAGAATTCGTTCCTGGCACCTTCCCCGGTGGAGTTGTGCATGGGGTGTGTTTGGAACATTTTGTCACCGGCCGACTCCAAAATTCAGCGGTTCCCCATCTCAGCCCAGAAAGCAGGTACAAAAACTTTTGTGGTGTCTTTCAGATGCCTACCAAGGTACTGTAAAAACTACCAACAGAATTCGTTCCTGGCTCCTTCCCCGGTGGAGTTGTACATGGGGTGTGTTTGGAACATTTTGTCACCAGCCGAGTCCAAAATTCAGCGGTTCCCCATCTCAGCCCACAAAGCAGGTACAACAACTTTTCTTGTGCCTTTCAGCTGCCTACCAAGGTAGTGTAAAAACTACCAACAGAATTCGTTCCTGGCACCTTCCCCGGTGGAGTTGTGCATGGGGTGTGTTTGGAACATTTTGTCACCGGCCGAGTCCAAAATTCAGCGTTTCCCCATCTCAGCCCAGAAAGCAGGTAGAACAACTTTTGTGGTGTCTTTCAGATGCCTACCGGAGCAATGTAAAAAGTACCAGGAGAACTCCTGTCTGGCACCTTCCCCGGTGGAGTTGTGCATGGGGTGTGTTTGGAACATTTTGTCACCAGCCGACTCCAAAATTCAGCGATTCCCCATCTCAGCCCAGAAAGCAGGTAGAACAACTTTTGTGGTGTCTTTCAGATGCCTACCAAGGTAGTGTAAAAACTACCAGGAGAACTCCTGCCTGGCACCTTCCCCGGTGGAGTTGTGCATGGGGTGTGTTTGGAACATTTTGTCACCGGCCGAGTCCAAAATTCAGCGATTCCCCATCTCAGCCCAGAAAGCAGGTACAACAACTTTTGTGGTGTCTTTCAGATGCCTACCAAGGTAGTGTAAAAACTACCAAGAGAACTCCTGTCTGGCACCTTCCCCGGTGGAGTTGTGCATGGGGTGTGTTTGGAACATTTTGTCACCGGCCGACTCCAAAATTCAGCGGTTCCCCATCTCAGCCCAGAAAGCAGGTAGAACAAGTTTTGTGGTGTCTTTCAAATGCCTACCAAGGTAGTGTAAAAACTACCAGGAGAACTCCTGTCTGGCACCTTCCCCGGTGGAGTTGTGCATGCGGTGTGTTTGGAACATTTTGTCACCAGCCGACTCCAAAATTCAGCGTTTCCCCATCTCAGCCCAGAAAGCAGGTACAACAACTTTTGTGGCGTCTTTCTGATGCCTACCAAGGTAGTGTAAAAACTACCAACAGAATTCGTTCCTGGCACCTTCCCCGGTGGAGTTGTGCATGGGGTGTGTTTGGAACATTTTGTCACCGGCCGACTCCAAAATTCAGCGGTTCCCCATCTCAGCCCAGAAAGCAGGTAGAACAACTTTTGTGGTGTCTTTCAGATGCCTACCAAGGTAGTGTAAAAACTACCAGGAGAACTCCTGTCTGGCACCTTCCCCGGTGGAGTTGTGCATGGGGTGTGTTTGGAACATTTTGTCACCAGCCGAGTCCAAAATTCAGCGTTTCCCCATCTCAGCCCAGAAAGCAGGTAGAACAACTTTTGTGGTGTCTTTCAGCTGCCTACCGGAGCAATGTAAAAACTACCAGGAGAACTCCTGTCTGGCACCTTCCGTGGTGGAGTTGTGCATGGGGTGTGTTTGGAACATTTTGTCACCAGCCGAGTCCAAAATTCAGCGGTTCCCCATCTCAGCCCAGAAAGCAGGTAGAACAACTTTTGTGGTGCCTTTTAGATGCCTACCAAGGTAGTGTAAAAACTACTAAGAGAACTCCTGTCTGGCACCTTCCCCGGTGGAGTTGTGCATGGGGTGTGTTTGGAACATTTTGTCACCGGCCGACTCCAAAATTCAGCGTTTCCCCATCTCAGCCCAGAAAGCAGGAAGAACAACTTTTGTGGTGCCTTTCAAATGCCTACCAAGGTAGTGTAAAAACTACCAAAAGAATTCGTTCCTGGCACCTTCCCCGGTGGAGTTGTGCATGGGGTGTGTTTGGAACATTTTGTCACCGGCCGAGTCCAAAATTCAGCGTTTCCCCATCTCAGCCCAGAAAGCAGGTAGAACAACTTTTGTGGTGTCTTTCAGATGCCTACCGGAGCAATGTAAAAACTACCAGGAGAACTCCTGTCTGGCACCTTCCATGGTGGAGTTGAGCATGGGGTGTGTTTGGAACATTTTGTCACCAGCCGACTCCAAAATTCAGCGGTTCCCCATCTCAGCCCACAAAGCAGGTAGAACAACTTTTGTGGTGCCTTTCAGCTGCCTACCAAGGTAGTGTAAAAACTACTAAGAGAACTCCTGTCTGGCACCTTCCCCGGTGGAGTTGTGCATGGGGTGTGTTTGGAACATTTTGTCACCAGCCGACTCCAAAATTCAGCGTTTCCCCATCTCAGCCCAGAAAGCAGGAAGAAAAACTTTTGTGGTGCCTTTCAAATGCCTACCAAGGTAGTGTAAAAACTACCAAAAGAATTCGTTCCTGGCACCTTCCCCGGTGGAGTTGTGCATGGGGTGTGTTTGGAACATTTTGTCACCAGCCGAGTCCAAAATTCAGTGTTTCCCCATCTCAGCCCAGAAAGCAGGTAGAACAACTTTTGTGGTGTCTTTCAGCTGCCTACCAAGGTAGTGTAAAAACTACCAGGAGAACTCCTGTCTGGCACCTTCCCCGGTGGAGTTGTGCATGGGGTGTGTTTGGAACATTTTGTCACCGGCCGAGTCCAAAATTCAGCGTTTCCCCATCTCAGCCCAGAAAGCAGGAAGAACAACTTTTGTGGTGCCTTTCAAATGCCTACCAAGGTAGTGTAAAAACTACCAAAAGAATTCGTTCCTGGCGCCTTCCCCGGTGGAGTTGTGCATGGGGTGTGTTTGGAACATTTTGTCACCGGCCGAGTCCAAAATTCAGCGTTTCCCCATCTCAGCCCAGAAAGCAGGTAGAACAACTTTTGTGGTGTCTTTCAGATGCCTACCGGAGCAATGTAAAAACTACCAGGAGAACTCCTGTCTGGCACCTTCCGTGGTGGAGTTGAGCATGGGGTGTGTTTGGAACATTTTGTCACCAGCCGACTCCAAAATTCAGTGTTTCCCCATCTCAGCCCAGAAAGCAGGTAGAACAACTTTTGTGGTGCCTTTCAGATGCCTACCAAGGTAGTGTAAAAACTACCAGGAGAACTCCTGTCTGGCACCTTCCCCGGTGGAGTTGTGCATGGGGTGTGTTTGGAACATTTTGTCACCGGCCGACTCCAAAATTCAGCGTTTCCCCATCTCAGCCCAGAAAGCAGGAAGAAAAACTTTTGTGGTGCCTTTCAAATGCCTACCAAGGTAGTGTAAAAACTACCAAAAGAATTCGTTCCTGGCACCTTCCCCGGTGGAGTTGTGCATGGGGTGTGTTTGGAACATTTTGTCACCGGCCGAGTCCAAAACTCAGCGTTTCCCGATCTCAGCCCAGAAAGCAGGAAGAACAACTTTTGTGGTGCCTTTCAGATGCCTACCAAGGTAGTGTAAAAACTACCAGGAGAACTCCTGTCTGGCACCTTCCCCGGTGGAGTTGTGCATGCGGTGTGTTTGGAACATTTTGTCACCAGCCGACTCCAAAATTCAGCGGTTCCCCATCTCAGCCCAGAAAGCAGGTACAACAACTTTTGTGGTGTCTTGCAGATGCCTACCAAGGTAGTGTAAAAACTACCAACAGAATTCGTTCCTGGCACCTTCCGTGGTGGAGTTGTGCATGGGGTGTGTTTGGAACATTTTGTCACCGGCCGACTCCAAAATTCAGCGGTTCCCCATCTCAGCCCAGAAAGCAGGTACAAAAACTTTTGTGGTGTCTTTCAGATGCCTACCAAGGTACTGTAAAAACTACCAAAAGAATTCGTTCCTGGCACCTTCCCCGGTGGAGTTGTGCATGGGGTGTGTTTGGAACATTTTGTCACCGGCCGAGTCCAAAATTCAGCGTTTCCCCATCTCAGCCCAGAAAGCAGGTAGAACAACTTTTGTGGTGTCTTTCAGATGCCTACCGGAGCAATGTAAAAACTAACAGGAGAACTCCTGTCTGGCACCTTCCGTGGTGGAGTTGAGCATGGGGTGTGTTTGGAACATTTTGTCACCAGCCGAGTCCAAAATTCAGCGTTTCCCCATCTCAGCCCAGAAAGCAGGTAGAACAACTTTTGTGGTGCCTTTTAGATGCCTACCAAGGTAGTGTAAAAACTACCAGGAGAACTCCTGTCTGGCACCTTCCCCGGTGGAGTTGTGCATGGGGTGTGTTTGGAACATTTTGTCACCAGCCGACTCCAAAATTCAGCGGTTCCCCATCTCAGCCCAGAAAGCAGGTAGAACAACTTTTGTGGTGTCTTTCAGATGCCTACCGGAGCAATGTAAAAACTACCAGGAGAACTCCTGTCTGGCACCTTCCCCGGTGGAGTTGTGCATGGGGTGTGTTTGGAACATTTTGTCACCGGCCGAGTCCAAAATTCAGCGATTCCCCATCTCAGCCCAGAAAGCAGGTAGAACAACTTTTCTGGTGTCTTTCAGATGCCTACCAAGGTAGTGTAAAAACTACCAGGAGAACTCCTGTCTGGCACCTTCCGTGGTGGAGTTGTGCATGGGGTGTGTTTGGAACATTTTGTCACCAGCCGAGTCCAAAATTCAGCGGTTCCCCATCTCAGCCCACAAAGCAGGTAGAACAACTTTTGTGGTGCCTTTCAGCTGCCTACCAAGGTAGTGTAAAAACTACCAAGAGAACTCCTGTCTGGCACCTTCCGTGGTGGAGTTGTGCATGGGGTGTGTTTGGAACATTTTGTCACCAGCCGAGTCCAAAATTCAGCGGTTCCCCATCTCAGCCCAGAAAGCAGGTAGAACAACTTTTGTGGTGTCTTTCAGATGCCTACCAAGGTACTGTAAAAACTACCAAGAGAACTCCTGTCTGGCACCTTCCCCGGTGGAGTTGTGCATGGGGTGTGTTTGGAACATTTTGTCACCAGCCGAGTCCAAAATTCAGCGTTTCCCCATCTCAGCCCAGAAAGCAGGTAGAACAAGTTTTGTGGTGCCTTTCAGCTGCCTACCAAGGTAGTATAAAAACTACCAAGAGAACTCCTGTCTGGCACCTTCCCCGGTGGAGTTGTGCATGGGGTGTGTTTGGAACATTTTGTCAACGGCCGACTCCAAAATTCAGCGGTTCCCCATCTCAGCCCACAAAGCTGGTACAACTTCTTTTCTTGTGCCTTTCAGCTGCCTACCAAGGTAGTGTAAAAACTACCAACAGAATTCGTTCCTGGCACCTTCCCCGGTGGAGTTGTACATGGGGTGTGTTTGGAACATTTTGTCACCAGCCGAGTCCAAAATTCAGCGTTTCCCCATCTCAGCCCAGAAAGCAGGTAGAACAACTTTTGTGGTGCCTTTCAGATGCCTACCAAGGTAGTGTAAAAACTACCAGGAGAACTCCTGTCTGGCACCTTCCCCGGTGGAGTTGTGCATGGGGTGTGTTTGGAACATTTTGTCACCGGCCGACTCCAAAATTCAGCGGTTCCCCATCTCAGCCCAGAAAGCAGGTAGAACAACTTTTGTGGTGCCTTTCAGCTGCCTACCAAGGTAGTGTAAAAACTACTAAGAGAACTCCTGTCTGGCACCTTCCCCGGTGGAGTTGTGCATGGGGTGTGTTTGGAACATTTTGTCACCAGCCGAGTCCAAAATTCAGCGTTTCCCCATCTCAGCCCAGAAAGCAGGTAGAACAACTTTTGTGGTGTCTTTCAGATGCCTACCGGAGCAATGTAAAAACTACCAGGAGAACTCCTGTCTGGCACCTTCCGTGGTGGAGTTGAGCATGGGGTGTGTTTGGAACATTTTGTCACCAGCCGAGTCCAAAATTCAGCGGTTCCCCATCTCAGCCCAGAAAGCAGGTAGAACAACTTTTGTGGTGTCTTTTAGATGCCTACCAAGGTAGTGTAAAAACTACTAAGAGAACTCCTGTCTGGCACCTTCCCCGGTGGAGTTGTGCATGGGGTGTGTTTGGAACATTTTGTCACCGGCCGACTACAAAATTCAGCGTTTCCCCATCTCAGCCCAGAAAGCAGGAAGAACAACTTTTGTGGTGCCTTTCAAATGCCTACCAAGGTAGTGTAAAAACTACCAAGAGAACTCCTGTCTGGCACCTTCCCCGGTGGAGTTGTGCATGGGGTGTGTTTGGAACATTTTGTCACCGGCCGACTCCAAAATTCAGCGTTTCCCCATCTCAGCCCACAAAGCTGGTACAACTTCTTTTCTTGTGCCTTTCAGCTGCCTACCAAGGTAGTGTAAAAACTACCAACAGAATTCGTTCCTGGCACCTTCCCCGGTGGAGTTGTACATGGGGTGTGTTTGGAACATTTTGTCACCAGCCGACTCCAAAATTCAGCGTTTCCCCATCTCAGCCCACAAAGCAGGTAGAACAACTTTTGTGGTGCCTTTCAGATGCCTACCAAGGTAGTGTAAAAACTACCAGGAGAACTCCTGTCTGGCACCTTCCGTGGTGGAGTTGTGCATGGGGTGTGTTTGGAACATTTTGTCACCAGCCGAGTCCAAAATTCAGCGTTTCCCCATCTCAGCCCAGAAAGCAGGTAGAACAACTTTTGTGGTGTCTTTCAGCTGCCTACCAAGGTAGTGTAAAAACTACCAGGAGAACTCCTGTCTGGCACCTTCCCCGGTGGAGTTGTGCATGGGGTGTGTTTGGAACATTTTGTCACCGGCCGAGTCCAAAATTCAGCGTTTCCCCATCTCAGCCCAGAAAGCAGGTAGAACAACTTTTGTGGTGTCTTTCAGATGCCTACCGGAGCAATGTAAAAACTACCAGGAGAACTCCTGTCTGGCACCTTCCCCGGTGGAGTTGAGCATGGGGTGTGTTTGGAACATTTTGTCACCAGCCGAGTCCAAAATTCAGCGGTTCCCCATCTCAGCCCAGAAAGCAGGTAGAACAACTTTTGTGGTGTCTTTTACATGCCTACCAAGGTAGTGTAAAAACTACTAAGAGAACTCCTGTCTGGCACCTTCCCCGGTGGAGTTGTGCATGGGGTGTGTTTGGAACATTTTGTCACCGGCCGACTACAAAATTCAGCGTTTCCCCATCTCAGCCCAGAAAGCAGGAAGAACAACTTTTGTGGTGCCTTTCAAATGCCTACCAAGGTAGTGTAAAAACTACCAGGAGAACTCCTGTCTGGCACCTTCCCCGGTGGAGTTGTGCATGGGGTGTGTTTGGAACATTTTGTCACCGGCCGAGTCCAAAATTCAGCGTTTCCCCATCTCAGCCCAGAAAGCAGGTACAACAACTTTTGTGGTGTCTTTCAGATGCCTACCGGAGCAATGTAAAAACTACCAGGAGAACTCCTGTCTGGCACCTTCCGTGGTGGAGTTGAGCATGGGGTGTGTTTGGAACATTTTGTCACCAGCCGACTCCAAAATTCAGCGTTTCCCCATCTCAGCCCAGAAAGCAGGTAGAACAACTTTTGTGGTGCCTTTTAGATGCCTACCAAGGTAGTGTAAAAACTACCAGGAGAACTCCTGTCTGGCACCTTCCCCGGTGGAGTTGTGCATGGGGTGTGTTTGGAACATTTTGTCACCAGCCGACTCCAAAATTCAGCGTTTCCCCATCTAAAGCCCAGAAAGCAGGTAGAACAACTTTTGTGGTGTCTTTCAGATGCCTACCAAGGTAGTGTAAAAACTACCAGGAGAACTCCTGTCTGGCACCTTCCCCGGTGGAGTTGTGCATGGGGTGTGTTTGGAACATTTTGTCACCGGCCGAGTCCAAAATTCAGCGTTTCCCCATCTCAGCCCAGAAAGCAGGTAGAACAACTTTTGTGGTGTCTTTCAGATGCCTACCAAGGTAGTGTAAAAACTACCAGGAGAACTCCTGTCTGGCACCTTCCCCGGTGGAGTTGTGCATGGGGTGTGTTTGGAACATTTTGTCACCGGCCGAGTCCAAAATTCAGCGGTTCCCCATCTCAGCCCAGAAAGCAGGTAGAACAACTTTTGTGGTGCCTTTCAGATGCCTACCAAGGTAGTGTAAAAACTACCAAGAGAACTCCTGTCTGGCACCTTCCCCGGTGGAGTTGTGCATGGGGTGTGTTTGGAACATTTTGTCACCGGCCGACTCCAAAATTCAGCGTTTCCCCATCTCAGCCCAGAAAGCAGGTACAACAACTTTTCTTGTGCCTTTCAGCTGCCTACCAAGGTAGTGTAAAAACTACCAAAAGAATTCGTTCCTGGCACCTTCCCCGGTGGAGTTGTGCATGGGGTGTGTTTGGAACATTTTGTCACCGGCCGAGTCCAAAATTCAGCGGTTCCCCATCTCAGCCCAGAAAGCAGGTAGAACAAGTTTTGTGGTGTCTTTCAAATGCCTACCAAGGTAGTGTAAAAACTACCAGGAGAACTCCTGTCTGGCACCTTCCCCGGTGGAGTTGTGCATGGGGTGTGTTTGGAACATTTTGTCACCAGCCGAGTCCAAAATTCAGCGGTTCCCCATCTCAGCCCAGAAAGCAGGTAGAACAACTTTTGTGCTGTCTTTTAGATGCCTACCAAGGTAGTGTAAAAACTACCAGGAGAACTCCTGTCTGGCACCTTCCCCGGTGGAGTTGTGCATGGGGTGTGTTTGGAACATTTTGTCACCGGCCGAGTCCAAAATTCAGCGTTTCCCCATCTCAGCCCAGAAAGCAGGAAGAACAACTTTTGTGGTGCCTTTCAAATGCCTACCAAGGTAGTGTAAAAACTACCAGGAGAACTCCTGTCTGGCACCTTCCCCGGTGGAGTTGTGCATGGGGTGTGTTTGGAACATTTTGTCACCGGCCGAGTCCAAAATTCAGCGTTTCCCCATCTCAGCCCAGAAAGCAGGTAGAACAACTTTTGTGGTGTCTTTCAGATGCCTACCAAGGTAGTGTAAAAACTACCAGGAGAACTCCTGTCTGGCACCTTCCCCGGTGGAGTTGTGCATGGGGTGTGTTTGGAACATTTTGTCACCGGCCGAGTCCAAAATTCAGCGTTTCCCCATCTCAGCCCAGAAAGCAGGTAGAACAACTTTTGTGGTGTCTTTCAGATGCCTACCAAGGTAGTGTAAAAACTACCAAGAGAACTCCTGTCTGGCACCTTCCGTGGTGGAGTTGTGCATGGGGTGTGTTTGGAACATTTTGTCACCGGCCGACTCCAAAATTCAGCGTTTCCCCATCTCAGCCCACAAAGCAGGTACAACAACTTTTCTTGTGCCTTTCAGCTGCCTACCAAGGTAGTGTAAAAACTACCAAAAGAATTCGTTCCTGGCACCTTCCCCGGTGGAGTTGTGCATGGGGTGTGTTTGGAACATTTTGTCACCGGCCGACTCCAAAATTCAGCGTTTCCCCATCTCAGCCCAGAAAGCAGGTAGAACAAGTTTTGTGGTGTCTTTCAAATGCCTACCAAGGTAGTGTAAAAACTACCAGGAGAACTCCTGCCTGGCACCTTCCGTGGTGGAGTTGTGCATGGGGTGTGTTTGGAACATTTTGTCACCGGCCGAGTCCAAAATTCAGCGGTTCCCCATCTCAGCCCAGAAAGCAGGTACAACAACTTTTCTTGTGCCTCTCAGCTGCCTATCAAGGTAGTGTAAAAATTACCAACAGAATTCGTTCCTGGCTCCTTCCCCGGTGGAGTTGTGCATGGGGTGTGTTTGGAACATTTTGTCAGCAGCCGACTCCAAAATTCAGCATTTCCCCATCTCAGCCCAGAAAGCAGGTAGAACAACTTTTGTGGTGTCTTTCAGATGCCTACCAAGGTAGTGTAAAAACTACCAACAGAATTCGTTCCTGGCACCTTCCCCGGTGGAGTTGTGCATGGGGTGTGTTTGGAACATTTTGTCACCGGCCGACTCCAAAATTCAGCGGTTCCCCATGTCAGCCCAGAAAGCAGGAAGAACAACTTTTGTGGTGCCTTTCAAATGCCTACCAAGGTAGTGTAAAAACTACCAGGAGAACTCCTGTCTGGCACCTTCCCCGGTGGAGTTGTGCATGGGGTGTGTTTGGAACATTTTGTCACCGGCCGACTCCAAAATTCAGCGGTTCCCCATCTCAGCCCAGAAAGCAGGTACAACAACTTTTGTGGTGTCTTTCAGATGCCTACCGGAGCAATGTAAAAACTACCAGGAGAACTCCTGTCTGGCACCTTCCCCGGTGGAGTTGTGCATGGGGTGTGTTTGGAACATTTTGTCACCGGCCGAGTCCAAAATTCAGCGTTTCCCCATCTCAGCCCAGAAAGCAGGTAGAACAACTTTTGTGGTGTCTTTCAAATGCCTACCAAGGTAGTGTAAAAACTACCGAGAGAACTCCTGTCTGGCACCTTCCCCGGTGGAGTTGTGCATGGGGTGTGTTTGGAACATTTTGTCAACGGCCGACTCCAAAATTCAGCGGTTCCCCATCTCAGCCCAGAAAGCAGGTACAACAACTTTTCTTGTGCCTTTCAGCTGCCTATCAAGGTAGTGTAAAAATTACCAACAGAATTCGTTCCTGGCTCCTTCCCCGGTGGAGTTGTGCATGGGGTGTCTGTGGAACATTTTGTCACCGGCCGAGTCCAAAATTCAGCGTTTCCCCATCTCAGCCCAGAAAGCAGGTAGAACAACTTTTGTGGTGTCTTTCAGATGCCTACCGGAGCAATGTAAAAACTACCAGGAGAACTCCTGTCTGGCACCTTCCCCGGTGGAATTGTGCATGGGGTGTGTTTGGAACATTTTGTCACCGGCCGAGTCCAAAATTCAGCGATTCCCCATCTCAGCCCAGAAAGCAGGTAGAACAACTTTTCTGGTGTCTTTCAGATGCCTACCAAGGTAGTGTAAAAACTACCAGGAGAACTCCTGTCTGGCACCTTCCGTGGTGGAGTTGTGCATGGGGTGTGTTTGGAACATTTTGTCACCAGCCGAGTCCAAAATTCAGCGGTTCCCCATCTCAGCCCAGAAAGCAGGAAGAACAACTTTTGTGGTGCCTTTCAGCTGCCTACCAAGGTAGTGTAAAAACTACCAAGAGAACTCCTGTCTGGCACCTTCCCCGGTGGAGTTGTGCATGGGGTGTGTTTGGAACATTTTGTCACCAGCCGAGTCCAAAATTCAGCGTTTCCCCATCTCAGCCCAGAAAGCAGGTAGAACAACTTTTGTGGTGTCTTTCAGATGCCTACCAAGGTAGTGTAAAAACTACCAGGAGAACTCCTGTCTGGCACCTTCCGTGGTGGAGTTGTGCATGGGGTGTGTTTGGAACATTTTGTCACCAGCCGAGTCCAAAATTCAGCGGTCCCCCATCTCAGCCCAGAAAGCAGGTACAACAACTTTTCTTGTGCCTTTCAGCTGCCTACCAAGGTAGTGTAAAAACTACCAAAAGTATTCGTTCCTGGCACCTTCCCCGGTGGAGTTGTGCATGGGGTGTGTTTGGAACATTTTGTCACCGGCCGAGTCCAAAATTCAGCGTTTCCCCATCTCAGCCCAGAAAGCAGGAAGAACAACTTTTGTGGTGTCTTTCAAATGCCTACCAAGGTAGTGTAAAAACTACCAAGAGAACTCCTGTCTGGCACCTTCCCCGGTGGAGTTGTGCAGGGGGTGTGTTTGGAACATTTTGTCACCGGCCGAGTCCAAAATTCAGCGGTTCCCCATCTCAGCCCACAAAGCAGGTAGAACAACTTTTGTGGTGTCTTTCAGATGCCTACCAAGGTAGTGTAAAAACTACCAGGAGAACTCCTATCTGGCACCTTCCCCGGTGGAGTTGTGCATGGGGTGTGTTTGGAACATTTTGTCACCAGCCGAGTCCAAAATTCAGCGTTTCCCCATCTCAGCCCAGAAAGCAGGTAGAACAACTTTTGTGGTGCCTTTCAGCTGCCTACCAAGGTAGTGTAAAAACTACCAAGAGAACTCCTTTCTGGCACCTTCCCTGGTGGAGTTGTGCATGGGGTGTGTTTGGAACATTTTGTCACCGGCCGACTCCAAAATTCAGCGTTTCCCCATCTCAGCCCACAAAGCAGGTACAACAACTTTTCTTGTGCCTTTCAGCTGCCTACCAAGGTAGTGTAAAAACTACCAAAAGAATTCGTTCCTGGCACCTTCCCCGGTGGAGTTGTGCATGGGGTGTGTTTGGAACATTTTGTCACCAGCCGACTCCAAAATTCAGCGGTTCCCCATCTCAGCCCAGAAAGCAGGTAGAACAACTTTTGTGGTGTCTTTCAAATGCCTACCAAGGTAGTGTAAAAACTACCAGGAGAACTCCTGTCTGGCACCTTCCCCGGTGGAGTTGTGCATGGGGTGTGTTTGGAACATTTTGTCACCAGCCGACTCCAAAATTCAGCGTTTCCCCATCTCAGCCCAGAAAGCAGGTAGAACAACTTTTGTGGTGCCTTTCAAATGCCTACCAAGGTAGTGTAAAAACTACCAGGAGAACTCCTGTCTGGCACCTTCCCCGGTGGAGTTGTGCATGGGGTGTGTTTAGAACATTTTGTCACCAGCCGACTCCAAAATTCAGCGTTTCCCCATCTCAGCCCAGAAAGCAGGTAGAACAACTTTTGTGGTGTCTTTCAGATGCCTACCAAGGTAGTGTAAAAACTACCAGGAGAACTCCTGTCTGGCACCTTCCCCGGTGGAGTTGTGCATGGGGTGTGTTTGGAACATTTTGTCACCAGCCGACTCCAAAATTCAGCGTTTCCCCATCTCAGCCCAGAAAGCAGGTAGAACAACTTTTGTGGTGTCTTTCAGATGCCTACCAAGGTAGTGTAAAAACTACCAGGAGAAATCCTGTCTGGCACCTTCCCCGGTGGAGTTGTGCATGGGGTGTGTTTGGAACATTTTGTCACCAGCCGAGTCCAAAATTCAGCGTTTCCCCATCTCAGCCCAGAAAGCAGGTAGAACAAGTTTTGTGGTGCCTTTCAGCTGCCTACCAAGGTAGTGTAAAAACTACCAAGAGAACTCCTGTCTGGCACCTTCCCCGGTGGAGTTGTGCATGGGGTGTGTTTGGAACATTTTGTCACCGGCCGACTCCAAAATTCAGCGGTTCCCCATCTCAGCCCAGAAAGCAGGTAGAACAACTTTTGTGGTGCCTTTCAAATGCCTACCAAGGTAGTGTAGAAACTACCAACAGAATTCGTTCCTGGCACCTTCCCCGGTGGAGTTGTACATGGGGTGTGTTTGGAACATTTTGTCACCAGCCGAGTCCAAAATTCAGCGTTTCCCCATCTCAGCCCAGAAAGCAGGTAGAACAACTTTTGTGGTGTCTTTCAGATGCCTACCAAGGTAGTGTAAAAACTACCAGGAGAACTCCTGTCTGGCACCTTCCCCGGTGGAGTTGTGCATGGGGTGTGTTTGGAACATTTTGTCACCAGCCGAGTCCAAAATTCAGCGTTTCCCCATCTCAGCCCAGAAAGCAGGTACAACAACTTTTGTGGTGTCTTTCAGCTGCCTACCGGAGCAATGTAAAAACTACCAGGAGAACTCCTGTCTGGCACCTTCCGTGGTGGAGTTGAGCATGGGGTGTGTTTGGAACATTTTGTCACCAGCCGACTCCAAAATTCAGCGGTTCCCCATCTCAGCCCAGAAAGCAGGTAGAACAACTTTTGTGGTGCCTTTCAGATGCCTACCAAGGTAGTGTAAAAACTACTAAGAGAACTCCTGTCTGGCACCTTCCCCGGTGGAGTTGTGCATGGGGTGTGTTTGGAACATTTTGTCACCGGCCGACTCCAAAATTCAGCGTTTCCCCATCTCAGCCCAGAAAGCAGGAAGAACAACTTTTGTGGTGCCTTTCAAATGCCTACCAAGGTAGTGTAAAAACTACCAAAAGAATTCGTTCCTGGCACCTTCCCCGGTGGAGTTGTGCATGGGGTGTGTTTGGAACATTTTGTCACCGGCCGAGTCCAAAATTCAGCGTTTCCCCATCTCAGCCCAGAAAGCAGGTAGAACAACTTTTGTGGTGTCTTTCAGATGCCTACCGGAGTAATGTAAAAACTACCAGGAGAACTCCTGTCTGGCACCTTCCGTGGTGGAGTTGAGCATGGGGTGTGTTTGGAACATTTTGTCACCAGCCGAGTCCAAAATTCAGCGGTTCCCCATCTCAGCCCAGAAAGCAGGTAGAACAACTTTTGTGGTGTCTTTCAGATGCCTACCAAGGTAGTGTAAAAACTACCAGGAGAACTCCTGTCTGGCACCTTCCCCGGTGGAGTTGTGCATGGGGTGTGTTTGGAACATTTTGTCACCGGCCGACTCCAAAATTCAGCGTTTCCCCATCTCAGCCCAGAAAGCAGGAAGAAAAACTTTTGTGGTGCCTTTCAAATGCCTACCAAGGTAGTGTAAAAACTACCAAAAGAATTCGTTCCTGGCACCTTCCCCGGTGGAGTTGTGCATGGGGTGTGTTTGGAACATTTTGTCACCGGCCGAGTCCAAAACTCAGCGTTTCCCCATCTCAGCCCAGAAAGCAGGAAGAACAACTTTTGTGGTGCCTTTCAGATGCCTACCAAGGTAGTGTAAAAACTACCAGGAGAACTCCTGTCTGGCACCTTCCCCGGTGGAGTTGTGCATGCGGTGTGTTTGGAACATTTTGTCACCAGCCGACTCCAAAATTCAGCGGTTCCCCATCTCAGCCCAGAAAGCAGGTACAACAACTTTTGTGGTGTCTTTCTGATGCCTACCAAGGTAGTGTAAAAACTACCAACAGAATTCGTTCCTGGCACCTTCCCCGGTGGAGTTGTGCATGGGGTGTGTTTGGAACATTTTGTCACCGGCCGACTCCAAAATTCAGCGGTTCCCCATCTCAGCCCAGAAAGCAGGTACAAAAACTTTTGTGGTGTCTTTCTGATGCCTACCAAGGTACTGTAAAAACTACCAACAGAATTCGTTCCTGGCTCCTTCCCCGGTGGAGTTGTACATGGGGTGTGTTTGGAACATTTTGTCACCAGCCGAGTCCAAAATTCAGCGGTTCCCCATCTCAGCCCACAAAGCAGGTACAACAACTTTTCTTGTGCCTTTCAGCTGCCTACCAAGGTAGTGTAAAAACTACCAACAGAATTCGTTCCTGGCACCTTCCCCGGTGGAGTTGTGCATGGGGTGTCTGTGGAACATTTTGTCACCGGCCGAGTCCAAAATTCAGCGGTTCCCCATCTCAGCCCAGAAAGCAGGTAGAACAACTTTTGTGGTGTCTTTCAGATGCCTACCGGAGCAATGTAAAAACTACCAGGAGAACTCCTGTCTGGCACCTTCCCCGGTGGAGTTGTGCATGGGGTGTGTTTGGAACATTTTGTCACCAGCCGACTCCAAAATTCAGCGATTCCCCATCTCAGCCCAGAAAGCAGGTAGAACAACTTTTGTGGTGTCTTTCAGATGCCTACCAAGGTAGTGTAAAAACTACCAGGAGAACTCCTGCCTGGCACCTTCCCCGGTGGAGTTGTGCATGGGGTGTGTTTGGAACATTTTGTCACCGGCCGAGTCCAAAATTCAGCGATTCCCCATCTCAGCCCAGAAAGCAGGTACAACAACTTTTGTGGTGTCTTTCAGATGCCTACCAAGGTAGTGTAAAAACTACCAAGAGAACTCCTGTCTGGCACCTTCCGTGGTGGAGTTGTGCATGGGGTGTGTTTGGAACATTTTGTCACCGGCCGACTCCAAAATTCAGCGGTTCCCCATCTCAGCCCAGAAAGCAGGTAGAACAAGTTTTGTGCTGTCTTTCAAATGCCTACCAAGGTAGTGTAAAAACTACCAGGAGAACTCCTGTCTGGCACCTTCCCCGGTGGAGTTGTGCATGCGGTGTGTTTGGAACATTTTGTCACCAGCCGACTCCAAAATTCAGCGGTTCCCCATCTCAGCCCAGAAAGCAGGTACAACAACTTTTGTGGTGTCTTTCTGATGCCTACCAAGGTAGTGTAAAAACTACCAACAGAATTCGTTCCTGGCACCTTCCCCGGTGGAGTTGTGCATGGGGTGTGTTTGGAACATTTTGTCACCAGCCGAGTCCAAAATTCAGCGTTTCCCCATCTCAGCCCAGAAAGCAGGTAGAACAACTTTTGTGGTGTCTTTCAGCTGCCTACCGGAGCAATGTAAAAACTACCAGGAGAACTCCTGTCTGGCACCTTCCGTGGTGGAGTTGTGCATGGGGTGTGTTTGGAACATTTTGTCACCAGCCGAGTCCAAAATTCAGCGGTTCCCCATCTCAGCCCAGAAAGCAGGTAGAAC
The DNA here is from genome assembly GCF_023634085.1 of Falco cherrug. Classification (NCBI taxonomy): domain Eukaryota; kingdom Metazoa; phylum Chordata; class Aves; order Falconiformes; family Falconidae; genus Falco; species Falco cherrug. The sequence continues at coordinate 940,968 of NW_026599434.1, forward strand.
AACTTTTGTGGTGCCTTTTAGATGCCTACCAAGGTAGTGTAAAAACTACTAAGAGAACTCCTGTCTGGCACCTTCCCCGGTGGAGTTGTGCATGGGGTGTGTTTGGAACATTTTGTCACCGGCCGACTCCAAAATTCAGCGTTTCCCCATCTCAGCCCAGAAAGCAGGAAGAACAACTTTTGTGGTGCCTTTCAAATGCCTACCAAGGTAGTGTAAAAACTACCAAAAGAATTCGTTCCTGGCACCTTCCCCGGTGGAGTTGTGCATGGGGTGTGTTTGGAACATTTTGTCACCGGCCGACTCCAAAATTCAGCGGTTCCCCATCTCAGCCCAGAAAGCAGGTAGAACAACTTTTGTGGTGTCTTTCAGATGCCTACCGGAGCAATGTAAAAACTACCAGGAGAACTCCTGCCTGGCACCTTCCCCGGTGGAGTTGTGCATGGGGTGTGTTTGGAACATTTTGTCACCAGCCGAGTCCAAAATTCAGCGGTTCCCCATCTCAGCCCAGAAAGCAGGTAGAACAACTTTTGTGGTGCCTTTTAGATGCCTACCAAGGTAGTGTAAAAACTACTAAGAGAACTCCTGTCTGGCACCTTCCCCGGTGGAGTTGTGCATGGGGTGTGTTTGGAACATTTTGTCACCGGCCGACTCCAAAATTCAGCGTTTCCCCATCTCAGCCCAGAAAGCAGGAAGAAAAACTTTTGTGGTGCCTTTCAAATGCCTACCAAGGTAGTGTAAAAACTACCAAAAGAATTCGTTCCTGGCACCTTCCCCGGTGGAGTTGTGCATGGGGTGTGTTTGGAACATTTTGTCACCGGCCGAGTCCAAAACTCAGCGTTTCCCCATCTCATCCCAGAAAGCAGGAAGAACAACTTTTGTGGTGCCTTTCAGATGCCTACCAAGGTAGTGTAAAAACTACCAGGAGAACTCCTGTCTGGCACCTTCCGTGGTGGAGTTGTGCATGGGGTGTGTTTGGAACATTTTGTCACCGGCCGAGTCCAAAATTCAGCGTTTCCCCATCTCAGCCCAGAAAGCAGGTACAACAACTTTTGTGGTGTCTTTCAGATGCCTACCAAGGTAGTGTAAAAACTACCAAAAGAATTCGTTCCTGGCACCTTCCGTGGTGGAGTTGTGCATGGGGTGTGTTTGGAACATTTTGTCACCGGCCGACTCCAAAATTCAGCGGTTCCCCATCTCAGCCCAGAAAGCAGGTAGAACAAGTTTTGTGGTGTCTTTCAAATGCCTACCAAGGTAGTGTAAAAACTACCAGGAGAACTCCTGTCTGGCACCTTCCCCGGTGGAGTTGTGCATGCGGTGTGTTTGGAACATTTTGTCACCGGCCGACTCCAAAATTCAGCGGTTCCCCATCTCAGCCCAGAAAGCAGGTACAACAACTTTTGTGGTGTCTTTCTGATGCCTACCAAGGTACTGTAAAAACTACCAACAGAATTCGTTCCTGGCACCTTCCCCGGTGGAGTTGTGCATGGGGTGTGTTTGGAACATTTTGTCACCGGCCGACTCCAAAATTCAGCGGTTCCCCATCTCAGCCCAGAAAGCAGGTAGAACAACTTTTGTGGTGCCTTTCAGATGCCTACCAAGGTAGCAATGTAAAAACTACCAGGAGAACTCCTGTCTGGCTCCTTCCCCGGTGGAGTTGTACATGGGGTGTGTTTGGAACATTTTGTCACCAGCCGAGTCCAAAATTCAGCGGTTCCCCATCTCAGCCCACAAAGCAGGTACAACAACTTTTCTTGTGCCTTTCAGCTGCCTACCAAGGTAGTGTAAAAACTACCAACAGAATTCGTTCCTGGCACCTTCCCCGGTGGAGTTGTGCATGGGGTGTCTGTGGAACATTTTGTCACCGGCCGAGTCCAAAATTCAGCGGTTCCCCATCTCAGCCCAGAAAGCAGGTAGAACAACTTTTGTGGTGTCTTTCAGATGCCTACCGGAGCAATGTAAAAACTACCAGGAGAACTCCTGTCTGGCACCTTCCCCGGTGGAGTTGTGCATGGGGTGTGTTTGGAACATTTTGTCACCAGCCGACTCCAAAATTCAGCGATTCCCCATCTCAGCCCAGAAAGCAGGTAGAACAACTTTTGTGGTGTCTTTCAGATGCCTACCAAGGTAGTGTAAAAACTACCAGGAGAACTCCTGCCTGGCACCTTCCCCGGTGGAGTTGTGCATGGGGTGTGTTTGGAACATTTTGTCACCGGCCGAGTCCAAAATTCAGCGATTCCCCATCTCAGCCCAGAAAGCAGGTAGAACAACTTTTGTGGTGTCTTTCAGATGCCTACCAAGGTAGTGTAAAAACTACCAGGAGAACTCCTGTCTGGCACCTTCCGTGGTGGAGTTGTGCATGGGGTGTGTTTGGAACATTTTGTCACCAGCCGACTCCAAAATTCAGCGGTTCCCCATCTCAGCCCAGAAAGCAGGTAGAACAACTTTTGTGCTGTCTTTCAGATGCCTACCAAGGTAGTGTAAAAACTACCAACAGAATTCGTTCCTGGCACCTTCCCCGGTGGAGTTGTGCATGGGGTGTCTGTGAAACATTTTGTCACCAGCCGAGTCCAAAATTCAGCGGTTCCCCATCTCAGCCCAGAAAGCAGGTAGAACAACTTTTGTGGTGCCTTTCAGATGCCTACCAAGGTAGTGTAAAAACTACCAGGAGAACTCCTGTCTGGCACCTTCCCCGGTGGAGTTGTGCATGGGGTGTGTTTGGAACATTTTGTCACCGGCCGACTCCAAAATTCAGCGTTTCCCCATCTCAGCCCACAAAGCAGGTACAACAACTTTTCTTGTGCCTTTCAGCTGCCTACCAAGGTAGTGTAAAAACTACCAAAAGAATTCGTTCCTGGCACCTTCCCCGGTGGAGTTGTGCATGGGGTGTGTTTGGAACATTTTGTCACCGGCCGAGTCCAAAATTCAGCGATTCCCCATCTCAGCCCAGAAAGCAGGTAGAACAAGTTTTGTGGTGTCTTTCAAATGCCTACCAAGGTAGTGTAAAAACTACCAGGAGAACTCCTGTCTGGCACCTTCCGTGGTGGAGTTGTGCATGGGGTGTGTTTGGAACATTTTGTCACCGGCCGACTCCAAAATTCAGCGGTTCCCCATCTCAGCCCAGAAAGCAGGTAGAACAACTTTTGTGCTGTCTTTCAGATGCCTACCAAGGTAGTGTAAAAACTACCAACAGAATTCGTTCCTGGCACCTTCCCCGGTGGAGTTGTGCATGGGGTGTCTGTGAAACATTTTGTCACCAGCCGAGTCCAAAATTCAGCGGTTCCCCATCTCAGCCCAGAAAGCAGGTAGAACAACTTTTGTGGTGCCTTTCAGATGCCTACCAAGGTAGTGTAAAAACTACCAGGAGAACTCCTGTCTGGCACCTTCCCCGGTGGAGTTGTGCATGGGGTGTGTTTGGAACATTTTGTCACCGGCCGACTCCAAAATTCAGCGTTTCCCCATCTCAGCCCACAAAGCAGGTACAACAACTTTTCTTGTGCCTTTCAGCTGCCTACCAAGGTAGTGTAAAAACTACCAAAAGAATTCGTTCCTGGCACCTTCCCCGGTGGAGTTGTGCATGGGGTGTGTTTGGAACATTTTGTCACCGGCCGAGTCCAAAATTCAGCGATTCCCCATCTCAGCCCAGAAAGCAGGTAGAACAAGTTTTGTGGTGTCTTTCAAATGCCTACCAAGGTAGTGTAAAAACTACCAGGAGAACTCCTGTCTGGCACCTTCCGTGGTGGAGTTGTGCATGGGGTGTGTTTGGAACATTTTGTCACCGGCCGACTCCAAAATTCAGCGGTTCCCCATCTCAGCCCAGAAAGCAGGTACAACAACTTTTGCTGTGCCTTTCAGCTGCCTACCAAGGTAGTGTAAAAACTACCAAAAGAACTCCTGTCTGGCACCTTCCCCGGTGGAGTTGTGCATGGGGTGTGTTTGGAACATTTTGTCACCGGCCGACTCCAAAATTCAGCGTTTCCCCATTCAGCCCAGAAAGCAGGTAGAACAACTTTTGTGGTGTCTTTCAGATGCCTACCGGAGCAATGTAAAAACTACCAAGAGAACTCCTGTCTGGCACCTTCCCCGGTGGAGTTGTGCATGGGGTGTGTTTGGAACATTTTGTCACCGGCCGAGTCCAAAATTCAGCGTTTCCCCATCTCAGCCCAGAAAGCAGGTAGAACAAGTTTTGTGGTTTCTTTCAAATGCCTACCAAGGTAGTGTAAAAACTACCGAGAGAACTCCTGTCTGGCACCTTCCCCGGTGGAGTTGTGCATGGGGTGTGTTTGGAACATTTTGTCAACGGCCGACTCCAAAATTCAGCGGTTCCCCATCTCAGCCAAGAAAGCAGGTACAACAACTTTTCTTCTGCCTTTCAGCTGCCTATCAAGGTAGTGTAAAAATTACCAACAGAATTCGTTCCTGGCTCCTTCCCCGGTGGAGTTGTGCATGGGGTGTCTGTGGAACATTTTGTCACCGGCCGAGTCCAAAATTCAGCGTTTCCCCATCTCAGCCCAGAAAGCAGGTAGAACAACTTTTGTGGTGTCTTTCAGATGCCTACCGGAGCAATGTAAAAACTACCAGGAGAACTCCTGTCTGGCACCTTCCCCGGTGGAATTGTGCATGGGGTGTGTTTGGAACATTTTGTCACCGGCCGAGTCCAAAATTCAGCGATTCCCCATCTCAGCCCAGAAAGCAGGTAGAACAACTTTTCTGGTGTCTTTCAGATGCCTACCAAGGTAGTGTAAAAACTACCAGGAGAACTCCTGTCTGGCACCTTCCGTGGTGGAGTTGTGCATGGGGTGTGTTTGGAACATTTTGTCACCAGCCGACTCCAAAATTCAGCGGTTCCCCATCTCAGCCCACAAAGCAGGTAGAACAACTTTTGTGGTGCCTTTCAGCTGCCTACCAAGGTAGTGTAAAAACTACCAAGAGAACTCCTGTCTGGCACCTTCCCCGGTGGAGTTGTGCATGGGGTGTGTTTGGAACATTTTGTCACCAGCCGAGTCCAAAATTCAGCGGTTCCCCATCTCAGCCCAGAAAGCAGGTAGAACAAGTTTTGTGGTGCCTTTCAGCTGCCTACCAAGGTAGTGTAAAAACTACCAAGAGAACTCCTGTCTGGCACCTTCCCCGGTGGAGTTGTGCATGGGGTGTGTTTGGAACATTTTGTCACCGGCCGAGTCCAAAATTCAGCGGTTCCCCATCTCAGCCCAGAAAGCAGGTAGAACAAGTTTTGTGGTGTCTTTCAAATGCCTACCAAGGTAGTGTAAAAACTACCAGGAGAACTCCTGTCTGGCACCTTCCCCGGTGGAGTTGTGCATGCGGTGTGTTTGGAACATTTTGTCACCAGCCGACTCCAAAATTCAGCGGTTCCCCATCTCAGCCCAGAAAGCAGGTACAAGAACTTTTGTGGTGTCTTTCTGATGCCTACCAAGGTAGTGTAAAAACTACCAACAGAATTCGTTCCTGGCACCTTCCCCGGTGGAGTTGTGCATGGGGTGTGTTTGGAACATTTTGTCACCGGCCGACTCCAAAATTCAGCGGTTCCCCATCTCAGCCCAGAAAGCAGGTAGAACAACTTTTGTGGTGTCTTTCAGATGCCTACCAAGGTAGTGTAAAAACTACCAGGAGAACTCCTGTCTGGCACCTTCCCCGGTGGAGTTGTGCATGGGGTGTGTTTGGAACATTTTGTCACCAGCCGAGTCCAAAATTCAGCGTTTCCCCATCTCAGCCCAGAAAGCAGGTAGAACAACTTTTGTGGTGTCTTTCAGCTGCCTACCGGAGCAATGTAAAAACTACCAGGAGAACTCCTGTCTGGCACCTTCCGTGGTGGAGTTGTGCATGGGGTGTGTTTGGAACATTTTGTCACCAGCCGAGTCCAAAATTCAGCGGTTCCCCATCTCAGCCCAGAAAGCAGGTAGAACAACTTTTGTGGTGCCTTTTAGATGCCTACCAAGGTAGTGTAAAAACTACTAAGAGAACTCCTGTCTGGCACCTTCCCCGGTGGAGTTGTGCATGGGGTGTGTTTGGAACATTTTGTCACCGGCCGACTCCAAAATTCAGCGTTTCCCCATCTCAGCCCAGAAAGCAGGAAGAACAACTTTTGTGGTGCCTTTCAAATGCCTACCAAGGTAGTGTAAAAACTACCAAAAGAATTCGTTCCTGGCACCTTCCCCGGTGGAGTTGTGCATGGGGTGTGTTTGGAACATTTTGTCACCGGCCGAGTCCAAAATTCAGCGTTTCCCCATCTCAGCCCAGAAAGCAGGTAGAACAACTTTTGTGGTGTCTTTCAGATGCCTACCGGAGCAATGTAAAAACTACCAGGAGAACTCCTGTCTGGCACCTTCCATGGTGGAGTTGAGCATGGGGTGTGTTTGGAACATTTTGTCACCAGCCGAGTCCAAAATTCAGCGGTTCCCCATCTCAGCCCAGAAAGCAGGTAGAACAACTTTTGTGGTGCCTTTTAGATGCCTACCAAGGTAGTGTAAAAACTACTAAGAGAACTCCTGTCTGGCACCTTCCCCGGTGGAGTTGTGCATGGGGTGTGTTTGGAACATTTTGTCACCGGCCGACTCCAAAATTCAGCGTTTCCCCATCTCAGCCCAGAAAGCAGGAAGAAAAACTTTTGTGGTGCCTTTCAAATGCCTACCAAGGTAGTGTAAAAACTACCAAAAGAATTCGTTCCTGGCACCTTCCCCGGTGGAGTTGTGCATGGGGTGTGTTTGGAACATTTTGTCACCGGCCGAGTCCAAAACTCAGCGTTTCCCCATCTCAGCCCAGAAAGCAGGAAGAACAACTTTTGTGGTGCCTTTCAGATGCCTACCAAGGTAGTGTAAAAACTACCAGGAGAACTCCTGTCTGGCACCTTCCGTGGTGGAGTTGTGCATGGGGTGTGTTTGGAACATTTTGTCACCGGCCGAGTCCAAAATTCAGCGTTTCCCCATCTCAGCCCAGAAAGCAGGTACAACAACTTTTGTGGTGTCTTTCAGATGCCTACCAAGGTAGTGTAAAAACTACCAAAAGAATTCGTTCCTGGCACCTTCCGTGGTGGAGTTGTGCATGGGGTGTGTTTGGAACATTTTGTCACCGGCCGACTCCAAAATTCAGCGGTTCCCCATCTCAGCCCAGAAAGCAGGTAGAACAAGTTTTGTGGTGTCTTTCAGCTGCCTACCAAGGTAGTGTAAAAACTACCAGGAGAACTCCTGTCTGGCACCTTCCCCGGTGGAGTTGTGCATGCGGTGTGTTTGGAACATTTTGTCACCAGCCGACTCCAAAATTCAGCGGTTCCCCATCTCAGCCCAGAAAGCAGGTACAACAACTTTTGTGGTGTCTTTCTGATGCCTACCAAGGTACTGTAAAAACTACCAACAGAATTCGTTCCTGGCACCTTCCCCGGTGGAGTTGTGCATGGGGTGTGTTTGGAACATTTTGTCACCGGCCGAGTCCAAAATTCAGCGGTTCCCCATCTCAGCCCAGAAAGCAGGTAGAACAACTTTTGTTGTGTCTTTCAGATGCCTACCAAGGTAGTGTAAAAACTACCAGGAGAACTCCTGTCTGGCACCTTCCCCGGTGGAGTTGTGCATGGGGTGTGTTTGGAACATTTTGTCACCAGCCGACTCCAAAATTCAGCGTTTCCCCATCTCAGCCCAGAAAGCAGGTACAACAACTTTTGTGGTGCCTTTCAGATGCCTACCAAGGTAGCAATGTAAAAACTACCAGGAGAACTCCTGTCTGGCTCCTTCCCCGGTGGAGTTGTACATGGGGTGTGTTTGGAACATTTTGTCACCAGCCGAGTCCAAAATTCAGCGGTTCCCCATCTCAGCCCACAAAGCAGGTACAACAACTTTTCTTGTGCCTTTCAGCTGCCTACCAAGGTAGTGTAAAAACTACCAACAGAATTCGTTCCTGGCACCTTCCCCGGTGGAGTTGTGCATGGGGTGTCTGTGGAACATTTTGTCACCGGCCGAGTCCAAAATTCAGCGGTTCCCCATCTCAGCCCAGAAAGCAGGTAGAACAACTTTTGTGGTGTCTTTCAGATGCCTACCGGAGCAATGTAAAAACTACCAGGAGAACTCCTGTCTGGCACCTTCCCCGGTGGAGTTGTGCATGGGGTGTGTTTGGAACATTTTGTCACCAGCCGACTCCAAAATTCAGCGATTCCCCATCTCAGCCCAGAAAGCAGGTAGAACAACTTTTGTGGTGTCTTTCAGATGCCTACCAAGGTAGTGTAAAAACTACCAGGAGAACTCCTGCCTGGCACCTTCCCCGGTGGAGTTGTGCATGGGGTGTGTTTGGAACATTTTGTCACCGGCCGAGTCCAAAATTCAGCGATTCCCCATCTCAGCCCAGAAAGCAGGTAGAACAACTTTTGTGGTGTCTTTCAGATGCCTACCAAGGTAGTGTAAAAACTACCAGGAGAACTCCTGTCTGGCACCTTCCGTGGTGGAGTTGTGCATGGGGTGTGTTTGGAACATTTTGTCACCAGCCGACTCCAAAATTCAGCGGTTCCCCATCTCAGCCCAGAAAGCAGGTAGAACAACTTTTGTGCTGTCTTTTAGATGCCTACCAAGGTAGTGTAAAAACTACCAACAGAATTCGTTCCTGGCACCTTCCCCGGTGGAGTTGTGCATGGGGTGTGTTTGGAACATTTTGTCACCAGCCGAGTCCAAAATTCAGCGGTTCCCCATCTCAGCCCAGAAAGCAGGTACAACAACTTTTGTGGTGCCTTTCAGATGCCTACCAAGGTAGTGTAAAAACTACCAAGAGAACTCCTGTCTGGCACCTTCCCCGGTGGAGTTGTGCATGGGGTGTGTTTGGAACATTTTGTCACCGGCCGACTCCAAAATTCAGCGTTTCCCCATCTCAGCCCACAAAGCAGGTACAACAACTTTTCTTGTGCCTTTCAGCTGCCTACCAAGGTAGTGTAAAAACTACCAAAAGAATTCGTTCCTGGCACCTTCCCCGGTGGAGTTGTGCATGGGGTGTGTTTGGAACATTTTGTCACCGGCCGAGTCCAAAATTCAGCGATTCCCCATCTCAGCCCAGAAAGCAGGTAGAACAAGTTTTGTGGTGTCTTTCAAATGCCTACCAAGGTAGTGTAAAAACTACCAGGAGAACTCCTGTCTGGCACCTTCCGTGGTGGAGTTGTGCATGGGGTGTGTTTGGAACATTTTGTCACCGGCCGACTCCAAAATTCAGCGGTTCCCCATCTCAGCCCAGAAAGCAGGTACAACAACTTTTGCTGTGCCTTTCAGCTGCCTACCAAGGTAGTGTAAAAACTACCAAAAGAATTCGTTCCTGGCACCTTCCCCGGTGGAGTTGTGCATGGGGTGTGTTTGGAACATTTTGTCACCGGCCGACTCCAAAATTCAGCGTTTCCCCATCTCAGCCCAGAAAGCAGGTACAACAACTTTTGTGGTGTCTTTCAGATGCCTACCGGAGCAATGTAAAAACTACCAGGAGAACTCCTGTCTGGCACCTTCCCCGGTGGAGTTGTGCATGGGGTGTGTTTGGAACATTTTGTCACCGGCCGAGTCCAAAATTCAGCGTTTCCCCATCTCAGCCCAGAAAGCAGGTAGAACAAGTTTTGTGGTGTCTTTCAAATGCCTACCAAGGTAGTGTAAAAACTACCGAGAGAACTCCTGTCTGGCACCTTCCCCGGTGGAGTTGTGCATGGGGTGTGTTTGGAACATTTTGTCAACGGCCGACTCCAAAATTCAGCGGTTCCCCATCTCAGCCAAGAAAGCAGGTACAACAACTTTTCTTCTGCCTTTCAGCTGCCTATCAAGGTAGTGTAAAAATTACCAACAGAATTCGTTCCTGGCTCCTTCCCCGGTGGAGTTGTGCATGGGGTGTCTGTGGAACATTTTGTCACCGGCCGAGTCCAAAATTCAGCGTTTCCCCATCTCAGCCCAGAAAGCAGGTAGAACAACTTTTGTGGTGTCTTTCAGATGCCTACCGGAGCAATGTAAAAACTACCAGGAGAACTCCTGTCTGGCACCTTCCCCGGTGGAATTGTGCATGGGGTGTGTTTGGAACATTTTGTCACCGGCCGAGTCCAAAATTCAGCGATTCCCCATCTCAGCCCAGAAAGCAGGTAGAACAACTTTTCTGGTGTCTTTCAGATGCCTACCAAGGTAGTGTAAAAACTACCAGGAGAACTCCTGTCTGGCACCTTCCCCGGTGGAGTTGTGCATGGGGTGTGTTTGGAACATTTTGTCACCAGCCGACTCCAAAATTCAGCGGTTCCCCATCTCAGCCCACAAAGCAGGTAGAACAACTTTTGTGGTGCCTTTCAGCTGCCTACCAAGGTAGTGTAAAAACTACTAAGAGAACTCCTGTCTGGCACCTTCCCCGGTGGAGTTGTGCATGGGGTGTGTTTGGAACATTTTGTCACCGGCCGACTCCAAAATTCAGCGTTTCCCCATCTCAGCCCAGAAAGCAGGAAGAACAACTTTTGTGGTGCCTTTCAGCTGCCTACCAAGGTAGTGTAAAAACTACCAACAGAATTCGTTCCTGGCACCTTCCCCGGTGGAGTTGTGCATGGGGTGTGTTTGGAACATTTTGTCACCGGCCGAGTCCAAAATTCAGCGGTTCCCCATCTCAGCCCAGAAAGCAGGTAGAACAACTTTTGTGGTGTCTTTCAAATGCCTACCAAGGTAGTGTAAAAACTACCAAGAGAACTCCTGTCTGGCACTTCCCCGGTGGAGTTGTGCATGGGGTGTGTTTGGAACATTTTGTCACCGGCCGAGTCCAAAATTCAGCGGTTCCCCATCTCAGCCCAGAAAGCAGGTAGAACAACTTTTGTGGTGTCTTTCAGATGCCTACCAAGGTAGTGTAAAAACTACCAGGAGAACTCCTATCTGGCACCTTCCGTGGTGGAGTTGTGCATGGGGTGTGTTTGGAACATTTTGTCACCGGCCGAGTCCAAAATTCAGCGGTTCCCCATCTCAGCCCAGAAAGCAGGTAGAACAACTTTTGTGGTGTCTTTCAGATGCCTACCAAGGTAGTGTAAAAACTACCAGGAGAACTCCTTTCTGGCACCTTCCCCGGTGGAGTTGTGCATGGGGTGTGTTTGGAACATTTTGTCACCGGCCGACTCCAAAATTCAGCGGTTCCCCATCTCAGCCCAGAAAGCAGGTAGAACAACTTTTGTGGTGCCTTTCAAATGCCTACCAAGGTAGTGTAAAAACTACCAGGAGAACTCCTGTCTGGCACCTTCCCCGGTGGAGTTGTGCATGGGGTGTGTTTAGAACATTTTGTCACCAGCCGACTCCAAAATTCAGCGTTTCCCCATCTCAGCCCAGAAAGCAGGTAGAACAACTTTTGTGGTGTCTTTCAGATGCCTACCAAGGTAGTGTAAAAACTACCAGGAGAACTCCTGTCTGGCACCTTCCCCGGTGGAGTTGTGCATGGGGTGTGTTTGGAACATTTTGACACCAGCCGACTCCAAAATTCAGCGTTTCCCCATCTCAGCCCAGAAAGCAGGTAGAACAACTTTTGTGGTGTCTTTCAGATGCCTACCAAGGTAGTGTAAAAACTACCAGGAGAACTCCTGTCTGGCACCTTCCCCGGTGGAGTTGTGCGTGGGGTGTGTTTGGAACATTTTGTCACCAGCCGAGTCCAAAATTCAGCGATTCCCCATCTCAGCCCAGAAAGCAGGTAGAACAAGTTTTGTGGTGCCTTTCAGCTGCCTACCAAGGTAGTGTAAAAACTACCAAGAGAACTCCTGTCTGGCACCTTCCCCGGTGGAGTTGTGCATGGGGTGTGTTTGGAACATTTTGTCACCGGCCGACTCCAAAATTCAGCGGTTCCCCATCTCAGCCCAGAAAGCTGGTACAACTTCTTTTCTTGTGCCTTTCAGCTGCCTACCAAGCTAGTGTAAAAACTACCAACAGAATTCGTTCCTGGCACCTTCCCCGGTGGAGTTGTACATGGGGTGTGTTTGGAACATTTTGTCACCAGCCGAGTCCAAAATTCAGCGTTTCCCCATCTCAGCCCAGAAAGCAGGTAGAACAACTTTTGTGGTGTCTTTCAGATGCCTACCAAGGTAGTGTAAAAACTACCAGGAGAACTCCTGTCTGGCACCTTCCCCGGTGGAGTTGTGCATGGGGTGTGTTTGGAACATTTTGTCACCAGCCGAGTCCAAAATTCAGCGTTTCCCCATCTCAGCCCAGAAAGCAGGTACAACAACTTTTGTGGTGTCTTTCAGCTGCCTACCGGAGCAATGTAAAAACTACCAGGAGAACTCCTGTCTGGCACCTTCCGTGGTGGAGTTGAGCATGGGGTGTGTTTGGAACATTTTGTCACCAGCCGACTCCAAAATTCAGCGGTTCCCCATCTCAGCCCAGAAAGCAGGTAGAACAACTTTTGTGGTGTCTTTCAGATGCCTACCAAGGTAGTGTAAAAACTACCAGGAGAACTCCTGTCTGGCACCTTCCGTGGTGGAGTTGTGCATGGGGTGTGTTTGGAACATTTTGTCACCGGCCGACTCCAAAATTCAGCGTTTCCCCATCTCAGCCCAGAAAGCAGGAAGAACAACTTTTGTGGTGCCTTTCAAATGCCTACCAAGGTAGTGTAAAAACTACCAAAAGAATTCGTTCCTGGCACCTTCCCCGGTGGAGTTGTGCATGGGGTGTGTTTGGAACATTTTGTCACCGGCCGAGTCCAAAATTCAGCGTTTCCCCATCTCAGCCCAGAAAGCAGGTAGAACAACTTTTGTGGTGTCTTTCAGATGCCTACCGGAGTAATGTAAAAACTACCAGGAGAACTCCTGTCTGGCACCTTCCGTGGTGGAGTTGAGCATGGGGTGTGTTTGGAACATTTTGTCACCAGCCGAGTCCAAAATTCAGCGGTTCCCCATCTCAGCCCAGAAAGCAGGTAGAACAACTTTTGTGGTGTCTTTCAGATGCCTACCAAGGTAGTGTAAAAACTACCAGGAGAACTCCTGTCTGCCATCTTCGCTAGTGGAGTTGTGCATGGGGGGTGTTTGGAACATTTTGTCACCGGCCGACTCCAAAATTCAGCGTTTCCCCATCTCAGCCCAGAAAGCAGGAAGAAAAACTTTTGTGGTGCCTTTCAAATGCCTACCAAGGTAGTGTAAAAACTACCAAAAGAATTCGTTCCTGGCACCTTCCCCGGTGGAGTTGTGCATGGGGTGTGTTTGGAACATTTTGTCACCGGCCGACTCCAAAATTCAGCGTTTCCCCATCTCAGCCCAGAAAGCAGGAAGAACAACTTTTGTGGTGCCTTTCAGATGCCTACCAAGGTAGTGTAAAAACTACCAGGAGAACTCCTGTCTGGCACCTTCCCCGGTGGAGTTGTGCATGCGGTGTGTTTGGAACATTTTGTCACCAGCCGACTCCAAAATTCAGCGGTTCCCCATCTCAGCCCAGAAAGCAGGTACAACAACTTTTGTGGTGTCTTTCTGATGCCTACCAAGGTAGTGTAAAAACTACCAACAGAATTCGTTCCTGGCACCTTCCCCGGTGGAGTTGTGCATGGGGTGTGTTTGGAACATTTTGTCACCGGCCGACTCCAAAATTCAGCGGTTCCCCATCTCAGCCCAGAAAGCAGGTAGAACAACTTTTGTGGTGTCTTTCAGATGCCTACCAAGGTAGTGTAAAAACTACCAGGAGAACTCCTGTCTGGCACCTTCCCCGGTGGAGTTGTACATGGGGTGTGTTTGGAACATTTTGTCACCAGCCGAGTCCAAAATTCAGCGGTTCCCCATCTCAGCCCACAAAGCAGGTACAACAACTTTTCTTGTGCCTTTCAGCTGCCTACCAAGGTAGTGTAAAAACTACCAACAGAATTCGTTCCTGGCACCTTCCCCGGTGGAGTTGTGCATGGGGTGTCTGTGGAACATTTTGTCACCGGCCGAGTCCAAAATTCAGCGGTTCCCCATCTCAGCCCAGAAAGCAGGTAGAACAACTTTTGTGGTGTCTTTCAGATGCCTACCGGAGCAATGTAAAAACTACCAGGAGAACTCCTGTCTGGCACCTTCCCCGGTGGAGTTGTGCATGGGGTGTGTTTGGAACATTTTGTCACCAGCCGACTCCAAAATTCAGCGATTCCCCATCTCAGCCCAGAAAGCAGGTAGAACAACTTTTGTGGTGTCTTTCAGATGCCTACCAAGGTAGTGTAAAAACTACCAGGAGAACTCCTGCCTGGCACCTTCCCCGGTGGAGTTGTGCATGGGGTGTGTTTGGAACATTTTGTCACCGGCCGAGTCCAAAATTCAGCGATTCCCCATCTCAGCCCAGAAAGCAGGTACAACAACTTTTGTGGTGTCTTTCAGATGCCTACCAAGGTAGTGTAAAAACTACCAAGAGAACTCCTGTCTGGCACCTTCCGTGGTGGAGTTGTGCATGGGGTGTGTTTGGAACATTTTGTCACCGGCCGACTCCAAAATTCAGCGGTTCCCCATCTCAGCCCAGAAAGCAGGTAGAACAAGTTTTGTGGTGCCTTTCAAATGCCTACCAAGGTAGTGTAAAAACTACCAGGAGAACTCCTGTCTGGCACCTTCCCCGGTGGAGTTGTGCATGCGGTGTGTTTGGAACATTTTGTCACCAGCCGACTCCAAAATTCAGCGGTTCCCCATCTCAGCCCAGAAAGCAGGTACAACAACTTTTGTGGTGTCTTTCAGATGCCTACCAAGGTAGTGTAAAAACTACCAGGAGAACTCCTGTCTGGCACCTTCCCCGGTGGAGTTGTGCATGGGGTGTGTTTGGAACATTTTGTCACCGGCCGACTCCAAAATTCAGCGTTTCCCCATCTCAGCCCAGAAAGCAGGAAGAAAAACTTTTGTGGTGCCTTTCAAATGCCTACCAAGGTAGTGTAAAAACTACCAAAAGAATTCGTTCCTGGCACCTTCCCCGGTGGAGTTGTGCATGGGGTGTGTTTGGAACATTTTGTCACCGGCCGACTCCAAAATTCAGCGTTTCCCCATCTCAGCCCAGAAAGCAGGAAGAACAACTTTTGTGGTGCCTTTCAGATGCCTACCAAGGTAGTGTAAAAACTACCAGGAGAACTCCTGTCTGGCACCTTCCCCGGTGGAGTTGTGCATGCGGTGTGTTTGGAACATTTTGTCACCAGCCGACTCCAAAATTCAGCGGTTCCCCATCTCAGCCCAGAAAGCAGGTACAACAACTTTTGTGGTGTCTTTCTGATGCCTACCAAGGTAGTGTAAAAACTACCAACAGAATTCGTTCCTGGCACCTTCCCCGGTGGAGTTGTGCATGGGGTGTGTTTGGAACATTTTGTCACCGGCCGACTCCAAAATTCAGCGGTTCCCCATCTCAGCCCAGAAAGCAGGTACAACAACTTTTGTGGTGTCTTTCTGATGCCTACCAAGGTACTGTAAAAACTACCAACAGAATTCGTTCCTGGCTCCTTCCCCGGTGGAGTTGTACATGGGGTGTGTTTGGAACATTTTGTCACCAGCCGAGTCCAAAATTCAGCGGTTCCCCATCTCAGCCCACAAAGCAGGTACAACAACTTTTCTTGTGCCTTTCAGCTGCCTACCAAGGTAGTGTAAAAACTACCAACAGAATTCGTTCCTGGCACCTTCCCCGGTGGAGTTGTGCATGGGGTGTCTGTGGAACATTTTGTCACCGGCCGAGTCCAAAATTCAGCGGTTCCCCATCTCAGCCCAGAAAGCAGGTAGAACAACTTTTGTGGTGTCTTTCAGATGCCTACCGGAGCAATGTAAAAACTACCAGGAGAACTCCTGTCTGGCACCTTCCCCGGTGGAGTTGTGCATGGGGTGTGTTTGGAACATTTTGTCACCAGCCGACTCCAAAATTCAGCGATTCCCCATCTCAGCCCAGAAAGCAGGTAGAACAACTTTTGTGGTGTCTTTCAGATGCCTACCAAGGTAGTGTAAAAACTACCAGGAGAACTCCTGCCTGGCACCTTCCCCGGTGGAGTTGTGCATGGGGTGTGTTTGGAACATTTTGTCACCGGCCGAGTCCAAAATTCAGCGATTCCCCATCTCAGCCCAGAAAGCAGGTACAACAACTTTTGTGGTGTCTTTCAGATGCCTACCAAGGTAGTGTAAAAACTACCAAGAGAACTCCTGTCTGGCACCTTCCGTGGTGGAGTTGTGCATGGGGTGTGTTTGGAACATTTTGTCACCGGCCGACTCCAAAATTCAGCGGTTCCCCATCTCAGCCCAGAAAGCAGGTAGAACAAGTTTTGTGGTGTCTTTCAAATGCCTACCAAGGTAGTGTAAAAACTACCAGGAGAACTCCTGTCTGGCACCTTCCCCGGTGGAGTTGTGCATGCGGTGTGTTTGGAACATTTTGTCACCAGCCGACTCCAAAATTCAGCGGTTCCCCATCTCAGCCCAGAAAGCAGGTACAACAACTTTTGTGGTGTCTTTCTGATGCCTACCAAGGTAGTGTAAAAACTACCAACAGAATTCGTTCCTGGCACCTTCCCCGGTGGAGTTGTGCATGGGGTGTGTTTGGAACATTTTGTCACCGGCCGAGTCCAAAATTCAGCGTTTCCCCATCTCAGCCCAGAAAGCAGGTAGAACAACTTTTGTGGTGTCTTTCAGATGCCTACCGGAGCAATGTAAAAACTACCAGGAGAACTCCTGTCTGGCACCTTCCCCGGTGGAGTTGTGCAGGGGGTGTGTTTGGAACATTTTGTCACCAGCCGAGTCCAAAATTCAGCGTTTCCCCATCTCAGCCCAGAAAGCAGGAAGAACAACTTTTGTGGTGTCTTTCAGCTGCCTACCGGAGCAATGTAAAAACTACCAGGAGAACTCCTGTCTGGCACCTTCCGTGGTGGAGTTGTGCATGGGGTGTGTTTGGAACATTTTGTCACCAGCCGAGTCCAAAATTCAGCGGTTCCCCATCTCAGCCCAGAAAGCAGGTAGAACAACTTTTGTGGTGCCTTTTAGATGCCTACCAAGGTAGTGTAAAAACTACTAAGAGAACTCCTGTCTGGCACCTTCCCCGGTGGAGTTGTGCATGGGGTGTGTTTGGAACATTTTGTCACCGGCCGACTCCAAAATTCAGCGTTTCCCCATCTCAGCCCAGAAAGCAGGAAGAACAACTTTTGTGGTGCCTTTCAAATGCCTACCAAGGTAGTGTAAAAACTACCAAAAGAATTCGTTCCTGGCACCTTCCCCGGTGGAGTTGTGCATGGGGTGTGTTTGGAACATTTTGTCACCGGCCGAGTCCAAAATTCAGCGTTTCCCCATCTCAGCCCAGAAAGCAGGTAGAACAACTTTTGTGGTGTCTTTCAGATGCCTACCGGAGCAATGTAAAAACTACCAGGAGAACTCCTGTCTGGCACCTTCCATGGTGGAGTTGAGCATGGGGTGTGTTTGGAACATTTTGTCACCAGCCGAGTCCAAAATTCAGCGGTTCCCCATCTCAGCCCAGAAAGCAGGTAGAACAACTTTTGTGGTGCCTTTTAGATGCCTACCAAGGTAGTGTAAAAACTACTAAGAGAACTCCTGTCTGGCACCTTCCCCGGTGGAGTTGTGCATGGGGTGTGTTTGGAACATTTTGTCACCGGCCGACTCCAAAATTCAGCGTTTCCCCATCTCAGCCCAGAAAGCAGGAAGAAAAACTTTTGTGGTGCCTTTCAAATGCCTACCAAGGTAGTGTAAAAACTACCAAAAGAATTCGTTCCTGGCACCTTCCCCGGTGGAGTTGTGCATGGGGTGTGTTTGGAACATTTTGTCACCGGCCGAGTCCAAAACTCAGCGTTTCCCCATCTCAGCCCAGAAAGCAGGAAGAACAACTTTTGTGGTGCCTTTCAGATGCCTACCAAGGTAGTGTAAAAACTACCAGGAGAACTCCTGTCTGGCACCTTCCCCGGTGGAGTTGTGCAGGGGGTGTGTTTGGAACATTTTGTCACCGGCCGAGTCCAAAATTCAGCGTTTCCCCATCTCAGCCCAGAAAGCAGGTACAACAACTTTTGTGGTGTCTTTCAGATGCCTACCAAGGTAGTGTAAAAACTACCAAAAGAATTCGTTCCTGGCACCTTCCGTGGTGGAGTTGTGCATGGGGTGTGTTTGGAACATTTTGTCACCGGCCGACTCCAAAATTCAGCGGTTCCCCATCTCAGCCCAGAAAGCAGGTAGAACAAGTTTTGTGGTGTCTTTCAAATGCCTACCAAGGTAGTGTAAAAACTACCAGGAGAACTCCTGTCTGGCACCTTCCCCGGTGGAGTTGTGCATGCGGTGTGTTTGGAACATTTTGTCACCAGCCGACTCCAAAATTCAGCGGTTCCCCATCTCAGCCCAGAAAGCAGGTACAACAACTTTTGTGGTGTCTTTCTGATGCCTACCAAGGTACTGTAAAAACTACCAACAGAATTCGTTCCTGGCACCTTCCCCGGTGGAGTTGTGCATGGGGTGTGTTTGGAACATTTTGTCACCGGCCGACTCCAAAATTCAGCGTTTCCCCATCTCAGCCCAGAAAGCAGGTAGAACAACTTTTGTGGTGCCTTTCAGATGCCTACCAAGGTAGCAATGTAAAAACTACCAGGAGAACTCCTGTCTGGCTCCTTCCCCGGTGGAGTTGTACATGGGGTGTGTTTGGAACATTTTGTCACCAGCCGAGTCCAAAATTCAGCGGTTCCCCATCTCAGCCCACAAAGCAGGTACAACAACTTTTCTTGTGCCTTTCAGCTGCCTACCAAGGTAGTGTAAAAACTACCAACAGAATTCGTTCCTGGCACCTTCCCCGGTGGAGTTGTGCATGGGGTGTCTGTGGAACATTTTGTCACCGGCCGAGTCCAAAATTCAGCGGTTCCCCATCTCAGCCCAGAAAGCAGGTAGAACAACTTTTGTGGTGTCTTTCAGATGCCTACCGGAGCAATGTAAAAACTACCAGGAGAACTCCTGTCTGGCACCTTCCCCGGTGGAGTTGTGCATGGGGTGTGTTTGGAACATTTTGTCACCAGCCGACTCCAAAATTCAGCGATTCCCCATCTCAGCCCAGAAAGCAGGTAGAACAACTTTTGTGGTGTCTTTCAGATGCCTACCAAGGTAGTGTAAAAACTACCAGGAGAACTCCTGCCTGGCACCTTCCCCGGTGGAGTTGTGCATGGGGTGTGTTTGGAACATTTTGTCACCGGCCGAGTCCAAAATTCAGCGATTCCCCATCTCAGCCCAGAAAGCAGGTAGAACAACTTTTGTGGTGTCTTTCAGATGCCTACCAAGGTAGTGTAAAAACTACCAGGAGAACTCCTGTCTGGCACCTTCCCCGGTGGAGTTGTGCATGGGGTGTGTTTGGAACATTTTGTCACCAGCCGACTCCAAAATTCAGCGGTTCCCCATCTCAGCCCACAAATCAGGTAGAACAACTTTTGTGGTGCCTTTCAGCTGCCTACCAAGGTAGTGTAAAAACTACCAAGAGAACTCCTGTCTGGCACCTTCCCCGGTGGAGTTGTGCAGGGGGTGTGTTTGGAACATTTTGTCACCGGCCGACTCCAAAATTCAGCGGTTCCCCATCTCAGCCCAGAAAGCAGGTAGAACAACTTTTGTGGTGTCTTTCAGATGCCTACCGGAGCAATGTAAAGACTACCAGGAGAACTCTTGTCTGGCACCTTCCCCGGTGGAGTTGTGCAGGGGGTGTGTTTGGAACATTTTGTCACCAGCCGACTCCAAAATTCAGCGGTTCCCCATCTCAGCCCAGAAAGCAGGTAGAACAACTTTTGTGGTGTCTTTCAGATGCCTGCCAAGGTAGTGTAAAAACTACCAGGAAGAACTCCTGTCTGGCACCTTCCCCGGTGGAGTTGTGCATGGGGTGTGTTTGGAACATTTTGTCACCGGCCGACTCCAAAATTCAGCGTTTCCCCATCTCAGCCCAGAAAGCAGGTAGAACAACTTTTGTGGTGTCTTTCAGATGCCTACCAAGGTAGTGTAAAAACTACCAGGAGAACTCCTGTCTGGCACCTTCCGTGGTGGAGTTGTGCATGGGGTGTGTTTGGAACATTTTGTCACCGGCCGACTCCAAAATTCAGCGGTTCCCCATCTCAGCCCAGAAAGCAGGTAGAACAAGTTTTGTGGTGTCTTTCAAATGCCTACCAAGGTAGTGTAAAAACTACCAGGAGAACTCCTGTCTGGCACCTTCCCCGGTGGAGTTGTGCATGCGGTGTGTTTGGAACATTTTGTCACCAGCCGACTCCAAAATTCAGCGGTTCCCCATCTCAGCCCAGAAAGCAGGTACAACAACTTTTGTGGTGTCTTTCTGATGCCTACCAAGGTAGTGTAAAAACTACCAACAGAATTCGTTCCTGGCACCTTCCCCGGTGGAGTTGTGCATGGGGTGTGTTTGGAACATTTTGTCACCGGCCGACTCCAAAATTCAGCGGTTCCCCATCACAGCCCAGAAAGCAGGTAGAACAACTTTTGTGGTGTCTTTCAAATGCCTACCAAGGTAGTGTAAAAACTACCAGGAGAACTCCTGTCTGGCACCTTCCCCGGTGGAGTTGTGCATGGGGTGTGTTTGGAACATTTTGTCACCAGCCGACTCCAAAATTCAGCGTTTCCCCATCTCAGCCCAGAAAGCAGGTAGAACAACTTTTGTGGTGCCTTTCAGCTGCCTACCAAGGTAGTGTAAAAACTACCAACAGAATTCGTTCCTGGCACCTTCCCCGGTGGAGTTGTGCATGGGGTGTGTTTGGAACATTTTGTCACCAGCCGAGTCCAAAATTCAGCGTTTCCCCATCTCAGCCCAGAAAGCAGGAAGAACAACTTTTGTGGTGTCTTTCAGATGCCTACCAAGGTAGTGTAAAAACTACCAGGAGAACTCCTGCCTGGCACCTTCCCCGGTGGAGTTGTGCATGGGGTGTGTTTGGAACATTTTGTCACCAGCCGAGTCCAAAATTCAGCGTTTCCCCATCTCAGCCCACAAAGCAGGTAGAACAACTTTTGTGGTGCCTTTCAGATGCCTACCAAGGTAGTGTAAAAACTACCAGGAGAACTCCTGTCTGGCACCTTCCCCGGTGGAGTTGTGCATGGGGTGTGTTTGGAACATTTTGTCACCGGCCGACTCCAAAATTCAGCGGTTCCCCATCTCAGCCCAGAAAGCAGGTAGAACAAGTTTTGTGGTGTCTTTCAAATGCCTACCAAGGTAGTGTAAAAACTACCAGGAGAACTCCTGTCTGGCACCTTCCCCGGTGGAGTTGTGCATGCGGTGTGTTTGGAACATTTTGTCACCAGCCGACTCCAAAATTCAGCGGTTCCCCATCTCAGCCCAGAAAGCAGGTACAACAACTTTTGTGGTGCCTTTCTGATGCCTACCAAGGTAGTGTAAAAACTACCAAGAGAACTCCTGTCTGGCACCTTCCCCGGTGGAGTTGTGCATGGGGTGTGTTTGGAACATTTTGTCACCGGCCGAGTCCAAAATTCAGCGTTTCCCCATCTCAGCCCAGAAAGCAGGTAGAACAACTTTTGTGGTGTCTTTCAGATGCCTACCGGAGCAATGTAAAAACTACCAGGAGAACTCTTGTCTGGCACCTTCCCCGGTGGAGTTGTGCATGGGGTGTGTTTGGAACATTTTGTCACCAGCCGACTCCAAAATTCAGCGGTTCCCCATCTCAGCCCAGAAAGCAGGTAGAACAACTTTTGTGGTGTCTTTCAGATGCCTGCCAAGGTAGTGCAAAAACTACCAGGAAGAACTCCTGTCTGGCACCTTCCCCGGTGGAGTTGTGCATGGGGTGTGTTTGGAACATTTTGTCACCGGCCGACTCCAAAATTCAGCGATTCCCCATCTCAGCCCAGAAAGCAGGTAGAACAACTTTTGTGGTGTCTTTCAGATGCCTACCAAGGTAGTGTAAAAACTACCAAAAGAATTCGTTCCTGGCACCTTCCGTGGTGGAGTTGTGCATGGGGTGTGTTTGGAACATTTTGTCACCAGCCGACTCCAAAATTCAGCGGTTCCCCATCTCAGCCCAGAAAGCAGGTACAACAACTTTTGTTGTGCCTTTCAGCTGCCTACCAAGGTAGTGTAAAAACTACCAGGAGAACTCCTGTCTGGCACCTTCCGTGGTGGAGTTGTGCATGGGGTGTGTTTGGAACATTTTGTCACCGGCCGAGTCCAAAATTCAGCGGTTCCCCATCTCAGCCCAGAAAGCAGGTAGAACAACTTTTGTGGTGTCTTTCAAATGCCTACCAAGGTAGTGTAAAAACTACCAGGAGAACTCCTGTCTGGCATCTTCCGTGGTGGAGTTGTGCATGGGGTGTGTTTGGAACATTTTGTCACCGGCCGAGTCCAAAATTCAGCGATTCCCCATCTCAGCCCAGAAAGCAGGTAGAACAACTTTTGTGGTGCCTTTCAGCTGCCTACCAAGGTAGTGTAAAAACTACTAAGAGAACTCCTGTCTGGCACCTTCCCCGGTGGAGTTGTGCATGGGGTGTGTTTGGAACATTTTGTCACCGGCCGAGTCCAAAATTCAGCGATTCCCCATCTCAGCCCAGAAAGCAGGTAGAACAACTTTTGTGGTGTCTTTCAGATGCCTACCAAGGTAGTGTAAAAACTACTAAGAGAACTCCTGTCTGGCACCTTCCGTGGTGGAGTTGTGCATGGGGTGGTTTTGGAACATTTTGTCACCAGCCGACTCCAAAATTCAGCGTTTCCCCATCTCAGCCCAGAAAGCAGGTACAACAACTTTTGTGGTGTCTTTCAAATGCCTACCAAGGTAGTGTAAAAACTACCAGGAGAACTCCTGTCTGGCACCTTCCGTGGTGGAGTTGTGCATGGGGTGTGTTTTGAACATTTTGTCACCGGCCGACTCCAAAATTCAGCGGTTCCCCATCTCAGCCCAGAAAGCAGGTAGAACAACTTTTGTGGTGTCTTTCAAATGCCTACCAAGGTAGTGTAAAAACTACCAGGAGAACTCCTGTCTGGCACCTTCCGTGGTGGAGTTGTGCATGGGGTGTGTTTTGAACATTTTGTCACCGGCCGAGTCCAAAATTCAGCGTTTCCCCATCTCAGCCCAGAAAGCAGGTAGAACAACTTTTGTGGTGCCTTTCAGCTGCCTACCAAGGTAGTGTAAAAACTACTAAGAGAACTCCTGTCTGGCACCTTCCCCGGTGGAGTTGTGCATGGGGTGTGTTTGGAACATTTTGTCACCGGCCGAGTCCAAAATTCAGCGATTGCCCATCTCAGCCCAGAAAGCAGGTAGAACAACTTCTGTGGTGTCTTTCAGATGCCTACCAAGGTAGTGTAAAAACTACCAGGAGAACTCCTGTCTGGCACCTTCCCCGGTGGAGTTGTGCATGGGGTGTGTTTGGAACATTTTGTCACCGGCCGAGTCCAAAATTCAGCGGTTCCCCATCTCAGCCCAGAAAGCAGGTAGAACAACTTTTGTGGTGCCTTTCAGCTGCCTACCAAGGTAGTGTAAAAACTACCAAGAGAACTCCTTTCTGGCACCTTCCCCGGTGGAGTTGTGCATGGGGTGTGTTTGGAACATTTTGTCACCGGCCGACTCCAAAATTCAGCGGTTCCCCATCTCAGCCCACAAAGCAGGTACAACAACTTTTCTTGTGCCTTTCAGCTGCCTACCAAGGTAGTGTAAAAACTACCAAAAGAATTCGTTCCTGGCACCTTCCCCGGTGGAGTTGTGCATGGGGTGTGTTTGGAACATTTTGTCACCGGCCGAGTCCAAAATTCAGCGGTTCCCCATCTCAGCCCAGAAAGCAGGTAGAACAAGTTTTGTGGTGTCTTTCAAATGCCTACCAAGGTAGTGTAAAAACTACCAGGAGAACTCCTGTCTGGCACCTTCCCCGGTGGAGTTGTGCATGGGGTGTGTTTGGAACATTTTGTCACCAGCCGAGTCCAAAATTCAGCGGTTCCCCATCTCAGCCCAGAAAGCAGGTAGAACAACTTTTGTGGTGCCTTTCAAATGCCTACCAAGGTAGTGTAAAAACTACCAGGAGAACTCCTGTCTGGCACCTTCCCCGGTGGAGTTGTGCATGGGGTGTGTTTAGAACATTTTGTCACCAGCCGACTCCAAAATTCAGCGTTTCCCCATCTCAGCCCAGAAAGCAGGTAGAACAACTTTTGTGGTGTCTTTCAGATGCCTACCAAGGTAGTGTAAAAACTACCAGGAGAACTCCTGTCTGGCACCTTCCCCGGTGGAGTTGTGCATGGGGTGTGTTTGGAACATTTTGTCACCGGCCGAGTCCAAAATTCAGCGTTTCCCCATCGCAGCCCAGAAAGCAGGTACAACAACTTTTGTGGTGTCTTTCAGATGCCTACCAAGGTAGTGTAAAAACTACCAAGAGAACTCCTGTCTGGCACCTTCCGTGGTGGAGTTGTGCATGGGGTGTGTTTGGAACATTTTGTCACCAGCCGAGTCCAAAATTCAGCGTTTCCCCATCTCAGCCCAGAAAGCAGGTAGAACAACTTTTGTGGTGCCTTTCAGCTGCCTACCAAGGTAGTGTAAAAACTACCAAGAGAACTCCTGTCTGGCACCTTCCGTGGTGGAGTTGTGCATGCGGTGTGTTTGGAACATTTTGTCACCAGCCGAGTCCAAAATTCAGCGGTTCCCCATCTCAGCCCACAAAGCTGGTACAACTTCTTTTCTTGTGCCTTTCAGCTGCCTACCAAGGTAGTGTAAAAACTACCAACAGAATTCGTTCCTGGCACCTTCCCCGGTGGAGTTGTGCATGGGGTGTGTTTGGAACATTTTGTCACCGGCCGACTCCAAAATTCAGCGTTTCCCCATCTCAGCCCAGAAAGCAGGTAGAACAACTTTTGTGGTGCCTTTCAAATGCCTACCAAGGTAGTGTAAAAACTACCAGGAGAACTCCTGTCTGGCACCTTCCCCGGTGGAGTTGTGCATGGGGTGTGTTTGGAACATTTTGTCACCAGCCGACTCCAAAATTCAGCGTTTCCCCATCTCAGCCCAGAAAGCAGGTAGAACAACTTTTGTGGTGCCTTTCAGATGCCTACCAAGGTAGCAATGTAAAAACTACCAGGAGAACTCCTGTCTGGCTCCTTCCCCGGTGGAGTTGTACATGGGGTGTGTTTGGAACATTTTGTCACCAGCCGAGTCCAAAATTCAGCGGTTCCCCATCTCAGCCCAGAAAGCAGGTAGAACAACTTTTGTGGTGCCTTTCAGCTGCCTACCAAGGTAGTGTAAAAACTACCAACAGAATTCGTTCCTGGCACCTTCCCCGGTGGAGTTGTGCATGGGGTGTGTTTGGAACATTTTGTCACCGGCCGAGTCCAAAATTCAGCGGTTCCCCATCTCAGCCCAGAAAGCAGGTAGAACAACTTTTGTGGTGTCTTTCAGATGCCTACCGGAGCAATGTAAAAACGACCAGGAGAACTCCTGTCTGGCACCTTCCCCGGTGGAGTTGTGCATGGGGTGTGTTTGGAACATTTTGTCACCAGCCGACTCCAAAATTCAGCGATTCCCCATCTCAGCCCAGAAAGCAGGTAGAACAACTTTTGTGGTGTCTTTCAGATGCCTACCAAGGTAGTGTAAAAACTACCAGGAGAACTCCTGCCTGGCCCCTTCCCCGGTGGAGTTGTGCATGGGGTGTGTTTGGAACATTTTGTCACCGGCCGAGTCCAAAATTCAGCGATTCCCCATCTCAGCCCAGAAAGCAGGTAGAACAACTTTTCTGGTGTCTTTCAGATGCCTACCAAGGTAGTGTAAAAACTACCAGGAGAACTCCTGTCTGGCACCTTCCCCGGTGGAGTTGTGCAGGGGGTGTGTTTGGAACATTTTGTCACCAGCCGACTCCAAAATTCAGCGGTTCCCCATCTCAGCCCAGAAAGCAGGTAGAACAACTTTTGTGGTGTCTTTCAAATGCCTACCAAGGTAGTGTAAAAACTACCAGGAGAACTCCTGTCTGGCACCTTCCGTGGTGGAGTTGTGCATGGGGTGTGTTTGGAACATTTTGTCACCGGCCGACTCCAAAATTCAGCGTTTCCCCATCTCAGCCCAGAAAGCAGGTAGAACAACTTTTGTGGTGTCTTTCAGATGCCTACCGGAGCAATGTAAAAACTACCAGGAGAACTCTTGTCTGGCACCTTCCCCGGTGGAGTTGTGCAGGGGGTGTGTTTGGAACATTTTGTCAACGGCCGACTCCAAAATTCAGCGGTTCCCCATCTCAGCCCAGAAAGCAGGTAGAACAACTTTTGTGGTGTCTTTCAGATGCCTACCAAGGTAGTGTAAAAACTACCAGGAAGAACTCCTGTCTGGCACCTTCCCCGGTGGAGTTGTGCATGGGGTGTGTTTGGAACATTTTGTCACCGGCCGAGTCCAAAATTCAGCGTTTCCCCATCTCAGCCCAGAAAGCAGGTAGAACAACTTTTGTGGTGTCTTTCAGATGCCTACCAAGGTAGTGTAAAAACTACCAGGAGAACTCCTGTCTGGCACCTTCCGTGGTGGAGTTGTGCATGGGGTGTGTTTGGAACATTTTGTCACCGGCCGACTCCAAAATTCAGCGGTTCCCCATCTCAGCCCAGAAAGCAGGTACAACAACTTTTGCTGTGCCTTTCAGCTGCCTACCAAGGTAGTGTAAAAACTACCAAAAGAATTCGTTCCTGGCACCTTACCCGGTGGAGTTGTGCATGGGGTGTGTTTGGAACATTTTGTCACCGGCCGACTCCAAAATTCAGCGTTTCCCCATCTCAGCCCAGAAAGCAGGTAGAACAACTTTTGTGGTGTCTTTCAGATGCCTACCAAGGTAGTGTAAAAACTACTAAGAGAACTCCTGTCTGGCACCTTCCCCGGTGGAGTTGTGCATGGGGTGTGTTTGGAACATTTTGTCAACGGCCGAGTCCAAAATTCAGCAGTTCCCCATCTCAGCCCAGAAAGCAGGTAGAACAACTTTTGTGGTGTCTTTCAGATGCCTACCGGAGCAATGTAAAAACTACCAGGAGAACTCCTGTCTGGCACCTTCCCCGGTGGAGTTGTGCAGGGGGTGTGTTTGGAACATTTTGTCACCGGCCGAGTCCAAAATTCAGCGGTTCCCCATCTCAGCCCACAAAGCAGGTAGAACAACTTTTGTGGTATCTTTCAGATGCCTACCAAGGTAGTGTAAAAACTACCAAGAGAACTCCTGTCTGGCACCTTCCGTGGTGGAGTTGTGCATGGGGTGTGTTTGGAACATTTTGTCACCAGCCGAGTCCAAAATTCAGCGTTTCCCCATCTCAGCCCAGAAAGCAGGTAGAACAACTTTTGTGGTGTCTTTCAAATGCCTACCAAGGTAGTGTAAAAACTACCAGGAGAACTCCTGCCTGGCACCTTCCGTGGTGGAGTTGTGCATGGGGTGTGTTTTGAACATTTTGTCACCGGCCGACTCCAAAATTCAGCGGTTCCCCATCTCAGCCCAGAAAGCAGGTAGAACAACTTTTGTGGTGTCTTTCAAATGCCTACCAAGGTAGTGTAAAAACTACCAGGAGAACTCCTGTCTGGCACCTTCCGTGGTGGAGTTGTGCATGGGGTGTGTTTTGAACATTTTGTCACCGGCCGAGTCCAAAATTCAGCGGTTCCCCATCTCAGCCCAGAAAGCAGGTAGAACAACTTTTGTGGTGCCTTTCAGCTGCCTACCAAGGTAGTGTAAAAACTACTAAGAGAACTCCTGTCTGACCTTCCCCGGTGGAGTTTTGCATGGGGTGTGTTTGGAACATTTTGTCACCGGCCGAGTCCAAAATTCAGCGATTCCCCATCTCAGCCCAGAAAGCAGGTAGAACAACTTCTGTGGTGTCTTTCAGATGCCTACCAAGGTAGTGTAAAAACTACCAGGAGAACTCCTGTCTGGCACCTTCCCCGGTGGAGTTGTGCATGGGGTGTGTTTGGAACATTTTGTCAACGGCCGAGTCCAAAATTCAGCGGTTCCCCATCTCAGCCCAGAAAGCAGGTAGAACAACTTTTGTGGTGTCTTTCAGATGCCTACCGGAGCAATGTAAAAACTACCAGGAGAACTCCTGTCTGGCACCTTCCCCGGTGGAGTTGTGCATGGGGTGTGTTTGGAACATTTTGTCACCGGCCGAGTCCAAAATTCAGCGGTTCCCCATCTCAGCCCAGAAAGCAGGTAGAACATCTTTTGTGGTATCTTTCAGATGCCTACCGGAGCAATGTAAAAACTACCAGGAGAACTCCTGTCTGGCACCTTCCCCGGTGGAGTTGTGCATGGGGTGTGTTTGGAACATTTTGTCAACGGCCGACTCCAAAATTCAGCGGTTCCCCATCTCAGCCCACAAAGCAGGTACAACAACTTTTCTTGTGCCTTTCAGCTGCCTACCAAGGTAGTGTAAAAACTATCAAGAGAACTCCTGTCTGGCACCTTCCCCGGTGGAGTTGTGCATGGGGTGTGTTTGGAACATTTTATCACCAGCCGAGTCCAAAATTCAGCGTTTCCCCATCTCAGCCCAGAAAGCAGGTAGAACAACTTTTGTGGTGTCTTTCAGATGCCTACCAAGGTAGTGTAAAAACTACTAAGAGAACTCCTGTCTGGCACCTTCCCCGGTGGAGTTGTGCATGGGGTGTGTTTGGAACATTTTGTCACCGGCCGAGTCCAAAATTCAGCGATTCCCCATCTCAGCCCAGAAAGCAGGTAGAACAACTTTTGTGGTGTCTTTCAGATGCCTACCAAGGTAGTGTAAAAACTACCAGGAGAACTCCTGTCTGGCACCTTCCGTGGTGGAGTTGTGCATGGGGTGTGTTTGGAACATTTTGTCACCGGCCGAGTCCAAAATTCAGCGGTTCCCCATCTCAGCCCAGAAAGCAGGTAGAACAACTTTTGTGGTGCCTTTCAGCTGCCTACCAAGGTAGTGTAAAAACTACCAAGAGAACTCCTGTCTGGCACCTTCCGTGGTGGAGTTGTGCATGGGGTGTGTTTGGAACATTTTGTCAACGGCCGACTCCAAAATTCAGCTGTTCCCCATCTCAGCCCAGAAAGCAGGTAGAACAACTTTTGTGGTGTCTTTCAGCTGCCTACCAAGGTAGTGTAAAAACTACCAAGAGAACTCCTGTCTGGCACCTTCCCCGGTGGAGTTGTGCAGGGGGTGTGTTTGGAACATTTTGTCACCGGCCGACTCCAAAATTCAGCGTTTCCCCATCTCAGCCCAGAAAGCAGGTAGAACAACTTTTGTGGTGTCTTTCAGATGCCTACCGGAGCAATGTAAAAACTACCAGGAGAACTCCTGTCTGGCACCTTCCCCGGTGGAGTTGTGCAGGGGGTGTGTTTGGAACATTTTGTCAACGGCCGTGTCCAAAATTCAGCGGTTCCCCATCTCAGCCCAGAAAGCAGGTAGAACATCTTTTGTGGTATCTTTCAGATGCCTACCGGAGCAATGTAAAAACTAACAGGAGAACTCCTGTCTGGCACCTTCCCCGGTGGAGTTGTGCAGGGGGTGTGTTTGGAACATTTTGTCACCAGCCGAGTCCAAAATTCAGCGGTTCCCCATCTCAGCCCAGAAAGCAGGTAGAACAACTTTTGTGGTGCCTTTCAGCTGCCTACCAAGGTAGTGTAAAAACTACCAACAGAATTCGTTCCTGGCACCTTCCCCGGTGGAGTTGTGCATGGGGTGTGTTTGGAACATTTTGTCACCAGCCGAGTCCAAAATTCAGCGTTTCCCCATCTCAGCCCAGAAAGCAGGTAGAACAACTTTTGTGGTGTCTTTCAGATACCTACCAAGGTAGTGTAAAAACTACTAAGAGAACTCCTGTCTGGCACCTTCCCCGGTGGAGTTGTGCATGGGGTGTGTTTGGAACATTTTGTCAACGGCCGAGTCCAAAATTCAGCGATTCCCCATCTCAGCCCAGAAAGCAGGTAGAACAACTTTTGTGGTGCCTTTCAGATGCCTACCAAGGTAGTGTAAAAACTACCAAGAGAACTCCTGTCTGGCACCTTCCCCGGTGGAGTTGTGCATGGGGTGTGTTTGGAACATTTTGTCACCGGCTGACTCCAAAATTCAGCGTTTCCCCATCTCAGCCCAGAAAGCAGGTAGAACAACTTTTGTGGTGTCTTTCAGATGCCTACCGGAGCAATGTAAAAACTACCAGGAGAACTCCTGTCTGGCACCTTCCCCGGTGGAGTTGTGCATGGGGTGTGTTTGGAACATTTTGTCACCAGCCGACTCCAAAATTCAGCGGTTCCCCATCTCAGCCCAGAAAGCAGGTACAACAACTTTTGTGGTGCCTTTCGGCTGCCTACCAAGGTAGTGTAAAAACTACCAAGAGAACTCCTGTCTGGCACCTTCCCCGGTGGAGTTGTGCATGGGGTGTGTTTGGAACATTTTGTCACCGGCCGACTCCAAAATTCAGCGGTTCCCCATCTCAGCCCAGAAAGCAGGTAGAACAACTTTTGTGGTGTCTTTCAAATGCCTACCAAGGTAGTGTAAAAACTACCAGGAGAACTCCTGTCTGGCACCTTCCGTGGTGGAGTTGTGCATGGGGTGTGTTTTGAACATTTTGTCACCGGCCGACTCCAAAATTCAGCGGTTCCCCATCTCAGCCCAGAAAGCAGGTAGAACAACTTTTGTGGTGCCTTTCAGCTGCCTACCAAGGTAGTGTAAAAACTACTAAGAGAACTCCTGTCTGGCACCTTCCCCGGTGGAGTTTTGCATGGGGTGTGTTTGGAACATTTTGTCACCGGCCGAGTCCAAAATTCAGCCATTCCCCATCTCAGCCCAGAAAGCAGGTAGAACAACTTCTGTGGTGTCTTTCAGATGCCTACCAAGGTAGTGTAAAAACTACCAGGAGAACTCCTGTCTGGCACCTTCCCCGGTGGAGTTGTGCATGGGGTGTGTTTGGAACATTTTGTCAACGGCCGACTCCAAAATTCAGCGGTTCCCCATCTCAGCCCAGAAAGCAGGTAGAACAACTTTTGTGGTGTCTTTCAGATGCCTACCGGAGCAATGTAAAAACTACCAGGAGAACTCCTGTCTGGCACCTTCCGTGGTGGAGTTGTGCATGGGGTGTGTTTGGAACATTTTGTCAATGGCCGACTCCAAAATTCAGCGGTTCCCCATCTCAGCCCACAAAGCAGGTACAACAACTTTTGTGGTGCCTTTCAGCTGCCTACCAAGGTAGTGTAAAAACTATCAAGAGAACTCCTGTCTGGCACCTTCCCCGGTGGAGTTGTGCATGGGGTGTGTTTGGAACATTTTGTCACCAGCCGAGTCCAAAATTCAGCGTTTCCCCATCTCAGCCCAGAAAGCAGGTAGAACAACTTTTGTGGTGTCTTTCAGATGCCTACCAAGGTAGTGTAAAAACTACTAAGAGAACTCCTGTCTGGCACCTTCCCCGGTGGAGTTGTGCATGGGGTGTGTTTGGAACATTTTGTCACCGGCCGAGTCCAAAATTCAGCGATTCCCCATCTCAGCCCAGAAAGCAGGTACAACAACTTTTGTGGTGTCTTTCAGATGCCTACCAAGGTAGTGTAAAAACTACCAAGAGAACTCCTGTCTGGCACCTTCCCCGGTGGAGTTGTGCATGGGGTGTGTTTGGAACATTTTGTCAACGGCCGACTCCAAAATTCAGCGGTTCCCCATCTCAGCCCAGAAAGCAGGTAGAACAACTTTTGTGGTGTCTTTCAGATGCCTACCAAGGTAGTGTAAAAACTACCAGGAGAACTCCTGTCTGGCACCTTCCCCGGTGGAGTTGTGCATGGGGTGTGTTTGGAACATTTTGTCACCAGCCGAGTCCAAAATTCAGCGGTTCCCCATCTCAGCCCAGAAAGCAGGTAGAACAACTTTTGTGGTGTCTTTCAGCTGCCTACCAAGGTAGTGTAAAAACTACCAAGAGAACTCCTGTCTGGCACCTTCCCCGGTGGAGTTGTGCATGGGGTGTGTTTGGAACATTTTGTCACCGGCCGACTCCAAAATTCAGCGGTTCCCCATCTCAGCCCAGAACGCAGGTAGAACAACTTTTGTGGTGCCTTTCAAATGCCTACCAAGGTAGTGTAAAAACTACCAGGAGAACTCCTGTCTGGCACCTTCCCCGGTGGAGTTGTGCAGGGGGTGTGTTTGGAACATTTTGTCAACGGCCGTGTCCAAAATTCAGCGGTTCCCCATCTCAGCCCAGAAAGCAGGTAGAACATCTTTTGTGGTATCTTTCAGATGCCTACCGGAGCAATGTAAAAACTACCAGGAGAACTCCTGTCTGGCACCTTCCCCGGTGGAGTTGTGCAGGGGGTGTGTTTGGAACATTTTGTCACCAGCCGACTCCAAAATTCAGCGGTTCCCCATCTCAGCCCAGAAAGCAGGTAGAACAACTTTTGTGGTGCCTTTCAGCTGCCTACCAAGGTAGTGTAAAAACTACCAACAGAATTCGTTCCTGGCACCTTCCCCGGTGGAGTTGTGCATGGGGTGTGTTTGGAACATTTTGTCACCAGCCGAGTCCAAAATTCAGCGTTTCCCCATCTCAGCCCAGAAAGCAGGAAGAACAACTTTTCTTGTGCCTTTCAGATGCCTACCAAGGTAGTGTAAAAACTACCAAGAGAACTCCTGTCTGGCACCTTCCCCGGTGGAGTTGTGCATGGAGTGTGTTTGGAACATTTTGTCACCGGCCGACTCCAAAATTCAGCGTTTCCCCATCTCAGCCCAGAAAGCAGGTAGAACAACTTTTGTGGTGTCTTTCAGATGCCTACCGGAGCAATGTAAAAACTACCAGGAGAACTCCTGTCTGGCACCTTCCGTGGTGGAGTTGTGCATGGGGTGTGTTTGGAACATTTTGTCACCAGCCGACTCCAAAATTCAGCGGTTCCCCATCTCAGCCCAGAAAGCAGGTACAACAACTTTTGTGGTGCCTTTCGGCTGCCTACCAAGGTAGTGTAAAAACTACCAAGAGAACTCCTGTCTGGCACCTTCCCCGGTGGAGTTGTGCATGGGGTGTGTTTGGAACATTTTGTCACCGGCCGACTCCAAAATTCAGCGGTTCCCCATCTCAGCCCAGAAAGCAGGTACAACAACTTTTGTCGTGTCTTTCAAATGCCTACCAAGGTAGTGTAAAAACTACCAGGAGAACTCCTGTCTGGCACCTTCCGTGGTGGAGTTGTGCATGGGGTGTGTTTTGAACATTTTGTCACCGGCCGAGTCCAAAATTCAGCGGTTCCCCATCTCAGCCCAGAAAGCAGGTAGAACAACTTTTGTGGTGTCTTTCAGATGCCTACCGGAGCAATGTAAAAACTACCAGGAGAACTCCTGTCTGGCACCTTCCCCGGTGGAGTTGTGCAGGGGGTGTGTTTGGAACATTTTGTCACCGGCCGAGTCCAAAATTCAGCGGTTCCCCATCTCAGCCCAGAAAGCAGGTAGAACATCTTTTGTGGTATCTTTCAGATGCCTACCGGAGCAATGTAAAAACTACCAGGAGAACTCCTGTCTGGCACCTTCCCCGGTGGAGTTGTGCAGGGGGTGTGTTTGGAACATTTTGTCACCAGCCGACTCCAAAATTCAGCGGTTCCCCATCTCAGCCCACAAAGCAGGTAGAACAACTTTTGTGGTGCCTTTCAGCTGCCTACCAAGGTAGTGTAAAAACTACCAAGAGAACTCCTGTCTGGCACCTTCCGTGGTGGAGTTGTGCATGGGGTGTGTTTGGAACATTTTGTCAATGGCCGACTCCAAAATTCAGCGGTTCCCCATCTCAGCCCACAAAGCAGGTACAACAACTTTTCTTGTGCCTTTCAGCTGCCTACCAAGGTAGTGTAAAAACTATCAAGAGAACTCCTGTCTGGCACCTTCCCCGGTGGAGTTGTGCATGGGGTGTGTTTGGAACATTTTGTCACCAGCCGAGTCCAAAATTCAGCGTTTCCCCATCTCAGCCCAGAAAGCAGGTAGAACAACTTTTGTGGTGTCTTTCAGATGCCTACCAAGGTAGTGTAAAAACTACTAAGAGAACTCCTGTCTGGCACCTTCCCCGGTGGAGTTGTGCATGGGGTGTGTTTGGAACATTTTGTCACCGGCCGAGTCCAAAATTCAGCGATTCCCCATCTCAGCCCAGAAAGCAGGTAGAACAACTTTTGTGGTGTCTTTCAGATGCCTACCAAGGTAGTGTAAAAACTACCAAGAGAACTCCTGTCTGGCACCTTCCCCGGTGGAGTTGTGCAGGGGGTGTGTTTGGAACATTTTGTCAACGGCCGACTCCAAAATTCAGCGGTTCCCCATCTCAGCCCAGAAAGCAGGTAGAACAACTTTTGTGGTGTCTTTCAGATGCCTACCAAGGTAGTGTAAAAACTACCAGGAGAACTCCTGTCTGGCACCTTCCCCGGTGGAGTTGTGCATGGGGTGTGTTTGGAACATTTTGTCAACGGCCGAGTCCAAAATTCAGCGGTTCCCCATCTCAGCCCACAAAGCAGGTACAACAACTTTTCTTGTGCCTTTCAGCTGCCTACCAAGGTAGTGTAAAAACTACCAACAGAATTCGTTCCTGGCACCTTCCCCGGTGGAGTTGTGCATGGGGTGTCTGTGGAACATTTTGTCACCGGCCGAGTCCAAAATTCAGCGGTTCCCCATCTCAGCCCAGAAAGCAGGAAGAACAACTTTTGTGGTGCCTTTCAGCTGCCTACCAAGGTAGTGTAAAAACTACCAGGAGAACTCCTGTCTGGCACCTTCCCCGGTGGAGTTGTGCAGGGGGTGTGTTTGGAACATTTTGTCACCAGCCGACTCCAAAATTCAGCGGTTCCCCATCTCAGCCCAGAAAGCAGGTAGAACAACTTTTGTGGTGTCTTTCAAATGCCTACCAAGGTAGTGTAAAAACTACCAGGAGAACTCCTGTCTGGCACCTTCCCCGGTGGAGTTGTGCATGGGGTGTGTTTGGAACATTTTGTCACCAGCCGACTCCAAAATTCAGCGTTTCCCCATCTCAGCCCAGAAAGCAGGTAGAACAACTTTTGTGGTGTCTTTCAGATGCCTACCAAGGTAGTGTAAAAACTACTAAGAGAACTCCTGCCTGGCACCTTCCCCGGTGGAGTTGTGCATGGGGTGTGTTTGGAACATTTTGTCACCGGCCGAGTCCAAAATTCAGCGGTTCCCCATCTCAGCCCAGAAAGCAGGTAGAACAACTTCTGTGGTGTCTTTCAGATGCCTACCAAGGTAGTGTAAAAACTACCAGGAGAACTCCTGTCTGGCACCTTCCCCGGTGGAGTTGTGCAGGGGGTGTGTTTGGAACATTTTGTCACCGGCCGAGTCCAAAATTCAGCGGTTCCCCATCTCAGCCCAGAAAGCAGGTAGAACATCTTTTGTGGTATCTTTCAGATGCCTACCGGAGCAATGTAAAAACTACCAGGAGAACTCCTGTCTGGCACCTTCCCCGGTGGAGTTGTACAGGGGGTGTGTTTGGAACATTTTGTCACCAGCCGACTCCAAAATTCAGCGGTTCCCCATCTCAGCCCACAAAGCAGGTAGAACAACTTTTGTGGTGCCTTTCAGCTGCCTACCAAGGTAGTGTAAAAACTACCAAGAGAACTCCTGTCTGGCACCTTCCGTGGTGGAGTTGTGCATGGGGTGTGTTTGGAACATTTTGTCAATGGCCGACTCCAAAATTCAGCGGTTCCCCATCTCAGCCCACAAAGCAGGTACAACAACTTTTCTTGTGCCTTTCAGCTGCCTACCAAGGTAGTGTAAAAACTATCAAGAGAACTCCTGTCTGGCACCTTCCCCGGTGGAGTTGTGCATGGGGTGTGTTTGGAACATTTTGTCACCAGCCGAGTCCAAAATTCAGCGTTTCCCCATCTCAGCCCAGAAAGCAGGTAGAACAACTTTTGTGGTGTCTTTCAGATGCCTACCAAGGTAGTGTAAAAACTACTAAGAGAACTCCTGTCTGGCACCTTCCCCGGTGGAGTTGTGCATGGGGTGTGTTTGGAACATTTTGTCACCGGCCGAGTCCAAAATTCAGCGATTCCCCATCTCAGCCCAGAAAGCAGGTAGAACAACTTTTGTGGTGTCTTTCAG
Source organism: Falco cherrug (assembly GCF_023634085.1). Lineage (NCBI taxonomy): Eukaryota > Metazoa > Chordata > Aves > Falconiformes > Falconidae > Falco > Falco cherrug. Next base: position 976,844 of record NW_026599434.1, read on the forward strand.
ATGCCTACCAAGGTAGTGTAAAAACTACCAAGAGAACTCCTGTCTGGCACCTTCCCCGGTGGAGTTGTGCAGGGGGTGTGTTTGGAACATTTTGTCAACGGCCGACTCCAAAATTCAGCGTTTCCCCATCTCAGCCCAGAAAGCAGGTAGAACAACTTTTGTGGTGTCTTTCAGATGCCTACCAAGGTAGTGTAAAAACTACCAGGAGAACTCCTGTCTGGCACCTTCCCCGGTGGAGTTGTGCATGGGGTGTGTTTGGAACATTTTGTCAACGGCCGACTCCAAAATTCAGCGGTTCCCCATCTCAGCCCACAAAGCAGGTACAACAACTTTTCTTGTGCCTTTCAGCTGCCTACCAAGGTAGTGTAAAAACTACCAACAGAATTCGTTCCTGGCACCTTCCCCGGTGGAGTTGTGCATGGGGTGTCTGTGGAACATTTTGTCACCAGCCGACTCCAAAATTCAGCGGTTCCCCATCTCAGCCCAGAAAGCAGGTAGAACAACTTTTGTGGTGTCTTTCAAATGCCTACCAAGGTAGTGTAAAAACTACCAGGAGAACTCCTGTCTGGCACCTTCCCCGGTGGAGTTGTGCATGGGGTGTGTTTGGAACATTTTGTCACCGGCCGACTCCAAAATTCAGCGGTTCCCCATCTCAGCCCAGAAAGCAGGTAGAACAACTTTTGTGGTGTCTTTCAGATGCCTACCAAGGTAGTGTAAAAACTACTAAGAGAACTCCTGTCTGGCACCTTCCCCGGTGGAGTTGTGCATGGGGTGTGTTTGGAACATTTTGTCACCGGCCGAGTCCAAAATTCAGCGGTTCCCCATCTCAGCCCAGAAAGCAGGTAGAACAACTTCTGTGGTGTCTTTCAGATGCCTACCAAGGTAGTGTAAAAACTACCAGGAGAACTCCTGTCTGGCACCTTCCCCGGTGGAGTTGTGCAGGGGGTGTGTTTGGAACATTTTGTCACCGGCCGAGTCCAAAATTCAGCGGTTCCCCATCTCAGCCCAGAAAGCAGGTAGAACATCTTTTGTGGTATCTTTCAGATGCCTACCGGAGCAATGTAAAAACTACCAGGAGAACTCCTGTCTGGCACCTTCCCCGGTGGAGTTGTGCAGGGGGTGTGTTTGGAACATTTTGTAACCAGCCGACTCCAAAATTCAGCGGTTCCCCATCTCAGCCCACAAAGCAGGTAGAACAACTTTTGTGGTGCCTTTCAGCTGCCTACCAAGGTAGTGTAAAAACTACCAAGAGAACTCCTGTCTGGCACCTTCCGTGGTGGAGTTGTGCATGGGGTGTGTTTGGAACATTTTGTCAATGGCCGACTCCAAAATTCAGCGGTTCCCCATCTCAGCCCACAAAGCAGGTACAACAACTTTTGTGGTGCCTTTCAGCTGCCTACCAAGGTAGTGTAAAAACTATCAAGAGAACTCCTGTCTGGCACCTTCCCCGGTGGAGTTGTGCATGGGGTGTGTTTGGAACATTTTGTCACCAGCCGAGTCCAAAATTCAGCGTTTCCCCATCTCAGCCCAGAAAGCAGGTAGAACAACTTTTGTGGTGTCTTTCAGATGCCTACCAAGGTAGTGTAAAAACTACTAAGAGAACTCCTGTCTGGCACCTTCCCCGGTGGAGTTGTGCATGGGGTGTGTTTGGAACATTTTGTCACCGGCCGAGTCCAAAATTCAGCGATTCCCCATCTCAGCCCAGAAAGCAGGTAGAACAACTTTTGTGGTGTCTTTCAGATGCCTACCAAGGTAGTGTAAAAACTACCAAGAGAACTCCTGTCTGGCACCTTCCCCGGTGGAGTTGTGCATGGGGTGTGTTTGGAACATTTTGTCAACGGCCGACTCCAAAATTCAGCGGTTCCCCATCTCAGCCCAGAAAGCAGGTACAACAACTTTTGTGGTGTCTTTCAGATGCCTACCAAGGTAGTGTAAAAACTACCAACAGAATTCGTTCCTGGCACCTTCCCCGGTGGAGTTGTGCATGGGGTGTCTGTGGAACATTTTGTCACCGGCCGAGTCCAAAATTCAGCGGTTCCCCATCTCAGCCCAGAAAGCAGGAAGAACAACTTTTGTGGTGCCTTTCAGCTGCCTACCAAGGTAGTGTAAAAACTACCAGGAGAACTCCTGTCTGGCACCTTCCGTGGTGGAGTTGTGCATGGGGTGTGTTTGGAACATTTTGTCAATGGCCGACTCCAAAATTCAGCGGTTCCCCATCTCAGCCCACAAAGCAGGTAGAACAACTTTTGTGGTGCCTTTCAGCTGCCTACCAAGGTAGTGTAAAAACTATCAAGAGAACTCCTGTCTGGCACCTTCCCCGGTGGAGTTGTGCATGGGGTGTGTTTGGAACATTTTGTCACCAGCCGAGTCCAAAATTCAGTGTTTCCCCATCTCAGCCCAGAAAGCAGGTAGAACAACTTTTGTGGTGTCTTTCAGATGCCTACCAAGGTAGTGTAAAAACTACTAAGAGAACTCCTGTCTGGCACCTTCCCCGGTGGAGTTGTGCATGGGGTGTGTTTGGAACATTTTGTCACCGGCCGAGTCCAAAATTCAGCGGTTCCCCATCTCAGCCCACAAAGCAGGTAGAACAACTTTTGTGGTGTCTTTCAGATGCCTACCAAGGTAGTGTAAAAACTACCAAGAGAACTCCTGTCTGGCACCTTCCCCGGTGGAGTTGTGCATGGGGTGTGTTTGGAACATTTTGTCAACGGCCGACTCCAAAATTCAGCGGTTCCCCATCTCAGCCCAGAAAGCAGGTACAACAACTTTTGTGGTGTCTTTCAGCTGCCTACCAAGGTAGTGTAAAAACTACCAACAGAATTCGTTCCTGGCACCTTCCCCAGTGGAGTTGTGCATGGGGTGTCTGTGGAACATTTTGTCACCGGCCGAGTCCAAAATTCAGCGGTTCCCCATCTCAGCCCAGAAAGCAGGAAGAACAACTTTTGTGGTGCCTTTCAGCTGCCTACCAAGGTAGTGTAAAAACTACCAAGAGAACTCCTGTCTGGCACCTTCCGTGGTGGAGTTGTGCAAGGGGTGTGTTTGGAACATTTTGTCAATGGCCGACTCCAAAATTCAGCGGTTCCCCATCTCAGCCCACAAAGCAGGTACAACAACTTTTGTGGTGCCTTTCAGCTGCCTACCAAGGTAGTGTAAAAACTATCAAGAGAACTCCTGTCTGGCACCTTCCCCGGTGGAGTTGTGCATGGGGTGTGTTTGGAACATTTTGTCACCAGCCGAGTCCAAAATTCAGCGTTTCCCCATCTCAGCCCAGAAAGCAGGTAGAACAACTTTTGTGGTGTCTTTCAGATGCCTACCAAGGTAGTGTAAAAACTACTAAGAGAACTCCTGTCTGGCACCTTCCCCGGTGGAGTTGTGCATGGGGTGTGTTTGGAACATTTTGTCACCGGCCGAGTCCAAAATTCAGCGGTTCCCCATCTCAGCCCAGAAAGCAGGTAGAACAACTTTTGTGGTGTCTTTCAGATGCCTACCAAGGTAGTGTAAAAACTACCAAGAGAACTCCTGTCTGGCACCTTCCCCGGTGGAGTTGTGCATGGGGTGTGTTTGGAACATTTTGTCAACGGCCGAGTCCAAAATTCAGCGATTCCCCATCTCAGCCCAGAAAGCAGGTAGAACAACTTTTGTGGTGTCTTTCAGATGCCTACCAAGGTAGTGTAAAAACTACCAGGAGAACTCCTGTCTGGCACCTTCCCCGGTGGAGTTGTGCAGGGGGTGTGTTTGGAACATTTTGTCACCAGCCGACTCCAAAATTCAGCGTTTCCCCATCTCAGCCCACAAAGCAGGTAGAACAACTTTTGTGGTGCCTTTCAGCTGCCTACCAAGGTAGTGTAAAAACTACCAAGAGAACTCCTGTCTGGCACCTTCCGTGGTGGAGTTGTGCATGGGGTGTGTTTGGAACATTTTGTCACCGGCCGAGTCCAAAATTCAGCGGTTCCCCATCTCAGCCCACAAAGCAGGTACAACAACTTTTCTTGTGCCTTTCAGCTGCCTACCAAGGTAGTGTAAAAACTACCAGGAGAACTCCTGTCTGGCACCTTCCCCGGTGGAGTTGTGCATGGGGTGTCTGAGGAACATTTTGTCACCAGCCGAGTCCAAAATTCAGCGTTTCCCCATCTCAGCCCAGAAAGCAGGTAGAACAACTTTTGTGGTGTCTTTCAGATGCCTACCAAGGTAGTGTAAAAACTACTAAGAGAACTCCTGTCTGGCACCTTCCCCGGTGGAGTTGTGCATGGGGTGTGTTTGGAACATTTTGTCACCGGCCGAGTCCAAAATTCAGCGATTCCCCATCTCAGCCCAGAAAGCAGGTAGAACAACTTTTGTGGTGTCTTTCAGATGCCTACCAAGGTAGTGTAAAAACTACCAAGAGAACTCCTGTCTGGCACCTTCCCCGGTGGAGTTGTGCATGGGGTGTGTTTGGAACATTTTGTCAACGGCCGAGTCCAAAATTCAGCGGTTCCCCATCTCAGCCCAGAAAGCAGGTAGAACAACTTTTGTGGTGTCTTTCAGATGCTACCGGAGCAATGTAAAAACTACCAGGAGAACTCCTGTCTGGCACCTTCCCCGGTGGAGTTGTGCATGGGGTGTGTTTGGAACATTTTGTCAACGGCCGACTCCAAAATTCAGCGGTTCCCCATCTCAGCCCACAAAGCAGGTACAACAACTTTTCTTGTGCCTTTCAGCTGCCTACCAAGGTAGTGTAAAAACTAACAACAGAATTCGTTCCTGGCACCTTCCCCGGTGGAGTTGTGCATGGGGTGTCTGTGGAACATTTTGTCACCGGCCGACTACAAAATTCAGCGGTTCCCCATCTCAGCCCAGAAAGCAGGAAGAACAACTTTTGTGGTGCCTTTCAGCTGCCTACCAAGGTAGTGTAAAAACTACCAAGAGAACTCCTGTCTGGCACCTTCCCCGGTGGAGTTGTGCATGGGGTGTGTTTGGAACATTTTGTCACCAGCCGAGTCCAAAATTCAGCGGTTCCCCATCTCAGCCCAGAAAGCAGGTAGAACAACTTCTGTGGTGTCTTTCAGATGCCTACCAAGGTAGTGTAAAAACTACCAGGAGAACTCCTGTCTGGCACCTTCCCCGGTGGAGTTGTGCAGGGGGTGTGTTTGGAACATTTTGTCAACGGCCGAGTCCAAAATTCAGCGGTTCCCCATCTCAGCCCAGAAAGCAGGTAGAACAACTTTTGTGGTGTCTTTCAGATGCCTACCGGAGCAATGTAAAAACTACCAGGAGAACTCCTGTCTGGCACCTTCCCCGGTGGAGTTGTGCAGGGGGTGTGTTTGGAACATTTTGTCACCGGCCGACTCCAAAATTCAGCGGTTCCCCATCTCAGCCCACAAAGCAGGTACAACAACTTTTGTGGTGCCTTTCAGATGCCTACCAAGGTAGTGTAAAAACTACTAAGAGAACTCCTGTCTGGCACCTTCCCCGGTGGAGTTGTGCATGGGGTGTGTTTGGAACATTTTGTCACCGGCCGAGTCCATAATTCAGCGATTCCCCATCTCAGCCCAGAAAGCAGGTAGAACAACTTCTGTGGTGTCTTTCAGATGCCTACCAAGGTAGTGTAAAAACTACCAAGAGAACTCCTGTCTGGCACCTTCCCCGGTGGAGTTGTGCATGGGGTGTGTTTGGAACATTTTGTCACCGGCCGAGTCCAAAATTCAGCGGTTCCCCATCTCAGCCCAGAAAGCAGGTAGAACAACTTTTGTGGTGTCTTTCAGATGCCTACCGGAGCAATGTAAAAACTACCAGGAGAACTCCTGTCTGGCAGCTTCCCCGGTGGAGTTGTGCAGGGGGTGTGTTTGGAACATTTTGTCACCGGCCGAGTCCAAAATTCAGCGGTTCCCCATCTCAGCCCAGAAAGCAGGTAGAACAACTTTTTTGGTATCTTTCAGATGCCTACCGGAGCAATGTAAAAACTACCAGGAGAACTCCTGTCTGGCACCTTCCCCGGTGGAGTTGTGCATGGGGTGTGTTTGGAACATTTTGTCAACGGCCGACTCCAAAATTCAGCGGTTCCCCATCTCAGCCCACAAAGCAGGTACAACAACTTTTCTTGTGCCTTTCAGCTGCCTACCAAGGTAGTGTAAAAACTACCAATAGAATTCGTTCCTGGCACCTTCCCCGGTGGAGTTGTGCATGGGGTGTGTTTGGAACATTTTGTCACCAGCCGAGTCCAAAATTCAGCGTTTCCCCATCTCAGCCCAGAAAGCAGGTAGAACAACTTCTGTGGTGTCTTTCAGATGCCTACCAAGGTAGTGTAAAAACTACCAGGAGAACTCCTGTCTGGCACCTTCCCCGGTGGAGTTGTGCATGGGGTGTGTTTGGAACATTTTGTCAACGGCCGAGTCCAAAATTCAGCGGTTCCCCATCTCAGCCCAGAAAGCAGGTAGAACAACTTTTGTGGTGTCTTTCAGATGCCTACCGGAGCAATGTAAAAACTACCAGGAGAACTCCTGTCTGGCACCTTCCCCGGTGGAGTTGTGCAGGGGGTGTGTTTGGAACATTTTGTCACCGGCCGACTCCAAAATTCAGCGATTCCCCATCTCAGCCCACAAAGCAGGTACAACAACTTTTGTGGTGCCTTTCAGATGCCTACCAAGGTAGTGTAAAAACTACTAAGAGAACTCCTGTCTGGCACCTTCCCCGGTGGAGTTTTGCATGGGGTGTGTTTGGAACATTTTGTCACCGGCCAAGTCCATAATTCAGCGATTCCCCATCTCAGCCCAGAAAGCAGATAGAACAACTTCTGTGGTGTCTTTCAGATGCCTACCAAGGTAGTGTAAAAACTACCAAGAGAACTCCTGTCTGGCACCTTCCCCGGTGGAGTTGTGCATGGGGTGTGTTTGGAACATTTTGTCACCGGCCGACTCCAAAATTCAGCGGTTCCCCATCTCAGCCCAGAAAGCAGGTAGAACAACTTTTGTGGTGTCTTTCAGATGCCTACCGGAGCAATGTAAAAACTACCAGGAGAACTCCTGTCTGGCACCTTCCCCGGTGGAGTTGTGCAGGGGGTGTGTTTGGAACATTTTGTCACCGGCCGAGTCCAAAATTCAGCGGTTCCACATCTCAGCCCAGAAAGCAGGTAGAACAACTTTTGTGGTATCTTTCAGATGCCTACCGGAGCAATGTAAAAACTACCAGGAGAACTCCTGTCTGGCACCTTCCCCGGTGGAGTTGTGCATGGGGTGTGTTTGGAACATTTTGTCAACGGCCGACTCCAAAATTCAGCGGTTCCCCATCTCAGCCCACAAAGCAGGTACAACAACTTTTCTTGTGCCTTTCAGCTGCCTACCAAGGTAGTGTAAAAACTACCAACAGAATTCGTTCCTGGCACCTTCCCCGGTGGAGTTGTGCATGGGGTGTGTTTGGAACATTTTGTCACCAGCCGAGTCCAAAATTCAGCGTTTCCCCATCTCAGCCCAGAAAGCAGGTAGAACAACTTCTGTGGTGTCTTTCAGATGCCTACCAAGGTAGTGTAAAAACTACCAGGAGAACTCCTGTCTGGCACCTTCCCCGGTGGAGTTGTGCATGGGGTGTGTTTGGAACATTTTGTCAACGGCCGAGTCCAAAATTCAGCGGTTCCCCATCTCAGCCCAGAAAGCAGGTAGAACAACTTTTGTGGTGTCTTTCAGATGCCTACCGGAGCAATGTAAAAACTACCAGGAGAACTCCTGTCTGGCACCTTCCCCGGTGGAGTTGTGCATGGGGTGTGTTTGGAACATTTTGTCAACGGCCGAGTCCAAAATTCAGCGGTTCCCCATCTCTAGCCCAGAAAGCAGGTAGAACATCTTTTGTGGTGTCTTTCAGATGCCTACCGGAGCAATGTAAAAACTACCAGGAGAACTCCTGTCTGGCACCTTCCCCGGTGGAGTTGTGCATGGGGTGTGTTTGGAACATTTTGTCACCGGCCGAGTCCAAAATTCAGCGATTCCCCATCTCAGCCCAGAAAGCAGGTAGAACAACTTTTGTGGTGTCTTTCAGATGCCTACCAAGGTAGTGTAAAAACTACCAGGAGAACTCCTGTCTGGCACCTTCCCCGGTGGAGTTGTGCATGGGGTGTGTTTGGAACATTTTGTCAATGGCCGACTCCAAAATTCAGCGGTTCCCCATCTCAGCCCAGAAAGCAGGTACAACAACTTTTCTTGTGCCTTTCAGCTGCCTACCAAGGTAGTGTAAAAACTATCAAGAGAACTCCTGTCTGGCACCTTCCCCGGTGGAGTTGTGCATGGGGTGTGTTTGGAACATTTTGTCACCAGCCGAGTCCAAAATTCAGCGTTTCCCCATCTCAGCCCAGAAAGCAGGTAGAACAACTTTTGTGGTGTCTTTCAGATGCCTACCAAGGTAGTGTAAAAACTACCAGGAGAACTCCTGTCTGGCACCTTCCCCGGTGGAGTTGTGCATGGGGTGTGTTTGGAACATTTTGTCACCGGCCGACTCCAAAATTCAGCGGTTCCCCATCTCAGCCCAGAAAGCAGGTAGAACAACTTTTCTTGTGCCTTTCAGCTGCCTACCAAGGTAGTGTAAAAACTAACAACAGAATTCGTTCCTGGCACCTTCCCCGGTGGAGTTGTGCATGGGGTGTCTGTGGAACATTTTGTCACCGGCCGAGTCCAAAATTCAGCGGTTCCCCATCTCAGCCCAGAAAGCAGGAAGAACAACTTTTGTGGTGCCTTTCAGCTGCCTACCAAGGTAGTGTAAAAACTACCAAGAGAACTCCTGTCTGGCACCTTCCGTGGTGGAGTTGTGCATGGGGTGTGTTTGGAACATTTTGTCACCAGCCGAGTCCAAAATTCAGCGGTTCCCCATCTCAGCCCAGAAAGCAGGTAGAACAACTTCTGTGGTGTCTTTCAGATGCCTACCAAGGTAGTGTAAAAACTACCAGGAGAACTCCTGTCTGGCACCTTCCCCGGTGGAGTTGTGCATGGGGTGTGTTTGGAACATTTTGTCAACGGCCGAGTCCAAAATTCAGCGGTTCCCCATCTCAGCCCAGAAAGCAGGTAGAACAACTTTTGTGGTGTCTTTCAGATGCCTACCGGAGCAATGTAAAAACTACCAGGAGAACTCCTGTCTGGCACCTTCCCCGGTGGAGTTGTGCAGGGGGTGTGTTTGGAACATTTTGTCAACGGCCGAGTCCAAAATTCAGCGGTTCCCCATCTCAGCCCAGAAAGCAGGTAGAACATCTTTTGTGGTATCTTTCAGATGCCTACCGGAGCAATGTAAAAACTACCAGGAGAACTCCTGTCTGGCACCTTCCCCGGTGGAGTTGTGCATGGGGTGTGTTTGGAACATTTTGTCAATGGCCGACTCCAAAATTCAGCGGTTCCCCATCTCAGCCCAGAAAGCAGGTACAACAACTTTTGTGGTGCCTTTCAGCTGCCTATCAAGGTAGTGTAAAAACTACCAACAGAATTCGTTCCTGGCACCTTCCCCGGTGGAGTTGTGCATGGGGTGTGTTTGGAACATTTTGTCACCAGCCGACTCCAAAATTCAGCGGTTCCCCATCTCAGCCCAGAAAGCAGGTAGAACAACTTTTGTGGTGTCTTTCAGCTGCCTACCAAGGTAGTGTAAAAACTACCAGGAGAACTCCTGTCTGGCACCTTCCGCGGTGGAGTTGTGCATGGGGTGTGTTTTGAACATTTTGTCACCGGCCGACTCCAAAATTCAGCGGTTCCCCATCTCAGCCCAGAAAGCAGGTAGAACAACTTTTGTGGTGCCTTTCAGATGCCTACCAAGGTAGTGTAAAAACTACTAAGAGAACTCCTGTCTGGCACCTTCCCCGGTGGAGTTGTGCATGGGGTGTGTTTGGAACATTTTGTCACCGGCCGACTCCAAAATTCAGCGGTTCCCCATCTCAGCCCACAAAGCAGGAAGAACAACTTTTGTGGTGTCTTTCAGATGCCTACCGGAGCAATGTAAAAACTACCAGGAGAACTCCTGTCTGGCACCTTCCCCGGTGGAGTTGTGCAGGGGGTGTGTTTGGAACATTTTGTCAATGGCCGACTCCAAAATTCAGCGGTTCCCCATCTCAGCCCACAAAGCAGGTACAACAACTTTTGTGGTATCTTTCAGATGCCTACCAAGGTAGTGTAAAAACTACCAAGAGAACTCCTTTCTGGCACCTTCCCCGGTGGAGTTGTGCATGGGGTGTGTTTGGAACATTTTGTCACCAGCCGAGCCCAAAATTCAGCGGTTCCCCATCTCAGCCCAGAAAGCAGGTACAACAACTTTTGTGGTGTCTTTCAAATGCCTACCAAGGTAGTGTAAAAACTACCAGGAGAACTCCTGTCTGGCACCTTCCGTGGTGGAGTTGTGCATGGGGTGTGTTTTGAACATTTTGTCACCGGCCGACTCCAAAATTCAGCGGTTCCCCATCTCAGCCCAGAAAGCAGGTAGAACAACTTTTGTGGTGTCTTTCAAATGCCTACCAAGGTAGTGTAAAAACTACCAGGAGAACTCCTGTCTGGCACCTTCCGTGGTGGAGTTGTGCATGGGGTGTGTTTTGAACATTTTGTCACCGGCCGAGTCCAAAATTCAGCGTTTCCCCATCTCAGCCCAGAAAGCAGGTAGAACAACTTTTGAGGTGCCTTTCAGCTGCCTACCAAGGTAGTGTAAAAACTACTAAGAGAACTCCTGTCTGGCACCTTCCCCGGTGGAGTTTTGCATGGGGTGTGTTTGGAACATTTTGTCACCGGCCGAGTCCAAAATTCAGCGATTCCCCATCTCAGCCCAGAAAGCAGGTAGAACAACTTTTGTGGTGTCTTTCAGATGCCTACCAAGGTAGTGTAAAAACTACCAGGAGAACTCCTGTCTGGCACCTTCCCCGGTGGAGTTGTGCATGGGGTGTGTTTGGAACATTTTGTCAACGGCCGAGTCCAAAATTCAGCGGTTCCCCATCTCAGCCCAGAAAGCAGGTAGAACAACTTTTGTGGTGTCTTTCAGATGCCTACCGGAGCAATGTAAAAACTACCAGGAGAACTCCTGTCTGGCACCTTCCCCGGTGGAGTTGTGCATGGGGTGTGTTTGGAACATTTTGTCACCGGCCGAGTCCAAAATTCAGCGGTTCCCCATCTCAGCCCAGAAAGCAGGTAGAACATCTTTTGTGGTATCTTTCAGATGCCTACCGGAGCAATGTAAAAACTACCAGGAGAACTCCTGTCTGGCACCTTCCCCGGTGGAGTTGTGCATGGGGTGTGTTTGGAACATTTTGTCACCGGCCGAGTCCAAAATTCAGCGGTTCCCCATCTCAGCCCAGAAAGCAGGTAGAACAACTTTTGTGGTGTCTTTCAGATGCCTACCAAGGTAGTGTAAAAACTACCAGGAGAACTCCTGTCTGGCACCTTCCGTGGTGGAGTTGTGCATGGGGTGTGTTTGGAACATTTTGTCACCGGCCGAGTCCAAAATTCAGCGGTTCCCCATCTCAGCCCAGAAAGCAGGTAGAACAACTTTTGTGGTACCTTTCAGCTGCCTACCAAGGTAGTGTAAAAACTACCAAGAGAACTCCTGTCTGGCACCTTCCCCGGTGGAGTTGTGCATGGGGTGTGTTTGGAACATTTTGTCAACGGCCGACTCCAAAATTCAGCTGTTCCCCATCTCAGCCCAGAAAGCAGGTAGAACAACTTTTGTGGTGTCTTTCAGATGCCTACCGGAGCAATGTAAAAACTACCAGGAGAACTCCTGTCTGGCACCTTCCCCGGTGGAGTTGTACATGGGGTGTGTTTGGAACATTTTGTCACCAGCCGAGTCCAAAATTCAGCGGTTCCCCATCTCAGCCCAGAAAGCAGGTAGAACATCTTTTGTGGTATCTTTCAGATGCCTACCGGAGCAATGTAAAAACTACCAGGAGAACTCCTGTCTGGCACCTTCCCCGGTGGAGTTGTGCATGGGGTGTGTTTGGAACATTTTGTCAATGGCCGACTCCAAAATTCAGCGGTTCCCCATCTCAGCCCAGAAAGCAGGTACAACAACTTTTGTGGTGCCTTTCAGCTGCCTATCAAGGTAGTGTAAAAACTACCAACAGAATTCGTTCCTGGCACCTTCCCCGGTGGAGTTGTGCATGGGGTGTGTTTGGAACATTTTGTCACCAGCCGACTCCAAAATTCAGCGGTTCCCCATCTCAGCCCAGAAAGCAGGTAGAACAACTTTTGTGGTGTCTTTCAGCTGCCTACCAAGGTAGTGTAAAAACTACCAGGAGAACTCCTGTCTGGCACCTTCCGTGGTGGAGTTGTGCATGGGGTGTGTTTTGAACATTTTGTCACCGGCCGACTCCAAAATTCAGCGGTTCCCCATCTCAGCCCAGAAAGCAGGTAGAACAACTTTTGTGGTGCCTTTCAGATGCCTACCAAGGTAGTGTAAAAACTACTAAGAGAACTCCTGTCTGGCACCTTCCCCGGTGGAGTTGTGCATGGGGTGTGTTTGGAACATTTTGTCACCGGCCGACTCCAAAATTCAGCGGTTCCCCATCTCAGCCCACAAAGCAGGAAGAACAACTTTTGTGGTGTCTTTCAGATGCCTACCGGAGCAATGTAAAAACTACCAGGAGAACTCCTGTCTGGCACCTTCCCCGGTGGAGTTGTGCAGGGGGTGTGTTTGGAACATTTTGTCAATGGCCGACTCCAAAATTCAGCGGTTCCCCATCTCAGCCCACAAAGCAGGTACAACAACTTTTGTGGTATCTTTCAGATGCCTACCAAGGTAGTGTAAAAACTACCAAGAGAACTCCTTTCTGGCACCTTCCCCGGTGGAGTTGTGCATGGGGTGTGTTTGGAACATTTTGTCACCAGCCGAGCCCAAAATTCAGCGGTTCCCCATCTCAGCCCAGAAAGCAGGTACAACAACTTTTGTGGTGTCTTTCAAATGCCTACCAAGGTAGTGTAAAAACTACCAGGAGAACTCCTGTCTGGCACCTTCCCCGGTGGAGTTGTGCATGGGGTGTGTTTTGAACATTTTGTCACCGGCCGACTCCAAAATTCAGCGGTTCCCCATCTCAGCCCAGAAAGCAGGTAGAACAACTTTTGTGGTGTCTTTCAAATGCCTACCAAGGTAGTGTAAAAACTACCAGGAGAACTCCTGTCTGGCACCTTCCGTGGTGGAGTTGTGCATGGGGTGTGTTTTGAACATTTTGTCACCAGCCGACTCCAAAATTCAGCGTTTCCCCATCTCAGCCCAGAAAGCAGGTAGAACAACTTTTGAGGTGCCTTTCAGCTGCCTACCAAGGTAGTGTAAAAACTACTAAGAGAACTCCTGTCTGGCACCTTCCCCGGTGGAGTTTTGCATGGGGTGTGTTTGGAACATTTTGTCACCGGCCGAGTCCAAAATTCAGCGATTCCCCATCTCAGCCCAGAAAGCAGGTAGAACAACTTTTGTGGTGTCTTTCAGATGCCTACCAAGGTAGTGTAAAAACTACCAGGAGAACTCCTGTCTGGCACCTTCCCCGGTGGAGTTGTGCATGGGGTGTGTTTGGAACATTTTGTCAACGGCCGAGTCCAAAATTCAGCGGTTCCCCATCTCAGCCCAGAAAGCAGGTAGAACAACTTTTGTGGTGTCTTTCAGATGCCTACCGGAGCAATGTAAAAACTACCAGGAGAACTCCTGTCTGGCACCTTCCCCGGTGGAGTTGTGCATGGGGTGTGTTTGGAACATTTTGTCACCGGCCGAGTCCAAAATTCAGCGGTTCCCCATCTCAGCCCAGAAAGCAGGTAGAACATCTTTTGTGGTATCTTTCAGATGCCTACCGGAGCAATGTAAAAACTACCAGGAGAACTCCTGTCTGGCACCTTCCCCGGTGGAGTTGTGCATGGGGTGTGTTTGGAACATTTTGTCACCGGCCGAGTCCAAAATTCAGCGGTTCCCCATCTCAGCCCAGAAAGCAGGTAGAACAACTTTTGTGGTGTCTTTCAGATGCCTACCAAGGTAGTGTAAAAACTACCAGGAGAACTCCTGTCTGGCACCTTCCGTGGTGGAGTTGTGCATGGGGTGTGTTTGGAACATTTTGTCACCGGCCGAGTCCAAAATTCAGCGGTTCCCCATCTCAGCCCAGAAAGCAGGTAGAACAACTTTTGTGGTACCTTTCAGCTGCCTACCAAGGTAGTGTAAAAACTACCAAGAGAACTCCTGTCTGGCACCTTCCCCGGTGGAGTTGTGCATGGGGTGTGTTTGGAACATTTTGTCAACGGCCGACTCCAAAATTCAGCTGTTCCCCATCTCAGCCCAGAAAGCAGGTAGAACAACTTTTGTGGTGTCTTTCAGATGCCTACCGGAGCAATGTAAAAACTACCAGGAGAACTCCTGTCTGGCACCTTCCCCGGTGGAGTTGTACATGGGGTGTGTTTGGAACATTTTGTCACCAGCCGAGTCCAAAATTCAGCGGTTCCCCATCTCAGCCCAGAAAGCAGGTAGAACAACTTTTGTGGTGCCTTTCAGCTGCCTACCAAGGTAGTGTAAAAACTACCAAGAGAACTCCTCTCTGGCACCTTCCCCGGTGGAGTTGTGCATGGGGTGTGTTTGGAACATTTTGTCACCGGCCGACTCCAAAATTCAGCGTTTCCCCATCTCAGCCCAGAAAGCAGGTAGAACAACTTTTGTGGTGTCTTTCAGATGCCTACCAGAGCAATGTAAAAACTACCAGGAGAACTCCTGTCTGGCACCTTCCCCGGTGGAGTTGTGCATGGGGTGTGTTTGGAACATTTTGTCAACGGCCGAGTCCAAAATTCAGCGGTTCCCCATCTCAGCCCAGAAAGCAGGTAGAACATCTTTTGTGGTATCTTTCAGATGCCTACCGGAGCAATGTAAAAACTACCAGGAGAACTCCTGTCTGGCACCTTCCCCGGTGGAGTTGTGCATGGGGTGTGTTTGGAACATTTTGTCAACGGCCGAGTCCAAAATTCAGCGGTTCCCCATCTCAGCCCACAAAGCAGGTACAACAACTTTTGTGGTGCCTTTCAGCTGCCTACCAAGGTAGTGTAAAAACTACCAACAGAATTCGTTCCTGGCACCTTCCCCGGTGGAGTTGTGCATGGGGTGTGTTTGGAACATTTTGTCACCAGCCGACTCCAAAATTCAGCGATTCCCCATCTCAGCCCAGAAAGCAGGTAGAACAACTTTTGTGGTGTCTTTCAGCTGCCTACCAAGGTAGTGTAAAAACTACCAGGAGAACTCCTGTCTGGCACCTTCCCCGGTGGAGTTGTGCATGGGGTGTGTTTGGAACATTTTGTCACCGGCCGACTCCAAAATTCAGCGTTTCCCCATCTCAGCCCAGAAAGCAGGTAGAACAACTTTTGTGGTGTCTTTCAGATGCCTACCGGAGCAATGTAAAAACTACCAGGAGAACTCCTGTCTGGCACCTTCCCCGGTGGAGTTGTGCATGGGGTGTGTTTGGAACATTTTGTCACCAGCCGACTCCAAAATTCAGCGGTTCCCCATCTCAGCCCAGAAAGCAGGAAGAACAACTTTTGTGGTGCCTTTTGGCTGCCTACCAAGGTAGTGTAAAAACTACCAAGAGAACTCCTGTCTGGCACCTTCCCCGGTGGAGTTGTGCATGGGGTGTGTTTGGAACATTTCGTCACCGGCCGACTCCAAAATTCAGCTGTTCCCCATCTCAGCCCAGAAAGCAGGTAGAACAACTTTTGTGGTGTCTTTCAGATGCCTACCAAGGTAGTGTAAAAACTACCAGGAGAACTCCTGTCTGGCACCTTCCCCGGTGGAGTTGTGCATGGGGTGTGTTTGGAACATTTTGTCACCGGCCGAGTCCAAAATTCAGCGATTCCCCATCTCAGCCCAGAAAGCAGGTAGAACAACTTCTGTGGTGTCTTTCAGATGCCTACCAAGGTAGTGTAAAAACTACCAGGAGAACTCCTGTCTGGCACCTTCCCCGGTGGAGTTGTGCATGGGGTGTGTTTTGAACATTTTGTCACCGGCCGACTCCAAAATTCAGCGGTTCCCCATCTCAGCCCAGAAAGCAGGTAGAACAACTTTTGTGGTGTCTTTCAGATGCCTACCGGAGCAATGTAAAAACTACCAGGAGAACTCCTGTCTGGCACCTTCCCCGGTGGAGTTGTGCAGGGGGTGTGTTTGGAACATTTTGTCACCGGCCGAGTCCAAAATTCAGCGATTCCCCATCTCAGCCCACAAAGCAGGTAGAACAACTTTTGTGGTGTCTTTCAGATGCCTACCAAGGTAGTGTAAAAACTACCAAGAGAACTCCTGTCTGGCACCTTCCGTGGTGGAGTTGTGCATGGGGTGTGTTTGGAACATTTTGTCAATGGCCGACTCCAAAATTCAGCGGTTCCCCATCTCAGCCCACAAAGCAGGTACAACAACTTTTCTTGTGCCTTTCAGCTGCCTACCAAGGTAGTGTAAAAACTACTAAGAGAACTCCTGTCTGGCACCTTCCCCGGTGGAGTTGTGCATGGGGTGTGTTTGGAACATTTTGTCACCGGCCGAGTCCAAAATTCAGCGTTTCCCCATCTCAGCCCAGAAAGCAGGTAGAACAACTTTTGTGGTGTCTTTCAAATGCCTACCAAGGTAGTGTAAAAACTACCAGGAGAACTCCTGTCTGGCACCTTCCCCGGTGGAGTTGTGCAGGGGGTGTGTTTGGAACATTTTGTCAACGGCCGAGTCCAAAATTCAGCGGTTCCCCATCTCAGCCCAGAAAGCAGGTAGAACATCTTTTGTGGTATCTTTCAGATGCCTACCGGAGCAATGTAAAAACTACCAGGAGAACTCCTGTCTGGCACCTTCCGTGGTGGAGTTGTACAGGGGGTGTGTTTGGAACATTTTGTCACCAGCCGAGTCCAAAATTCAGCGGTTCCCCATCTCAGCCCACAAAGCAGGTACAACAACTTTTGTGGTGCCTTTCAGCTGCCTACCAAGGTAGTGTAAAAACTACCAACAGAATTCGTTCCTGGCACCTTCCCCGGTGGAGTTGTGCATGGGGTGTGTTTGGAACATTTTGTCACCAGCCGAGTCCAAAATTCAGCGGTTCCCCATCTCAGCCCAGAAAGCAGGAACAACAACTTTTGTGGTGCCTTTCAGCTGCCTACCAAGGTAGTGTAAAAACTACTAAGAGAACTCCTGTCTGGCACCTTCCGTGGTGGAGTTGTGCATGGGGTGTGTTTGGAACATTTTGTCAATGGCCGACTCCAAAATTCAGCGGTTCCCCATCTCAGCCCACAAAGCAGGTAGAACAACTTTTCTTGTGCCTTTCAGCTGCCTACCAAGGTAGTGTAAAAACTATCAAGAGAACTCCTGTCTGGCACCTTCCCCGGTGGAGTTGTGCATGGGGTGTGTTTGGAACATTTTGTCACCAGCCGAGTCCAAAATTCAGCGTTTCCCCATCTCAGCCCAGAAAGCAGGTAGAACAACTTTTGTGGTGTCTTTCAGATGCCTACCAAGGTAGTGTAAAAACTACCAGGAGAACTCCTGTCTGGCACCTTCCCCGGTGGAGTTGTGCATGGGGTGTGTTTGGAACATTTTGTCACCGGCCGACTCCAAAATTCAGCGGTTCCCCATCTCAGCCCAGAAAGCAGGTAGAACATCTTTTGTGGTATCTTTCAGATGCCTACCGGAGCAATGTAAAAACTACCAGGAGAACTCCTGTCTGGCACCTTCCGTGGTGGAGTTGTGCAGGGGGTGTGTTTGGAACATTTTGTCACCAGCCGAGTCCAAAATTCAGCGGTTCCCCATCTCAGCCCACAAAGCAGGTACAACAACTTTTGTGGTGCCTTTCAGCTGCCTACCAAGGTAGTGTAAAAACTACCAACAGAATTCGTTCCTGGCACCTTCCCCGGTGGAGTTGTGCATGGGGTGTGTTTGGAACATTTTGTCACCAGCCGAGTCCAAAATTCAGCGGTTCCCCATCTCAGCCCAGAAAGCAGGAAGAACAACTTTTGTGGTGCCTTTCAGCTGCCTACCAAGGTAGTGTAAAAACTACTAAGAGAACTCCTGTCTGGCACCTTCCGTGGTGGAGTTGTGCATGGGGTGTGTTTTGAACATTTTGTCACCAGCCGACTCCAAAATTCAGCGGTTCCCCATCTCAGCCCAGAAAGCAGGTAGAACAACTTTTGTGGTGTCTTTCAAATGCCTACCAAGGTAGTGTAAAAACTACCAGGAGAACTCCTGTCTGGCACCTTCCGTGGTGGAGTTGTGCATGGGGTGTGTTTTGAACATTTTGTCACCGGCCGACTCCAAAATTCAGCGGTTCCCCATCTCAGCCCAGAAAGCAGGTAGAACAACTTTTGTGGTGCCTTTCAGCTGCCTACCAAGGTAGTGTAAAAACTACTAAGAGAACTCCTGTCTGGCACCTTCCCCGGTGGAGTTTTGCATGGGGTGTGTTTGGAACATTTTGTAACCGGCCGAGTCCAAAATTCAGCGATTCCCCATCTCAGCCCAGAAAGCAGGTAGAACAACTTCTGTGGTGTCTTTCAGATGCCTACCAAGGTAGTGTAAAAACTACCAGGAGAACTCCTGTCTGGCACCTTCCCCGGTGGAGTTGTGCATGGGGTGTGTTTGGAACATTTTGTCACCGGCCGACTCCAAAATTCAGCGGTTCCCCATCTCAGCCCAGAAAGCAGGTAGAACAACTTTTGTGGTGTCTTTCAGATGCCTACCAAGGTAGTGTAAAAACTACCAGGAGAACTCCTGTCTGGCACCTTCCCCGGTGGAGTTGTGCATGGGGTGTGTTTGGAACATTTTGTCACCGGCCGACTCCAAAATTCAGCGGTTCCCCATCTCAGCCCAGAAAGCAGGTAGAACATCTTTTGTGGTATCTTTCAGATGCCTACCGGAGCAATGTAAAAACTACCAGGAGAACTCCTGTCTGGCACCTTCCGTGGTGGAGTTGTGCAGGGGGTGTGTTTGGAACATTTTGTCACCAGCCGAGTCCAAAATTCAGCGGTTCCCCATCTCAGCCCACAAAGCAGGTACAACAACTTTTGTGGTGCCTTTCAGCTGCCTACCAAGGTAGTGTAAAAACTACCAACAGAATTCGTTCCTGGCACCTTCCCCGGTGGAGTTGTGCATGGGGTGTGTTTGGAACATTTTGTCACCAGCCGAGTCCAAAATTCAGCGGTTCCCCATCTCAGCCCAGAAAGCAGGAAGAACAACTTTTGTGGTGCCTTTCAGCTGCCTACCAAGGTAGTGTAAAAACTACTAAGAGAACTCTCCTGTCTGGCACCTTCCGTGGTGGAGTTGTGCATGGGGTGTGTTTTGAACATTTTGTCACCAGCCGACTCAAAATTCAGCGGTTCCCCATCTCAGCCCAGAAAGCAGGTAGAAACAACTTTTGTGGTGTCTTTCAAATGCCTACCAAGGTAGTGTAAAAACTACCAGGAGAACTCCTGTCTGGCACCTTCCGTGGTGGAGTTGTGCATGGGGTGTGTTTTGAACATTTTGTCACCGGCCGACTCCAAAATTCAGCGGTTCCCCATCTCAGCCCAGAAAGCAGGTAGAACACTTTTGTGGTGCCTTTCAGCTGCCTACCAAGGTAGTGTAAAAACTACTAAGAGAACTCCTGTCTGGCACCTTCCCCGGTGGAGTTTTGCATGGGTGTGTTTGGAACATTTTGTAACCGGCCGAGTCCAAAATTCAGCGATTCCCCATCTCAGCCCAGAAAGCAGGTAGAACAACTTCTGTGGTGTCTTTCAGATGCCTACCAAGGTAGTGTAAAAACTACCAGGAGAACTCCTGTCTGGCACCTTCCCCGGTGGAGTTGTGCATGGGGTGTGTTTGGAACATTTTGTCACCGGCCGACTCCAAAATTCAGCGTTTCCCCATCTCAGCCCAGAAAGCAGGTAGAACAACTTTTGTGGTGTCTTTCAGATGCCTACCGGAGCAATGTAAAAACTACCAGGAGAACTCCTGTCTGGCACCTTCCCCGGTGGAGTTGTGCATGGGGTGTGTTTGGAACATTTTGTCACCGGCCGAGTCCAAAATTCAGCGGTTCCCCATCTCAGCCCAGAAAGCAGGTAGAACATCTTTTGTGGTATCTTTCAGATGCCTACCGGAGCAATGTAAAAACTACCAGGAGAACTCCTGTCTGGCACCTTCCCCGGTGGAGTTGTGCAGGGGGTGTGTTTGGAACATTTTGTCACCAGCCGACTCCAAAATTCAGCGGTTCCCCATCTCAGCCCAGAAAGCAGGTGGAACAACTTTTGTGGTGCCTTTCAAATGCCTACCAAGGTAGTGTAAAAACTACCAGGAGAACTCCTGCCTGGCACCTTCCCCGGTGGAGTTGTGCATGGGGTGTGTTTGGAACATTTTGTCACCGGCCGAGTCCAAAATTCAGCGATTCCCCATCTCAGCCCAGAAAGCAGGTAGAACAACTTTTGTGGTGTCTTTCAGCTGCCTACCAAGGTAGTGTAAAAACTACCAGGAGAACTCCTGTCTGGCACCTTCCCCGGTGGAGTTGTGCATGGGGTGTGTTTGGAACATTTTGTCACCGGCCGAGTCCAAAATTCAGCGTTTCCCCATCTCAGCCCAGAAAGCAGGTAGAACAACTTTTGTGGTGTCTTTCAGATGCCTACCGGAGCAATGTAAAAACTACCAGGAGAACTCCTGTCTGGCACCTTCCCCGGTGGAGTTGTGCATGGGTTGTGTTTGGAACATTTTGTCACCGGCCGAGTCCAAAATACAGCGATTCCCCATCTCAGCCCACAAAGCAGGTAGAACAACTTTTCTGGTGTCTTTCAGATGCCTACCGGAGCAATGTAAAAACTACTAAGAGAAGTCCTGTCTGGCACCTTCCCCGATGGAGTTGTGCAGGGGGTGTGTTTGGAACATTTTTTCACCGGCCGAGTCCAAAATTCAGCGGTTCCCCATCTCAGCCCAGAAAGCAGGTAGAACAACTTTTGTGGTGTCTTTTAGATGCCTACCAAGGTAGTGTAAAAACTATCAAGAGAACGCTTGTCTGGCACCTTCCCCGATGGAGTTGTGCATGGGGTGTCTTTGGAACATTTTGTCACCGGCCGACTCCAAAATTCAGCGATTCCCCATCTCAGCCCAGAAAGCAGATAGAACAACTTTTGTGGTGTCTTTCAGATGCCTACCGGAGCAATGTAAAAACTACCAGGAGAACTCCTGTCTGGCACCTTCCCCGGTGGAGTTGTGCAGGGGGTGTGTTTGGAACATTTTGTCACCAGCCGACTCCAAAATTCAGCGGTTCCCCATCTCAGCCCACAAAGCAGGTACAACAACTTTTCTTTTGCCTTTCAGCTGCCTACCAAGGTAGTGTAAAAACTACCAACAGAATTCGTTCCTGGCACCTTCCCCGGTGGAGTTGTGCATGGGGTGTGTTTGGAACATTTTGTCACCGGCCGAGTCCAAAATTCAGCGATTCCCCATCTCAGCCCAGAAAGCAGGTAGAACAACTTTTGTGGTGTCTTTCAGCTGCCTACCAAGGTAGTGTAAAAACTACCAGGAGAACTCCTGTCTGGCACCTTCCCCGGTGGAGTTGTGCATGGGGTGTGTTTGGAACATTTTGTCACCGGCCGACTCCAAAATTCAGCGTTTCCCCATCTCAGCCCAGAAAGCAGGTAGAACAACTTTTGTGGTGTCTTTCAGATGCCTACCGGAGCAATGTAAAAACTACCAGGAGAACTCCTGTCTGGCACCTTCCCCGGTGGAGTTGTGCAGGGGGTGTGTTTGGAACATTTTGTCACCAGCCGACTCCAAAATTCAGCGTTTCCCCATCTCAGCCCAGAAAGCAGGTAGAACAACTTTTGTGGTGTCTTTTAGATGCCTACCAAGGTAGTGTAAAAACTACCAAGAGAACTCCTGTCTGGCACCTTCCCCGGTGGAGTTGTGCATGGGGTGTTTTTGGAACATTTTGTCACCAGCCGACTCCAAAATTCAGCGGTTCCCCATCTCAGCCCAGAAAGCAGGTAGAACAACTTTTGTGGTGCCTTTCAGCTGCCTACCAAGGTAGCGTAAAAACTACTAAGAGAACTCCTGTCTGGCACCTTCCCCGGTGGAGTTGTGCATGGGGTGTGTTTGGAACATTTTGTCACCGGCCGAGTCCAAAATTCAGCGATTCCCCATCTCAGCCCAGAAAGCAGGTAGAACAACTTTTGTGGTGTCCTTTTGATGCCTACCGGAGCAATGTAAAAACTACCAGGAGAACTCCTGTCTGGCACCTTCCCCGGTGGAGTTGTGCATGGGGTGTGTTTGGAACATTTTGTCACCAGCCGAGTCCAAAATTCAGCGTTTCCCCATCTCAGCCCAGAAAGCAGGTAGAACAACTTTTGTGGTGTCTTTTAGATGCCTACCAAGGTAGTGTAAAAACTATCAAGAGAACGCTTGTCTGGCACCTTCCCCGGTGGAGTTGTGCATGGGGTGTGTTTGGAACATTTTGTCACCGGCCGAGTCCAAAATTCAGCGGTTCCCCATCTCAGCCCAGAAAGCAGGTACAACAACTTTTGTGGTGTCCTTTTGATGCCTACCGGAGCAATGTAAAAACTACCAGGAGAACTCCTGCCTGGCACCTTCCCCGGTGGAGTTGTGCAGGGGGTGTGTTTGGAACATTTTGTCACCAGCCGACTCCAAAATTCAGCGGTTCCCCATCTCAGCCCAGAAAGCAGGTGGAACAACTTTTGTGGTGTCTTTCAGATGCCTATCGGAGCAATGTAAAAACTACCAGGAGAACTCCTGTCTGGCACCTTCCCCGGTGGAGTTGTGCATGGGGTGTGTTTGGAACATTTTGTCACCAGCCGACTCCAAAATTCAGCGGTTCCCCATCTCAGCCCAGAAAGCAGGTAGAACAACTTTTGTGGTGTCTTTTAGATGCCTACCAAGGTAGTGTAAAAACTATCAAGAGAACGCTTGTCTGGCACCTTCCCCGGTGGAGTTGTGCATGGGGTGTCTTTGGAACATTTTGTCACCAGCCGACTCCAAAATTCAGCGGTTCCCCATCTCAGCCCAGAAAGCAGGTAGAACAACTTCTCTTGTGCCTTTCAAATGCCTACCAAGGTAGTGTAGAAACTACCAAGAGAACTCCTGTCTGGCACCTTCCCCGGTGGAGTTGTGCATGGGGTGTCTTTGGAACATTTTGTCACCGGCCGACTCCAAAATTCAGCGGTTCCCCATCTCAGCCCAGAAAGCAGGTAGAACAACTTTTGTGGTGTCTTTCAAATGCCTACCAAGGTAGTGTAAAAACTATTAAGAGAACTCCTGCCTGGCACCTTCCCCGGTGGAGTTGTGCAGGGGGTGTGTTTGGAACATTTTGTCACCAGCCGACTCCAAAATTCAGCGATTCCCCATCTCAGCCCAGAAAGCAGGTAGAACAACTTTTGTGGTGTCTTTCAGATGCCTACCGGAGCAATGTAAAAACTACCAGGAGAACTCCTGTCTGGCACCTTCCCCGGTGGAGTTGTGCATGGGGTGTGTTTGGAACATTTTGTCACCGGCCGAGTCCAAAATTCAGCGATTCCCCATCTCAGCCCAGAAAGCAGGAAGAACAACTTTTGTGGTGCCTTTCAGCTGCCTACCAAGGTAGTGTAAAAACTACCAAGAGAATTCCTGTCTGGCACCTTCCCCGGTGGAGTTGTGCAGGGGGTGTGTTTGGAACATTTTGTCACCGGCCGACTCCAAAATTCAGCGATTCCCCATCTCAGCCCAGAAAGCAGACAGAACAACTTTTGTGGTGTCTTTCAGATGCCTACCGGAGCAATGTAAAAACTACCAGGAGAACTCCTGTCTGGCACCTTCCCCGGTGGAGTTGTGCAGGGGGTGTCTTTGAAACATTTTGTCACCGGCCGACTCCAAAATTCAGCGATTCCCCATCTCAGCCCAGAAAGCAGGTAGAACAACTTTTGTGGTGTCTTTTAGATGCCTACCAAG
This sequence comes from Falco cherrug, assembly GCF_023634085.1. Lineage (NCBI taxonomy): Eukaryota > Metazoa > Chordata > Aves > Falconiformes > Falconidae > Falco > Falco cherrug. The sequence goes on from NW_026599434.1 coordinate 1,000,694, forward strand.
GTAGTGTAAAAACTACCAAGAGAACTCCTGTCTGGCACCTTCCCCGGTGGAGTTGTGCAGGGGGTGTGTTTGGAACATTTTGTCACCGGCCGACTCCAAAATTCAGCGTTTCCCCATCTCAGCCCAGAAAGCAGGTAGAACAACTTTTGTGGTGTCTTTTAGATGCCTACCAAGGTAGTGTAAAAACTACCAAGAGAACTCCTGTCTGGCACCTTCCCCGGTGGAGTTGTGCAGGGGGTGTGTTTGGAACATTTTGTCACCAGCCGACTCCAAAATTCAGCGGTTCCCCATCTCAGCCCAGAAAGCAGGTAGAACAACTTTTGTGGTGTCTTTCAGATGCCTACCAAGGTAGTGTAAAAACTACCAGGAGAACTCCTGTCTGGCACCTTCCCCGGTGGAGTTGTGCAGGGGGTGTGTTTGGAACATTTTGTCACCGGCCGAGTCCAAAATTCAGCGGTTCCCCATCTCAGCCCAGAAAGCAGGTAGAACAACTTTTGTGGTGCCTTTCAGCTGCCTACCAAGGTAGTGTAAAAACTACTAAGAGAACTCCTGTCTGGCACCTTCCCCGGTGGAGTTGTGCATGGGGTGTGTTTGGAACATTTTGTCACCAGCCGAGTCCAAAATTCAGCGGTTCCCCATCTCCATCCAGAAAGCAGGTAGAACAACTTTTGTGGTGCCTTTCTGATGTCTACCAAGGTAGTGTAAAATCTACCAGGAGAACTCCTGTCTGGCACCTTCCCCGGTGGAGTTGTGCAGGGGGTGTGTTTGGAACATTTTGCCACCAGCCGACTCCAAAATTCAGCGGTTCCGCATCTCAGCCCAGAAAGCAGGTAGAACAACTTTTGTGGTGTCTTTCAGATGCCTACCAGAGCAATGTAAAAACTACCAGGAGAACTCCTGTCTGGCACCTTCCCCGGTGGAGTTGTGCAGGGGGTGTTTTTGGAAACTTTTTGTCACCAGCCGACTCCAAAATTCAGCGGTTCCCCATCTCAGCCCAGAAAGCAGGTAGAACAACTTTTGTGGTGTCTTTCAGATGCCTACCGGAGCAATGTAAAAACTACCAGGAGAACTCCTGTCTGGCACCTTCCCCGGTGGAGTTGTGCATGGGGTGTGTTTGGAACATTTTGTCACCAGCCGAGTCCAAAATTCAGCGGTTCCCCATCTCAGCCCAGAAAGCAGGTGGAACAACTTTTGTGGTGTCTTTTAGATGCCTACCAAGGTAGTGTAAAAACTACCAAGAGAACTCCTGTCTGGCACCTTCCCCGGTGGAGTTGTGCAGGGGGTGTGTTTGGAACATTTTGTCACCAGCCGACTCCAAAATTCAGCGGTTCCCCATCTCAGCCCAGAAAGCAGGTAGAACAACTTTTGTGGTGTCTTTCAGATGCCTACCGGAGCAATGTAAAAACTACCAGGAGAACTCCTGTCTGGCACCTTCCCCGGTGGAGTTGTGCAGGGGGTGTGTTTGGAACATTTTGTCACCGGCCGAGTCCAAAATTCAGCGGTTCCCCATCTCAGCCCAGAAAGCAGGTAGAACAACTTTTGTGGTGCCTTTCAGCTGCCTACCAAGGTAGTGTAAAAACTACTAAGAGAACTCCTGTCTGGCACCTTCCCCGGTGGAGTTGTGCATGGGGTGTGTTTGGAACATTTTGTCACCAGCCGAGTCCAAAATTCAGCGGTTCCCCATCTCAGCCCAGAACGCAGGTAGAACAACTTTTGTGGTGCCTTTCAGATGCCTACCAAGGTAGTGTAAAATCTACCAAGAGAACTCCTGTCTGGCACCTTCCCCGGTGGAGTTGTGCATGGGGTGTTTTTGGAACATTTTGTCACCAGCCGACTCCAAAATTCAGCGGTTCCCCATCTCAGCCCAGAAAGCAGGTAGAACAACTTTTGTGGTGTCTTTCAGATGCCTACCGGAGCAATGTAAAAACTACCAGGAGAACTCCTGTCTGGCACCTTCCCCGGTGGAGTTGTGCAGGGGGTGTCTTTGGAACATTTTGTCACCAGCCGACTCCAAAATTCAGCGGTTCCCCATCTCAGCCCAGAAAGCAGGTAGAACAACTTCTGTGGTGTCTTTTAGATGCCTACCAAGGTAGTGTAAAAACTATCAAGAGAATGCTTGTCTGGCACCTTCCCCGGTGGAGTTGTGCATGGGGTGTCTTTGGAACATTTTGTCACCGGCCGAGTCCAAAATTCAGCGATTCCCCATCTCAGCCCAGAAAGCAGATAGAACAACTTTTGTGGTGTCTTTTAGATGCCTACCGGAGCAATGTAAAAACTACCAGGAGAACTCCTGTCTGGCACCTTCCCCGGTGGAGTTGTGCAGGGGGTGTCTTTGAAACATTTTGTCACCGGCCGAGTCCAAAATTCAGCGATTCCCCATCTCAGCCCAGAAAGCAGGTAGAACAACTTTTGTGGTGTCTTTTAGATGCCTACCGGAGCAATGTAAAAACTACCAGGAGAACTCCTGTCTGGCACCTTCCGTGGTGGAGTTGTGCATGGGGTGTGTTTGGAACATTTTGTCACCAGCCGACTCCAAAATTCAGCGTTTCCCCATCTCAGCCCAGAAAGCAGGTAGAACAACTTTTGTGGTGTCTTTTAGATGCCTACCAAGGTAGTGTAAAAACTATCAAGAGAACGCTTGTCTGGCACCTTCCCCGGTGGAGTTGTGCATGGGGTGTCTTTGGAACATTTTGTCACCGGCCGACTCCAAAATTCAGCGGTTCCCCATCTCAGCCCAGAAAGCAGATAGAACAACTTTTGTGGTGTCTTTCAGATGCCTACCGGAGCAATGTAAAAACTACCAGGAGAACTCCTGTCTGGCACCTTCCCCGGTGGAGTTGTGCATGGGGTGTTTTTGGAACATTTTGTCACCAGCCGACTCCAAAATTCAGCGGTTCCCCATCTCAGCCCAGAAAGCAGGTAGAACAACTTTTGTGGTGTCCTTTTGATGCCTACCGGAGCAATGTAAAAACTACCAGGAGAACTCCTGTCTGGCACCTTCCCCGGTGGAGTTGTGCAGGGGGTGTGTTTGGAACATTTTGTCACCAGCCGAGTCCAAAATTCAGCGTTTCCCCATCTCAGCCCAGAAAGCAGGTAGAACAACTTTTGTGGTGTCTTTTAGATGCCTACCAAGGTAGTGTAAAAACTATCAAGAGAACGCTTGTCTGGCACCTTCCCCGGTGGAGTTGTGCATGGGGTGTCTTTGGAACATTTTGTCACCAGCCGACTCCAAAATTCAGCGGTTCCCCATCTCAGCCCAGAAAGCAGGTAGAACAACTTTTGTGGTGTCCTTTTGATGCCTACCGGAGCAATGTAAAAACTACCAGGAGAACTCCTGCCTGGCACCTTCCCCGGTGGAGTTGTGCAGGGGGTGTGTTTGGAACATTTTGTCACCAGCCGACTCCAAAATTCAGCGGTTCCCCATCTCAGCCCAGAAAGCAGGTGGAACAACTTTTGTGGTGTCTTTCAAATGCCTACCAAGGTAGTGTAAAATCTACCAAGAGAACTCCTGTCTGGCACCTTCCCCGGTGGAGTTGTGCATGGGGTGTTTTTGGAACATTTTGTCACCAGCCGACTCCAAAATTCAGCGTTTCCCCATCTCAGCCCAGAAAGCAGGTAGAACAACTTTTGTGGTGCCTTTCAAATGCCTACCAAGGTAGTGTAGAAACTACCAGGAGAACTCCTGTCTGGCACCTTCCCCGGTGGAGTTGTGCATGGGGTGTCTTTGGAACATTTTGTCACCAGCCGACTCCAAAATTCAGCGGTTCCCCATCTCAGCCCAGAAAGCAGGTAGAACAACTTTTGTGGTGCCTTTCAAATGCCTACCAAGGTAGTGTAGAAACTACCAAGAGAACTCCTGTCTGGCACCTTCCCCGGTGGAGTTGTGCATGGGGTGTCTTTGGAACATTTTGTCACCGGCCGACTCCAAAATTCAGCGGTTCCCCATCTCAGCCCAGAAAGCAGGTAGAACAACTTTTGTGGTGTCTTTCAAATGCCTACCAAGGTAGTGTAAAAACTATTAAGAGAACTCCTACCTGGCACCTTCCCCGGTGGAGTTGTGCAGGGGGTGTGTTTGGAACATTTTGTCACCGGCCGACTCCAAAATTCAGCGGTTCCCCATCTCAGCCCAGAAAGCAGGTAGAACAACTTTTGTGGTGTCTTTCAGATGCCTACCGGAGCAATGTAAAAACTACCAGGAGAACTCCTGCCTGGCACCTTCCCCGGTGGAGTTGTGCATGGGGTGTGTTTGGAACATTTTGTCACCGGCCGAGTCCAAAATTCAGCGATTCCCCATCTCAGCCCAGAAAGCAGGAAGAACAACTTTTGTGGTGCCTTTCAGCTGCCTACCAAGGTAGTGTAAAAACTACTAAGAGAATTCCTGTCTGGCACCTTCCCCGGTGGAGTTGTGCATGGGGTGTGTTTGGAACATTTTGTCACCGGCCGACTCCAAAATTCAGCGATTCCCCATCTCAGCCCAGAAAGCAGATAGAACAACTTTTGTGGTGTCTTTCAGATGCCTACCGGAGCAATGTAAAAACTACCAGGAGAACTCCTGTCTGGCACCTTCCCCGGTGGAGTTGTGCAGGGGGTGTCTTTGAAACATTTTGTCACCGGCCGACTCCAAAATTCAGCGATTCCCCATCTCAGCCCAGAAAGCAGGTAGAACAACTTTTGTGGTGTCTTTTAGATGCCTACCAAGGTAGTGTAAAAACTACCAAGAGAACTCCTGTCTGGCACCTTCCCCGGTGGAGTTGTGCAGGGGGTGTGTTTGGAACATTTTGTCACCGGCCGACTCCAAAATTCAGCGTTTCCCCATCTCAGCCCAGAAAGCAGGTAGAACAACTTTTGTGGTGTCTTTTAGATGCCTACCAAGGTAGTGTAAAAACTACCAAGAGAACTCCTGTCTGGCACCTTCCCCGGTGGAGTTGTGCAGGGGGTGTGTTTGGAACATTTTGTCACCGGCCGACTCCAAAATTCAGCGGTTCCCCATCTCAGCCCAGAAAGCAGGTAGAACAACTTTTGTGGTGTCCTTTTGATGCCTACCGGAGCAATGTAAAAACTACCAGGAGAACTCCTGTCTGGCACCTTCCGTGGTGGAGTTGTGCATGGGGTGTGTTTGGAACATTTTGTCACCAGCCGACTCCAAAATTCAGCGTTTCCCCATCTCAGCCCAGAAAGCAGGTAGAACAACTTTTGTGGTGTCTTTTAGATGCCTACCAAGGTAGTGTAAAAACTATCAAGAGAACGCTTGTCTGGCACCTTCCCCGGTGGAGTTGTGCATGGGGTGTCTTTGGAACATTTTGTCACCGGCCGACTCCAAAATTCAGCGGTTCCCCATCTCAGCCCAGAAAGCAGGTAGAACAACTTTTGTGGTGTCTTTCAGATGCCTACCGGAGCAATGTAAAAACTACCAGGAGAACTCCTGCCTGGCACCTTCCCCGGTGGAGTTGTGCAGGGGGTGTGTTTGGAACATTTTGTCACCGGCCGAGTCCAAAATTCAGCGATTCCCCATCTCAGCCCAGAAAGCAGGTAGAACAACTTTTGTGCTGCCTTTCAGCTGCCTACCAAGGTAGTGTAAAAACTACTAAGAGAATTCCTGTCTGGCACCTTCCCCGGTGGAGTTGTGCAGGGGGTGTGTTTGGAACATTTTGTCACCGGCCGACTCCAAAATTCAGCGTTTCCCCATCTCAGCCCAGAAAGCAGGTAGAACAACTTTTGTGGTGTCTTTTAGATGCCTACCAAGGTAGTGTAAAAACTACCAAGAGAACTCCTGTCTGGCACCTTCCCCGGTGGAGTTGTGCAGGGGGTGTGTTTGGAACATTTTGTCACCGGCCGACTCCAAAATTCAGCGTTTCCCCATCTCAGCCCAGAAAGCAGGTAGAACAACTTTTGTGGTATCTTTTAGATGCCTACCAAGGTAGTGTAAAAACTACCAAGAGAACTCCTGTCTGGCACCTTCCCCGGTGGAGTTGTGCATGGGGTGTTTTTGGAACATTTTGTCACCGGCCGACTCCAAAATTCAGCGGTTCCCCATCTCAGCCCAGAAAGCAGGTAGAACAACTTTTGTGGTGCCTTTCAGCTGCCTACCAAGGTAGCGTAAAAACTACTAAGAGAACTCCTGTCTGGCACCTTCCCCGGTGGAGTTGTGCAGGAGGTGTCTTTGGAACATTTTGTCACCGGCCGACTCCAAAATTCAGCGATTCCCCATCTCAGCCCAGAAAGCAGATAGAACAACTTTTGTGGTGTCTTTCAGATACCTACCGGAGCAATGTAAAAACTACCAGGAGAACTCCTGTCTGGCACCTTCCCCGGTGGAGTTGTGCAGGGGGTGTGTTTGGAACATTTTGTCACCAGCCGACTCCAAAATTCAGCGGTTCCCCATCTCAGCCCAGAAAGCAGGTGGAACAACTTTTGTGGTGCCTTTCAAATGCCTACCAAGGTAGTGTAAAAACTACCAGGAGAACTCCTGCCTGGCACCTTCCCCGGTGGAGTTGTGCATGGGGTGTGTTTGGAACATTTTGTCACCGGCCGACTCCAAAATTCAGCGGTTCCCCATCTCAGCCCAGAAAGCAGGTAGAACAACTTTTGTGGTGTCTTTCAGATGCCTACCGGAGCAATGTAAAAACTACCAGGAGAACTCCTGTCTGGCACCTTCCCCGGTGGAGTTGTGCAGGGGGTGTGTTTGGAACATTTTGTCACCAGCCGACTCCAAAATTCAGCGTTTCCCCATCTCAGCCCAGAAAGCAGGTAGAACAACTTTTGTGGTGTCTTTTAGATGCCTACCAAGGTAGTGTAAAAACTACCAAGAGAACTCCTGCCTGGCACCTTCCCCGGTGGAGTTGTGCAGGGGGTGTGTTTGGAACATTTTGTCACCAGCCGACTCCAAAATTCAGCGGTTCCCCATCTCAGCCCAGAAAGCAGGTAGAACAACTTTTGTGGTGCCTTTCAGCTGCCTACCAAGGTAGCGTAAAAACTACTAAGAGAACTCCTGTCTGGCACCTTCCCCGGTGGAGTTGTGCAGGGGGTGTCTTTGGAACATTTTGTCACCAGCCGACTCCAAAATTCAGCGATTCCCCATCTCAGCCCAGAAAGCAGATAGAACAACTTTTGTGGTGTCTTTCAAATGCCTACCAAGGTAGTGTAAAAACTACCAGGAGAACTCCTGCCTGGCACCTTCCTTGGTGGAGTTGTGCAGGGGGTGTTTTTGGAAACTTTTTTCACCAGCCGATTCCAAAATTCAGCGGTTCCCCATCTCAGCCCAGAAAGCAGGTAGAACAACTTTTGTGGTGCCTTTCAGCTGCCTACCAAGGTAGTGTAAAAACTACTAAGAGAACTCCTGCCTGGCACCTTCCCCGGTGGAGTTGTGCATGGGGTGTGTTTGGAACATTTTGTCACCAGCCGACTCCAAAATTCAGCGGTTCCCCATCTCAGCCCAGAAAGCAGGTGGAACAACTTTTGTGGTGTCTTTCAAATGCCTACCAAGGTAGTGTAAAAACTACCAGGAGAACTCCTGCCTGGCACCTTCCCCGGTGGAGTTGTGCAGGGGGTGTGTTTGGAACATTTTGTCACCAGCCGACTCCAAAATTCAGCGTTTCCCCATCTCAGCCCAGAAAGCAGGTAGAACAACTTTTGTGGTGTCTTTTAGATGCCTACCAAGGTAGTGTAAAAACTACCAAGAGAACTCCTGTCTGGCACCTTCCCCGGTGGAGTTGTGCAGGGGGTGTGTTTGGAACATTTTGTCACCGGCCGACTCCAAAATTCAGCGTTTCCCCATCTCAGCCCAGAAAGCAGGTAGAACAACTTTTGTGGTATCTTTTAGATGCCTACCAAGGTAGTGTAAAAACTACCAAGAGAACTCCTGTCTGGCACCTTCCCCGGTGGAGTTGTGCATGGGGTGTTTTTGGAACATTTTGTCACCGGCCGACTCCAAAATTCAGCGGTTCCCCATCTCAGCCCACAAAGCAGGTAGAACAACTTTTGTGGTGCCTTTCAGCTGCCTACCAAGGTAGCGTAAAAACTACTAAGAGAACTCCTGTCTGGCACCTTCCCCGGTGGAGTTGTGCAGGAGGTGTCTTTGGAACATTTTGTCACCGGCCGAGTCCAAAATTCAGCGATTCCCCATCTCAGCCCAGAAAGCAGATAGAACAACTTTTGTGGTGTCTTTCAGATACCTACCGGAGCAATGTAAAAACTACCAGGAGAACTCCTGTCTGGCACCTTCCCCGGTGGAGTTGTGCAGGGGGTGTGTTTGGAACATTTTGTCACCAGCCGAGTCCAAAATTCAGCGGTTCCCCATCTCAGCCCAGAAAGCAGGTGGAACAACTTTTGTGGTGCCTTTCAAATGCCTACCAAGGTAGTGTAAAAACTACCAGGAGAACTCCTGCCTGGCACCTTCCCCGGTGGAGTTGTGCATGGGGTGTGTTTGGAACATTTTGTCACCGGCCGACTCCAAAATTCAGCGGTTCCCCATCTCAGCCCAGAAAGCAGGTAGAACAACTTTTGTGGTGTCTTTCAGATGCCTACCGGAGCAATGTAAAAACTACCAGGAGAACTCCTGTCTGGCACCTTCCCCGGTGGAGTTGTGCATGGGGTGTGTTTGGAACATTTTGTCACCAGCCGACTCCAAAATTCAGCGTTTCCCCATCTCAGCCCAGAAAGCAGGTAGAACAACTTTTGTGGTGTCTTTTAGATGCCTACCAAGGTAGTGTAAAAACTACCAAGAGAACTCCTGCCTGGCACCTTCCCCGGTGGAGTTGTGCAGGGGGTGTGTTTGGAACATTTTGTCACCAGCCGACTCCAAAATTCAGCGGTTCCCCATCTCAGCCCAGAAAGCAGGTAGAACAACTTTTGTGGTGCCTTTTGGCTGCCTACCAAGGTAGCGTAAAAACTACTAAGAGAACTCCTGTCTGGCACCTTCCCCGGTGGAGTTGTGCATGGGGTGTGTTTGGAACATTTTGTCACCAGCCGACTCCAAAATTCAGCGATTCCCCATCTCAGCCCAGAAAGCAGATAGAACAACTTTTGTGGTGTCTTTCAAATGCCTACCAAGGTAGTGTAAAAACTACCAGGAGAACTCCTGCCTGGCACCTTCCTTGGTGGAGTTGTGCAGGGGGTGTTTTTGGAAACTTTTTGTCACCAGCCGATTCCAAAATTCAGCGGTTCCCCATCTCAGCCCAGAAAGCAGGTAGAACAACTTTTGTGGTGCCTTTCAGCTGCCTACCAAGGTAGTGTAAAAACTACTAAGAGAACTCCTGCCTGGCACCTTCCCCGGTGGAGTTGTGCATGGGGTGTGTTTGGAACATTTTGTCACCAGCCGACTCCAAAATTCAGCGGTTCCCCATCTCAGCCCAGAAAGCAGGTGGAACAACTTTTGTGGTGTCTTTCAAATGCCTACCAAGGTAGTGTAAAAACTACCAGGAGAACTCCTGCCTGGCACCTTCCCCGGTGGAGTTGTGCAGGGGGTGTGTTTGGAACATTTTGTCACCAGCCGACTCCAAAATTCAGCGTTTCCCCATCTCAGCCCAGAAAGCAGGTAGAACAACTTTTGTGGTGTCTTTTAGATGCCTACCAAGGTAGTGTAAAAACTACCAAGAGAACTCCTGTCTGGCACCTTCCCCGGTGGAGTTGTGCAGGGGGTGTGTTTGGAACATTTTGTCACCAGCCGACTCCAAAATTCAGCGGTTCCCCATCTCAGCCCAGAAAGCAGGTAGAACAACTTTTGTGGTGCCTTTCAAATGCCTACCAAGGTAGTGTAGAAACTACCAAGAGAACTCCTGTCTGGCACCTTCCCCGGTGGAGTTGTGCATGGGGTGTGTTTGGAACATTTTGTCACCGGCCGACTCCAAAATTCAGCGGTTCCCCATCTCAGCCCAGAAAGCAGGTAGAACAACTTTTGTGGTGTCCTTTTGATGCCTACCGGAGCAATGTAAAAACTACCAGGAGAACTCCTGCCTGGCACCTTCCCCGGTGGAGTTGTGCAGGGGGTGTGTTTGGAACATTTTGTCACCAGCCGACTCCAAAATTCAGCGTTTCCCCATCTCAGCCCATAAAGCAGGTAGAACAACTTTTGTGGTGTCTTTTAGATGCCTACCAAGGTAGTGTAAAAACTATCAAGAGAACGCTTGTCTGGCACCTTCCCCGGTGGAGTTGTGCATGGGGTGTCTTTGGAACATTTTGTCACCGGCCGACTCCAAAATTCAGCGATTCCCCATCTCAGCCCACAAAGCAGGTACAACAACTTTTGTGGTGCCTTTCAGATGCCTACCGGAGCAATGTAAAAACTACCAGGAGAACTCCTGTCTGGCACCTTCCCCGGTGGAGTTGTGCAGGGGGTGTGTTTGGAACATTTTGTCACCGGCCGAGTCCAAAATTCAGCGATTCCCCATCTCAGCCCAGAAAGCAGGTAGAACAACTTTTGTGCTGCCTTTCAGCTTCCTACCAAGGTAGTGTAAAAACTACTAAGAGAATTCCTGTCTGGCACCTTCCCCGGTGGAGTTGTGCAGGGGGTGTGTTTGGAACATTTTGTCACCGGCCGACTCCAAAATTCAGCGGTTCCCCATCTCAGCCCAGAAAGCAGGTACAACAACTTTTGTGGTGTCTTTTAGATGCCTACCAAGGTAGTGTAAAAACTACCAGGAGAACTCCTGTCTGGCACCTTCCCCGGTGGAGTTGTGCAGGGGGTGTGTTTGGAACATTTTGTCACCGGCCGACTCCAAAATTCAGCGTTTCCCCATCTCAGCCCAGAAAGCAGGTAGAACAACTTTTGTGGTGTCTTTTAGATGCCTAACAAGGTAGTGTAAAAACTACCAAGAGAACTCCTGTCTGGCACCTTCCCCGGTGGAGTTGTGCATGGGGTGTTTTTGGAACATTTTGTCACCAGCCGACTCCAAAATTCAGCGGTTCCCCATCTCAGCCCAGAAAGCAGGTAGAACAACTTTTGTGGTGCCTTTCAGCTGCCTACCAAGGTAGCGTAAAAACTACCAGGAGAACTCCTGTCTGGCACCTTCCCCGGTGGAGTTGTGCAGGGGGTGTGTTTGGAACATTTTGTCACCGGCCGACTCCAAAATTCAGCCATTCCCCATCTCAGCCCAGAAAGCAGATAGAACAACTTTTGTGGTGTCTTTCAGATGCCTACCGGAGCAATGTAAAAACTACCAAGAGAACTCCTGTCTGGCACCTTCCCCGGTGGAGTTGTGCAGGGGGTGTGTTTGGAACATTTTGTCACCGGCCGACTCCAAAATTCAGCGGTTCCCCATCTCAGCCCAGAAAGCAGATAGAACAACTTTTGTGGTGTCTTTCAGATGCCTACCGGAGCAATGTAAAAACTACCAGGAGAACTCCTGTCTGGCACCTTCCCCGGTGGAGTTATGCATGGGGTGTGTTTGGAACATTTTATCACCGGCCGAGTCCAAAATTCAGCGATTCCCCATCTCAGCCCAGAAAGCAGGTAGAACAACTTTTGTGCTGCCTTTCAGCTCCCTACCAAGGTAGTGTAAAATCTACCAAGAGAACTCCTGTCTGGCACCTTCCCCGGTGGACTTGGGCAGGGGGTGTGTTTGGAACATTTTGTCACCAGCCCACTCCAAAATTCAGCTGTTCCCCATCTCAGCCCAGAAAGCAGGTAGAACAACTTTTGTGCTGCCTTTCAGCTCCCTACCAAGGTAGTGTAAAAACTACTAAGAGAACTCCTGTCTGGCACCTTCCCCGGTGGAGTTGTGCAGGGGGTGTGTTTGGAACATTTTGTCACCGGCCGAGTCCAAAATTCAGCGTTTCCCCATCTCAGCCCAGAAAGCAGGAAGAACAACTTTTGTGGTGCCTTTCAGCTGCCTACCAAGGTAGTGTAAAAACTACTAAGAGAACTCCTGTCTGGCACCTTCCCCGGTGGAGTTGTGCATGGGGTGTCTTTGGAACATTTTGTCACCGGCCGACTCCAAAATTCAGCGATTCCCCATCTCAGCCCAGAAAGCAGGAAGAACAATTTTTGTGGTGCCTTTCAGATGCCTACCAAGGTAGTGTAAAAACTACCAGGAGAACTCCTGTCTGGCACCTTCCCCGGTGGAGTTGTGCATGGGGTGTCTTTGGAACATTTTGTCACCAGCCGACTCCAAAATTCAGCGTTTCCCCATCTCAGCCCAGAAAGCAGGTACAACAACTTCTCTTGTGCCTTTCTGATGTCTACCAAGGTAGTGTAGAAACTACCAAGAGAACTCCTGTCTGGCACCTTCCCCGGTGGAGTTGTGCATGGGGTGTCTTTGGAACATTTTTTCACCAGCCGACTCCAAAATTCAGCGGTTCCCCATCTCAGCCCAGAAAGCAGGTAGAACAACTTTTGTGGTGCCTTTCAGCTGCCTACCAAGGTAGTGTAAAAACTACTAAGAGAACTCCTGTCTGGCACCTTCCCCGGTGGAGTTGTGCAGGGGGTGTCTTTGGAACATTTTGTCACCAGCCGACTCCAAAATTCAGCGATTCCCCATCTCAGCCCAGAAAGCAGATAGAACAACTTTTGTGGTGTCTTTCAAATGCCTACCAAGGTAGTGTAAAAACTACCAGGAGAACTCCTGCCTGGCACCTTCCCCGGTGGAGTTGTGCAGGGGGTGTTTTTGGAAACTTTTTGTCACCAGCCGACTCCAAAATTCAGCGGTTCCCCATCTCAGCCCAGAAAGCAGGTAGAACAACTTTTGTGGTGCCTTTCAGCTGCCTACCAAGGTAGTGTAAAAACTACTAAGAGAACTCCTGCCTGGCACCTTCCCCGGTGGAGTTGTGCATGGGGTGTGTTTGGAACATTTTGTCACCAGCCGACTCCAAAATTCAGCGGTTCCCCATCTCAGCCCAGAAAGCAGGTGGAACAACTTTTGTGGTGTCTTTCAAATGCCTACCAAGGTAGTGTAAAAACTACCAGGAGAACTCCTGCCTGGCACCTTCCGTGGTGGAGTTGTGCATGGGGTGTGTTTGGAACATTTTGTCACCAGCCGACTCCAAAATTCAGCGTTTCCCCATCTCAGCCCAGAAAGCAGGTAGAACAACTTTTGTGGTGTCTTTTAGATGCCTACCAAGGTAGTGTAAAAACTACCAAGAGAACTCCTGTCTGGCACCTTCCCCGGTGGAGTTGTGCAGGGGGTGTGTTTGGAACATTTTGTCACCAGCCGACTCCAAAATTCAGCGGTTCCCCATCTCAGCCCAGAAAGCAGGTAGAACAACTTTTGTGGTGCCTTTCAAATGCCTACCAAGGTAGTGTAGAAACTACCAAGAGAATTCCTGTCTGGCACCTTCCCCGGTGGAGTTGTGCATGGGGTGTGTTTGGAACATTTTGTCACCGGCCGACTCCAAAATTCAGCGTTTCCCCATCTCAGCCCAGAAAGCAGGTAGAACAACTTTTGTGGTGTCCTTTTGATGCCTACCGGAGCAATGTAAAAACTACCAGGAGAACTCCTGTCTGGCACCTTCCCCGGTGGAGTTGTGCAGGGGGTGTGTTTGGAACATTTTGTCACCAGCCGACTCCAAAATTCAGCGTTTCCCCATCTCAGCCCATAAAGCAGGTAGAACAACTTTTGTGGTGTCTTTTAGATGCCTACCAAGGTAGTGTAAAAACTATCAAGAGAACGCTTGTCTGGCACCTTCCCCGGTGGAGTTGTGCATGGGGTGTCTTTGGAACATTTTGTCACCGGCCGACTCCAAAATTCAGCGGTTCCCCATCTCAGCCCAGAAAGCAGGTACAACAACTTTTGTGGTGTCTTTCAGATGCCTACCGGAGCAATGTAAAAACTACCAGGAGAACTCCTGTCTGGCACCTTCCCCGGTGGAGTTGTGCAGGGGGTGTGTTTGGAACATTTTGTCACCGGCCGAGTCCAAAATTCAGCGATTCCCCATCTCAGCCCAGAAAGCAGGTAGAACAACTTTTGTGCTGCCTTTCAGCTTCCTACCAAGGTAGTGTAAAAACTACTAAGAGAATTCCTGTCTGGCACCTTCCCCGGTGGAGTTGTGCAGGGGGTGTGTTTGGAACATTTTGTCACCGGCCGACTCCAAAATTCAGCGGTTCCCCATCTCAGCCCAGAAAGCAGGTACAACAACTTTTGTGGTGTCTTTTAGATGCCTACCAAGGTAGTGTAAAAACTACCAGGAGAACTCCTGTCTGGCACCTTCCCCGGTGGAGTTGTGCAGGGGGTGTGTTTGGAACATTTTGTCACCGGCCGACTCCAAAATTCAGCGTTTCCCCATCTCAGCCCAGAAAGCAGGTAGAACAACTTTTGTGGTGTCTTTTAGATGCCTACCAAGGTAGTGTAAAAACTACCAAGAGAACTCCTGTCTGGCACCTTCCCCGGTGGAGTTGTGCATGGGGTGTTTTTGGAACATTTTGTCACCAGCCGACTCCAAAATTCAGCGGTTCCCCATCTCAGCCCAGAAAGCAGGTAGAACAACTTTTGTGGTGCCTTTCAGCTGCCTACCAAGGTAGCGTAAAAACTACTAAGAGAACTCCTGTCTGGCACCTTCCCCGGTGGAGTTGTGCAGGGGGTGTCTTTGGAACATTTTGTCACCGGCCGACTCCAAAATTCAGCCATTCCCCATCTCAGCCCAGAAAGCAGATAGAACAACTTTTGTGGTGTCTTTCAGATGCCTACCGGAGCAATGTAAAAACTACCAGGAGAACTCCTGCCTGGCACCTTCCCCGGTGGAGTTGTGCATGGGGTGTGTTTGGAACATTTTGTCACCAGCCGACTCCAAAATTCAGCCGTTCCCCATCTCAGCCCAGAAAGCAGGTGGAACAACTTTTGTGGTGTCTTTCAAATGCCTACCAAGGTAGTGTAAAAACTACCAGGAGACCTCCTGTCTGGCACCTTCCCCGGTGGAGTTGTGCATGGGGTGTGTTTGGAACATTTTGTCACCGGCCGACTCCAAAATTCAGCGGTTCCCCATCTCAGCCCAGAAAGCAGGTAGAACAACTTTTGTGGTGTCTTTCAGATGCCTACCAAGGTAGTGTAAAAACTACCAGGAGAACTCCTGTCTGGCACCTTCCCCGGTGGAGTTGTGCATGGGGTGTGTTTGGAACATTTTGTCACCGGCCGAGTCCAAAATTCAGCGGTTCCCCATCTCAGCCCAGAAAGCAGGTAGAACAACTTTTGTGGTGCCTTTCAGATGCCTACCAAGGTAGTGTAAAAACTACCAAGAGAACTCCTGCCTGGCACCTTCCCCGGTGGAGTTGTGCATGGGGTGTCTTTGGAACATTTTGTCACCAGCCGACTCCAAAATTCAGCGGTTCCCCATCTCAGCCCAGAAAGCAGGTAGAACAACTTTTGTGCTGCCTTTCAAATGCCTACCAAGGTAGTGTAGAAACTACCAAGAGAACGCTTGTCTGGCACCTTCCCCGGTGGAGTTGTGCATGGGGTGTCTTTGGAACATTTTGTCACCGGCCGACTCCAAAATTCAGCGATTCCCCATCTCAGCCCAGAAAGCAGGAAGAACAACTTTTGTGGTGCCTTTCTGATGTCTACCAAGGTAGTGTAAAATCTACCAGGAGAACTCCTGTCTGGCACCTTCCCCGGTGGAGTTGTGCATGGGGTGTCTTTGGAACATTTTGTCACCAGCCGACTCCAAAATTCAGCGTTTCCCCATCTCAGCCCAGAAAGCAGGTACAACAACTTCTCTTGTGCCTTTCTGATGTCTACCAAGGTAGTGTAAAATCTACCAAGAGAACTCCTGTCTGGCACCTTCCCCGGTGGAGTTGTGCAGGGGGTGTCTTTGGAACATTTTGTCACCGGCCGAGTCCAAAATTCAGCGGTTCCCCATCTCAGCCCAGAAAGCAGGTAGAACAACTTTTGTGGTGCCTTTCAAATGCCTACCAAGGTAGTGTAGAAACTACCAAGAGAACTCCTGTCTGGCACCTTCCCCGGTGAAGTTGTGCAGGGGGTGTCTTTGGAACATTTTTTCACCAGCCGACTCCAAAATTCAGCGGTTCCCCATCTCAGCCCAGAAAGCAGGTAGAACAACTTTTGTGGTGCCTTTCAGCTGCCTACCAAGGTAGTGTAAAAACTACCAAGAGAACGCTTATCTGGCACCTTCCCCGGTGGAGTTGTGCATGGGGTGTCTTTGGAACATTTTGTCACCGGCCGAGTCCAAAATTCAGCGATTCCCCATCTCAGCCCAGAAAGCAGGTACAACAACTTTTCTTGTGCCTTTCTGATGTCTACCAAGGTAGTGTAAAAACTACCAAGAGAACTCCTGTCTGGCACCTTCCCCGGTGGAGTTGTGCAGGGGGTGTGTTTGGAACATTTTGTCACCAGCCGACTCCAAAATTCAGCGTTTCCCCATCTCAGCCCAGAAAGCAGGTAGAACAACTTTTGTGGTGCCTTTCAGCTGCCTACCAAGGTAGTGTAAAAACTACTAAGAGAACTCCTGTCTGGCACCTTCCCCGGTGGAGTTGTGCATTGGGTGTCTTTGGAACATTTTGTCACCGGCCGACTCCAAAATTCAGCGGTTCCCCATCTCAGCCCAGAAAGCAGGTACAACAACTTTTGTGGTGTCTTTCAGATGCCTACCGGAGCAATGTAAAAACTACCAGGAGAACTCCTGTCTGGCACCTTCCCCGGTGGAGTTGTGCAGGGGGTGTGTTTGGAACATTTTGTCACCAGCCGAGTCCAAAATTCAGCGTTTCCCCATCTCAGCCCAGAAAGCAGGTAGAACAACTTTTGTGGTGCCTTTCAGCTGCCTACCAAGGTAGTGTAAAAACTATCAAGAGAACGCTTGTCTGACACCTTCCCCGGTGGAGTTGTGCATGGGGTGTCTTTGGAACATTTTGTCACCGGCCGAGTCCAAAATTCAGCGATTCCCCATCTCAGCCCAGAAAGCAGATAGAACAACTTTTGTGGTGTCTTTTAGATGCCTACCGGAGCAATGTAAAAACTACCAGGAGAACTCCTGTCTGGCACCTTCCCCGGTGGAGTTGTGCAGGGGGTGTGTTTGGAACATTTTGTCACCAGCCGAGTCCAAAATTCAGCGTTTCCCCATCTCAGCCCAGAAAGCAGGTAGAACAACTTTTGTGGTGTCTTTTAGATGCCTACCAAGGTAGTGTAAAAACTACCAAGAGAACTCCTGTCTGGCACCTTCCCCGGTGGAGTTGTGCATGGGGTGTGTTTGGAACATTTTGTCACCAGCCGACTCCAAAATTCAGCGGTTCCCCATCTCAGCCCAGAAAGCAGGTAGAACAACTTTTGTGGTGTCTTTCAGATGCCTACCAAGGTAGTGTAAAAACTATCAGGAGAACTCCTGCCTGGCACCTTCCCCGGTGGAGTTGTGCATGGGGTGTGTTTGGAACATTTTGTCACCGGCCGAGTCCAAAATTCAGCGATTCCCCATCTCAGCCCAGAAAGCAGGTAGAACAACTTTTCTGGTGTCTTTCAGATGCCTACCAAGGTAGTGTAAAAACTACCAGGAGAACTCCTGCCTGGCACCTTCCCCGGTGGAGTTGTGCATGGGGTGTCTTTGGAACATTTTGTCACCAGCCGACTCCAAAATTCAGCGGTTCCCCATCTCAGCCCACAAAGCAGGTAGAACAACTTTTGTGGTGCCTTTCAGCTGCCTACCAAGGTAGTGTAAAAACTACCAAGAGAACTCCTGTCTGGCACCTTCCGTGGTGGAGTTGTGCATGGGGTGTGTTTGGAACATTTTGTCACCAGCCGAGTCCAAAATTCAGCGGTTCCCCATCTCAGCCCAGAAAGCAGGTAGAACAACTTTTGTGGTGCCTTTCAAATGCCTACCAAGGTAGTGTAGAAACTACCAGGAGAACTCCTGTCTGGCACCTTCCCCGGTGGAGTTGTGCATGGGGTGTGTTTGGAACATTTTGTCACCAGCCGAGTCCAAAATTCAGCGTTTCCCCATCTCAGCCCAGAAAGCAGGTAGAACAACTTTTGTGGTGTCTTTCAGATGCCTACCAAGGTAGTGTAAAAACTACCAAGAGAACTCCTGTCTGGCACCTTCCCCGGTGGAGTTGTGCATGGGGTGTGTTTGGAACATTTTGTCACCGGCCGACTCCAAAATTCAGCGGTTCCCCATCTCAGCCCAGAAAGCAGGTAGAACAACTTTTGTGGTGTCTTTCAGATGCCTACCGGAGCAATGTAAAAACTACCAGGAGAACTCCTGTCTGGCACCTTCCGTGGTGGAGTTGTGCATGGGGTGTGTTTGGAACAATTTGTCACCGGCCGAGTCCAAAATTCAGCCGTTCCCCATCTCAGCCCAGAAAGCAGGTACAACAACTTTTCTTGTGCCTTTCAGCTGCCTACCAAGGTAGTGTAAAAACTACCAAAAGAATTCGTTCCTGGCACCTTCCCCGGTGGAGTTGTGCATGGGGTGTGTTTGGAACATTTTGTCACCGGCCGAGTCCAAAATTCAGCGGTTCCCCATCTCAGCCCAGAAAGCAGGTAGAACAACTTTTGTGGTGTCTTTCAGATGCCTACCAAGGTAGTGTAAAAACTACTAAGAGAACTCCTGTCTGGCACCTTCCCCGGTGGAGTTGTGCATGGGGTGTGTTTGGAACATTTTGTCACCAGCCGAGTCCAAAATTCAGCGATTCCCCATCTCAGCCCAGAAAGCAGGTAGAACAACTTCTGTGGTGTCTTTCAGATGCCTACCAAGGTAGTGTAAAAACTACCAGGAGAACTCCTGTCTGGCACCTTCCCCGGTGGAGTTGTGCTTGGGGTGTGTTTGGAACATTTTGTCACCGGCCGACTCCAAAATTCAGCGGTTCCCCATGTCAGCCCAGAAAGCAGGTAGAACAACTTTTGTGGTGTCTTTCAGATGCCTACCGGAGCAATGTAAAAACTACCAAGAGAACTCCTGTCTGGCACCTTCCCCGGTGGAGTTGTGCATGGGGTGTGTTTGGAACATTTTGTCACCGGCCGAGTCCAAAATTCAGCGTTTCCCCATCTCAGCCCAGAAAGCAGGTAGAACAACTTTTGTGGTGTCTTTCAGATGCCTACCAAGGTAGTGTAAAAACTACCAGGAGAACTCCTGTCTGGCACCTTCCCCGGTGGAGTTGTGCATGGGGTGTGTTTGGAACATTTTGTCACCGGCCGAGTCCAAAATTCAGCGGTTCCCCATCTCAGCCCAGAAAGCAGGTAGAACAACTTTTGTGGTGTCTTTCAGATGCCTACCGGAGCAATGTAAAAACTACCAGGAGAACTCCTGCCTGGCACCTTCCCCGGTGGAGTTGTGCATGGGGTGTGTTTGGAACATTTTGTCACCGGCCGAGTCCAAAATTCAGCGATTCCCCATCTCAGCCCAGAAAGCAGGTAGAACAACTTTTCTGGTGTCTTTCAGATGCCTACCAAGGTAGTGTAAAAACTACCAGGAGAACTCCTGTCTGGCACCTTCCGTGGTGGAGTTGTGCATGGGGTGTGTTTGGAACATTTTGTCACCAGCCGACTCCAAAATTCAGCGGTTCCCCATCTCAGCCCACAAAGCAGGTAGAACAACTTTTGTGGTGCCTTTCAGCTGCCTACCAAGGTAGTGTAAAAACTACCAAGAGAACTCCTGTCTGGCACCTTCCGTGGTGGAGTTGTGCATGGGGTGTGTTTGGAACATTTTGTCACCGGCCGAGTCCAAAATTCAGCGGTTCCCCATCTCAGCCCAGAAAGCAGGTAGAACAACTTTTGTGGTGCCTTTCAGCTTCCTACCAAGGTAGTGTAGAAACTACCAGGAGAACTCCTGTCTGGCACCTTCCCCGGTGGAGTTGTGCATGGGGTGTGTTTGGAACATTTTGTCACCGGCCGACTCCAAAATTCAGCGGTTCCCCATCTCAGCCCAGAAAGCAGGTAGAACAACTTTTGTAGTGTCCTTTTGATGCCTACCGGAGCAATGTAAAAACTACCAGGAGAACTCCTGCCTGGCACCTTCCCCGGTGGAGTTGTGCATGGGGTGTGTTTGGAACATTTTGTCACCAGCCGAGTCCAAAATTCAGCGTTTCCCCATCTCAGCCCAGAAAGCAGGTAGAACAACTTTTGTGGTGTCTTTCAGATGCCTACCAAGGTAGTGTAAAAACTACCAAGAGAACTCCTGCCTGGCACCTTCCCCGGTGGAGTTGTGCATGGGGTGTGTTTGGAACATTTTGTCACCAGCCGAGTCCAAAATTCAGCGGTTCCCCATCTCAGCCCAGAAAGCAGGTAGAACAACTTTTGTGGTGCCTTTCAAATGCCTACCAAGGTAGTGTACAAACTACCAAGAGAACGCTTGTCTGGCACCTTCCCCGGTGGAGTTGTGCATGGGGTGTGTTTGGAACATTTTGTCACCGGCCGACTCCAAAATTCAGCGATTCCCCATCTCAGCCCAGAAAGCAGGAAGAACAACTTTTGTGGTGCCTTTCAGCTGCCTACCAAGGTAGTGTAAAAACTACCAACAGAATTCGTTCCTGGCACCTTCCCCGGTGGAATTGTGCATGGGGTGTGTTTGGAACATTTTGTCACCGGCCGAGTCCAAAATTCAGCGATTCCCCATCTCAGCCCAGAAAGCAGGTAGAACAACTTTTGTGGTGTCTTTCAGATGCCTACCGGAGCAATGTAAAAACTACCAGGAGAACTCCTGTCTGGCACCTTCCCCGGTGGAGTTGTGCAGGGGGTGTCTTTGGAACATTTTGTCACCAGCCGAGTCCAAAATTCAGCTGTTCCCCATCTCAGCCCAGAAAGCAGGTAGAACAACTTTTGTGGTGCCTTTCAAATGCCTACCAAGGTAGTGTAGAAACTAGCAAGAGAACGCTTGTCTGGCACCTTCCCCGGTGGAGTTGTGCATGGGGTGTCTTTGGAACATTTTGTCACCGGCCGACTCCAAAATTCAGCGATTCCCCATCTCAGCCCAGAAAGCAGGAAGAACAACTTTTGTGGTGCCTTTCAGCTGCCTACCAAGGTAGTGTAAAAACTACCAACAGAATTCGTTCCTGGCACCTTCCCCGGTGGAATTGTGCATGGGGTGTGTTTGGAACATTTTGTCACCGGCCGAGTCCAAAATTCAGCGTTTCCCCATCTCAGCCCAGAAAGCAGGTAGAACAACTTTTGTGGTGCCTTTCTGATGTCTACCAAGGTAGTGTAAAATCTACCAAGAGAACTCCTGTCTGGCACCTTCCCCGGTGGAGTTGTGCAGGGGGTGTGTTTGGAACATTTTGTCACCGGCCGACTCCAAAATTCAGCGTTTCCCCATCTCAGCCCAGAAAGCAGGTAGAACAACTTTTGTGGTGTCTTTTAGATGCCTACCAAGGTAGTGTAAAAACTACCAAGAGAACTCCTGTCTGGCACCTTCCCCGGTGGAGTTGTGCAGGGGGTGTGTTTGGAACATTTTGTCACCGGCCGACTCCAAAATTCAGCGTTTCCCCATCTCAGCCCAGAAAGCAGGTAGAACAACTTTTGTGGTGTCTTTTAGATGCCTACCAAGGTAGTGTAAAAACTACCAAGAGAACTCCTGTCTGGCACCTTCCCCGGTGGAGTTGTGCATGGGGTGTTTTTGGAACATTTTGTCACCAGCCGACTCCAAAATTCAGCGTTTCCCCATCTCAGCCCAGAAAGCAGGTAGAACAACTTTTCTGGTGTCTTTCAGATGCCTACCAAGGTAGTGTAAAAACTACCAGGAGAACTCCTGTCTGGCACCTTCCCCGGTGGAGTTGTGCATGGGGTGTGTTTGGAACATTTTGTCACCAGCCGAGTCCAAAATTCAGCGTTTCCCCATCTCAGCCCAGAAAGCAGGTAGAACAACTTTTGTGGTGCCTTTCAGCTGCCTACCAAGGTAGTGTAAAAACTACCAACAGAATTCGTTCCTGGCACCTTCCCCGGTGGAGTTGTGCATGGGATGTGTTTGGAACATTTTGTCACCAGCCGACTCCAAAATTCAGCGATTCCCCATCTCAGCCCAGAAAGCAGGTAGAACAACTTTTGTGGTGTCTTTCAGATGCCTACCAAGGTAGCGTAAAAACTACTAAGAGAACTCCTGTCTGGCACCTTCCCCGGTGGAGTTTTGCATGGGGTGTGTTTGGAACATTTTGTCACCGGCCGACTCCAAAATTCAGCGATTCCCCATCTCAGCCCAGAAAGCAGGTAGAACAACTTCTGTGGTGTCTTTCAGATGCCTACCAAGGTAGTGTAAAAACTACCAGGAGAACTCCTGTCTGGCACCTTCCCCGGTGGAGTTTTGCATGGGGTGTGTTTGGAACATTTTGTCACCGGCCGACTCCAAAATTCAGCGATTCCCCATCTCAGCCCAGAAAGCAGGTACAACAACTTTTCTTGTGCCTTTCAGCTGCCTACCAAGGTAGTGTAAAAACTACCAACAGAATTCGTTCCTGGCACCTTCCCCGGTGGAGTTGTGCATGGGGTGTCTGTGGAACATTTTGTCACCGGCCGAGTCCAAAATTCAGCGTTTCCCCATCTCAGCCCAGAAAGCAGGTAGAACAACTTTTGTGGTGTCTTTCAGATGCCTACCGGAGCAATGTAAAAACTACCAGGAGAACTCCTGTCTGGCACCTTCCCCGGTGGAGTTGTGCATGGGGTGTGTTTGGAACATTTTGTCACCAGCCGACTCCAAAATTCAGCGATTCCCCATCTCAGCCCAGAAAGCAGGTAGAACAACTTTTGTGGTGTCTTTCAGATGCCTACCAAGGTAGTGTAAAAACTATCAGGAGAACTCCTGCCTGGCACCTTCCCCGGTGGAGTTGTGCATGGGGTGTGTTTGGAACATTTTGTCACCGGCCGACTCCAAAATTCAGCGGTTCCCCATCTCAGCCCAGAAAGCAGGTAGAACAACTTTTCTGGTGTCTTTCAGATGCCTACCAAGGTAGTGTAAAAAACTACCAGGAGAACTCCTGTCTGGCACCTTCCGTGGTGGAGTTGTGCATGGGGTGTGTTTGGAACATTTTGTCACCAGCCGACTCCAAAATTCAGCGGTTCCCCATCTCAGCCCAGAAAGCAGGTAGAACAACTTTTGTGGTGCCTTTCAGCTGCCTACCAAGGTAGTGTAAAAACTACCAAGAGAACTCCTGTCTGGCACCTTCCCCGGTGGAGTTGTGCATGGTGTGTGTTTGGAACATTTTGTCACCGGCCGAGTCCAAAATTCAGCGGTTCCCCATCTCAGCCCAGAAAGCAGGTAGAACAACTTTTGTGGTGCCTTTCAAATGCCTACCAAGGTAGTGTAGAAACTACCAGGAGAACTCCTGTCTGGCACCTTCCCCGGTGGAGTTGTGCATGGGGTGTGTTTGGAACATTTTGTCACCGGCCGACTCCAAAATTCAGCGTTTCCCCATCTCAGCCCAGAAAGCAGGTAGAACAACTTTTGTGGTGTCTTTCAGATGCCTACCAAGGTAGTGTAAAAACTACCAGGAGAACTCCTGTCTGGCACCTTCCCCGGTGGAGTTGTGCATGGGGTGTGTTTGGAACATTTTGTCACCGGCCGACTCCAAAATTCAGCGGTTCCCCATCTCAGCCCAGAAAGCAGGTACAACAACTTTTCTTGTGCCTTTCAGCTTCCTACCAAGGTAGTGTAAAAACTACCAAAAGAATTCGTTCCTGGCACCTTCCCCGGTGGAGTTGTGCATGGGTTGTGTTTGGAACATTTTGTCACCGGCCGAGTCCAAAATTCAGCGGTTCCCCATCTCAGCCCAGAAAGCAGGTAGAACAACTTTTGTGGTGTCTTTCAGATGCCTACCAAGGTAGTGTAAAAACTACTAAGAGAACTCCTGTCTGGCACCTTCCCCGGTGGAGTTGTGCATGGGGTGTGTTTGGAACATTTTGTCACCAGCCGAGTCCAAAATTCAGCGATTCCCCATCTCAGCCCAGAAAGCAGGTAGAACAACTTTTCTGGTGTCTTTCAGATGCCTACCAAGGTAGTGTAAAAACTACCAGGAGAACTCCTGTCTGGCACCTTCCCCGGTGGAGTTGTGCATGGGGTGTGTTTGGAACATTTTGTCACCGGCCGAGTCCAAAATTCAGCGGTTCCCCATCTCAGCCCAGAAAGCAGGTAGAACAACTTTTGTGGTGTCTTTCAGATGCCTACCGGAGCAATGTAAAAACTACCAAGAGAACTCCTGTCTGGCACCTTCCCCGGTGGAGTTGTGCATGGGGTGTGTTTGGAACATTTTGTCACCGGCCGACTCCAAAATTCAGCGTTTCCCCATCTCAGCCCAGAAAGCAGGTAGAACAAGTTTTTTGGTGTCTTTCAAATGCCTACCAAGGTAGTGTAAAAACTACCAACAGAATTCGTTCCTGGCACCTTCCCCGGTGGAGTTGTGCATGGGGTGTGTTTGGAACATTTTGTCACCGGCCGAGTCCAAAATTCAGCGGTTCCCCATCTCAGCCCAGAAAGCAGGTAGAACAACTTTTGTGGTGTCTTTCAGATGCCTACCGGAGCAATGTAAAAACTACCAGGAGAACTCCTGCCTGGCACCTTCCCCGGTGGAGTTGTGCATGGGGTGTGTTTGGAACATTTTGTCACCGGCCGAGTCCAAAATTCAGCGATTCCCCATCTCAGCCCAGAAAGCAGGTAGAACAACTTTTCTGGTGTCTTTCAGATGCCTACCAAGGTAGTGTAAAAAGTACCAGGAGAACTCCTGTCTGGCACCTTCCGTGGTGGAGTTGTGCATGGGGTGTGTTTGGAACACTTTGTCGCCAGCCGACTCCAAAATTCAGCGGTTCCCCATCTCAGCCCACAAAGCAGGTAGAACAACTTTTGTGGTGCCTTTCAGCTGCCTACCAAGGTAGTGTAAAAACTACCAAGAGAACTCCTGTCTGGCACCTTCCGTGGTGGAGTTGTGCATGGGGTGTGTTTGGAACATTTTGTCACCAGCCGAGTCCAAAATTCAGCGGTTCCCCATCTCAGCCCAGAAAGCAGGTAGAACAACTTTTGTGGTGTCTTTCAGATGCCTACCGGAGCAATGTAAAAACTACCAGGAGAACTCCTGCCTGGCACCTTCCGTGGTGGAGTTGTGCATGGGGTGTGTTTGGAACATTTTGTCACCGGCCGAGTCCAAAATTCAGCGGTTCCCCATCTCAGCCCAGAAAGCAGGTACAACAACTTTTCTTGTGCCTTTCAGCTGCCTACCAAGGTAGTGTAAAAACTACCAAAAGAATTCGTTCCTGGCACCTTCCCCGGTGGAGTTGTGCATGGGGTGTGTTTGGAACATTTTGTCACCGGCCGACTCCAAAATTCAGCGTTTCCCCATCTCAGCCCAGAAAGCAGGTAGAACAACTTTTCTGGTGTCTTTCAGATGCCTACCAAGGTAGTGTAAAAACTACCAGGAGAACTCCTGTCTGGCACCTTCCGTGGTGGAGTTGTGCATGGGGTGTGTTTGGAACATTTTGTCACCAGCCGACTCCAAAATTCAGCGGTTCCCCATCTCAGCCCACAAAGCAGGTAGAACAACTTTTGTGGTGCCTTTCAGCTGCCTACCAAGGTAGTGTAAAAACTACCAAGAGAACTCCTGTCTGGCACCTTCCGTGGTGGAGTTGTGCATGGGGTGTGTTTGGAACATTTTGTCACCAGCCGAGTCCAAAATTCAGCGGTTCCCCATCTCAGCCCAGAAAGCAGGTAGAACAACTTTTGTGGTGCCTTTCAAATGCCTGCCAAGGTAGTGTAGAAACTACCAGGAGAACTCCTGTCTGGCACCTTCCCCGGTGGAGTTGTGCATGGGGTGTCTTTGGAACATTTTGTCACCGGCCGAGTCCAAAATTCAGCGGTTCCCCATCTCAGCCCAGAAAGCAGGTAGAACAACTTTTGTGGTGCCTTTCAGATGCCTACCAAGGTAGTGTAGAAACTACCAGGAGAACTCCTGTCTGGCACCTTCCCCGGTGGAGATGTGCATGGGGTGTGTTTGGAACATTTTGTCACCGGCCGAGTCCAAAATTCAGCGGTTCCCCATCTCAACCCAGAAAGCAGGTAGAACAACTTTTGTGGTGTCTTTCAGATGCCTACCGGAGCAATGTAAAAACTACCAGGAGAACTCCTGCCTGGCACCTTCCCCGGTGGAGTTGTGCATGGGGTGTGTTTGGAACATTTTGTCACCGGCCGAGTCCAAAATTCAGCGGTTCCCCATCTCAGCCCAGAAAGCAGGTACAACAACTTTTCTTGTGCCTTTCAGCTTCCTACCAAGGTAGTGTAAAAACTACCAAAAGAATTCGTTCCTGGCACCTTCCCCGGTGGAGTTGTGCATGGGTTGTGTTTGGAACATTTTGTCACCGGCCGAGTCCAAAATTCAGCGGTTCCCCATCTCAGCCCAGAAAGCAGGTAGAACAACTTTTGTGGTGTCTTTCAGATGCCTACCAAGGTAGTGTAAAAACTACTAAGAGAACTCCTGTCTGGCACCTTCCCCGGTGGAGTTGTGCATGGGGTGTGTTTGGAACATTTTGTCACCAGCCGAGTCCAAAATTCAGCGATTCCCCATCTCAGCCCAGAAAGCAGGTAGAACAACTTTTCTGGTGTCTTTCAGATGCCTACCAAGGTAGTGTAAAAACTACCAGGAGAACTCCTGTCTGGCACCTTCCCCGGTGGAGTTGTGCATGGGGTGTGTTTGGAACATTTTGTCACCGGCCGAGTCCAAAATTCAGCGGTTCCCCATCTCAGCCCAGAAAGCAGGTAGAACAACTTTTGTGGTGTCTTTCAGATGCCTACCGGAGCAATGTAAAAACTACCAAGAGAACTCCTGTCTGGCACCTTCCCCGGTGGAGTTGTGCATGGGGTGTGTTTGGAACATTTTGTCACCGGCCGACTCCAAAATTCAGCGTTTCCCCATCTCAGCCCAGAAAGCAGGTAGAACAAGTTTTTTGGTGTCTTTCAAATGCCTACCAAGGTAGTGTAAAAACTACCAACAGAATTCGTTCCTGGCACCTTCCCCGGTGGAGTTGTGCATGGGGTGTGTTTGGAACATTTTGTCACCGGCCGAGTCCAAAATTCAGCGGTTCCCCATCTCAGCCCAGAAAGCAGGTAGAACAACTTTTGTGGTGTCTTTCAGATGCCTACCGGAGCAATGTAAAAACTACCAGGAGAACTCCTGCCTGGCACCTTCCCCGGTGGAGTTGTGCATGGGGTGTGTTTGGAACATTTTGTCACCGGCCGAGTCCAAAATTCAGCGATTCCCCATCTCAGCCCAGAAAGCAGGTAGAACAACTTTTCTGGTGTCTTTCAGATGCCTACCAAGGTAGTGTAAAAAGTACCAGGAGAACTCCTGTCTGGCACCTTCCGTGGTGGAGTTGTGCATGGGGTGTGTTTGGAACACTTTGTCGCCAGCCGACTCCAAAATTCAGCGGTTCCCCATCTCAGCCCACAAAGCAGGTAGAACAACTTTTGTGGTGCCTTTCAGCTGCCTACCAAGGTAGTGTAAAAACTACCAAGAGAACTCCTGTCTGGCACCTTCCGTGGTGGAGTTGTGCATGGGGTGTGTTTGGAACATTTTGTCACCAGCCGAGTCCAAAATTCAGCGGTTCCCCATCTCAGCCCAGAAAGCAGGTAGAACAACTTTTGTGGTGTCTTTCAGATGCCTACCGGAGCAATGTAAAAACTACCAGGAGAACTCCTGCCTGGCACCTTCCGTGGTGGAGTTGTGCATGGGGTGTGTTTGGAACATTTTGTCACCGGCCGAGTCCAAAATTCAGCGGTTCCCCATCTCAGCCCAGAAAGCAGGTACAACAACTTTTCTTGTGCCTTTCAGCTGCCTACCAAGGTAGTGTAAAAACTACCAAAAGAATTCGTTCCTGGCACCTTCCCCGGTGGAGTTGTGCATGGGGTGTGTTTGGAACATTTTGTCACCGGCCGACTCCAAAATTCAGCGTTTCCCCATCTCAGCCCAGAAAGCAGGTAGAACAACTTTTCTGGTGTCTTTCAGATGCCTACCAAGGTAGTGTAAAAACTACCAGGAGAACTCCTGTCTGGCACCTTCCGTGGTGGAGTTGTGCATGGGGTGTGTTTGGAACATTTTGTCACCAGCCGACTCCAAAATTCAGCGGTTCCCCATCTCAGCCCACAAAGCAGGTAGAACAACTTTTGTGGTGCCTTTCAGCTGCCTACCAAGGTAGTGTAAAAACTACCAAGAGAACTCCTGTCTGGCACCTTCCGTGGTGGAGTTGTGCATGGGGTGTGTTTGGAACATTTTGTCACCAGCCGAGTCCAAAATTCAGCGGTTCCCCATCTCAGCCCAGAAAGCAGGTAGAACAACTTTTGTGGTGCCTTTCAAATGCCTGCCAAGGTAGTGTAGAAACTACCAGGAGAACTCCTGTCTGGCACCTTCCCCGGTGGAGTTGTGCATGGGGTGTCTTTGGAACATTTTGTCACCGGCCGAGTCCAAAATTCAGCGGTTCCCCATCTCAGCCCAGAAAGCAGGTAGAACAACTTTTGTGGTGCCTTTCAGATGCCTACCAAGGTAGTGTAGAAACTACCAGGAGAACTCCTGTCTGGCACCTTCCCCGGTGGAGATGTGCATGGGGTGTGTTTGGAACATTTTGTCACCGGCCGAGTCCAAAATTCAGCGGTTCCCCATCTCAACCCAGAAAGCAGGTAGAACAACTTTTGTGGTGTCTTTCAGATGCCTACCGGAGCAATGTAAAAACTACCAGGAGAACTCCTGCCTGGCACCTTCCGTGGTGGAGTTGTGCATGGGGTGTGTTTGGAACATTTTGTCACCGGCCGAGTCCAAAATTCAGCGATTCCCCATCTCAGCCCAGAAAGCAGGTAGAACAACTTTTCTGGTGTCTTTCAGATGCCTACCAAGGTAGTGTAAAAACTACCAGGAGAACTCCTGTCTGGCACCTTCCCCGGTGGAGTTGTGCATGGGGTGTGTTTGGAACATTTTGTCACCAGCCGACTCCAAAATTCAGCGGTTCCCCATCTCAGCCCAGAAAGCAGGTAGAACAACTTTTGTGGTGCCTTTCAAATGCCTACCAAGGTAGTGTAGAAACTACCAGGAGAACTCCTGTCTGGCACCTTCCCCGGTGGAGTTGTGCAGGGGGTGTGTTTGGAACATTTTGTCACCAGCCGAGTCCAAAATTCAGCGTTTCCCCATCTCAGCCCAGAAAGCAGGTAGAACAACTTTTGTGGTGTCTTTCAGATGCCTACCAAGGTAGTGTAAAAACTACCAAGAGAACTCCTGTCTGGCACCTTCCCCGGTGGAGTTGTGCATGGGGTGTGTTTGGAACATTTTGTCACCGGCCGACTCCAAAATTCAGCGTTTCCCCATCTCAGCCCAGAAAGCAGGTAGAACAACTTTTGTGGTGTCTTTCAGATGCCTACCAAGGTAGTGTAAAAACTACCAGGAGAACTCCTGCCTGGCACCTTCCGTGGTGGAGTTGTGCATGGGGTGTGTTTGGAACATTTTGTCACCGGCCGAGTCCAAAATTCAGCGGTTCCCCATCTCAGCCCAGAAAGCAGGTACAACAACTTTTCTTGTGCCTTTCAGCTGCCTACCAAGGTAGTGTAAAAACTACCAAAAGAATTCGTTCCTGGCACCTTCCCCGGTGGAGTTGTGCATGGGGTGTCTTTGGAACATTTTGTCACCGGCCGAGTCCAAAATTCAGCGGTTCCCCATCTCAGCCCAGAAAGCAGGTACAACAACTTTTCTTGTGCCTTTCAGCTGCCTACCAAGGTAGTGTAAAAACTACCAACAGAATTCGTTCCTGGCACCTTCCCCGGTGGAGTTGTGCATGGGGTGTGTTTGGAACATTTTGTCACCGGCCGAGTCCAAAATTCAGCGGTTCCCCATCTCAGCCCAGAAAGCAGGTAGAACAACTTTTGTGGTGTCTTTCAGATGCCTACCGGAGCAATGTAAAAACTACCAGGAGAACTCCTGCCTGGCACCTTCCCCGGTGGAGTTGTGCATGGGGTGTCTTTGGAACATTTTGTCACCGGCCGACTCCAAAATTCAGCGATTCCCCATCTCAGCCCAGAAAGCAGGTAGAACAACTTTTGTGGTGTCTTTCAGATGCCTACCAAGGTAGTGTAAAAACTACCAGGAGAACTCCTGTCTGGCACCTTCCGTGGTGGAGTTGTGCATGGGGTGTGTTTGGAACATTTTGTCACCAGCCGACTCCAAAATTCAGCGGTTCCCCATCTCAGCCCACAAAGCAGGTAGAACAACTTTTGTGGTGCCTTTCAGCTGCCTACCAAGGTAGTGTAAAAACTACCAAGAGAACTCCTGTCTGGCACCTTCCGTGGTGGAGTTGTGCATGGGGTGTGTTTGGAACATTTTGTCACCAGCCGAGTCCAAAATTCAGCGGTTCCCCATCTCAGCCCAGAAAGCAGGTAGAACAACTTTTGTGGTGTCTTTCAGATGCCTACCGGAGCAATGTAAAAACTACCAGGAGAACTCCTGTCTGGCACCTTCCCCGGTGGAGTTGTGCATGGGGTGTGTTTGGAACATTTTGTCACCGGCCGAGTCCAAAATTCAGCGGTTCCCCATCTCAGCCCAGAAAGCAGGTACAACAACTTTTCTTGTGCCTTTCAGCTGCCTACCAAGGTAGTGTAAAAACTACCAAAAGAATTCGTTCCTGGCACCTTCCCCGGTGGAGTTGTGCATGGGGTGTCTTTGGAACATTTTGTCACCGGCCGAGTCCAAAATTCAGCGGTTCCCCATCTCAGCCCAGAAAGCAGGTAGAACAACTTTTGTGGTGTCTTTCAGATGCCTACCAAGGTAGTGTAAAAACTACTAAGAGAACTCCTGTCTGGCACCTTCCCCGGTGGAGTTGTGCATGGGGTGTGTTTGGAACATTTTGTCACCAGCCGAGTCCAAAATTCAGCGATTCCCCATCTCAGCCCAGAAAGCAGGTAGAACAACTTCTGTGGTGTCTTTCAGATGCCTACCAAGGTAGTGTAAAAACTACCAGGAGAACTCCTGTCTGGCACCTTCCCCGGTGGAGTTGTGCATGGGGTGTGTTTGGAACATTTTGTCAACGGCCGAGTCCAAAATTCAGCGGTTCCCCATCTCAGCCCAGAAAGCAGGTAGAACAACTTTTGTGGTGTCTTTCAGATGCCTACCGGAGCAATGTAAAAACTACCAGGAGAACTCCTGCCTGGCACCTTCCCCGGTGGAGTTGTGCATGGGGTGTGTTTGGAACATTTTGTCACCGGCCGAGTCCAAAATTCAGCGGTTCCCCATCTCAGCCCAGAAAGCAGGTAGAACAACTTTTCTGGTGTCTTTCAGATGCCTACCAAGGTAGTGTAAAAACTACCAGGAGAACTCCTGTCTGGCACCTTCCGTGGTGGAGTTGTGCATGGGGTGTGTTTGGAACATTTTGTCACCAGCCGACTCCAAAATTCAGCGGTTCCCCATCTCAGCCCACAAAGCAGGTAGAACAACTTTTGTGGTGCCTTTCAGCTGCCTACCAAGGTACTGTAAAAACTACCAAGAGAACTCCTGTCTGGCACCTTCCGTGGTGGAGTTGTGCATGGGGTGTGTTTGGAACATTTTGTCACCAGCCGACTCCAAAATTCAGCGTTTCCCCATCTCAGCCCAGAAAGCAGGTAGAACAACTTTTGTGGTGTCCTTTTGATGCCTACCGGAGCAATGTAAAAACTACCAGGAGAACTCCTGCCTGGCACCTTCCCCGGTGGAGTTGTGCATGGGGTGTGTTTGGAACATTTTGTCACCAGCCGAGTCCAAAATTCAGCGTTTCCCCATCTCAGCCCAGAAAGCAGGTAGAACAACTTTTGTGGTGTCTTTCAGATGCCTACCAAGGTAGTGTAAAAACTACCAAGAGAACTCCTGTCTGGCACCTTCCCCGGTGGAGTTGTGCATGGGGTGTGTTTGGAACATTTTGTCACCGGCCGACTCCAAAATTCAGCGTTTCCCCATCTCAGCCCAGAAAGCAGGTAGAACAACTTTTGTGGTGTCTTTCAGATGCCTACCAAGGTAGTGTAAAAACTACCAGGAGAACTCCTGTCTGGCACCTTCCGTGGTGGAGTTGTGCATGGGGTGTGTTTGGAACATTTTGTCACCGGCCGAGTCCAAAATTCAGCGGTTCCCCATCTCAGCCCAGAAAGCAGGTACAACAACTTTTCTTGTGCCTTTCAGCTGCCTACCAAGGTAGTGTAAAAACTACCAAGAGAACTCCTGTCTGGCACCTTCTCCGGTGGAGTTGTGCAGGGGGTGTCTTTGGAACATTTTGTCACCAGCCGAGTCCAAAATTCAGCGGTTCCCCATCTCAGCCCAGAAAGCAGGTAGAACAACTTTTGTGGTGCCTTTCAAATGCCTACCAAGGTAGTGTAGAAACTACCAAGAGATCGCTTGTCTGGCACCTTCCCCGGTGGAGTTGTGCATGGGGTGTCTGTGGAACATTTTGTCACCGGCCGACTCCAAAATTCAGCGATTCCCCATCTCAGCCCAGAAAGCAGGTAGAACAACTTTTGTGGTGTCTTTCAGATGCCTACCAAGGTAGTGTAAAAACTACCAGGAGAACTCCTGCCTGGCACCTTCCCCGGTGGAGTTGTGCATGGGGTGTGTTTGGAACATTTTGTCACCGGCCGAGTCCAAAATTCAGCGTTTCCCCATCTCAGCCCAGAAAGCAGGTAGAATAACTTTTCTGGTGTCTTTCAGATGCCTACCAAGGTAGTGTAAAAACTACCAGGAGAACTCCTGTCTGGCACCTTCCGTGGTGGAGTTGTGCATGGGGTGTCTGTGGAACATTTTGTCACCGGCCGAGTCCAAAATTCAGCGTTTCCCCATCTCAGCCCAGAAAGCAGGTAGAACAACTTTTGTGGTGTCTTTCAGATGCCTACCGGAGCAATGTAAAAACTACCAGGAGAACTCCTGTCTGGCACCTTCCCCGGTGGAGTTGTGCATGGGGTGTGTTTGGAACATTTTGTCACCAGCCGACTCCAAAATTCAGCGATTCCCCATCTCAGCCCAGAAAGCAGGTAGAACAACTTTTGTGGTGTCTTTCAGATGCCTACCAAGGTAGTGTAAAAACTATCAGGAGAACTCCTGCCTGGCACCTTCCCCGGTGGAGTTGTGCATGGGGTGTGTTTGGAACATTTTGTCACCGGCCGACTCCAAAATTCAGCGGTTCCCCATCTCAGCCCAGAAAGCAGGTAGAACAACTTTTCTGGTGTCTTTCAGATGCCTACCAAGGTAGTGTAAAAACTACCAGGAGAACTCCTGTCTGGCACCTTCCGTGGTGGAGTTGTGCATGGGGTGTGTTTGGAACATTTTGTCACCAGCCGACTCCAAAATTCAGCGGTTCCCCATCTCAGCCCACAAAGCAGGTAGAACAACTTTTGTGGTGCCTTTCAGCTGCCTACCAAGGTAGTGTAAAAACTACCAAGAGAACTCCTGTCTGGCACCTTCCGTGGTGGAGTTGTGCATGGGGTGTGTTTGGAACATTTTGTCACCGGCCGAGTCCAAAATTCAGCGGTTCCCCATCTCAGCCCAGAAAGCAGGTAGAACAACTTTTGTGGTGCCTTTCAAATGCCTACCAAGGTAGTGTAGAAACTACCAGGAGAACTCCTGTCTGGCACCTTCCCCGGTGGAGTTGTGCATGGGGTGTGTTTGGAACATTTTGTCACCGGCCGACTCCAAAATTCAGCGTTTCCCCATCTCAGCCCAGAAAGCAGGTAGAACAACTTTTGTGGTGTCTTTCAGATGCCTACCAAGGTAGTGTCAAAACTACCAGGAGAACTCCTGTCTGGCACCTTCCCCGGTGGAGTTGTGCATGGGGTGTGTTTGGAACATTTTGTCAACGGCCGACTCCAAAATTCAGCGGTTCCCCATCTCAGCCCAGAAAGCAGGTACAACAACTTTTCTTGTGCCTTTCAGCTTCCTACCAAGGTAGTGTAAAAACTACCAAAAGAATTCGTTCCTGGCACCTTCCCCGGTGGAGTTGTGCATGGGTTGTGTTTGGAACATTTTGTCACCGGCCGAGTCCAAAATTCAGCGGTTCCCCATCTCAGCCCAGAAAGCAGGTAGAACAACTTTTGTGGTGTCTTTCAGATGCCTACCAAGGTAGTGTAAAAACTACTAAGAGAACTCCTGTCTGGCACCTTCCCCGGTGGAGTTGTGCATGGGGTGTGTTTGGAACATTTTGTCACCAGCCGAGTCCAAAAT
Source organism: Falco cherrug (assembly GCF_023634085.1). Lineage (NCBI taxonomy): Eukaryota > Metazoa > Chordata > Aves > Falconiformes > Falconidae > Falco > Falco cherrug. The sequence continues at coordinate 1,034,730 of NW_026599434.1, forward strand.
TCAGCGATTCCCCATCTCAGCCCAGAAAGCAGGTAGAACAACTTTTGTGGTGTCTTTCAGATGCCTACCAAGGTAGTGTAAAAACTACCAGGAGAACTCCTGTCTGGCACCTTCCCCGGTGGAGTTGTGCATGGGGTGTGTTTGGAACATTTTGTCACCGGCCGAGTCCAAAATTCAGCGGTTCCCCATCTCAGCCCAGAAAGCAGGTAGAACAACTTTTGTGGTGTCTTTCAGATGCCTACCGGAGCAATGTAAAAACTACCAAGAGAACTCCTGTCTGGCACCTTCCCCGGTGGAGTTGTGCATGGGGTGTGTTTGGAACATTTTGTCACCGGCCGAGTCCAAAATTCAGCGAGTCCCCATCTCAGCCCAGAAAGCAGGTAGAACAAGTTTTTTGGTGTCTTTCAAATGCCTACCAAGGTAGTGTAAAAACTACCAGGAGAACTCCTGTCTGGCACCTTCCCCGGTGGAGTTGTGCATGGGGTGTGTTTGGAACATTTTGTCACCGGCCGAGTCCAAAATTCAGCGATTCCCCATCTCAGCCCAGAAAGCAGGTAGAACAACTTTTCTGGTGTCTTTCAGATGCCTGCCAAGGTAGTGTAAAAACTACCAGGAGAACTCCTGTCTGGCACCTTCCGTGGTGGAGTTGTGCATGGGGTGTGTTTGGAACATTTTGTCACCAGCCGACTCCAAAATTCAGCGGTTCCCCATCTCAGCCCACAAAGCAGGTAGAACAACTTTTGTGGTGCCTTTCAGCTGCCTACCAAGGTAGTGCAAAAACTACCAAGAGAACTCCTGTCTGGCACCTTCCGTGGTGGAGTTGTGCATGGGGTGTGTTTGGAACATTTTGTCACCAGCCCAGTCCAAAATTCAGCGGTTCCCCATCTCAGCCCAGAAAGCAGGTAGAACAACTTTTGTGGTGTCTTTCAGATGCCTACCGGAGCAATGTAAAAACTACCAGGAGAACTCCTGTCTGGCACCTTCCCCGGTGGAGTTGTGCATGGGGTGTGTTTGGAACATTTTGTCACCAGCCGACTCCAAAATTCAGCGTTTCCCCATCTCAGCCCAGAAAGCAGGTAGAACAACTTTTGTGGTGTCTTTCAGATGCCTACCAAGGTAGTGTAAAAACTACCAAGAGAACTCCTGTCTGGCACCTTCCCCGGTGGAGTTGTGCATGGGGTGTGTTTGGAACATTTTGTCACCGGCCGACTCCAAAATTCAGCGGTTCCCCATCTCAGCCCAGAAAGCAGGTAGAACAACTTTTGTGGTGTCTTTCAGATGCCTACCAAGGTAGTGTAAAAACTACCAAGAGAACTCCTGCCTGGCACCTTCCGTGGTGGAGTTGTGCATGGGGTGTGTTTGGAACATTTTGTCACCGGCCGACTCCAAAATTCAGCGGTTCCCCATCTCAGCCCAGAAAGCAGGTACAACAACTTTTCTTGTGCCTTTCAGCTGCCTACCAAGGTAGTGTAAAAACTACCAAAAGAATTCGTTCCTGGCACCTTCCCCGGTGGAGTTGTGCATGGGGTGTCTTTGGAACATTTTGTCACCGGCCGAGTCCAAAATTCAGCGGTTCCCCATCTCAGCCCAGAAAGCAGGTAGAACAACTTTTGTGGTGCCTTTCAAATGCCTACCAAGGTAGTGTAGAAACTACCAGGAGAACTCCTGTCTGGCACCTTCCCCGGTGGAGTTGTGCATGGGGTGTGTTTGGAACATTTTGTCACCGGCCGAGTCCAAAATTCAGCGGTTCCCCATCTCAGCCCAGAAAGCAGGTACAACAACTTTTGTGGTGTCTTTCAGATGCCTACCGGAGCAATGTAAAAACTACCAGGAGAACTCCTGTCTGGCACCTTCCCCGGTGGAGTTGTGCATGGGGTGTGTTTGGAACATTTTGTCACCGGCCGAGTCCAAAATTCAGCGATTCCCCATCTCAGCCCAGAAAGCAGGTAGAACAACTTTTCTGGTGTCTTTCAGATGCCTGCCAAGGTAGTGTAAAAACTACCAGGAGAACTCCTGTCTGGCACCTTCCGTGGTGGAGTTGTGCATGGGGTGTGTTTGGAACATTTTGTCACCAGCCGACTCCAAAATTCAGCGGTTCCCCATCTCAGCCCAGAAAGCAGGTAGAACAACTTTTGTGGTGCCTTTCAAATGCCTACCAAGGTAGTGTAGAAACTACCAGGAGAACTCCTGTCTGGCACCTTCCGTGGTGGAGTTGTGCATGGGGTGTGTTTGGAACATTTTGTCACCAGCCGACTCCAAAATTCAGCGGTTCCCCATCTCAGCCCAGAAAGCAGGTAGAACAACTTTTGTGGTGCCTTTCAAATGCCTACCAAGGTAGTGTAGAAACTACCAGGAGAACTCCTGTCTGGCACCTTCCCCGGTGGAGTTGTGCATGGGGTGTGTTTGGAACATTTTGTCACCAGCCGACTCCAAAATTCAGCGTTTCCCCATCTCAGCCCAGAAAGCAGGTAGAACAACTTTTGTGGTGTCTTTCAGATGCCTACCAAGGTAGTGTAAAAACTACCAAGAGAACTCCTGTCTGGCACCTTCCCCGGTGGAGTTGTGCATGGGGTGTGTTTGGAACATTTTGTCACCGGCCGACTCCAAAATTCAGCGGTTCCCCATCTCAGCCCAGAAAGCAGGTAGAACAACTTTTGTGGTGTCTTTCAGATGCCTACCAAGGTAGTGTAAAAACTACCAGGAGAACTCCTGCCTGGCACCTTCCGTGGTGGAGTTGTGCATGGGGTGTGTTTGGAACATTTTGTCACCGGCCGAGTCCAAAATTCAGCGGTTCCCCATCTCAGCCCAGAAAGCAGGTACAACAACTTTTCTTGTGCCTTTCAGCTGCCTACCAAGGTAGTGTAAAAACTACCAAAAGAATTCGTTCCTGGCACCTTCCCCGGTGGAGTTGTGCATGGGGTGTCTTTGGAACATTTTGTCACCGGCCGAGTCCAAAATTCAGCGGTTCCCCATCTCAGCCCAGAAAGCAGGTAGAACAACTTTTGTGGTGCCTTTCAAATGCCTACCAAGGTAGTGTAGAAACTACCAGGAGAACTCCTGTCTGGCACCTTCCGTGGTGGAGTTGTGCATGGGGTGTGTTTGGAACATTTTGTCACCGGCCGAGTCCAAAATTCAGCGGTTCCCCATCTCAGCCCAGAAAGCAGGTAGAACAACTTTTGTGGTGTCTTTCAGATGCCTACCGGAGCAATGTAAAAACTACCAGGAGAACTCCTGCCTGGCACCTTCCCCGGTGGAGTTGTGCATGGGGTGTGTTTGGAACATTTTGTCACCGGCCGAGTCCAAAATTCAGCGATTCCCCATCTCAGCCCAGAAAGCAGGTAGAACAACTTTTCTGGTGTCTTTCAGATGCCTACCAAGGTAGTGTAAAAACTACCAGGAGAACTCCTGTCTGGCACCTTCCCCGGTGGAGTTGTGCATGGGGTGTGTTTGGAACATTTTGTCACCGGCCGAGTCCAAAATTCAGCGGTTCCCCATCTCAGCCCAGAAAGCAGGTAGAACAACTTTTGTGGTGTCTTTCAGATGCCTACCGGAGCAATGTAAAAACTACCAGGAGAACTCCTGCCTGGCACCTTCCCCGGTGGAGTTGTGCATGGGGTGTGTTTGGAACATTTTGTCACCGGCCGAGTCCAAAATTCAGCGATTCCCCATCTCAGCCCAGAAAGCAGGTAGAACAACTTTTGTGGTGTCTTTCAGATGCCTACCAAGGTAGTGTAAAAACTACCAGGAGAACTCCTGTCTGGCACCTTCCCCGGTGGAGTTGTGCATGGGGTGTGTTTGGAACATTTTGTCACCAGCCGACTCCAAAATTCAGCGGTTCCCCATCTCAGCCCACAAAGCAGGTAGAACAACTTTTGTGGTGCCTTTCAGCTGCCTACCAAGGTAGTGTAAAAACTACCAAGAGAACTCCTGTCTGGCACCTTCCGTGGTGGAGTTGTGCATGGGGTGTGTTTGGAACATTTTGTCACCAGCCCAGTCCAAAATTCAGCGGTTCCCCATCTCAGCCCAGAAAGCAGGTAGAACAACTTTTGTGGTGTCTTTCAGATGCCTACCGGAGCAATGTAAAAACTACCAGGAGAACTCCTGTCTGGCACCTTCCCCGGTGGAGTTGTGCATGGGGTGTGTTTGGAACATTTTGTCACCAGCCGACTCCAAAATTCAGCGATTCCCCATCTCAGCCCAGAAAGCAGGTAGAACAACTTTTGTGGTGTCTTTCAGATGCCTACCAAGGTAGTGTAAAAACTATCAGGAGAACTCCTGCCTGGCACCTTCCCCGGTGGAGTTGTGCATGGGGTGTGTTTGGAACATTTTGTCACCGGCCGAGTCCAAAATTCAGCGATTCCCCATCTCAGCCCAGAAAGCAGGTAGAACAACTTTTCTGGTGTCTTTCAGATGCCTACCAAGGTAGTGTAAAAACTACCAGGAGAACTCCTGTCTGGCACCTTCCGTGGTGGAGTTGTGCATGGGGTGTGTTTGGAACATTTTGTCACCAGCCGACTCCAAAATTCAGCGGTTCCCCATCTCAGCCCACAAAGCAGGTAGAACAACTTTTGTGGTGCCTTTCAGCTGCCTACCAAGGTAGTGTAAAAACTACCAAGAGAACTCCTGTCTGGCACCTTCCGTGGTGGAGTTGTGCATGGGGTGTGTTTGGAACATTTTGTCACCAGCCGACTCCAAAATTCAGCGGTTCCCCATCTCAGCCCAGAAAGCAGGTAGAACAACTTTTGTGGTGCCTTTCAAATGCCTACCAAGGTAGTGTAAAAACTACCAGGAGAACTCCTGTCTGGCACCTTCCCCGGTGGAGTTGTGCATGGGGTGTGTTTGGAACATTTTGTCACCGGCCGAGTCCAAAATTCAGCGGTTCCCCATCTCAGCCCAGAAAGCAGGTAGAACAACTTTTGTGGTGTCTTTCAGATGCCTACTGGAGCAATGTAAAAACTACCAAGAGAACTCCTGTCTGGCACCTTCCCCGGTGGAGTTGTGCATGGGGTGTGTTTGGAACATTTTGTCACCGGCCGAGTCCAAAATTCAGCGGTTCCCCATCTCAGCCCAGAAAGCAGGTAGAACAAGTTTTTTGGTGTCTTTCAAATGCCTACCAAGGTAGTGTAAAAACTACCAGGAGAACTCCTGTCTGGCACCTTCCCCGGTGGAGTTGTGCATGGGGTGTGTTTGGAACATTTTGTCACCGGCCGACTCCAAAATTCAGCGGTTCCCCATCTCAGCCCAGAAAGCAGGTAGAACAACTTTTGTGGTGTCTTTCAGATGCCTACCGGAGCAATGTAAAAACTACCAGGAGAACTCCTGCCTGGCACCTTCCCCGGTGGAGTTGTGCATGGGGTGTGTTTGGAACATTTTGTCACCGGCCGAGTCCAAAATTCAGCGATTCCCCATCTCAGCCCAGAAAGCAGGTAGAACAACTTTTCTGGTTTCTTTCAGATGCCTGCCAAGGTAGTGTAAAAACTACCAGGAGAACTCCTGTCTGGCACCTTCCGTGGTGGAGTTGTGCATGGGGTGTGTTTGGAACATTTTGTCACCAGCCGACTCCAAAATTCAGCGGTTCCCCATCTCAGCCCACAAAGCAGGTAGAACAACTTTTGTGGTGCCTTTCAGCTGCCTACCAAGGTAGTGCAAAAACTACCAAGAGAACTCCTGTCTGGCACCTTCCGTGGTGGAGTTGTGCATGGGGTGTGTTTGGAACATTTTGTCACCAGCCCAGTCCAAAATTCAGCGGTTCCCCATCTCAGCCCAGAAAGCAGGTAGAACAACTTTTGTGGTGTCTTTCAGATGCCTACCGGAGCAATGTAAAAACTACCAGGAGAACTCCTGTCTGGCACCTTCCCCGGTGGAGTTGTGCATGGGGTGTGTTTGGAACATTTTGTCACCAGCCGACTCCAAAATTCAGCGATTCCCCATCTCAGCCCAGAAAGCAGGTAGAACAACTTTTGTGGTGTCTTTCAGATGCCTACCAAGGTAGTGTAAAAACTATCAGGAGAACTCCTGCCTGGCACCTTCCCCGGTGGAGTTGTGCATGGGGTGTGTTTGGAACATTTTGTCACCGGCCGAGTCCAAAATTCAGCGATTCCCCATCTCAGCCCAGAAAGCAGGTAGAACAACTTTTCTGGTGTCTTTCAGATGCCTACCAAGGTAGTGTAAAAACTACCAGGAGAACTCCTGTCTGGCACCTTCCGTGGTGGAGTTGTGCATGGGGTGTCTGTGGAACATTTTGTCACCGGCCGAGTCCAAAATTCAGCGTTTCCCCATCTCAGCCCAGAAAGCAGGTAGAACAACTTTTGTGGTGTCTTTCAGATGCCTACCGGAGCAATGTAAAAACTACCAGGAGAACTCCTGTCTGGCACCTTCCCCGGTGGAGTTGTGCATGGGGTGTGTTTGGAACATTTTGTCACCAGCCGACTCCAAAATTCAGCGATTCCCCATCTCAGCCCAGAAAGCAGGTAGAACAACTTTTGTGGTGTCTTTCAGATGCCTACCAAGGTAGTGTAAAAACTATCAGGAGAACTCCTGCCTGGCACCTTCCCCGGTGGAGTTGTGCATGGGGTGTGTTTGGAACATTTTGTCACCGGCCGACTCCAAAATTCAGCGGTTCCCCATCTCAGCCCAGAAAGCAGGTAGAACAACTTTTCTGGTGTCTTTCAGATGCCTACCAAGGTAGTGTAAAAACTACCAGGAGAACTCCTGTCTGGCACCTTCCGTGGTGGAGTTGTGCATGGGGTGTGTTTGGAACATTTTGTCACCAGCCGACTCCAAAATTCAGCGGTTCCCCATCTCAGCCCACAAAGCAGGTAGAACAACTTTTGTGGTGCCTTTCAGCTGCCTACCAAGGTAGTGTAAAAACTACCAAGAGAACTCCTGTCTGGCACCTTCCGTGGTGGAGTTGTGCATGGGGTGTGTTTGGAACATTTTGTCACCGGCCGAGTCCAAAATTCAGCGGTTCCCCATCTCAGCCCAGAAAGCAGGTAGAACAACTTTTGTGGTGCCTTTCAAATGCCTACCAAGGTAGTGTAGAAACTACCAGGAGAACTCCTGTCTGGCACCTTCCCCGGTGGAGTTGTGCATGGGGTGTGTTTGGAACATTTTGTCACCGGCCGACTCCAAAATTCAGCGTTTCCCCATCTCAGCCCAGAAAGCAGGTAGAACAACTTTTGTGGTGTCTTTCAGATGCCTACCAAGGTAGTGTCAAAACTACCAGGAGAACTCCTGTCTGGCACCTTCCCCGGTGGAGTTGTGCATGGGGTGTGTTTGGAACATTTTGTCAACGGCCGACTCCAAAATTCAGCGGTTCCCCATCTCAGCCCAGAAAGCAGGTACAACAACTTTTCTTGTGCCTTTCAGCTTCCTACCAAGGTAGTGTAAAAACTACCAAAAGAATTCGTTCCTGGCACCTTCCCCGGTGGAGTTGTGCATGGGTTGTGTTTGGAACATTTTGTCACCGGCCGAGTCCAAAATTCAGCGGTTCCCCATCTCAGCCCAGAAAGCAGGTAGAACAACTTTTGTGGTGTCTTTCAGATGCCTACCAAGGTAGTGTAAAAACTACTAAGAGAACTCCTGTCTGGCACCTTCCCCGGTGGAGTTGTGCATGGGGTGTGTTTGGAACATTTTGTCACCAGCCGAGTCCAAAATTCAGCGATTCCCCATCTCAGCCCAGAAAGCAGGTAGAACAACTTTTGTGGTGTCTTTCAGATGCCTACCAAGGTAGTGTAAAAACTACCAGGAGAACTCCTGTCTGGCACCTTCCCCGGTGGAGTTGTGCATGGGGTGTGTTTGGAACATTTTGTCACCGGCCGAGTCCAAAATTCAGCGGTTCCCCATCTCAGCCCAGAAAGCAGGTAGAACAACTTTTGTGGTGTCTTTCAGATGCCTACCGGAGCAATGTAAAAACTACCAAGAGAACTCCTGTCTGGCACCTTCCCCGGTGGAGTTGTGCATGGGGTGTGTTTGGAACATTTTGTCACCGGCCGAGTCCAAAATTCAGCGGTTCCCCATCTCAGCCCAGAAAGCAGGTAGAACAAGTTTTTTGGTGTCTTTCAAATGCCTACCAAGGTAGTGTAAAAACTACCAGGAGAACTCCTGTCTGGCACCTTCCCCGGTGGAGTTGTGCATGGGGTGTGTTTGGAACATTTTGTCACCGGCCGAGTCCAAAATTCAGCGATTCCCCATCTCAGCCCAGAAAGCAGGTAGAACAACTTTTCTGGTGTCTTTCAGATGCCTGCCAAGGTAGTGTAAAAACTACCAGGAGAACTCCTGTCTGGCACCTTCCGTGGTGGAGTTGTGCATGGGGTGTGTTTGGAACATTTTGTCACCAGCCGACTCCAAAATTCAGCGGTTCCCCATCTCAGCCCACAAAGCAGGTAGAACAACTTTTGTGGTGCCTTTCAGCTGCCTACCAAGGTAGTGCAAAAACTACCAAGAGAACTCCTGTCTGGCACCTTCCGTGGTGGAGTTGTGCATGGGGTGTGTTTGGAACATTTTGTCACCAGCCCAGTCCAAAATTCAGCGGTTCCCCATCTCAGCCCAGAAAGCAGGTAGAACAACTTTTGTGGTGTCTTTCAGATGCCTACCGGAGCAATGTAAAAACTACCAGGAGAACTCCTGTCTGGCACCTTCCCCGGTGGAGTTGTGCATGGGGTGTGTTTGGAACATTTTGTCACCAGCCGACTCCCAAAATTCAGCGTTTCCCCATCTCAGCCCAGAAAGCAGGTAGAACAACTTTTGTGGTGTCTTTCAGATGCCTACCAAGGTAGTGTAAAAACTACCAAGAGAACTCCTGTCTGGCACCTTCCCCGGTGGAGTTGTGCATGGGGTGTGTTTGGAACATTTTGTCACCGGCCGACTCCAAAATTCAGCGGTTCCCCATCTCAGCCCAGAAAGCAGGTAGAACAACTTTTGTGGTGTCTTTCAGATGCCTACCAAGGTAGTGTAAAAACTACCAAGAGAACTCCTGCCTGGCACCTTCCGTGGTGGAGTTGTGCATGGGGTGTGTTTGGAACATTTTGTCACCGGCCGACTCCAAAATTCAGCGGTTCCCCATCTCAGCCCAGAAAGCAGGTACAACAACTTTTCTTGTGCCTTTCAGCTGCCTACCAAGGTAGTGTAAAAACTACCAAAAGAATTCGTTCCTGGCACCTTCCCCGGTGGAGTTGTGCATGGGGTGTCTTTGGAACATTTTGTCACCGGCCGAGTCCAAAATTCAGCGGTTCCCCATCTCAGCCCAGAAAGCAGGTAGAACAACTTTTGTGGTGCCTTTCAAATGCCTACCAAGGTAGTGTAGAAACTACCAGGAGAACTCCTGTCTGGCACCTTCCCCGGTGGAGTTGTGCATGGGGTGTGTTTGGAACATTTTGTCACCGGCCGAGTCCAAAATTCAGCGGTTCCCCATCTCAGCCCAGAAAGCAGGTACAACAACTTTTGTGGTGTCTTTCAGATGCCTACCGGAGCAATGTAAAAACTACCAGGAGAACTCCTGTCTGGCACCTTCCCCGGTGGAGTTGTGCATGGGGTGTGTTTGGAACATTTTGTCACCGGCCGAGTCCAAAATTCAGCGATTCCCCATCTCAGCCCAGAAAGCAGGTAGAACAACTTTTCTGGTGTCTTTCAGATGCCTGCCAAGGTAGTGTAAAAACTACCAGGAGAACTCCTGTCTGGCACCTTCCGTGGTGGAGTTGTGCATGGGGTGTGTTTGGAACATTTTGTCACCAGCCGACTCCAAAATTCAGCGGTTCCCCATCTCAGCCCAGAAAGCAGGTAGAACAACTTTTGTGGTGCCTTTCAAATGCCTACCAAGGTAGTGTAGAAACTACCAGGAGAACTCCTGTCTGGCACCTTCCGTGGTGGAGTTGTGCATGGGGTGTGTTTGGAACATTTTGTCACCAGCCGACTCCAAAATTCAGCGGTTCCCCATCTCAGCCCAGAAAGCAGGTAGAACAACTTTTGTGGTGCCTTTCAAATGCCTACCAAGGTAGTGTAGAAACTACCAGGAGAACTCCTGTCTGGCACCTTCCCCGGTGGAGTTGTGCATGGGGTGTGTTTGGAACATTTTGTCACCAGCCGACTCCAAAATTCAGCGTTTCCCCATCTCAGCCCAGAAAGCAGGTAGAACAACTTTTGTGGTGTCTTTCAGATGCCTACCAAGGTAGTGTAAAAACTACCAAGAGAACTCCTGTCTGGCACCTTCCCCGGTGGAGTTGTGCATGGGGTGTGTTTGGAACATTTTGTCACCGGCCGACTCCAAAATTCAGCGGTTCCCCATCTCAGCCCAGAAAGCAGGTAGAACAACTTTTGTGGTGTCTTTCAGATGCCTACCAAGGTAGTGTAAAAACTACCAGGAGAACTCCTGCCTGGCACCTTCCGTGGTGGAGTTGTGCATGGGGTGTGTTTGGAACATTTTGTCACCGGCCGAGTCCAAAATTCAGCGGTTCCCCATCTCAGCCCAGAAAGCAGGTACAACAACTTTTCTTGTGCCTTTCAGCTGCCTACCAAGGTAGTGTAAAAACTACCAAAAGAATTCGTTCCTGGCACCTTCCCCGGTGGAGTTGTGCATGGGGTGTCTTTGGAACATTTTGTCACCGGCCGAGTCCAAAATTCAGCGGTTCCCCATCTCAGCCCAGAAAGCAGGTAGAACAACTTTTGTGGTGCCTTTCAAATGCCTACCAAGGTAGTGTAGAAACTACCAGGAGAACTCCTGTCTGGCACCTTCCGTGGTGGAGTTGTGCATGGGGTGTGTTTGGAACATTTTGTCACCGGCCGAGTCCAAAATTCAGCGGTTCCCCATCTCAGCCCAGAAAGCAGGTAGAACAACTTTTGTGGTGTCTTTCAGATGCCTACCGGAGCAATGTAAAAACTACCAGGAGAACTCCTGCCTGGCACCTTCCCCGGTGGAGTTGTGCATGGGGTGTGTTTGGAACATTTTGTCACCGGCCGAGTCCAAAATTCAGCGATTCCCCATCTCAGCCCAGAAAGCAGGTAGAACAACTTTTCTGGTGTCTTTCAGATGCCTACCAAGGTAGTGTAAAAACTACCAGGAGAACTCCTGTCTGGCACCTTCCCCGGTGGAGTTGTGCATGGGGTGTGTTTGGAACATTTTGTCACCGGCCGAGTCCAAAATTCAGCGGTTCCCCATCTCAGCCCAGAAAGCAGGTAGAACAACTTTTGTGGTGTCTTTCAGATGCCTACCGGAGCAATGTAAAAACTACCAGGAGAACTCCTGCCTGGCACCTTCCCCGGTGGAGTTGTGCATGGGGTGTGTTTGGAACATTTTGTCACCGGCCGAGTCCAAAATTCAGCGATTCCCCATCTCAGCCCAGAAAGCAGGTAGAACAACTTTTGTGGTGTCTTTCAGATGCCTACCAAGGTAGTGTAAAAACTACCAGGAGAACTCCTGTCTGGCACCTTCCCCGGTGGAGTTGTGCATGGGGTGTGTTTGGAACATTTTGTCACCAGCCGACTCCAAAATTCAGCGGTTCCCCATCTCAGCCCACAAAGCAGGTAGAACAACTTTTGTGGTGCCTTTCAGCTGCCTACCAAGGTAGTGTAAAAACTACCAAGAGAACTCCTGTCTGGCACCTTCCGTGGTGGAGTTGTGCATGGGGTGTGTTTGGAACATTTTGTCACCAGCCCAGTCCAAAATTCAGCGGTTCCCCATCTCAGCCCAGAAAGCAGGTAGAACAACTTTTGTGGTGTCTTTCAGATGCCTACCGGAGCAATGTAAAAACTACCAGGAGAACTCCTGTCTGGCACCTTCCCCGGTGGAGTTGTGCATGGGGTGTGTTTGGAACATTTTGTCACCAGCCGACTCCAAAATTCAGCGATTCCCCATCTCAGCCCAGAAAGCAGGTAGAACAACTTTTGTGGTGTCTTTCAGATGCCTACCAAGGTAGTGTAAAAACTATCAGGAGAACTCCTGCCTGGCACCTTCCCCGGTGGAGTTGTGCATGGGGTGTGTTTGGAACATTTTGTCACCGGCCGAGTCCAAAATTCAGCGATTCCCCATCTCAGCCCAGAAAGCAGGTAGAACAACTTTTCTGGTGTCTTTCAGATGCCTACCAAGGTAGTGTAAAAACTACCAGGAGAACTCCTGTCTGGCACCTTCCGTGGTGGAGTTGTGCATGGGGTGTGTTTGGAACATTTTGTCACCAGCCGACTCCAAAATTCAGCGGTTCCCCATCTCAGCCCACAAAGCAGGTAGAACAACTTTTGTGGTGCCTTTCAGCTGCCTACCAAGGTAGTGTAAAAACTACCAAGAGAACTCCTGTCTGGCACCTTCCGTGGTGGAGTTGTGCATGGGGTGTGTTTGGAACATTTTGTCACCAGCCGACTCCAAAATTCAGCGGTTCCCCATCTCAGCCCAGAAAGCAGGTAGAACAACTTTTGTGGTGCCTTTCAAATGCCTACCAAGGTAGTGTAAAAACTACCAGGAGAACTCCTGTCTGGCACCTTCCCCGGTGGAGTTGTGCATGGGGTGTGTTTGGAACATTTTGTCACCGGCCGAGTCCAAAATTCAGCGGTTCCCCATCTCAGCCCAGAAAGCAGGTAGAACAACTTTTGTGGTGTCTTTCAGATGCCTACTGGAGCAATGTAAAAACTACCAAGAGAACTCCTGTCTGGCACCTTCCCCGGTGGAGTTGTGCATGGGGTGTGTTTGGAACATTTTGTCACCGGCCGAGTCCAAAATTCAGCGGTTCCCCATCTCAGCCCAGAAAGCAGGTAGAACAAGTTTTTTGGTGTCTTTCAAATGCCTACCAAGGTAGTGTAAAAACTACCAGGAGAACTCCTGTCTGGCACCTTCCCCGGTGGAGTTGTGCATGGGGTGTGTTTGGAACATTTTGTCACCGGCCGACTCCAAAATTCAGCGGTTCCCCATCTCAGCCCAGAAAGCAGGTAGAACAACTTTTGTGGTGTCTTTCAGATGCCTACCGGAGCAATGTAAAAACTACCAGGAGAACTCCTGCCTGGCACCTTCCCCGGTGGAGTTGTGCATGGGGTGTGTTTGGAACATTTTGTCACCGGCCGAGTCCAAAATTCAGCGATTCCCCATCTCAGCCCAGAAAGCAGGTAGAACAACTTTTCTGGTTTCTTTCAGATGCCTGCCAAGGTAGTGTAAAAACTACCAGGAGAACTCCTGTCTGGCACCTTCCGTGGTGGAGTTGTGCATGGGGTGTGTTTGGAACATTTTGTCACCAGCCGACTCCAAAATTCAGCGGTTCCCCATCTCAGCCCACAAAGCAGGTAGAACAACTTTTGTGGTGCCTTTCAGCTGCCTACCAAGGTAGTGCAAAAACTACCAAGAGAACTCCTGTCTGGCACCTTCCGTGGTGGAGTTGTGCATGGGGTGTGTTTGGAACATTTTGTCACCAGCCCAGTCCAAAATTCAGCGGTTCCCCATCTCAGCCCAGAAAGCAGGTAGAACAACTTTTGTGGTGTCTTTCAGATGCCTACCGGAGCAATGTAAAAACTACCAGGAGAACTCCTGTCTGGCACCTTCCCCGGTGGAGTTGTGCATGGGGTGTGTTTGGAACATTTTGTCACCAGCCGACTCCAAAATTCAGCGATTCCCCATCTCAGCCCAGAAAGCAGGTAGAACAACTTTTGTGGTGTCTTTCAGATGCCTACCAAGGTAGTGTAAAAACTATCAGGAGAACTCCTGCCTGGCACCTTCCCCGGTGGAGTTGTGCATGGGGTGTGTTTGGAACATTTTGTCACCGGCCGAGTCCAAAATTCAGCGATTCCCCATCTCAGCCCAGAAAGCAGGTAGAACAACTTTTCTGGTGTCTTTCAGATGCCTACCAAGGTAGTGTAAAAACTACCAGGAGAACTCCTGTCTGGCACCTTCCGTGGTGGAGTTGTGCATGGGGTGTGTTTGGAACATTTTGTCACCAGCCGACTCCAAAATTCAGCGGTTCCCCATCTCAGCCCACAAAGCAGGTAGAACAACTTTTGTGGTGCCTTTCAGCTGCCTACCAAGGTAGTGTAAAAACTACCAAGAGAACTCCTGTCTGGCACCTTCCGTGGTGGAGTTGTGCATGGGGTGTGTTTGGAACATTTTGTCACCAGCCGACTCCAAAATTCAGCGGTTCCCCATCTCAGCCCAGAAAGCAGGTACAACAACTTTTCTTGTGCCTTTCAGCTGCCTACCAAGGTTGTGTAAAAACTACCAGGAGAACTCCTGTCTGGCACCTTCCCCGGTGGAGTTGTGCATGGGGTGTGTTTGGAACATTTTGTCACCAGCCGACTCCAAAATTCAGCGTTTCCCCATCTCAGCCCAGAAAGCAGGTAGAACAACTTTTGTGGTGTCTTTCAGATGCCTACCAAGGTAGTGTAAAAACTACCAAGAGAACTCCTGTCTGGCACCTTCCCCGGTGGAGTTGTGCATGGGGTGTGTTTGGAACATTTTGTCACCGGCCGACTCCAAAATTCAGCGGTTCCCCATCTCAGCCCAGAAAGCAGGTAGAACAACTTTTGTGGTGTCTTTCAGATGCCTACCAAGGTAGTGTAAAAACTACCAGGAGAACTCCTGCCTGGCACCTTCCGTGGTGGAGTTGTGCATGGGGTGTGTTTGGAACATTTTGTCACCGGCCGAGTCCAAAATTCAGCGGTTCCCCATCTCAGCCCAGAAAGCAGGTACAACAACTTTTCTTGTGCCTTTCAGCTGCCTACCAAGGTAGTGTAAAAACTACCAAAAGAATTCGTTCCTGGCACCTTCCCCGGTGGAGTTGTGCATGGGGTGTCTTTGGAACATTTTGTCACCGGCCGAGTCCAAAATTCAGCGGTTCCCCATCTCAGCCCAGAAAGCAGGTAGAACAACTTTTGTGGTGCCTTTCAAATGCCTACCAAGGTAGTGTAGAAACTACCAGGAGAACTCCTGTCTGGCACCTTCCCCGGTGGAGTTGTGCATGGGGTGTGTTTGGAACATTTTGTCACCAGCCGACTCCAAAATTCAGCGGTTCCCCATCTCAGCCCAGAAAGCAGGTACAACAACTTTTCTGGTGTCTTTCAGATGCCTGCCAAGGTAGTGTAAAAACTACCAGGAGAACTCCTGTCTGGCACCTTCCGTGGTGGAGTTGTGCATGGGGTGTGTTTGGAACATTTTGTCACCAGCCGACTCCAAAATTCAGCGGTTCCCCATCTCAGCCCAGAAAGCAGGTAGAACAACTTTTGTGGTGCCTTTCAAATGCCTACCAAGGTAGTGTAGAAACTACCAGGAGAACTCCTGTCTGGCACCTTCCGTGGTGGAGTTGTGCATGGGGTGTGTTTGGAACATTTTGTCACCAGCCGACTCCAAAATTCAGCGGTTCCCCATCTCAGCCCAGAAAGCAGGTAGAACAACTTTTGTGGTGCCTTTCAAATGCCTACCAAGGTAGTGTAGAAACTACCAGGAGAACTCCTGTCTGGCACCTTCCCCCGTGGAGTTGTGCATGGGGTGTGTTTGGAACATTTTGTCACCAGCCGACTCCAAAATTCAGCGTTTCCCCATCTCAGCCCAGAAAGCAGGTAGAACAACTTTTGTGGTGTCTTTCAGATGCCTACCAAGGTAGTGTAAAAACTACCAAGAGAACTCCTGTCTGGCACCTTCCCCGGTGGAGTTGTGCATGGGGTGTGTTTGGAACATTTTGTCACCGGCCGACTCCAAAATTCAGCGGTTCCCCATCTCAGCCCAGAAAGCAGGTAGAACAACTTTTGTGGTGTCTTTCAGATGCCTACCAAGGTAGTGTAAAAACTACCAGGAGAACTCCTGCCTGGCACCTTCCGTGGTGGAGTTGTGCATGGGGTGTGTTTGGAACATTTTGTCACCGGCCGAGTCCAAAATTCAGCGGTTCCCCATCTCAGCCCAGAAAGCAGGTACAACAACTTTTCTTGTGCCTTTCAGCTGCCTACCAAGGTAGTGTAAAAACTACCAAAAGAATTCGTTCCTGGCACCTTCCCCGGTGGAGTTGTGCATGGGGTGTCTTTGGAACATTTTGTCACCGGCCGAGTCCAAAATTCAGCGGTTCCCCATCTCAGCCCAGAAAGCAGGTAGAACAACTTTTGTGGTGCCTTTCAAATGCCTACCAAGGTAGTGTAGAAACTACCAGGAGAACTCCTGTCTGGCACCTTCCGTGGTGGAGTTGTGCATGGGGTGTGTTTGGAACATTTTGTCACCGGCCGAGTCCAAAATTCAGCGGTTCCCCATCTCAGCCCAGAAAGCAGGTAGAACAACTTTTGTGGTGTCTTTCAGATGCCTACCGGAGCAATGTAAAAACTACCAGGAGAACTCCTGTCTGGCACCTTCCCCGGTGGAGTTGTGCATGGGGTGTGTTTGGAACATTTTGTCACCGGCCGAGTCCAAAATTCAGCGATTCCCCATCTCAGCCCAGAAAGCAGGTAGAACAACTTTTCTGGTGTCTTTCAGATGCCTACCAAGGTAGTGTAAAAACTATTAAGAGAACTCCTGTCTGGCACCTTCCCCGGTGGAGTTGTGCATGGGGTGTGTTTGGAACATTTTGTCACCGGCCGACTCCAAAATTCAGCGGTTCCCCATCTCAGCCCAGAGAGCAGGTAGAACAACTTTTGTGGTGTCTTTCAGATGCCTACCGGAGCAATGTAAAAACTACCAGGAGAACTCCTGCCTGGCACCTTCCCCGGTGGAGTTGTGCATGGGGTGTGTTTGGAACATTTTGTCACCGGCCGAGTCCAAAATTCAGCGATTCCCCATCTCAGCCCAGAAAGCAGGTAGAACAACTTTTGTGGTGTCTTTCAGATGCCTACCAAGGTAGTGTAAAAACTACCAGGAGAACTCCTGTCTGGCACCTTCCCCGGTGGAGTTGTGCATGGGGTGTGTTTGGAACATTTTGTCACCAGCCGACTCCAAAATTCAGCGGTTCCCCATCTCAGCCCACAAAGCAGGTAGAACAACTTTTGTGGTGCCTTTCAGCTGCCTACCAAGGTAGTGTAAAAACTACCAAGAGAACTCCTGTCTGGCACCTTCCGTGGTGGAGTTGTGCATGGGGTGTGTTTGGAACATTTTGTCACCAGCCCAGTCCAAAATTCAGCGGTTCCCCATCTCAGCCCAGAAAGCAGGTAGAACAACTTTTGTGGTGTCTTTCAGATGCCTACCGGAGCAATGTTATAACTACCAGGAGAACTCCTGTCTGGCACCTTCCCCGGTGGAGTTGTGCATGGGGTGTGTTTGGAACATTTTGTCACCAGCCGACTCCAAAATTCAGCGATTCCCCATCTCAGCCCAGAAAGCAGGTAGAACAACTTTTGTGGTGTCTTTCAGATGCCTACCAAGGTAGTGTAAAAACTATCAGGAGAACTCCTGCCTGGCACCTTCCCCGGTGGAGTTGTGCATGGGGTGTGTTTGGAACATTTTGTCACCGGCCGACTCCAAAATTCAGCGATTCCCCATCTCAGCCCAGAAAGCAGGTAGAACAACTTTTCTGGTGTCTTTCAGATGCCTACCAAGGTAGTGTAAAAACTATCAGGAGAACTCCTGCCTGGCACCTTCCCCGGTGGAGTTGTGCATGGGGTGTGTTTGGAACATTTTGTCACCGGCCGAGTCCAAAATTCAGCGATTCCCCATCTCAGCCCAGAAAGCAGGTAGAACAACTTTTCTGGTGTCTTTCAGATGCCTACCAAGGTAGTGTAAAAACTACCAGGAGAACTCCTGTCTGGCACCTTCCGTGGTGGAGTTGTGCATGGGGTGTGTTTGGAACATTTTGTCACCAGCCGACTCCAAAATTCAGCGGTTCCCCATCTCAGCCCACAAAGCAGGTAGAACAACTTTTGTGGTGCCTTTCAGCTGCCTACCAAGGTAGTGTAAAAACTACCAAGAGAACTCCTGTCTGGCACCTTCCGTGGTGGAGTTGTGCATGGGGTGTGTTTGGAACATTTTGTCACCAGCCGACTCCAAAATTCAGCGGTTCCCCATCTCAGCCCAGAAAGCAGGTACAACAACTTTTCTTGTGCCTTTCAGCTGCCTACCAAGGTTGTGTAAAAACTACCAGGAGAACTCCTGTCTGGCACCTTCCCCGGTGGAGTTGTGCATGGGGTGTGTTTGGAACATTTTGTCACCAGCCGACTCCAAAATTCAGCGTTTCCCCATCTCAGCCCAGAAAGCAGGTAGAACAACTTTTGTGGTGTCTTTCAGATGCCTACCAAGGTAGTGTAAAAACTACCAAGAGAACTCCTGTCTGGCACCTTCCCCGGTGGAGTTGTGCATGGGGTGTGTTTGGAACATTTTGTCACCGGCCGACTCCAAAATTCAGCGGTTCCCCATCTCAGCCCAGAAAGCAGGTAGAACAACTTTTGTGGTGTCTTTCAGATGCCTACCAAGGTAGTGTAAAAACTACCAGGAGAACTCCTGCCTGGCACCTTCCGTGGTGGAGTTGTGCATGGGGTGTGTTTGGAACATTTTGTCACCGGCCGAGTCCAAAATTCAGCGGTTCCCCATCTCAGCCCAGAAAGCAGGTACAACAACTTTTCTTGTGCCTTTCAGCTGCCTACCAAGGTAGTGTAAAAACTACCAAAAGAATTCGTTCCTGGCACCTTCCCCGGTGGAGTTGTGCATGGGGTGTCTTTGGAACATTTTGTCACCGGCCGAGTCCAAAATTCAGCGGTTCCCCATCTCAGCCCAGAAAGCAGGTAGAACAACTTTTGTGGTGCCTTTCAAATGCCTACCAAGGTAGTGTAGAAACTACCAGGAGAACTCCTGTCTGGCACCTTCCCCGGTGGAGTTGTGCATGGGGTGTGTTTGGAACATTTTGTCACCAGCCGACTCCAAAATTCAGCGGTTCCCCATCTCAGCCCAGAAAGCAGGTACAACAACTTTTCTGGTGTCTTTCAGATGCCTGCCAAGGTAGTGTAAAAACTACCAGGAGAACTCCTGTCTGGCACCTTCCGTGGTGGAGTTGTGCATGGGGTGTGTTTGGAACATTTTGTCACCAGCCGACTCCAAAATTCAGCGGTTCCCCATCTCAGCCCAGAAAGCAGGTAGAACAACTTTTGTGGTGCCTTTCAAATGCCTACCAAGGTAGTGTAGAAACTACCAGGAGAACTCCTGTCTGGCACCTTCCGTGGTGGAGTTGTGCATGGGGTGTGTTTGGAACATTTTGTCACCAGCCGACTCCAAAATTCAGCGGTTCCCCATCTCAGCCCAGAAAGCAGGTAGAACAACTTTTGTGGTGCCTTTCAAATGCCTACCAAGGTAGTGTAGAAACTACCAGGAGAACTCCTGTCTGGCACCTTCCCCCGTGGAGTTGTGCATGGGGTGTGTTTGGAACATTTTGTCACCAGCCGACTCCAAAATTCAGCGTTTCCCCATCTCAGCCCAGAAAGCAGGTAGAACAACTTTTGTGGTGTCTTTCAGATGCCTACCAAGGTAGTGTAAAAACTACCAAGAGAACTCCTGTCTGGCACCTTCCCCGGTGGAGTTGTGCATGGGGTGTGTTTGGAACATTTTGTCACCGGCCGACTCCAAAATTCAGCGGTTCCCCATCTCAGCCCAGAAAGCAGGTAGAACAACTTTTGTGGTGTCTTTCAGATGCCTACCAAGGTAGTGTAAAAACTACCAGGAGAACTCCTGCCTGGCACCTTCCGTGGTGGAGTTGTGCATGGGGTGTGTTTGGAACATTTTGTCACCGGCCGAGTCCAAAATTCAGCGGTTCCCCATCTCAGCCCAGAAAGCAGGTACAACAACTTTTCTTGTGCCTTTCAGCTGCCTACCAAGGTAGTGTAAAAACTACCAAAAGAATTCGTTCCTGGCACCTTCCCCGGTGGAGTTGTGCATGGGGTGTCTTTGGAACATTTTGTCACCGGCCGAGTCCAAAATTCAGCGGTTCCCCATCTCAGCCCAGAAAGCAGGTAGAACAACTTTTGTGGTGCCTTTCAAATGCCTACCAAGGTAGTGTAGAAACTACCAGGAGAACTCCTGTCTGGCACCTTCCGTGGTGGAGTTGTG
Organism: Falco cherrug; assembly: GCF_023634085.1. Classification (NCBI taxonomy): domain Eukaryota; kingdom Metazoa; phylum Chordata; class Aves; order Falconiformes; family Falconidae; genus Falco; species Falco cherrug. The sequence goes on from NW_026599434.1 coordinate 1,054,696, forward strand.
CATGGGGTGTGTTTGGAACATTTTGTCACCGGCCGAGTCCAAAATTCAGCGGTTCCCCATCTCAGCCCAGAAAGCAGGTAGAACAACTTTTGTGGTGTCTTTCAGATGCCTACCGGAGCAATGTAAAAACTACCAGGAGAACTCCTGTCTGGCACCTTCCCCGGTGGAGTTGTGCATGGGGTGTGTTTGGAACATTTTGTCACCGGCCGAGTCCAAAATTCAGCGATTCCCCATCTCAGCCCAGAAAGCAGGTAGAACAACTTTTCTGGTGTCTTTCAGATGCCTACCAAGGTAGTGTAAAAACTATTAAGAGAACTCCTGTCTGGCACCTTCCCCGGTGGAGTTGTGCATGGGGTGTGTTTGGAACATTTTGTCACCGGCCGACTCCAAAATTCAGCGGTTCCCCATCTCAGCCCAGAGAGCAGGTAGAACAGCTTTTGTGGTGTCTTTCAGATGCCTACCGGAGCAATGTAAAAACTACCAGGAGAACTCCTGCCTGGCACCTTCCCCGGTGGAGTTGTGCATGGGGTGTGTTTGGAACATTTTGTCACCGGCCGAGTCCAAAATTCAGCGATTCCCCATCTCAGCCCAGAAAGCAGGTAGAACAACTTTTGTGGTGTCTTTCAGATGCCTACCAAGGTAGTGTAAAAACTACCAGGAGAACTCCTGTCTGGCACCTTCCCCGGTGGAGTTGTGCATGGGGTGTGTTTGGAACATTTTGTCACCAGCCGACTCCAAAATTCAGCGGTTCCCCATCTCAGCCCACAAAGCAGGTAGAACAACTTTTGTGGTGCCTTTCAGCTGCCTACCAAGGTAGTGTAAAAACTACCAAGAGAACTCCTGTCTGGCACCTTCCGTGGTGGAGTTGTGCATGGGGTGTGTTTGGAACATTTTGTCACCAGCCCAGTCCAAAATTCAGCGGTTCCCCATCTCAGCCCAGAAAGCAGGTAGAACAACTTTTGTGGTGTCTTTCAGATGCCTACCGGAGCAATGTTATAACTACCAGGAGAACTCCTGTCTGGCACCTTCCCCGGTGGAGTTGTGCATGGGGTGTGTTTGGAACATTTTGTCACCAGCCGACTCCAAAATTCAGCGATTCCCCATCTCAGCCCAGAAAGCAGGTAGAACAACTTTTGTGGTGTCTTTCAGATGCCTACCAAGGTAGTGTAAAAACTATCAGGAGAACTCCTGCCTGGCACCTTCCCCGGTGGAGTTGTGCATGGGGTGTGTTTGGAACATTTTGTCACCGGCCGACTCCAAAATTCAGCGATTCCCCATCTCAGCCCAGAAAGCAGGTAGAACAACTTTTCTGGTGTCTTTCAGATGCCTACCAAGGTAGTGTAAAAACTACCAGGAGAACTCCTGTCTGGCACCTTCCGTGGTGGAGTTGTGCATGGGGTGTGTTTGGAACATTTTGTCACCAGCCGACTCCAAAATTCAGCGGTTCCCCATCTCAGCCCACAAAGCAGGTAGAACAACTTTTGTGGTGCCTTTCAGCTGCCTACCAAGGTAGTGTAAAAACTACCAAGAGAACTCCTGTCTGGCACCTTCCGTGGTGGAGTTGTGCATGGGGTGTGTTTGGAACATTTTGTCACCAGCCGACTCCAAAATTCAGCGGTTCCCCATCTCAGCCCACAAAGCAGGTAGAACAACTTTTGTGGTGCCTTTCAGCTGCCTACCAAGGTAGTGTAAAAACTACCAAGAGAACTCCTGTCTGGCACCTTCCGTGGTGGAGTTGTGCATGGGGTGTGTTTGGAACATTTTGTCACCAGCCGACTCCAAAATTCAGCGGTTCCCCATCTCAGCCCAGAAAGCAGGTAGAACAACTTTTGTGGTGCCTTTCAAATGCCTACCAAGGTAGTGTAGAAACTACCAGGAGAACTCCTGTCTGGCACCTTCCGTGGTGGAGTTGTGCATGGGGTGTGTTTGGAACATTTTGTCACCGGCCGACTCCAAAATTCAGCGGTTCCCCATCTCAGCCCAGAGAGCAGGTAGAACAACTTTTGTGGTGTCTTTCAGATGCCTACCGGAGCAATGTAAAAACTACCAGGAGAACTCCTGCCTGGCACCTTCCCCGGTGGAGTTGTGCATGGGGTGTGTTTGGAACATTTTGTCACCGGCCGAGTCCAAAATTCAGCGATTCCCCATCTCAGCCCAGAAAGCAGGTAGAACAACTTTTGTGGTGTCTTTCAGATGCCTACCAAGGTAGTGTAAAAACTACCAGGAGAACTCCTGTCTGGCACCTTCCCCGGTGGAGTTGTGCATGGGGTGTGTTTGGAACATTTTGTCACCAGCCGACTCCAAAATTCAGCGGTTCCCCATCTCAGCCCACAAAGCAGGTAGAACAACTTTTGTGGTGCCTTTCAGCTGCCTACCAAGGTAGTGTAAAAACTACCAAGAGAACTCCTGTCTGGCACCTTCCGTGGTGGAGTTGTGCATGGGGTGTGTTTGGAACATTTTGTCACCAGCCCAGTCCAAAATTCAGCGGTTCCCCATCTCAGCCCAGAAAGCAGGTAGAACAACTTTTGTGGTGTCTTTCAGATGCCTACCGGAGCAATGTTATAACTACCAGGAGAACTCCTGTCTGGCACCTTCCCCGGTGGAGTTGTGCATGGGGTGTGTTTGGAACATTTTGTCACCAGCCGACTCCAAAATTCAGCGATTCCCCATCTCAGCCCAGAAAGCAGGTAGAACAACTTTTGTGGTGTCTTTCAGATGCCTACCAAGGTAGTGTAAAAACTATCAGGAGAACTCCTGCCTGGCACCTTCCCCGGTGGAGTTGTGCATGGGGTGTGTTTGGAACATTTTGTCACCGGCCGACTCCAAAATTCAGCGATTCCCCATCTCAGCCCAGAAAGCAGGTAGAACAACTTTTCTGGTGTCTTTCAGATGCCTACCAAGGTAGTGTAAAAACTACCAGGAGAACTCCTGTCTGGCACCTTCCGTGGTGGAGTTGTGCATGGGGTGTGTTTGGAACATTTTGTCACCAGCCGACTCCAAAATTCAGCGGTTCCCCATCTCAGCCCACAAAGCAGGTAGAACAACTTTTGTGGTGCCTTTCAGCTGCCTACCAAGGTAGTGTAAAAACTACCAAGAGAACTCCTGTCTGGCACCTTCCGTGGTGGAGTTGTGCATGGGGTGTGTTTGGAACATTTTGTCACCAGCCGACTCCAAAATTCAGCGGTTCCCCATCTCAGCCCAGAAAGCAGGTAGAACAACTTTTGTGGTGCCTTTCAAATGCCTACCAAGGTAGTGTAGAAACTACCAGGAGAACTCCTGTCTGGCACCTTCCCCGGTGGAGTTGTGCATGGGGTGTGTTTGGAACATTTTGTCACCAGCCGACTCCAAAATTCAGCGTTTCCCCATCTCAGCCCAGAAAGCAGGTAGAACAACTTTTGTGGTGTCTTTCAGATGCCTACCAAGGTAGTGTAAAAACTACCAAGAGAACTCCTGTCTGGCACCTTCCCCGGTGGAGTTGTGCATGGGGTGTGTTTGGAACATTTTGTCACCGGCCGACTCCAAAATTCAGCGGTTCCCCATCTCAGCCCAGAAAGCAGGTAGAACAACTTTTGTGGTGTCTTTCAGATGCCTACCAAGGTAGTGTAAAAACTACCAGGAGAACTCCTGCCTGGCACCTTCCGTGGTGGAGTTGTGCATGGGGTGTGTTTGGAACATTTTGTCACCGGCCGAGTCCAAAATTCAGCGTTTCCCCATCTCAGCCCAGAAAGCAGGTACAACAACTTTTCTTGTGCCTTTCAGCTGCCTACCAAGGTAGTGTAAAAACTACCAAAAGAATTCGTTCCTGGCACCTTCCCCGGTGGAGTTGTGCATGGGGTGTCTTTGGAACATTTTGTCACCGGCCGAGTCCAAAATTCAGCGGTTCCCCATCTCAGCCCAGAAAGCAGGTAGAACAACTTTTGTGGTGCCTTTCAAATGCCTACCAAGGTAGTGTAGAAACTACCAGGAGAACTCCTGTCTGGCACCTTCCCCGGTGGAGTTGTGCATGGGGTGTGTTTGGAACATTTTGTCACCGGCCGAGTCCAAAATTCAGCGGTTCCCCATCTCAGCCCAGAAAGCAGGTAGAACAACTTTTGTGGTGTCTTTCAGAAGCCTACCAGAGCAATGTAAAAACTACCAGGAGAACTCCTGTCTGGCACCTTCCGTGGTGGAGTTGTGCATGGGGTGTGTTTGGAACATTTTGTCACCGGCCGAGTCCAAAATTCAGCGATTCCCCATCTCAGCCCAGAAAGCAGGTAGAACAACTTTTCTGGTGTCTTTCAGATGCCTGCCAAGGTAGTGTAAAAACTACCAGGAGAACTCCTGTCTGGCACCTTCCGTGGTGGAGTTGTGCATGGGGTGTGTTTGGAACATTTTGTCACCAGCCGACTCCAAAATTCAGCGGTTCCCCATCTCAGCCCAGAAAGCAGGTAGAACAACTTTTGTGGTGCCTTTCAAATGCCTACCAAGGTAGTGTAGAAACTACCAGGAGAACTCCTGTCTGGCACCTTCCGTGGTGGAGTTGTGCATGGGGTGTGTTTGGAACATTTTGTCACCAGCCGACTCCAAAATTCAGCGGTTCCCCATCTCAGCCCAGAAAGCAGGTAGAACAACTTTTGTGGTGCCTTTCAAATGCCTACCAAGGTAGTGTAGAAACTACCAGGAGAACTCCTGTCTGGCACCTTCCCCGGTGGAGTTGTGCATGGGGTGTGTTTGGAACATTTTGTCACCAGCCGACTCCAAAATTCAGCGTTTCCCCATCTCAGCCCAGAAAGCAGGTAGAACAACTTTTGTGGTGTCTTTCAGATGCCTACCAAGGTAGTGTAAAAACTACCAAGAGAACTCCTGTCTGGCACCTTCCCCGGTGGAGTTGTGCATGGGGTGTGTTTGGAACATTTTGTCACCGGCCGACTCCAAAATTCAGCGGTTCCCCATCTCAGCCCAGAAAGCAGGTAGAACAACTTTTGTGGTGTCTTTCAGATGCCTACCAAGGTAGTGTAAAAACTACCAGGAGAACTCCTGCCTGGCACCTTCCGTGGTGGAGTTGTGCATGGGGTGTGTTTGGAACATTTTGTCACCAGCCGACTCCAAAATTCAGCGGTTCCCCATCTCAGCCCAGAAAGCAGGTACAACAACTTTTCTTGTGCCTTTCAGCTGCCTACCAAGGTAGTGTAAAAACTACCAAAAGAATTCGTTCCTGGCACCTTCCCCGGTGGAGTTGTGCATGGGGTGTCTTTGGAACATTTTGTCACCGGCCGAGTCCAAAATTCAGCGGTTCCCCATCTCAGCCCAGAAAGCAGGTAGAACAACTTTTGTGGTGCCTTTCAAATGCCTACCAAGGTAGTGTAGAAACTACCAGGAGAACTCCTGTCTGGCACCTTCCCCGGTGGAGTTGTGCATGGGGTGTGTTTGGAACATTTTGTCACCGGCCGAGTCCAAAATTCAGCGGTTCCCCATCTCAGCCCAGAAAGCAGGTAGAACAACTTTTGTGGTGTCTTTCAGATGCCTACCGGAGCAATGTAAAAACTACCAGGAGAACTCCTGCCTGGCACCTTCCCCGGTGGAGTTGTGCATGGGGTGTGTTTGGAACATTTTGTCACCGGCCGAGTCCAAAATTCAGCGATTCCCCATCTCAGCCCAGAAAGCAGGTAGAACAACTTTTCTGGTGTCTTTCAGATGCCTACCAAGGTAGTGTAAAAACTACCAGGAGAACTCCTGTCTGGCACCTTCCGTGGTGGAGTTGTGCATGGGGTGTGTTTGGAACATTTTGTCACCAGCCGACTCCAAAATTCAGCGGTTCCCCATCTCAGCCCAGAAAGCAGGTAGAACAACTTTTGTGGTGCCTTTCAAATGCCTACCAAGGTAGTGTAGAAACTACCAGGAGAACTCCTGTCTGGCACCTTCCCCGGTGGAGTTGTGCATGGGGTGTGTTTGGAACATTTTGTCACCAGCCGACTCCAAAATTCAGCGTTTCCCCATCTCAGCCCAGAAAGCAGGTAGAACAACTTTTGTGGTGTCTTTCAGATGCCTACCAAGGTAGTGTAAAAACTACCAAGAGAACTCCTGTCTGGCACCTTCCCCGGTGGAGTTGTGCATGGGGTGTGTTTGGAACATTTTGTCACCGGCCGACTCCAAAATTCAGCGTTTCCCCATCTCAGCCCAGAAAGCAGGTAGAACAACTTTTGTGGTGTCTTTCAGATGCCTACCAAGGTAGTGTAAAAACTACCAGGAGAACTCCTGCCTGGCACCTTCCGTGGTGGAGTTGTGCATGGGGTGTGTTTGGAACATTTTGTCACCGGCCGAGTCCAAAATTCAGCGGTTCCCCATCTCAGCCCAGAAAGCAGGTACAACAACTTTTCTTGTGCCTTTCAGCTGCCTACCAAGGTAGTGTAAAAACTACCAAAAGAATTCGTTCCTGGCACCTTCCCCGGTGGAGTTGTGCATGGGGTGTCTTTGGAACATTTTGTCACCGGCCGAGTCCAAAATTCAGCGTTTCCCCATCTCAGCCCAGAAAGCAGGTACAACAACTTTTCTTGTGCCTTTCAGCTGCCTACCAAGGTAGTGTAAAAACTACCAACAGAATTCGTTCCTGGCACCTTCCCCGGTGGAGTTGTGCATGGGGTGTGTTTGGAACATTTTGTCACCGGCCGAGTCCAAAATTCAGCGATTCCCCATCTCAGCCCAGAAAGCAGGTAGAACAACTTTTGTGGTGTCTTTCAGCTGCCTACCAAGGTAGTGTAAAAACTACCAGGAGAACTCCTGTCTGGCACCTTCCCCGGTGGAGTTGTGCATGGGGTGTGTTTGGAACATTTTGTCACCGGCCGAGTCCAAAATTCAGCGTTTCCCCATCTCAGCCCAGAAAGCAGGTAGAACAACTTTTGTGGTGTCTTTCAGATGCCTACCAGAGCAATGTAAAAACTACCAGGAGAACTCCTGTCTGGCACCTTCCCCGGTGGAGTTGTGCATGGGGTGTGTTTGGAACATTTTGTCACCGGCCGAGTCCAAAATTCAGCGATTCCCCATCTCAGCCCACAAAGCAGGTAGAACAACTTTTCTGGTGTCTTTCAGATGCCTACCAAGGTAGTGTAAAAACTACCAGGAGAACTCCTGTCTGGCACCTTCCGTGGTGGAGTTGTGCATGGGGTGTGTTTGGAACATTTTGTCACCAGCCGACTCCAAAATTCAGCGGTTCCCCATCTCAGCCCAGAAAGCAGGTACAACAACTTTTCTTGTGCCTTTCAGCTGCCTACCAAGGTTGTGTAAAAACTACCAAAAGGATTCGTTCCTGGCACCTTCCCCGGTGGAGTTGTGCATGGGGTGTGTTTGGAACATTTTGTCACCAGCCGAGTCCAAAATTCAGCGGTTCCCCATCTCAGCCCAGAAAGCAGGTAGAACAACTTTTGTGGTGCCTTTCAAATGCCTACCAAGGTAGTGTAGAAACTACCAGGAGAACTCCTGTCTGGCACCTTCCCCGGTGGAGTTGTGCATGGGGTGTGTTTGGAACATTTTGTCACCAGCCGACTCCAAAATTCAGCGTTTCCCCATCTCAGCCCAGAAAGCAGGTACAACAACTTTTGTGGTGTCTTTCAGATGCCTACCAAGGTAGTGTAAAAACTACCAAGAGAACTCCTGTCTGGCACCTTCCCCGGTGGAGTTGTGCATGGGGTGTGTTTGGAACATTTTGTCACCGGCCGAGTCCAAAATTCAGCGTTTCCCCATCTCAGCCCAGAAAGCAGGTAGAACAACTTTTGTGGTGTCTTTCAGATGCCTACCAAGGTAGTGTAAAAACTACCAGGAGAACTCCTGCCTGGCACCTTCCGTGGTGGAGTTGTGCATGGGGTGTGTTTGGAACATTTTGTCACCGGCCGAGTCCAAAATTCAGCGGTTCCCCATCTCAGCCCAGAAAGCAGGTACAACAACTTTTCTTGTGCCTTTCAGCTGCCTACCAAGGTAGTGTAAAAACTACCAAAAGAATTCGTTCCTGGCACCTTCCCCGGTGGAGTTGTGCATGGGGTGTCTTTGGAACATTTTGTCACCGGCCGAGTCCAAAATTCAGCGGTTCCCCATCTCAGCCCAGAAAAGAGGTAGAACAACTTTTGTGGTGTCTTTCAGATGCCTACCAAGGTAGTGTAAAAACTACTAAGAGAACTCCTGTCTGGCACCTTCCCCGGTGGAGTTGTGCATGGGGTGTGTTTGGAACATTTTGTCACCAGCCGAGTCCAAAATTCAGCGATTCCCCATCTCAGCCCAGAAAGCAGGTAGAACAACTTCTGTGGTGTCTTTCAGATGCCTACCAAGGTAGTGTAAAAACTACCAGGAGAACTCCTGTCTGGCACCTTCCCCGGTGGAGTTGTGCATGGGGTGTGTTTGGAACATTTTGTCAACGGCCGAGTCCAAAATTCAGCGGTTCCCCATCTCAGCCCAGAAAGCAGGTAGAACAACTTTTGTGGTGTCTTTCAGATGCCTACCGGAGCAATGTAAAAACTACCAAGAGAACTCCTGTCTGGCACCTTCCCCGGTGGAGTTGTGCATGGGGTGTGTTTGGAACATTTTGTCACCGGCCGAGTCCAAAATTCAGCGTTTCCCCATCTCAGCCCAGAAAGCAGGTAGAACAAGTTTTTTGGTGTCTTTCAGATGCCTACCAAGGTAGTGTAAAAACTACCAGGAGAACTCCTGTCTGGCACCTTCCCCGGTGGAGTTGTGCATGGGGTGTGTTTGGAACATTTTGTCTCCGGCCGAGTCCAAAATTCAGCGGTTCCCCATCTCAGCCCAGAAAGCAGGTACAACAACTTTTTTTGTGCCTTTCAGCTGCCTACCAAGGTAGTGTAAAAACTACCAAGAGAATTCGTTCCTGGCACCTTCCCCGGTGGAGTTGTGCATGGGGTGTGTTTGGAACATTTTGTCACCGGCCGAGTCCAAAATTCAGCGGTTCCCCATCTCAGCCCAGAAAGCAGGTAGAACAACTTTTGTGGTGTCTTTCAGATGCCTACCGGAGCAATGTAAAAACTACCAGGAGAACTCCTGCCTGGCACCTTCCCCGGTGGAGTTGTGCATGGGGTGTCTTTGGAACATTTTGTCACCGGCCGAGTCCAAAATTCAGCGATTCCCCATCTCAGCCCAGAAAGCAGGTAGAACAACTTTTCTGGTGTCTTTCAGATGCCTACCAAGGTAGTGTAAAAACTACCAGGAGAACTCCTGTCTGGCACCTTCCGTGGTGGAGTTGTGCATGGGGTGTGTTTGGAACATTTTGTCACCAGCCGACTCCAAAATTCAGCGGTTCCCCATCTCAGCCCACAAAGCAGGTAGAACAACTTTTGTGGTGCCTTTCAGCTGCCTACCAAGGTACTGTAAAAACTACCAAGAGAACTCCTGTCTGGCACCTTCCGTGGTGGAGTTGTGCATGGGGTGTGTTTGGAACATTTTGTCACCAGCCGACTCCAAAATTCAGCGGTTCCCCATCTCAGCCCAGAAAGCAGGTAGAACAACTTTTGTGGTGCCTTTCAAATGCCTACCAAGGTAGTGTAGAAACTACCAGGAGAACTCCTGTCTGGCACCTTCCCCGGTGGAGTTGTGCATGGGGTGTGTTTGGAACATTTTGTCACCGGCCGAGTCCAAAATTCAGCGTTTCCCCATCTCAGCCCAGAAAGCAGGTAGAACAACTTTTGTGGTGTCCTTTTGATGCCTACCGGAGCAATGTAAAAACTACCAGGAGAACTCCTGCCTGGCACCTTCCCCGGTGGAGTTGTGCATGGGGTGTGTTTGGAACATTTTGTCACCAGCCGAGTCCAAAATTCAGCGTTTCCCCATCTCAGCCCAGAAAGCAGGTAGAACAACTTTTGTGGTGCCTTTCAGCTGCCTACCAAGGTAGTGTAAAAACTACCAAGAGAACTCCTGTCTGGCACCTTCCGTGGTGGAGTTGTGCATGGGGTGTGTTTGGAACATTTTGTCACCAGCCGACTCCAAAATTCAGCGGTTCCCCATCTCAGCCCACAAAGCAGGTAGAACAACTTTTGTGGTGTCTTTCAGATGCCTACCAAGGTAGTGTAAAAACTACCAGGAGAACTCCTGTCTGGCACCTTCCGTGGTGGAGTTGTGCATGGGGTGTGTTTGGAACATTTTGTCACCGGCCGAGTCCAAAATTCAGCGGTTCCCCATCTCAGCCCAGAAAGCAGGTACAACAACTTTTCTTGTGCCTTTCAGCTGCCTACCAAGGTAGTGTAAAAACTACCAAAAGAATTCGTTCCTGGCACCTTCCCCGGTGGAGTTGTGCATGGGGTGTGTTTGGAACATTTTGTCACCGGCCGAGTCCAAAATTCAGCGGTTCCCCATCTCAGCCCAGAAAGCAGGTAGAACAACTTTTGTGGTGTCTTTCAGATGCCTACCAAGGTAGTGTAAAAACTACTAAGAGAACTCCTGTCTGGCACCTTCCCCGGTGGAGTTGTGCATGGGGTGTGTTTGGAACATTTTGTCACCAGCCGAGTCCAAAATTCAGCGATTCCCCATCTCAGCCCAGAAAGCAGGTAGAACAACTTCTGTGGTGTCTTTCAGATGCCTACCAAGGTAGTGTAAAAACTACCAGGAGAACTCCTGTCTGGCACCTTCCGTGGTGGAGTTGTGCATGGGGTGTGTTTGGAACATTTTGTCAACGGCCGAGTCCAAAATTCAGCGGTTCCCCATCTCAGCCCAGAAAGCAGGTAGAACAACTTTTGTGGTGCCTTTCAGATGCCTACCGGAGCAATGTAAAAACTACCAAGAGAACTCCTGTCTGGCACCTTCCCCGGTGGAGTTGTGCATGGGGTGTGTTTGGAACATTTTGTCACCGGCCGAGTCCAAAATTCAGCGTTTCCCCATCTCAGCCCAGAAAGCAGGTAGAACAAGTTTTGTGGTGTCTTTCAAATGCCTACCAAGGTAGTGTAAAAACTACCAAGAGAACTCCTGTCTGGCACCTTCCCCGGTGGAGTTGTGCATGGGGTGTGTTTGGAACATTTTGTCAACGGCCGAGTCCAAAATTCAGCGGTTCCCCATCTCAGCCCAGAAAGCAGGTAGAACAACTTTTGTGGTGTCTTGCAGATGCCTACCAAGGTAGTGTAAAAACTACCAGGAGAACTCCTGTCTGGCACCTTCCGTGGTGGAGTTGTGCATGGGGTGTGTTTGGAACATTTTGTCACCGGCCGAGTCCAAAATTCAGCGATTCCCCATCTCAGCCCAGAAAGCAGGTACAACAACTTTTCTTGTGCCTTTCAGCTGCCTACCAAGGTAGTGTAAAAACTATCAAGAGAACTCCTGTCTGGCACCTTCCCCGGTGGAGTTGTGCATGGGGTGTCTGTGGAACATTTTGTCACCAGCCGAGTCCAAAATTCAGCGGTTCCCCATCTCAGCCCAGAAAGCAGGTAGAACAACTTTTGTGGTGTCTTTCAGATGCCTACCGGAGCAATGTAAAAACTACCAGGAGAACTCCTGTCTGGCACCTTCCGTGGTGGAGTTGTGCATGGGGTGTGTTTGGAACATTTTGTCACCAGCCGACTCCAAAATTCAGTGGTTCCCCATCTCAGCCCACAAAGCAGGTAGAACAACTTTTGTGGTGCCTTTCAGCTGCCTACCAAGGTAGTGTAAAAACTACCAAGAGAACTCCTGTCTGGCACCTTCCGTGGTGGAGTTGTGCATGGGGTGTGTTTGGAACATTTTGTCACCAGCCGAGTCCAAAATTCAGCGTTTCCCCATCTCAGCCCAGAAAGCAGGTAGAACAACTTTTGTGGTGCCTTTCAAATGCCTACCAAGGTAGTGTAGAAACTACCAGGAGAACTCCTGTCTGGCACCTTCCCCGGTGGAGTTGTGCATGGGGTGTGTTTGGAACATTTTGTCACCGGCCGAGTCCAAAATTCAGCGTTTCCCCATCTCAGCCCAGAAAGCAGGTAGAACAACTTTTGTGGTGTCTTTCAGATGCCTACCAAGGTAGTGTAAAAACTACCAGGAGAACTCCTGTCTGGCACCTTCCGTGGTGGAGTTGTGCATGGGGTGTGTTTGGAACATTTTGTCACCGGCCGAGTCCAAAATTCAGCGGTTCCCCATCTCAGCCCAGAAAGCAGGTACAACAACTTTTCTTGTGCCTTTCAGCTGCCTACCAAGGTAGTGTAAAAACTACCAAAACAATTCGTTCCTGGCACCTTCCCCGGTGGAGTTGTGCATGGGGTGTGTTTGGAACATTTTGTCACCGGCCGAGTCCAAAATTCAGCGGTTCCCCATCTCAGCCCAGAAAGCAGGTAGAACAACTTTTGTGGTGTCTTTCAGATGCCTACCAAGGTAGTGTAAAAACTACCAAGAGAACTCCTGCCTGGCACCTTCCCCGGTGGAGTTGTGCATGGGGTGTGTTTGGAACATTTTGTCAACGGCCGAGTCCAAAATTCAGCGTTTCCCCATCTCAGCCCAGAAAGCAGGTAGAACAACTTTTGTGGTGTCTTTCAGATGCCTACCGGAGCAATGTAAAAACTACCAGGAGAACTCCTGTCTGGCACCTTCCCCGGTGGAGTTGTGCAGGGGGTGTGTTTGGAACATTTTGTCACCGGCCGAGTCCAAAATTCAGCGGTTCCCCATCTCAGCCCAGAAAGCAGGTAGAACATCTTTTGTGGTATCTTTCAGATGCCTACCGGAGCAATGTAAAAACTACCAAGAGAACTCCTGTCTGGCACCTTCCGTGGTGGAGTTGTGCATGGGGTGTGTTTGGAACATTTTGTCACCAGCCGACTCCAAAATTCAGCGTTTCCCCATCTCAGCCCAGAAAGCAGGTACAACAACTTCTCTTGTGCCTTTCTGATGTCTACCAAGGTAGTGTAAAATCTACCAAGAGAACTCCTGTCTGGCACCTTCCCCGGTGGAGTTGTGCATGGGGTGTGTTTGGAACATTTTGTCACCAGCCGACTCCAAAATTCAGCGGTTCCCCATCTCAGCCCAGAAAGCAGGTAGAACAACTTTTGTGGTGCCTTTCAAATGCCTACCAAGGTAGTGTAGAAACTACCAGGAGAACTCCTGTCTGGCACCTTCCCCGGTGGAGTTGTGCATGGGGTGTGTTTGGAACATTTTGTCACCGGCCGAGTCCAAAATTCAGCGTTTCCCCATCTCAGCCCAGAAAGCAGGTAGAACAACTTTTGTGGTGTCCTTTTGATGCCTACCGGAGCAATGTAAAAACTACCAGGAGAACTCCTGCCTGGCACCTTCCCCGGTGGAGTTGTGCATGGGGTGTGTTTGGAACATTTTGTCACCAGCCGAGTCCAAAATTCAGCGATTCCCCATCTCAGCCCAGAAAGCAGGTAGAACAACTTTTGTGGTGCCTTTCAAATGCCTACCAAGGTAGTGTAGAAACTACCAGGAGAACTCCTGTCTGGCACCTTCCCCGGTGGAGTTGTGCATGGGGTGTGTTTGGAACATTTTGTCACCGGCCGAGTCCAAAATTCAGCGTTTCCCCATCTCAGCCCAGAAAGCAGGTAGAACAACTTTTGTGGTGTCTTTCAGATGCCTACCAAGGTAGTGTAAAAACTACCAGGAGAACTCCTGTCTGGCACCTTCCGTGGTGGAGTTGTGCATGGGGTGTGTTTGGAACATTTTGTCACCGGCCGAGTCCAAAATTCAGCGGTTCCCCATCTCAGCCCAGAAAGCAGGTACAACAACTTTTCTTGTGCCTTTCAGCTGCCTACCAAGGTAGTGTAAAAACTACCAAAACAATTCGTTCCTGGCACCTTCCCCGGTGGAGTTGTGCATGGGGTGTGTTTGGAACATTTTGTCACCGGCCGAGTCCAAAATTCAGCGGTTCCCCATCTCAGCCCAGAAAGCAGGTAGAACAACTTTTGTGGTGTCTTTCAGATGCCTACCGGAGCAATGTAAAAACTACCAGGAGAACTCCTGTCTGGCACCTTCCGTGGTGGAGTTGTGCATGGGGTGTGTTTGGAACATTTTGTCACCAGCCGACTCCAAAATTCAGTGGTTCCCCATCTCAGCCCACAAAGCAGGTAGAACAACTTTTGTGGTGCCTTTCAGCTGCCTACCAAGGTAGTGTAAAAACTACCAAGAGAACTCCTGTCTGGCACCTTCCGTGGTGGAGTTGTGCATGGGGTGTGTTTGGAACATTTTGTCACCAGCCGAGTCCAAAATTCAGCGTTTCCCCATCTCAGCCCAGAAAGCAGGTAGAACAACTTTTGTGGTGCCTTTCAAATGCCTACCAAGGTAGTGTAGAAACTACCAGGAGAACTCCTGTCTGGCACCTTCCCCGGTGGAGTTGTGCATGGGGTGTGTTTGGAACATTTTGTCACCGGCCGAGTCCAAAATTCAGCGTTTCCCCATCTCAGCCCAGAAAGCAGGTAGAACAACTTTTGTGGTGTCTTTCAGATGCCTACCAAGGTAGTGTAAAAACTACCAGGAGAACTCCTGTCTGGCACCTTCCGTGGTGGAGTTGTGCATGGGGTGTGTTTGGAACATTTTGTCACCGGCCGAGTCCAAAATTCAGCGGTTCCCCATCTCAGCCCAGAAAGCAGGTACAACAACTTTTCTTGTGCCTTTCAGCTGCCTACCAAGGTAGTGTAAAAACTACCAAAACAATTCGTTCCTGGCACCTTCCCCGGTGGAGTTGTGCATGGGGTGTGTTTGGAACATTTTGTCACCGGCCGAGTCCAAAATTCAGCGGTTCCCCATCTCAGCCCAGAAAGCAGGTAGAACAACTTTTGTGGTGTCTTTCAGATGCCTACCAAGGTAGTGTAAAAACTACCAAGAGAACTCCTGCCTGGCACCTTCCCCGGTGGAGTTGTGCATGGGGTGTGTTTGGAACATTTTGTCAACGGCCGAGTCCAAAATTCAGCGTTTCCCCATCTCAGCCCAGAAAGCAGGTAGAACAACTTTTGTGGTGTCTTTCAGATGCCTACCGGAGCAATGTAAAAACTACCAGGAGAACTCCTGTCTGGCACCTTCCCCGGTGGAGTTGTGCAGGGGGTGTGTTTGGAACATTTTGTCACCGGCCGAGTCCAAAATTCAGCGGTTCCCCATCTCAGCCCAGAAAGCAGGTAGAACATCTTTTGTGGTATCTTTCAGATGCCTACCGGAGCAATGTAAAAACTACCAAGAGAACTCCTGTCTGGCACCTTCCGTGGTGGAGTTGTGCATGGGGTGTGTTTGGAACATTTTGTCACCAGCCGACTCCAAAATTCAGCGTTTCCCCATCTCAGCCCAGAAAGCAGGTACAACAACTTCTCTTGTGCCTTTCTGATGTCTACCAAGGTAGTGTAAAATCTACCAAGAGAACTCCTGTCTGGCACCTTCCCCGGTGGAGTTGTGCATGGGGTGTGTTTGGAACATTTTGTCACCAGCCGACTCCAAAATTCAGCGGTTCCCCATCTCAGCCCAGAAAGCAGGTAGAACAACTTTTGTGGTGCCTTTCAAATGCCTACCAAGGTAGTGTAGAAACTACCAGGAGAACTCCTGTCTGGCACCTTCCCCGGTGGAGTTGTGCATGGGGTGTGTTTGGAACATTTTGTCACCGGCCGAGTCCAAAATTCAGCGTTTCCCCATCTCAGCCCAGAAAGCAGGTAGAACAACTTTTGTGGTGTCCTTTTGATGCCTACCGGAGCAATGTAAAAACTACCAGGAGAACTCCTGCCTGGCACCTTCCCCGGTGGAGTTGTGCATGGGGTGTGTTTGGAACATTTTGTCACCAGCCGAGTCCAAAATTCAGCGTTTCCCCATCTCAGCCCAGAAAGCAGGTAGAACAACTTTTGTGGTGTCTTTCAGATGCCTACCAAGGTAGTGTAAAAACTACCAAGAGAACTCCTGTCTGGCACCTTCCCCGGTGGAGTTGTGCATGGGGTGTGTTTGGAACATTTTGTCACCAGCCGACTCCAAAATTCAGCGGTTCCCCATCTCAGCCCAGAAAGCAGGTAGAACAACTTTTGTGGTGTCTTTCAGATGCCTACCAAGGTAGTGTAAAAACTACCAGGAGAACTCCTGTCTGGCACCTTCCGTGGTGGAGTTGTGCATGGGGTGTGTTTGGAACATTTTGTCACCGGCCGAGTCCAAAATTCAGCGGTTCCCCATCTCAGCCCAGAAAGCAGGTACAACAACTTTTCTTGTGCCTTTCAGCTGCCTACCAAGGTAGTGTAAAAACTACCAAAAGAATTCGTTCCTGGCACCTTCCCCGGTGGAGTTGTGCATGGGGTGTGTTTGGAACATTTTGTCACCGGCCGAGTCCAAAATTCAGCGGTTCCCCATCTCAGCCCAGAAAGCAGGTAGAACAACTTTTGTGGTGTCTTTCAGATGCCTACCAAGGTAGTGTAAAAACTACTAAGAGAACTCCTGTCTGGCACCTTCCCCGGTGGAGTTGTGCATGGGGTGTGTTTGGAACATTTTGTCACCAGCCGAGTCCAAAATTCAGCGATTCCCCATCTCAGCCCAGAAAGCAGGTAGAACAACTTCTGTGGTGTCTTTCAGATGCCTACCAAGGTAGTGTAAAAACTACCAGGAGAACTCCTGTCTGGCACCTTCCGTGGTGGAGTTGTGCATGGGGTGTGTTTGGAACATTTTGTCAACGGCCGAGTCCAAAATTCAGCGGTTCCCCATCTCAGCCCAGAAAGCAGGTAGAACAACTTTTGTGGTGTCTTTCAGATGCCTACCGGAGCAATGTAAAAACTACCAAGAGAACTCCTGTCTGGCACCTTCCCCGGTGGAGTTGTGCATGGGGTGTGTTTGGAACATTTTGTCACCGGCCGAGTCCAAAATTCAGCGTTTCCCCATCTCAGCCCAGAAAGCAGGTAGAACAAGTTTTGTGGTGTCTTTCAAATGCCTACCAAGGTAGTGTAAAAACTACCAGGAGAACTCCTGTCTGGCACCTTCCCCGGTGGAGTTGTGCATGGGGTGTGTTTGGAACATTTTGTCAACGGCCGAGTCCAAAATTCAGCGGTTCCCCATCTCAGCCCAGAAAGCAGGTAGAACAACTTTTGTGGTGTCTTGCAGATGCCTACCAAGGTAGTGTAAAAACTACCAGGAGAACTCCTGTCTGGCACCTTCCGTGGTGGAGTTGTGCATGGGGTGTGTTTGGAACATTTTGTCACCGGCCGAGTCCAAAATTCAGCGATTCCCCATCTCAGCCCAGAAAGCAGGTACAACAACTTTTCTTGTGCCTTTCAGCTGCCTACCAAGGTAGTGTAAAAATTACCAACAGAATTCGTTCCTGGCACCTTCCCCGGTGGAGTTGTGCATGGGGTGTCTGTGGAACATTTTGTCACCAGCCGAGTCCAAAATTCAGCGGTTCCCCATCTCAGCCCAGAAAGCAGGTAGAACAACTTTTGTGGTGTCTTTCAGATGCCTACCGGAGCAATGTAAAAACTACCAGGAAACTCCTGTCTGGCACCTTCCCCGGTGGAGTTGTGCATGGGGTGTGTTTGGAACATTTTGTCACCGGCCGAGTCCAAAATTCAGCGATTCCCCATCTCAGCCCAGAAAGCAGGTAGAACAACTTTTGTGGTGTCTTTCAGATGCCTACCAAGGTAGTGTAAAAACTACCAGGAGAACTCCTGCCTGGCACCTTCCCCGGTGGAGTTGTGCATGGGGTGTGTTTGGAACATTTTGTCACCGGCCGAGTCCAAAATTCAGCGATTCCCCATCTCAGCCCAGAAAGCAGGTAGAACAACTTTTCTGGTGTCTTTCAGATGCCTGCCAAGGTAGTGTAAAAACTACCAAGAGAACTCCTGTCTGGCACCTTCCGTGGTGGAGTTGTGCATGGGGTGTGTTTGGAACATTTTGTCACCAGCCGAGTCCAAAATTCAGCGTTTCCCCATCTCAGCCCAGAAAGCAGGTAGAACAACTTTTGTGGTGCCTTTCAAATGCCTACCAAGGTAGTGTAGAAACTACCAGGAGAACTCCTGTCTGGCACCTTCCCCGGTGGAGTTGTGCATGGGGTGTGTTTGGAACATTTTGTCACCGGCCGAGTCCAAAATTCAGCGTTTCCCCATCTCAGCCCAGAAAGCAGGTAGAACAACTTTTGTGGTGTCTTTCAGATGCCTACCAAGGTAGTGTAAAAACTACCAGGAGAACTCCTGTCTGGCACCTTCCGTGGTGGAGTTGTGCATGGGGTGTGTTTGGAACATTTTGTCACCGGCCGAGTCCAAAATTCAGCGGTTCCCCATCTCAGCCCAGAAAGCAGGTACAACAACTTTTCTTGTGCCTTTCAGCTGCCTACCAAGGTAGTGTAAAAACTACCAAAACAATTCGTTCCTGGCACCTTCCCCGGTGGAGTTGTGCATGGGGTGTGTTTGGAACATTTTGTCACCGGCCGAGTCCAAAATTCAGCGGTTCCCCATCTCAGCCCAGAAAGCAGGTAGAACAACTTTTGTGGTGTCTTTCAGATGCCTACCAAGGTAGTGTAAAAACTACCAAGAGAACTCCTGCCTGGCACCTTCCCCGGTGGAGTTGTGCATGGGGTGTGTTTGGAACATTTTGTCAACGGCCGAGTCCAAAATTCAGCGATTCCCCATCTCAGCCCAGAAAGCAGGTAGAACAACTTTTGTGGTGTCTTTCAGATGCCTACCGGAGCAATGTAAGAACTACCAGGAGAACTCCTGTCTGGCACCTTCCCCGGTGGAGTTGTGCAGGGGGTGTGTTTGGAACATTTTGTCACCGGCCGAGTCCAAAATTCAGCGGTTCCCCATCTCAGCCCAGAAAGCAGGTAGAACATCTTTTGTGGTGCCTTTCAGATGCCTACCGGAGCAATGTAAAAACTACCAAGAGAACTCCTGTCTGGCACCTTCCGTGGTGGAGTTGTGCATGGGGTGTGTTTGGAACATTTTGTCACCAGCCGACTCCAAAATTCAGCGTTTCCCCATCTCAGCCCAGAAAGCAGGTACAACAACTTCTCTTGTGCCTTTCTGATGTCTACCAAGGTAGTGTAAAATCTACCAAGAGAACTCCTGTCTGGCACCTTCCCCGGTGGAGTTGTGCATGGGGTGTGTTTGGAACATTTTGTCACCAGCCGAGTCCAAAATTCAGCCGTTCCCCATCTCAGCCCAGAAAGCAGGTAGAACAACTTCTGTGGTGTCTTTCAGATGCCTACCAAGGTAGTGTAAAAACTACCAGGAGAACTCCTGTCTGGCACCTTCCCCGGTGGAGTTGTGCATGGGGTGTGTTTGGAACATTTTGTCACCGGCCGAGTCCAAAATTCAGCGATTCCCCATCTCAGCCCAGAAAGCAGGTAGAACAACTTTTGTGGTATCTTTCAGATGCCTACCGGAGCAATGTAAAAACTACCAGGAGAACTCCTGTCTGGCACCTTCCCCGGTGGAGTTGTGCAGAGGGTGTGTTTGGAACATTTTGTCACCAGCCGACTCCAAAATTCAGCGGTTCCCCATCTCAGCCCAGAAAGCAGGTACAACAACTTTTCTTGTGCCTTTCAGCTGCCTACCAAGGTAGTGTAAAAACTACCAACAGAATTCGTTCCTGGCACCTTCCCCGGTGGAGTTGTGCATGGGGTGTGTTTGGAACATTTTGTCACCAGCCGAGTCCAAAATTCAGCGTTTCCCCATCTCCGCCCAGAAAGCAGTTACAACAACTTTTCTTGTGCCTTTCAGCTGCCTACCAAGGTAGTGTAAAAACTACCAGGAGAACTCCTGTCTGGCACCTTCCCCGGTGGAGTTGTGCATGGGGTGTGTTTGGAACATTTTGTCACCGGCCGAGTCCAAAATTCAGCGGTTCCCCATCTCAGCCCAGAAAGCAGGTACAACAACTTTTCTTGTGCCTTTCAGCTGCCTACCAAGGTAGTGTAAAAACTACCAAAAGAATTCGTTCCTGGCACCTTCCCCGGTGGAGTTGTGCATGGGGTGTGTTTGGAACATTTTGTCACCGGCCGAGTCCAAAATTCAGCGGTTCCCCATCTCAGCCCAGAAAGCAGGTAGAACAACTTTTGTGGTGTCTTTCAGATGCCTACCAAGGTAGTGTAAAAACTACTAAGAGAACTCCTGTCTGGCACCTTCCCCGGTGGAGTTGTGCATGGGGTGTGTTTGGAACATTTTGTCACCAGCCGAGTCCAAAATTCAGCGATTCCCCATCTCAGCCCAGAAAGCAGGTAGAACAACTTCTGTGGTGTCTTTCAGATGCCTACCAAGGTAGTGTAAAAACTACCAGGAGAACTCCTGTCTGGCACCTTCCGTGGTGGAGTTGTGCATGGGGTGTGTTTGGAACATTTTGTCAACGGCCGAGTCCAAAATTCAGCGGTTCCCCATCTCAGCCCAGAAAGCAGGTAGAACAACTTTTGTGGTGTCTTTCAGATGCCTACCGGAGCAATGTAAAAACTACCAAGAGAACTCCTGTCTGGCACCTTCCCCGGTGGAGTTGTGCATGGGGTGTGTTTGGAACATTTTGTCACCGGCCGAGTCCAAAATTCAGCGTTTCCCCATCTCAGCCCAGAAAGCAGGTAGAACAACTTTTGTGGTGTCTTTCAGATGCCTACCGGAGCAATGTAAAAACTACCAAGAGAACTCCTGTCTGGCACCTTCCCCGGTGGAGTTGTGCATGGGGTGTGTTTGGAACATTTTGTCACCGGCCGAGTCCAAAATTCAGCGTTTCCCCATCTCAGCCCAGAAAGCAGGTAGAACAAGTTTTGTGGTGTCTTTCAAATGCCTACCAAGGTAGTGTAAAAACTACCAAGAGAACTCCTGTCTGGCACCTTCCCCGGTGGAGTTGTGCATGGGGTGTGTTTGGAACATTTTGTCAACGGCCGAGTCCAAAATTCAGCGGTTCCCCATCTCAGCCCAGAAAGCAGGTAGAACAACTTTTGTGGTGTCTTGCAGATGCCTACCAAGGTAGTGTAAAAACTACCAGGAGAACTCCTGTCTGGCACCTTCCGTGGTGGAGTTGTGCATGGGGTGTGTTTGGAACATTTTGTCACCGGCCGAGTCCAAAATTCAGCGATTCCCCATCTCAGCCCAGAAAGCAGGTACAACAACTTTTCTTGTGCCTTTCAGCTGCCTACCAAGGTAGTGTAAAAACTACCAACAGAATTCGTTCCTGGCACCTTCCCCGGTGGAGTTGTGCATGTGGTGTCTGTGGAACATTTTGTCACCAGCCGAGTCCAAAATTCAGCGGTTCCCCATCTCAGCCCAGAAAGCAGGTAGAACAACTTTTGTGGTGTCTTTCAGATGCCTACCGGAGCAATGTAAAAACTACCAGGAGAACTCCTGTCTGGCACCTTCCCCGGTGGAGTTGTGCATGGGGTGTGTTTGGAACATTTTGTCACCGGCCGAGTCCAAAATTCAGCGATTCCCCATCTCAGCCCAGAAAGCAGGTAGAACAACTTTTGTGGTGTCTTTCAGATGCCTACCAAGGTAGTGTAAAAACTACCAGGAGAACTCCTGCCTGGCACCTTCCCCGGTGGAGTTGTGCATGGGGTGTGTTTGGAACATTTTGTCACCGGCCGAGTCCAAAATTCAGCGATTCCCCATCTCAGCCCAGAAAGCAGGTAGAACAACTTTTCTGGTGTCTTTCAGATGCCTGCCAAGGTAGTGTAAAAACTACCAGGAGAACTCCTGTCTGGCACCTTCCGTGGTGGAGTTGTGCATGGGGTGTGTTTGGAACATTTTGTCACCAGCCGACTCCAAAATTCAGTGGTTCCCCATCTCAGCCCACAAAGCAGGTAGAACAACTTTTGTGGTGCCTTTCAGCTGCCTACCAAGGTAGTGTAAAAACTACCAAGAGAACTCCTGTCTGGCACCTTCCGTGGTGGAGTTGTGCATGGGGTGTGTTTGGAACATTTTGTCACCAGCCGACTCCAAAATTCAGCGGTTCCCCATCTCAGCCCAGAAAGCAGGAAGAACAACTTTTGTTGTGCCTTTCAAATGCCTACCAAGGTAGTGTAAAAACTACCAGGAGAACTCCTGTCTGGCACCTTCCCCGGTGGAGTTGTGCATGGGGTGTGTTTGGAACATTTTGTCACCGGCCGAGTCCAAAATTCAGCGTTTCCCCATCTCAGCCCAGAAAGCAGGTAGAACAACTTTTGTGGTGTCTTTCAGATGCCTACCAAGGTAGTGTAAAAACTACCAGGAGAACTCCTGTCTGGCACCTTCCGTGGTGGAGTTGTGCATGGGGTGTGTTTGGAACATTTTGTCACCGGCCGAGTCCAAAATTCAGCGGTTCCCCATCTCAGCCCAGAAAGCAGGTACAACAACTTTTCTTGTGCCTTTCAGCTGCCTACCAAGGTAGTGTAAAAACTACCAAAACAATTCGTTCCTGGCACCTTCCCCGGTGGAGTTGTGCATGGGGTGTGTTTGGAACATTTTGTCACCGGCCGAGTCCAAAATTCAGCGGTTCCCCATCTCAGCCCAGAAAGCAGGTAGAACAACTTTTGTGGTGTCTTTCAGATGCCTACCAAGGTAGTGTAAAAACTACCAAGAGAACTCCTGCCTGGCACCTTCCCCGGTGGAGTTGTGCATGGGGTGTGTTTGGAACATTTTGTCAACGGCCGAGTCCAAAATTCAGCGTTTCCCCATCTCAGCCCAGAAAGCAGGTAGAACAACTTTTGTGGTGTCTTTCAGATGCCTACCGGAGCAATGTAAGAACTACCAGGAGAACTCCTGTCTGGCACCTTCCCCGGTGGAGTTGTGCAGGGGGTGTGTTTGGAACATTTTGTCACCGGCCGAGTCCAAAATTCAGCGGTTCCCCATCTCAGCCCAGAAAGCAGGTAGAACAACTTTTGTGGTATCTTTCAGATGCCTACCGGAGCAATGTAAAAACTACCAAGAGAACTCCTGTCTGGCACCTTCCGTGGTGGAGTTGTGCATGGGGTGTGTTTGGAACATTTTGTCACCAGCCGACTCCAAAATTCAGCGTTTCCCCATCTCAGCCCAGAAAGCAGGTACAACAACTTCTCTTGTGCCTTTCTGATGTCTACCAAGGTAGTGTAAAATCTACCAGGAGAACTCCTGTCTGGCACCTTCCCCGGTGGAGTTGTGCATGGGGTGTGTTTGGAACATTTTGTCACCAGCCGAGTCCAAAATTCAGCCGTTCCCCATCTCAGCCCAGAAAGCAGGTAGAACAACTTCTGTGGTGTCTTTCAGATGCCTACCAAGGTAGTGTAAAAACTACCAGGAGAACTCCTGTCTGGCACCTTCCCCGGTGGAGTTGTGCATGGGGTGTGTTTGGAACATTTTGTCACCGGCCGAGTCCAAAATTCAGCGATTCCCCATCTCAGCCCAGAAAGCAGGTAGAACAACTTTTGTGGTATCTTTCAGATGCCTACCGGAGCAATGTAAAAACTACCAGGAGAACTCCTGTCTGGCACCTTCCCCGGTGGAGTTGTGCAGAGGGTGTGTTTGGAACATTTTGTCACCAGCCGAGTCCAAAATTCAGCGGTTCCCCATCTCAGCCCAGAAAGCAGGTACAACAACTTTTCTTGTGCCTTTCACCTGCCTACCAAGGTAGAGTAAAAACTACCAACAGAATTCGTTCCTGGCACCTTCCCCGGTGGAGTTGTGCATGGGGTGTGTTTGGAACATTTTGTCACCAGCCGAGTCCAAAATTCAGCGTTTCCCCATCTCCGCCCAGAAAGCAGTTACAACAACTTTTCTTGTGCCTTTCAGCTGCCTACCAAGGTAGTGTAAAAACTACCAGGAGAACTCCTGTCTGGCACCTTCCCCGGTGGAGTTGTGCATGGGGTGTGTTTGGAACATTTTGTCACCAGCCGACTCCAAAATTCAGCGTTTCCCCATCTCAGCCCAGAAAGCAGGAAGAACAACTTTTGTGGTGCCTTTCAAATGCCTACCAAGGTAGTGTAAAAACTACCAGAAGAACTCCTGTCTGGCACCTTCCCCGGTGGAGTTGTGCATGGGTTGTGTTTGGAACATTTTGTCACCAGCCGACTCCAAAATTCAGCGTTTCCCCATCTCAGCCCAGAAAGCAGGTAGAACAACTTTTGTGGTGTCTTTCAGATGCCTACCAAGGTAGTGTAAAAACTACCAGGAGAACTCCTGTCTGGCACCTTCCCCGGTGGAGTTGTGCATGGGGTGTGTTTGGAACATTTTGTCACCGGCCGAGTCCAAAATTCAGCGGTTCCCCATCTCAGCCCAGAAAGCAGGTAGAACAACTTTTGTGGTGTCTTTCAGCTGCCTACCAAGGTAGTGTAAAAACTACCAGGAGAACTCCTGTCTGGCACCTTCCCCGGTGGAGTTGTGCATGGGGTGTGTTTGGAACATTTTGTCACCGGCCGAGTCCAAAATTCAGCGGTTCCCCATCTCAGCCCAGAAAGCAGGTAGAACAACTTTTGTGGTGCCTTTCAGATGCCTACCAAGGTAGTGTAAAAACTACCAAGAGAACTCCTGTCTGGCACCTTCCGTGGTGGAGTTGTGCATGGGGTGTGTTTGGAACATTTTGTCACCGGCCGACTCCAAAATTCAGCGGTTCCCCATCTCAGCCCAGAAAGCAGGTAGAACAACTTTTGTGGTGCCTTTCAGCTGCCTACCAAGGTAGTGTAGAAACTACCAGGAGAACTCCTGTCTGGCACCTTCCCCGGTGGAGTTGTGCATGGGGTGTGTTTGGAACATTTTGTCACCGGCCGACTCCAAAATTCAGCGTTTCCCCATCTCAGCCCAGAAAGCAGGTACAACAACTTTTCTTGTGCCTTTCAGCTGCCTACCAAGGTAGTGTAGAAACTACCAGGAGAACTCCTGTCTGGCACCTTCCCCGGTGGAGTTGTGCATGGGGTGTGTTTGGAACATTTTGTCACCAGCCGAGTCCAAAATTCAGCGGTTCCCCATCTCCGCCCAGAAAGCAGTTACAACAACTTTTGTGGTGCCTTTCAAATGCCTACCAAGGTAGTGTAAAAACTACCAAAAGAATTCGTTCCTGGCACCTTCCCCGGTGGAGTTGTGCATGGGGTGTGTTTGGAACATTTTGTCACCGGCCGAGTCCAAAATTCAGCGGTTCCCCATCTCAGCCCAGAAAGCAGGTAGAACAAGTTTTGTGGTGTCTTTCAAATGCCTACCAAGGTAGTGTAAAAACTACCAGGAGAACTCCTGTCTGGCACCTTCCCCGGTGGAGTTGTGCATGGGGTGTGTTTGGAACATTTTGTCACCAGCCGACTCCAAAATTCAGCGTTTCCCCATCTCAGCCCAGAAAGCAGGAAGAACAACTTTTGTGGTGCCTTTCAAATGCCTACCAAGGTAGTGTAAAAACTACCAGAAGAACTCCTGTCTGGCACCTTCCCCGGTGGAGTTGTGCATGGGTTGTGTTTGGAACATTTTGTCACCAGCCGACTCCAAAATTCAGCGTTTCCCCATCTCAGCCCAGAAAGCAGGTAGAACAACTTTTGTGGTGTCTTTCAGATGCCTACCAAGGTAGTGTAAAAACTACCAGGAGAACTCCTGTCTGGCACCTTCCCCGGTGGAGTTGTGCATGGGGTGTGTTTGGAACATTTTGTCACCGGCCGACTCCAAAATTCAGCGGTTCCCCATCTCAGCCCAGAAAGCAGGTAGAACAACTTTTGTGGTGTCTTTCAGCTGCCTACCAAGGTAGTGTAAAAACTACCAGGAGAACTCCTGTCTGGCACCTTCCCCGGTGGAGTTGTGCATGGGGTGTGTTTGGAACATTTTGTCACCGGCCGAGTCCAAAATTCAGCGGTTCCCCATCTCAGCCCAGAAAGCAGGTAGAACAACTTTTGTGGTGCCTTTCAGATGCCTACCAAGGTAGTGTAAAAACTACCAAGAGAACTCCTGTCTGGCACCTTCCGTGGTGGAGTTGTGCATGGGGTGTGTTTGGAACATTTTGTCACCGGCCGACTCCAAAATTCAGCGGTTCCCCATCTCAGCCCAGAAAGCAGGTAGAACAACTTTTGTGGTGCCTTTCAGCTGCCTACCAAGGTAGTGTAGAAACTACCAGGAGAACTCCTGTCTGGCACCTTCCCCGGTGGAGTTGTGCATGGGGTGTGTTTGGAACATTTTGTCACCGGCCGACTCCAAAATTCAGCGTTTCCCCATCTCAGCCCAGAAAGCAGGTACAACAACTTTTCTTGTGCCTTTCAGCTGCCTACCAAGGTAGTGTAGAAACTACCAGGAGAACTCCTGTCTGGCACCTTCCCCGGTGGAGTTGTGCATGGGGTGTGTTTGGAACATTTTGTCACCAGCCGAGTCCAAAATTCAGCGGTTCCCCATCTCCGCCCAGAAAGCAGTTACAACAACTTTTGTGGTGCCTTTCAAATGCCTACCAAGGTAGTGTAAAAACTACCAGGAGAACTCCTGTCTGGCACCTTCCCCGGTGGAGTTGTGCATGGGGTGTGTTTGGAACATTTTGTCACCAGCCGAGTCCAAAATTCAGCGTTTCCCCATCTCAGCCCAGAAAGCAGGTAGAACAACTTTTGTGGTGTCTTTCAGATGCCTACCAAGGTAGTGTAAAAACTACCAGGAGAACTCCTGTCTGGCACCTTCCCCGGTGGAGTTGTGCATGGGGTGTGTTTGGAACATTTTGTCACCGGCCGACTCCAAAATTCAGCGGTTCCCCATCTCAGCCCAGAAAGCAGGTACAACAACTTTTCTTGTGCCTTTCAGCTGCCTACCAAGGTAGTGTAAAAACTACCAAAAGAATTCGTTCCTGGCACCTTCCCCGGTGGAGTTGTGCATGGGGTGTGTTTGGAACATTTTGTCACCGGCCGAGTCCAAAATTCAGCGGTTCCCCATCTCAGCCCAGAAAGCAGGTAGAACAACTTTTGTGGTGTCTTTCAGATGCCTACCAAGGTAGTGTAAAAACTACTAAGAGAACTCCTGTCTGGCACCTTCCCCGGTGGAGTTGTGCATGGGGTGTGTTTGGAACATTTTGTCACCGGCCGAGTCCAAAATTCAGCCGTTCCCCATCTCAGCCCAGAAAGCAGGTAGAACAACTTCTGTGGTGTCTTTCAGATGCCTACCAAGGTAGTGTAAAAACTACCAGGAGAACTCCTGTCTGGCACCTTCCCCGGTGGAGTTGTGCATGGGGTGTGTTTGGAACATTTTGTCACCGGCCGACTCCAAAATTCAGCGATTCCCCATCTCAGCCCAGAAAGCAGGTAGAACAACTTTTGTGGTATCTTTCAGATGCCTACCGGAGCAATGTAAAAACTACCAGGAGAACTCCTGTCTGGCACCTTCCCCGGTGGAGTTGTGCAGAGGGTGTGTTTGGAACATTTTGTCACCGGCCGAGTCCAAAATTCAGCGTTTCCCCATCTCAGCCCAGAAAGCAGGTAGAACAACTTTTGTGGTGTCTTTCAGATGCCTACCAAGGTAGTGTAAAAACTACCAGGAGAACTCCTGTCTGGCACCTTCCCCGGTGGAGTTGTGCATGGGGTGTGTTTGGAACATTTTGTCACCAGCCGAGTCCAAAATTCAGCGTTTCCCCATCTCAGCCCAGAAAGCAGGTAGAACAACTTTTGTGGTGTCTTTCAGATGCCTACCAAGGTAGTGTAAAAACTACCAGGAGAACTCCTGTCTGGCACCTTCCCCGGTGGAGTTGTGCAGGGGGTGTGTTTGGAACATTTTGTCACCGGCCGACTCCAAAATTCAGCGGTTCCCCATCTCAGCCCAGAAAGCAGGTACAACAACTTTTCTTGTGCCTTTCAGCTGCCTACCAAGGTAGTGTAAAAACTACCAAAAGAATTCGTTCCTGGCACCTTCCCCGGTGGAGTTGTGCATGGGGTGTGTTTGGAACATTTTGTCACCCGGCCGAGTCCAAAATTCAGCGGTTCCCCATCTCAGCCCAGAAAGCAGGTAGAACAACTTTTGTGGTGTCTTTCAGATGCCTACCAAGGTAGTGTAAAAACTACTAAGAGAACTCCTGTCTGGCACCTTCCCCGGTGGAGTTGTGCATGGGGTGTGTTTGGAACATTTTGTCACCGGCCGAGTCCAAAATTCAGCCGTTCCCCATCTCAGCCCAGAAAGCAGGTAGAACAACTTCTGTGGTGTCTTTCAGATGCCTACCAAGGTAGTGTAAAAATTACCAGGAGAACTCCTGTCTGGCACCTTCCCCGGTGGAGTTGTGCATGGGGTGTGTTTGGAACATTTTGTCACCGGCCGACTCCAAAATTCAGCGATTCCCCATCTCAGCCCAGAAAGCAGGTAGAACAACTTTTGTGGTATCTTTCAGATGCCTACCGGAGCAATGTAAAAACTACCAGGAGAACTCCTGTCTGGCACCTTCCCCGGTGGAGTTGTGCAGAGGGTGTGTTTGGAACATTTTGTCACCGGCCGAGTCCAAAATTCAGCGGTTCCCCATCTCAGCCCAGAAAGCAGGTAGAACAACTTTTGTGGTGCCTTTCAAATGCCTACCAAGGTAGTGTAGAAACTACCAGGAGAACTCCTGTCTGGCACCTTCCCCGGTGGAGTTGTGCATGGGGTGTGTTTGGAACATTTTGTCACCAGCCGAGTCCAAAATTCAGCGTTTCCCCATCTCAGCCCAGAAAGCAGGTAGAACAACTTTTGTGGTGTCTTTCAGATGCCTACCAAGGTAGTGTAAAAACTACCAGGAGAACTCCTGTCTGGCACCTTCCCCGGTGGAGTTGTGCATGGGGTGTGTTTGGAACATTTTGTCACCGGCCGACTCCAAAATTCAGCGGTTCCCCATCTCAGCCCAGAAAGCAGGTACAACAACTTTTCTTGTGCCTTTCAGCTGCCTACCAAGGTAGTGTAAAAACTACCAAAAGAATTCGTTCCTGGCACCTTCCCCGGTGGAGTTGTGCAGGGGGTGTGTTTGGAACATTTTGTCACCGGCCGAGTCCAAAATTCAGCGGTTCCCCATCTCAGCCCAGAAAGCAGGTAGAACAACTTTTGTGGTGTCTTTCAGATGCGTACCAAGGTAGTGTAAAAACTACTAAGAGAACTCCTGTCTGGCACCTTCCCCGGTGGAGTTGTGCATGGGGTGTGTTTGGAACATTTTGTCACCGGCCGAGTCCAAAATTCAGCGGTTCCCCATCTCAGCCCAGAAAGCAGGTAGAACAACTTCTGTGGTGTCTTTCAGATGCCTACCAAGGTAGTGTAAAAACTACCAGGAGAACTCCTGTCTGGCACCTTCCCCGGTGGAGTTGTGCAGGGGGTGTGTTTGGAACATTTTGTCACCGGCCGACTCCAAAATTCAGCGGTTCCCCATCTCAGCCCAGAAAGCAGGTACAACAACTTTTCTTGTGCCTTTCAGCTGCCTACCAAGGTAGTGTAAAAACTACCAAAAGAATTCGTTCCTGGCACCTTCCCCGGTGGAGTTGTGCATGGGGTGTGTTTGGAACATTTTGTCACCGGCCGAGTCCAAAATTCAGCGGTTCCCCATCTCAGCCCAGAAAGCAGGTAGAACAACTTTTGTGGTGTCTTTCAGATGCCTACCAAGGTAGTGTAAAAACTACTAAGAGAACTCCTGTCTGGCACCTTCCCCGGTGGAGTTGTGCATGGGGTGTGTTTGGAACATTTTGTCACCGGCCGAGTCCAAAATTCAGCCGTTCCCCATCTCAGCCCAGAAAGCAGGTAGAACAACTTCTGTGGTGTCTTTCAGATGCCTACCAAGGTAGTGTAAAAATTACCAGGAGAACTCCTGTCTGGCACCTTCCCCGGTGGAGTTGTGCATGGGGTGTGTTTGGAACATTTTGTCACCGGCCGACTCCAAAATTCAGCGATTCCCCATCTCAGCCCAGAAAGCAGGTAGAACAACTTTTGTGGTATCTTTCAGATGCCTACCGGAGCAATGTAAAAACTACCAGGAGAACTCCTGTCTGGCACCTTCCCCGGTGGAGTTGTGCAGAGGGTGTGTTTGGAACATTTTGTCACCGGCCGAGTCCAAAATTCAGCGGTTCCCCATCTCAGCCCAGAAAGCAGGTAGAACAACTTTTGTGGTGCCTTTCAAATGCCTACCAAGGTAGTGTAGAAACTACCAGGAGAACTCCTGTCTGGCACCTTCCCCGGTGGAGTTGTGCATGGGGTGTGTTTGGAACATTTTGTCACCAGCCGAGTCCAAAATTCAGCGTTTCCCCATCTCAGCCCAGAAAGCAGGTAGAACAACTTTTGTGGTGTCTTTCAGATGCCTACCAAGGTAGTGTAAAAACTACCAGGAGAACTCCTGTCTGGCACCTTCCCCGGTGGAGTTGTGCATGGGGTGTGTTTGGAACATTTTGTCACCGGCCGACTCCAAAATTCAGCGGTTCCCCATCTCAGCCCAGAAAGCAGGTACAACAACTTTTCTTGTGCCTTTCAGCTGCCTACCAAGGTAGTGTAAAAACTACCAAAAGAATTCGTTCCTGGCACCTTCCCCGGTGGAGTTGTGCAGGGGGTGTGTTTGGAACATTTTGTCACCGGCCGAGTCCAAAATTCAGCGGTTCCCCATCTCAGCCCAGAAAGCAGGTAGAACAACTTTTGTGGTGTCTTTCAGATGCGTACCAAGGTAGTGTAAAAACTACTAAGAGAACTCCTGTCTGGCACCTTCCCCGGTGGAGTTGTGCATGGGGTGTGTTTGGAACATTTTGTCACCGGCCGAGTCCAAAATTCAGCGGTTCCCCATCTCAGCCCAGAAAGCAGGTAGAACAACTTCTGTGGTGTCTTTCAGATGCCTACCAAGGTAGTGTAAAAACTACCAGGAGAACTCCTGTCTGGCACCTTCCCCGGTGGAGTTGTGCATGGGGTGTGTTTGGAACATTTTGTCACCGGCCGACTCCAAAATTCAGCGATTCCCCATCTCAGCCCAGAAAGCAGGTAGAACAACTTTTGTGGTATCTTTCAGATGCCTACCGGAGCAATGTAAAAACTACCAGGAGAACTCCTGTCTGCACCTTTCCCCGGTGGAGTTGTGCAGAGGGTGTGTTTGGAACATTTTGTCACCGGCCCGAGTCCAAAATTCAGCGTTTCCCCATCTCAGCCCAGAAAGCAGGTAGAACAACTTTTGTGGTGTCTTTCAGATGCCTACCAAGGTAGTGTAAAAACTACTAAGAGAACTCCTGTCTGGCACCTTCCGTGGTGGAGTTGTGCATGGGGTGTGTTTGGAACATTTTGTCACCAGCCGAGTCCAAAATTCAGCGTTTCCCCATCTCAGCCCAGAAAGCAGGTAGAACAACTTTTGTGGTGCCTTTCAGATGCCTACCAAGGTAGTGTAAAAACTACCAAGAGAACTCCTGTCTGGCACCTTCCCCGGTGGAGTTGTGCATGGGGTGTGTTTGGAACATTTTGTCACCGGCCGACTCCAAAATTCAGCGGTTCCCCATCTCAGCCCAGAAAGCAGGTAGAAACAACTTTTGTGGTGTCTTGCAGATGCCTACCAAGGTAGTGTAAAAACTACCAAGAGAACTCCTGTCTGGCACCTTCCCCGGTGGAGTTGTGCAGGGGGTGTCTTTGGAACATTTTGTCACCCAGCCGAGTCCAAAATTCAGCGGTTCCCCATCTCAGCCCAGAAAGCAATTAGAACAACTTTTGTGGTGTCTTTCAGAGTGCTACCGGAGCAATGTAAAAACTACCAGGAGAACTCCTGTCTGGCACCTTCCCCGGTGGAGTTGTGCATGGGGTGTGTTTGGAACATTTTGTCACCGGCCGACTCCAAAATTCAGCGATTCCCCATCTCAGCCCAGAAAGCAGGTAGAACAACTTTTGTGGTGTCTTTCAGATGCCTACCAAGGTAGTGTAAAAACTAATCAGGAGAACTCCTGCCTGGCACCTTCCCCGGTGGAGTTGTGCATGGGGTGTGTTTGGAACATTTTGTCACCGGCCGAGTCCAAAATTCAGCGATTCCCCATCTCAGCCCAGAAAGCAGGTAGAATAACTTTTCTGGTGTCTTTCAGATGCCTACCAAGGTAGTGTAAAAACTACCAGGAGAACTCCTGTCTGGCACCTTCCGTGGTGGAGTTGTGCATGGGGTGTGTTTGGAACATTTTGTCACCAGCCGACTCCAAAATTCAGTGGTTCCCCATCTCAGCCCAGAAAGCAGGTAGAACAACTTTTGTGGTGTCTTTCAGATGCCTACCGGAGCAATGTAAAAAACTACCAAGAAGAACTCCTGTCTGGCACCTTCCCCGGTGGAGTTGTGCATGGGTGTGTTTGGAACATTTTGTCACCGGCCGAGTCCAAAATTCAGCGTTTCCCCATCTCAGCCCAGAAAGCAGGTAGAACAAGTTTTGTGGTGTCTTTCAAATGCCTACCAAGGTAGTGTAAAAACTACCAAGAGAACTCCTGTCTGGCACCTTCCCCGGTGGAGTTGTGCATGGGGTGTGTTTGGAACATTTTGTCACCGGCCGACTCCAAAATTCAGCGGTTCCCCATCTCAGCCCAGAAAGCAGGTAGAACAACTTTTGTGGTGTCTTGCAGATGCCTACCAAGGTAGTGTAAAAACTACCAGGAGAACTCCTGTCTGGCACCTTCCGTGGTGGAGTTGTGCATGGGGTGTGTTTGGAACATTTTGTCACCGGCCGAGTCCAAAATTCAGCGATTCCCCATCTCAGCCCAGAAAGCAGGTACAACAACTTTTCTTGTGCCTTTCAGCTGCCTACCAAGGTAGTGTAAAAACTACCAACAGAATTCGTTCCTGGCACCTTCCCCGGTGGAGTTGTGCATGGGGTGTGTTTGGAACATTTTGTCACCGGCCGAGTCCAAAATTCAGCGGTTCCCCATCTCAGCCCAGAAAGCAGGTAGAACAACTTTTGTGGTGTCTTTCAGATGCCTACCGGAGCAATGTAAAAACTACCAGGAGAACTCCTGTCTGGCACCTTCCCCGGTGGAGTTGTGCATGGGGTGTGTTTGGAACATTTTGTCACCGGCCGACTCCAAAATTCAGGGATTCCCCATCTCAGCCCAGAAAGCAGGTAGAACAACTTTTGTGGTGTCTTTCAGATGCCTACCAAGGTAGTGTAAAAACTACCAGGAGAACT
This sequence comes from Falco cherrug, assembly GCF_023634085.1. Classification (NCBI taxonomy): domain Eukaryota; kingdom Metazoa; phylum Chordata; class Aves; order Falconiformes; family Falconidae; genus Falco; species Falco cherrug. Next base: position 1,087,556 of record NW_026599434.1, read on the forward strand.
CCTGTCTGGCACCTTCCCCGGTGGAGTTGTGCATGGGGTGTGTTTGGAACATTTTGTCACCGGCCGAGTCCAAAATTCAGCGATTCCCCATCTCAGCCCAGAAAGCAGGTAGAACAACTTTTCTGGTGTCTTTCAGATGCCTGCCAAGGTAGTGTAAAAACTACCAGGAGAACTCCTGTCTGGCACCTTCCGTGGTGGAGTTGTGCATGGGGTGTGTTTGGAACATTTTGTCACCAGCCGACACCAAAATTCAGTGGTTCCCCATCTTAGCCCACAAAGCAGGTAGAACAACTTTTGTGGTGCCTTTCAGATGCCTACCAAGGTAGTGTAAAAACTACCAAGAGAACTCCTGTCTGGCACCTTCCCCGGTGGAGTTGTGCAGGGGGTGTGTTTGGAACATTTTGTCACCAGCCGAGTCCAAAATTCAGCGGTTCCCCATCTCAGCCCAGAAAGCAGGTAGAACAACTTTTGTGGTGCCTTTCAAATGCCTACCAAGGTAGTGTAGAAACTACCAGGAGAACTCCTGTCTGGCACCTTCCCCGGTGGAGTTGTGCATGGGGTGTGTTTGGAACATTTTGTCACCGGCCGAGTCCAAAATTCAGCGGTTCCCCATCTCAGCCCAGAAAGCAGGTAGAACAACTTTTGTGGTGTCTTTCAGATGCCTACCAAGGTAGTGTAAAAACTACCAGGAGAACTCCTGTCTGGCACCTTCCCCGGTGGAGTTGTGCATGGGGTGTGTTTGGAACATTTTTTCAACGGCCGAGTCCAAAATTCAGCGGTTCCCCATCTCAGCCCAGAAAGCAGGTAGAACAACTTTTGTGGTGTCTTTCAGATGCCTACCGGAGCAATGTAAAAACTACCAGGAGAACTCCTGTCTGGCACCTTCCCCGGTGGAGTTGTGCATGGGGTGTGTTTGGAACATTTTGTCACCGGCCGAGTCCAAATTTCAGCGGTTCCCCATCTCAGCCCAGAAAGCAGGTAGAACATCTTTTGTGGTATCTTTCAGATGCCTACCGGAGCAATGTAAAAACTACCAAAAGAATTCGTTCCTGGCACCTTCCCCGGTGGAGTTGTGCATGGGGTGTGTTTGGAACATTTTGTCACCAGCCGACTCCAAAATTCAGCGTTTCCCCATCTCAGCCCAGAAAGCAGGTAGAACAACTTTTGTGGTGTCTTTCAGATGCCTACCAAGGTAGTGTAAAAACTACTAAGAGAACTCCTGTCTGGCACCTTCCGTGGTGGAGTTGTGCATGGGGTGTGTTTGGAACATTTTGTCACCGGCCGAGTCCAAAATTCAGCGGTTCCCCATCTCAGCCCAGAAAGCAGGTAGAACAACTTTTGTGGTGTCTTTCAGATGCCTACCAAGGTAGTGTAAAAACTACCAGGAGAACTCCTGTCTGGCACCTTCCCCGGTGGAGTTGTGCATGGGGTGTGTTTGGAACATTTTGTCACCGGCCGAGTCCAAAATTCAGCGTTTCCCCATCTCAGCCCAGAAAGCAGGTAGAACAACTTTTGTGGTGTCTTTCAGATGCCTACCAAGGTAGTGTAAAAACTACCGAGAGAACTCCTGTCTGGCACCTTCCGTGGTGGAGTTGTGCATGGGGTGTGTTTGGAACATTTTGTCACCAGCCGACTCCAAAATTCAGCGGTTCCCCATCTCAGCCCAGAAAGCAGGTAGAACAACTTTTGTGGTGTCTTTCAGATGCCTACCAAGGTAGTGTAAAAACTACTAAGAGAACTCCTGTCTGGCACCTTCCGTGGTGGAGTTGTGCATGGGGTGTGTTTGGAACATTTTGTCACCAGCCGAGTCCAAAATTCAGCGATTCCCCATCTCAGCCCAGAAAGCAGGTAGAACAACTTTTGTGGTGCCTTTCAGATGCCTACCAAGGTAGTGTAAAAACTACCAAGAGAACTCCTTTCTGGCACCTTCCCCGGTGGAGTTGTGCATGGGGTGTGTTTGGAACATTTTGTCACCGGCCGACTCCAAAATTCAGCGGTTCCCCATCTCAGCCCAGAAAGCAGGTAGAACAACTTTTGTGGTGCCTTTCAAATGCCTACCAAGGTAGTGTAGAAACTACCAGGAGAACTCCTGTCTGGCACCTTCCCCGGTGGAGTTGTGCATGGGGTGTGTTTGGAACATTTTGTCACCGGCCGACTCCAAAATTCAGCGTTTCCCCATCTCAGCCCAGAAAGCAGGTACAACAACTTTTCTTGTGCCTTTCAGCTGCCTACCAAGGTAGTGTAGAAACTACCAGGAGAACTCCTGTCTGGCACCTTCCCCGGTGGAGTTGTGCATGGGGTGTGTTTGGAACATTTTGTCACCGGCCGACTCCAAAATTCAGCGTTTCCCCATCTCAGCCCAGAAAGCAGGTAGAACAACTTTTGTGGTGTCTTTCAGATGCCTACCAAGGTAGTGTAAAAACTACCGAGAGAACTCCTGTCTGGCACCTTCCGTGGTGGAGTTGTGCATGGGGGTGTGTTTGGAACATTTTGTCACCAGCCGACTCCAAAATTCAGCGGTTCCCCATCTCAGCCCAGAAAGCAGGTAGAACAACTTTTGTGGTGTCTTTCAGATGCCTACCAAGGTAGTGTAAAAACTACTAAGAGAACTCCTGTCTGGCACCTTCCGTGGTGGAGTTGTGCATGGGGTGTGTTTGGAACATTTTGTCACCAGCCGAGTCCAAAATTCAGCGATTCCCCATCTCAGCCCAGAAAGCAGGTAGAACAACTTTTGTGGTGCCTTTCAGATGCCTACCAAGGTAGTGTAAAAACTACCAAGAGAACTCCTTTCTGGCACCTTCCCCGGTGGAGTTGTGCATGGGGTGTGTTTGGAACATTTTGTCACCGGCCGACTCCAAAATTCAGCGGTTCCCCATCTCAGCCCAGAAAGCAGGTAGAACAACTTTTGTGGTGCCTTTCAAATGCCTACCAAGGTAGTGTAGAAACTACCAGGAGAACTCCTGTCTGGCACCTTCCCCGGTGGAGTTGTGCATGGGGTGTGTTTGGAACATTTTGTCACCGGCCGACTCCAAAATTCAGCGTTTCCCCATCTCAGCCCAGAAAGCAGGTACAACAACTTTTCTTGTGCCTTTCAGCTGCCTACCAAGGTAGTGTAGAAACTACCAGGAGAACTCCTGTCTGGCACCTTCCCCGGTGGAGTTGTGCATGGGGTGTGTTTGGAACATTTTGTCACCAGCCGAGTCCAAAATTCAGCGGTTCCCCATCTCAGCCCAGAAAGCAGGTAGAACAACTTTTGTGGTGCCTTTCAAATGCCTACCAAGGTAGTGTAGAAACTACCAGGAGAACTCCTGTCTGGCACCTTCCCCGGTGGAGTTGTGCATGGGGTGTGTTTGGAACATTTTGTCACCGGCCGACTCCAAAATTCAGCGGTTCCCCATCTCAGCCCAGAAAGCAGGTACAACAACTTTTCTTGTGCCTTTCAGCTGCCTACCAAGGTAGTGTAAAAACTACCAAAAGAATTCGTTCCTGGCACCTTCCCCGGTGGAGTTGTGCATGGGGTGTGTTTGGAACATTTTGTCACCGGCCGAGTCCAAAATTCAGCGGTTCCCCATCTCAGCCCAGAAAGCAGGTAGAACAACTTTTGTGGTGTCTTTCAGATGCCTACCAAGGTAGTGTAAAAACTACTAAGAGAACTCCTGTCTGGCACCTTCCCCGGTGGAGTTGTGCATGGGGTGTGTTTGGAACATTTTGTCACCGGCCGAGTCCAAAATTCAGCCGTTCCCCATCTCAGCCCAGAAAGCAGGTAGAACAACTTCTGTGGTGTCTTTCAGATGCCTACCAAGGTAGTGTAAAAACTACCAGGAGAACTCCTGCCTGGCACCTTCCCCGGTGGAGTTGTGCATGGGGTGTGTTTGGAACATTTTGTCACCGGCCGACTCCAAAATTCAGCGATTCCCCATCTCAGCCCAGAAATCAGGTAGAACAACTTTTGTGGTATCTTTCAGATGCCTACCGGAGCAATGTAAAAACTACCAGGAGAACTCCTGTCTGGCACCTTCCCCGGTGGAGTTGTGCAGAGGGTGTGTTTGGAACATTTTGTCACCGGCCGAGTCCAAAATTCAGCGTTTCCCCATCTCAGCCCAGAAAGCAGGTAGAACAACTTTTGTGGTGTCTTTCAGATGCCTACCAAGGTAGTGTAAAAACTACTAAGAGAACTCCTGTCTGGCACCTTCCGTGGTGGAGTTGTGCATGGGGTGTGTTTGGAACATTTTGTCACCGGCCGAGTCCAAAATTCAGCGTTTCCCCATCTCAGCCCAGAAAGCAGGTAGAACAACTTTTGTGGTGCCTTTCAGATGCCTACCAAGGTAGTGTAAAAACTACCAAGAGAACTCCTTTCTGGCACCTTCCCCGGTGGAGTTGTGCATGGGGTGTGTTTGGAACATTTTGTCACCGGCCGAGTCCAAAATTCAGCGTTTCCCCATCTCAGCCCAGAAAGCAGGTAGAACAACTTTTGTGGTGTCTTTCAGATGCCTACCAAGGTAGTGTAAAAACTACCAAGAGAACTCCTGTCTGGCACCTTCCCCGGTGGAGTTGTGCATGGGGTGTGTTTGGAACATTTTGTCACCGGCCGAGTCCAAAATTCAGCGGTTCCCCATCTCAGCCCAGAAAGCAGGTACAACAACTTTTCTTGTGCCTTTCAGCTGCCTACCAAGGTAGTGTAAAAACTACCAACAGAATTCGTTCCTGGCACCTTCCCCGGTGGAGTTGTGCATGGGGTGTCTGTGGAACATTTTGTCACCGGCCGAGTCCAAAATTCAGCGGTTCCCCATCTCAGCCCAGAAAGCAGGTAGAACAACTTTTCTGGTGTCTTTCAGATGCCTACCGGAGCAATGTAAAAACTACCAGGAGAACTCCTGTCTGGCACCTTCCCCGGTGGAGTTGTGCATGGGGTGTGTTTGGAACATTTTGTCACCGGCCGACTCCAAAATTCAGCGATTCCCCATCTCAGCCCAGAAAGCAGGTAGAACAACTTTTGTGGTGTCTTTCAGATGCCTACCAAGGTAGTGTAAAAACTATCAGGAGAACTCCTGCCTGGCACCTTCCCCGGTGGAGTTGTGCATGGGGTGTGTTTGGAACATTTTGTCACCGGCCGAGTCCAAAATTCAGCGATTCCCCATCTCAGCCCAGAAAGCAGGTAGAATAACTTTTCTGGTGTCTTTCAGATGCCTACCAAGGTAGTGTAAAAACTACCAGGAGAACTCCTGTCTGGCACCTTCCGTGGTGGAGTTGTGCATGGGGTGTGTTTGGAACATTTTGTCACCAGCCGACTCCAAAATTCAGTGGTTCCCCATCTCAGCCCAGAAAGCAGGTAGAACAACTTTTGTGGTGTCTTTCAGATGCCTACCGGAGCAATGTAAAAACTACCAAGAGAACTCCTGTCTGGCACCTTCCCCGGTGGAGTTGTGCATGGGGTGTGTTTGGAACATTTTGTCACCGGCCGACTCCAAAATTCAGCGATTCCCCATCTCAGCCCAGAAAGCAGGTAGAACAACTTTTGTGGTGTCTTTCAAATGCCTACCAAGGTAGTGTAAAAACTACCAAGAGAACTCCTGTCTGGCACCTTCCCCGGTGGAGTTGTGCATGGGGTGTGTTTGGAACATTTTGTCACCGGCCGACTCCAAAATTCAGCGGTTCCCCATCTCAGCCCAGAAAGCAGGTAGAACAACTTTTGTGGTGTCTTGCAGATGCCTACCAAGGTAGTGTAAAAACTACCAGGAGAACTCCTGTCTGGCACCTTCCGTGGTGGAGTTGTGCATGGGGTGTGTTTGGAACATTTTGTCACCGGCCGAGTCCAAAATTCAGCGATTCCCCATCTCAGCCCAGAAAGCAGGTACAACAACTTTTCTTGTGCCTTTCAGCTGCCTACCAAGGTAGTGTAAAAACTACCAACAGAATTCGTTCCTGGCACCTTCCCCGGTGGAGTTGTGCATGGGGTGTCTGTGGAACATTTTGTCACCGGCCGAGTCCAAAATTCAGCGGTTCCCCATCTCAGCCCAGAAAGCAGGTAGAACAACTTTTGTGGTGTCTTTCAGATGCCTACCGGAGCAATGTAAAAACTACCAGGAGAACTCCTGTCTGGCACCTTCCCCGGTGGAGTTGTGCATGGGGTGTGTTTGGAACATTTTGTCACCGGCCGACTCCAAAATTCAGGGATTCCCCATCTCAGCCCAGAAAGCAGGTAGAACAACTTTTGTGGTGTCTTTCAGATGCCTACCAAGGTAGTGTAAAAACTACCAGGAGAACTCCTGCCTGGCACCTTCCCCGGTGGAGTTGTGCATGGGGTGTGTTTGGAACATTTTGTCACCGGCCGAGTCCAAAATTCAGCGATTCCCCATCTCAGCCCAGAAAGCAGGTAGAACAACTTTTCTGGTGTCTTTCAGATGCCTGCCAAGGTAGTGTAAAAACTACCAGGAGAACTCCTGTCTGGCACCTTCCGTGGTGGAGTTGTGCATGGGGTGTGTTTGGAACATTTTGTCACCAGCCGACACCAAAATTCAGTGGTTCCCCATCTTAGCCCACAAAGCAGGTAGAACAACTTTTGTGGTGCCTTTCAGCTGCCTACCAAGGTAGTGTAAAAACTACCAAGAGAACTCCTGTCTGGCACCTTCCCCGGTGGAGTTGTGCATGGGGTGTGTTTGGAACATTTTGTCACCAGCCGAGTCCAAAATTCAGCGGTTCCCCATCTCAGCCCAGAAAGCAGGTAGAACAACTTTTGTGGTGCCTTTCAAATGCCTACCAAGGTAGTGTAGAAACTACCAGGAGAACTCCTGTCTGGCACCTTCCCCGGTGGAGTTGTGCATGGGGTGTGTTTGGAACATTTTGTCACCGGCCGAGTCCAAAATTCAGCGGTTCCCCATCTCAGCCCAGAAAGCAGGTAGAACAACTTTTGTGGTGTCTTTCAGATGCCTACCAAGGTAGTGTAAAAACTACCAGGAGAACTCCTGTCTGGCACCTTCCCCGGTGGAGTTGTGCATGGGGTGTGTTTGGAACATTTTGTCAACGGCCGAGTCCAAAATTCAGCGGTTCCCCATCTCAGCCCAGAAAGCAGGTAGAACAACTTTTGTGGTGTCTTTCAGATGCCTACCGGAGCAATGTAAAAACTACCAGGAGAACTCCTGTCTGGCACCTTCCCCGGTGGAGTTGTGCATGGGGTGTGTTTGGAACATTTTGTCACCGGCCGAGTCCAAATTTCAGCGGTTCCCCATCTCAGCCCAGAAAGCAGGTAGAACATCTTTTGTGGTATCTTTCAGATGCCTACCGGAGCAATGTAAAAACTACCAAAAGAATTCGTTCCTGGCACCTTCCCCGGTGGAGTTGTGCATGGGGTGTGTTTGGAACATTTTGTCACCAGCCGACTCCAAAATTCAGCGTTTCCCCATCTCAGCCCAGAAAGCAGGTAGAACAACTTTTGTGGTGTCTTTCAGATGCCTACCAAGGTAGTGTAAAAACTACCAAGAGAACTCCTGTCTGGCACCTTCCGTGGTGGAGTTGTGCATGGGGTGTGTTTGGAACATTTTGTCACCAGCCGACTCCAAAATTCAGCGGTTCCCCATCTCAGCCCAGAAAGCAGGTAGAACAACTTTTGTGGTGTCTTTCAGATGCCTACCAAGGTAGTGTAAAAACTACTAAGAGAACTCCTGTCTGGCACCTTCCGTGGTGGAGTTGTGCATGGGGTGTGTTTGGAACATTTTGTCACCAGCCGAGTCCAAAATTCAGCGATTCCCCATCTCAGCCCAGAAAGCAGGTAGAACAACTTTTGTGGTGCCTTTCAGATGCCTACCAAGGTAGTGTAAAAACTACCAAGAGAACTCCTTTCTGGCACCTTCCCCGGTGGAGTTGTGCATGGGGTGTGTTTGGAACATTTTGTCACCGGCCGACTCCAAAATTCAGCGGTTCCCCATCTCAGCCCAGAAAGCAGGTAGAACAACTTTTGTGGTGCCTTTCAAATGCCTACCAAGGTAGTGTAGAAACTACCAGGAGAACTCCTGTCTGGCACCTTCCCCGGTGGAGTTGTGCATGGGGTGTGTTTGGAACATTTTGTCACCGGCCGACTCCAAAATTCAGCGTTTCCCCATCTCAGCCCAGAAAGCAGGTACAACAACTTTTCTTGTGCCTTTCAGCTGCCTACCAAGGTAGTGTAGAAACTACCAGGAGAACTCCTGTCTGGCACCTTCCCCGGTGGAGTTGTGCATGGGGTGTGTTTGGAACATTTTGTCACCAGCCGAGTCCAAAATTCAGCGGTTCCCCATCTCAGCCCAGAAAGCAGGTAGAACAACTTTTGTGGTGCCTTTCAAATGCCTACCAAGGTAGTGTAGAAACTACCAGGAGAACTCCTGTCTGGCACCTTCCCCGGTGGAGTTGTGCATGGGGTGTGTTTGGAACATTTTGTCACCGGCCGACTCCAAAATTCAGCGGTTCCCCATCTCAGCCCAGAAAGCAGGTACAACAACTTTTCTTGTGCCTTTCAGCTGCCTACCAAGGTAGTGTAAAAACTACCAAAAGAATTCGTTCCTGGCACCTTCCCCGGTGGAGTTGTGCATGGGGTGTGTTTGGAACATTTTGTCACCGGCCGAGTCCAAAATTCAGCGGTTCCCCATCTCAGCCCAGAAAGCAGGTAGAACAACTTTTGTGGTGTCTTTCAGATGCCTACCAAGGTAGTGTAAAAACTACTAAGAGAACTCCTGTCTGGCACCTTCCCCGGTGGAGTTGTGCATGGGGTGTGTTTGGAACATTTTGTCACCGGCCGAGTCCAAAATTCAGCGGTTCCCCATCTCAGCCCAGAAAGCAGGTAGAACAACTTCTGTGGTGTCTTTCAGATGCCTACCGGAGCAATGTAAAAACTACCAGGAGAACTCCTGTCTGGCACCTTCCCCGGTGGAGTTGTGCAGAGGGTGTGTTTGGAACATTTTGTCACCGGCCGAGTCCAAAATTCAGCGTTTCCCCATCTCAGCCCAGAAAGCAGGTAGAACAACTTTTGTGGTGTCTTTCAGATGCCTACCAAGGTAGTGTAAAAACTACTAAGAGAACTCCTGTCTGGCACCTTCCGTGGTGGAGTTGTGCATGGGGTGTGTTTGGAACATTTTGTCACCGGCCGAGTCCAAAATTCAGCGGTTCCCCATCTCAGCCCAGAAAGCAGGTAGAACAACTTTTGTGGTGCCTTTCAGATGCCTACCAAGGTAGTGTAAAAACTACCAAGAGAACTCCTTTCTGGCACCTTCCCCGGTGGAGTTGTGCATGGGGTGTGTTTGGAACATTTTGTCACCGGCCGAGTCCAAAATTCAGCGTTTCCCCATCTCAGCCCAGAAAGCAGGTAGAACAACTTTTGTGGTGTCTTTCAGATGCCTACCAAGGTAGTGTAAAAACTACCAAGAGAACTCCTGTCTGGCACCTTCCCCGGTGGAGTTGTGCATGGGGTGTGTTTGGAACATTTTGTCACCGGCCGAGTCCAAAATTCAGCGGTTCCCCATCTCAGCCCAGAAAGCAGGTACAACAACTTTTCTTGTGCCTTTCAGCTGCCTACCAAGGTAGTGTAAAAACTACCAACAGAATTCGTTCCTGGCACCTTCCCCGGTGGAGTTGTGCATGGGGTGTCTGTGGAACATTTTGTCACCGGCCGAGTCCAAAATTCAGCGGTTCCCCATCTCAGCCCAGAAAGCAGGTAGAACAACTTTTGTGGTGTCTTTCAGATGCCTACCGGAGCAATGTAAAAACTACCAGGAGAACTCCTGTCTGGCACCTTCCCCGGTGGAGTTGTGCATGGGGTGTGTTTGGAACATTTTGTCACCGGCCGAGTCCAAAATTCAGCGATTCCCCATCTCAGCCCAGAAAGCAGGTAGAACAACTTTTGTGGTGTCTTTCAGATGCCTACCAAGGTAGTGTAAAAACTACCAGGAGAACTCCTGCCTGGCACCTTCCCCGGTGGAGTTGTGCATGGGGTGTGTTTGGAACATTTTGTCACCGGCCGAGTCCAAAATTCAGCGATTCCCCATCTCAGCCCAGAAAGCAGGTAGAACAACTTTTCTGGTGTCTTTCAGATGCCTGCCAAGGTAGTGTAAAAACTACCAGGAGAACTCCTGTCTGGCACCTTCCGTGGTGGAGTTGTGCATGGGGTGTGTTTGGAACATTTTGTCACCAGCCGACACCAAAATTCAGTGGTTCCCCATCTCAGCCCACAAAGCAGGTAGAACAACTTTTGTGGTGCCTTTCAGCTGCCTACCAAGGTAGTGTAAAAACTACCAAGAGAACTCCTGTCTGGCACCTTCCCCGGTGGAGTTGTGCATGGGGTGTGTTTGGAACATTTTGTCACCAGCCGACTCCAAAATTCAGCGGTTCCCCATCTCAGCCCAGAAAGCAGGTAGAACAACTTTTGTGGTGCCTTTCAAATGCCTACCAAGGTAGTGTAGAAACTACCAGGAGAACTCCTGTCTGGCACCTTCCCCGGTGGAGTTGTGCATGGGGTGTGTTTGGAACATTTTGTCACCGGCCGACTCCAAAATTCAGCGTTTCCCCATCTCAGCCCAGAAAGCAGGTAGAACAACTTTTGTGGTGTCTTTCAGATGCCTACCAAGGTAGTGTAAAAACTACCAGGAGAACTCCTGTCTGGCACCTTCCGTGGTGGAGTTGTGCATGGGGTGTGTTTGGAACATTTTGTCACCGGCCGAGTCCAAAATTCAGCGGTTCCCCATCTCAGCCCAGAAAGCAGGTAGAACAACTTTTGTGGTGTCTTTCAGATGCCTACCAAGGTAGTGTAAAAACTACCAGGAGAACTCCTGTCTGGCACCTTCCCCGGTGGAGTTGTGCATGGGGTGTGTTTGGAACATTTTGTCAACGGCCGAGTCCAAAATTCAGCGTTTCCCCATCTCAGCCCAGAAAGCAGGTAGAACAACTTTTGTGGTGTCTTTCAGATGCCTACCGGAGCAATGTAAAAACTACCAGGAGAACTCCTGTCTGGCACCTTCCCCGGTGGAGTTGTGCATGGGGTGTGTTTGGAACATTTTGTCACCGGCCGAGTCCAAAATTCAGCGGTTCCCCATCTCAGCCCAGAAAGCAGGTAGAACATCTTTTGTGGTATCTTTCAGATGCCTACCGGAGCAATGTAAAAACTACCAAAAGAATTCGTTCCTGGCACCTTCCCCGGTGGAGTTGTGCATGGGGTGTGTTTGGAACATTTTGTCAGCAGCCGAGTCCAAAATTCAGCGATTCCCCATCTCAGCCCAGAAAGCAGGTAGAACAAGTTTTGTGGTGCCTTTCAGCTGCCTACCGGGGTAGTGTAAAAACTACCAACAGAACTCGTTTCTGGCACCTTCCCCGGTGGAGTTGTGCATGGGGTGTGTTTGGAACATTTTGTCACCGGCCGACTCCAAAATTCAGCGGTTCCCCATCTCAGCCCAGAAAGCAGGTAGAACAACTTTTGTGGTGTCTTTCAGATGCCTACCAAGGTAGTGTAAAAACTACCAGGAGAACTCCTGTCTGGCACCTTCCCCGGTGGAGTTGTGCATGGGGTGTGTTTGGAACATTTTGTCACCGGCCGAGTCCAAAATTCAGCGTTTCCCCATCTCAGCCCAGAAAGCAGGTAGAACAACTTTTGTGGTGTCTTTCAGATGCCTACCAAGGTAGTGTAAAAACTACTAAGAGAACTCCTGTCTGGCACCTTCCGTGGTGGAGTTGTGCATGGGGTGTGTTTGGAACATTTTGTCACCAGCCGACTCCAAAATTCAGCGGTTCCCCATCTCAGCCCAGAAAGCAGGTAGAACAACTTTTGTGGTGTCTTTCAGATGCCTACCAAGGTAGTGTAAAAACTACTAAGAGAACTCCTGTCTGGCACCTTCCGTGGTGGAGTTGTGCATGGGGTGTGTTTGGAAAATTTTGTCACCAGCCGAGTCCAAAATTCAGCGTTTCCCCATCTCAGCCCAGAAAGCAGGTAGAACAACTTTTGTGGTGCCTTTCAGATGCCTACCAAGGTAGTGTAAAAACTACCAAGAGAACTCCTTTCTGGCACCTTCCCCGGTGGAGTTGTGCATGGGGTGTGTTTGGAACATTTTGTCACCGGCCGACTCCAAAATTCAGCGGTTCCCCATCTCAGCCCAGAAAGCAGGTAGAACAACTTTTGTGGTGCCTTTCAAATGCCTACCAAGGTAGTGTAGAAACTACCAGGAGAACTCCTGTCTGGCACCTTCCCCGGTGGAGTTGTGCATGGGGTGTGTTTGGAACATTTTGTCACCGGCCGACTCCAAAATTCAGCGTTTCCCCATCTCAGCCCACAAAGCAGGTACAACGACTTTTCTTGTGCCTTTCAGCTGCCTACCAAGGTAGTGTAGAAACTACCAGGAGAACTCCTGTCTGGCACCTTCCCCGGTGGAGTTGTGCATGGGGTGTGTTTGGAACATTTTGTCACCAGCCGAGTCCAAAATTCAGCGGTTCCCCATCTCAGCCCAGAAAGCAGGTAGAACAACTTTTGTGGTGCCTTTCAAATGCCTACCAAGGTAGTGTAGAAACTACCAGGAGAACTCCTGTCTGGCACCTTCCCCGGTGGAGTTGTGCATGGGGTGTGTTTGGAACATTTTGTCACCAGCCGAGTCCAAAATTCAGCGTTTCCCCATCTCAGCCCAGAAAGCAGGTAGAACAACTTTTGTGGTGTCTTTCAGATGCCTACCAAGGTAGTGTAAAAACTACCAGGAGAACTCCTGTCTGGCACCTTCCGTGGTGGAGTTGTGCATGGGGTGTGTTTGGAACATTTTGTCACCGGCCGACGCCAAAATTCAGCGGTTCCCCATCTCAGCCCAGAAAGCAGGTACAACAACTTTTCTTGTGCCTTTCAGCTGCCTACCAAGGTAGTGTAAAAACTACCAAAAGAATTCGTTCCTGGCACCTTCCCCGGTGGAGTTGTGCATGGGGTGTGTTTGGAACATTTTGTCACCGGCCGAGTCCAAAATTCAGCGGTTCCCCATCTCAGCCCAGAAAGCAGGTACAACAACTTTTGTGGTGTCTTTCAGATGCCTACCAAGGTAGTGTAAAAACTACTAAGAGAACTCCTGTCTGGCACCTTCCCCGGTGGAGTTGTGCATGGGGTGTGTTTGGAACATTTTGTCACCGGCCGAGTCCAAAATTCAGCCGTTCCCCATCTCAGCCCAGAAAGCAGGTAGAACAACTTCTGTGGTGTCTTTCAGATGCCTACCAAGGTAGTGTAAAAACTACCAGGAGAACTCCTGTCTGGCACCTTCCCCGGTGGAGTTGTGCATGGGGTGTGTTTGGAACATTTTGTCACCGGCCGACTCCAAAATTCAGCGATTCCCCATCTCAGCCCAGAAATCAGGTAGAACAACTTTTGTGGTATCTTTCAGATGCCTACCGGAGCAATGTAAAAACTACCAGGAGAACTCCTGTCTGGCACCTTCCCCGGTGGAGTTGTGCAGAGGGTGTGTTTGGAACATTTTGTCACCGGCCGAGTCCAAAATTCAGCGTTTCCCCATCTCAGCCCAGAAAGCAGGTAGAACAACTTTTGTGGTGTCTTTCAGATGCCTACCAAGGTAGTGTAAAAACTACTAAGAGAACTCCTGTCTGGCACCTTCCGTGGTGGAGTTGTGCATGGGGTGTGTTTGGAACATTTTGTCACCAGCCGAGTCCAAAATTCAGCGTTTCCCCATCTCAGCCCAGAAAGCAGGTAGAACAACTTTTGTGGTGCCTTTCAGATGCCTACCAAGGTAGTGTAAAAACTACCAAGAGAACTCCTTTCTGGCACCTTCCCCGGTGGAGTTGTGCATGGGGTGTGTTTGGAACATTTTGTCACCGGCCGACTCCAAAATTCAGCGGTTCCCCATCTCAGCCCAGAAAGCAGGTAGAACAACTTTTGTGGTGTCTTTCAGATGCCTACCAAGGTAGTGTAAAAACTACCAAGAGAACTCCTGTCTGGCACCTTCCCCGGTGGAGTTGTGCATGGGGTGTGTTTGGAACATTTTGTCACCGGCCGAGTCCAAAATTCAGCGGTTCCCCATCTCAGCCCAGAAAGCAGGTAGAACAACTTTTGTGGTGCCTTTCAAATGCCTACCAAGGTAGTGTAGAAACTACCAAGAGATCGCTTGTCTGGCACCTTCCCCGGTGGAGTTGTGCATGGGGTGTCTGTGGAACATTTTGTCACCGGCCGACTCCAAAATTCAGCGGTTCCCCATCTCAGCCCAGAAAGCAGGTAGAACAACTTTTGTGGTGTCTTGCAGATGCCTACCAAGGTAGTGTAAAAACTACCAGGAGAACTCCTGTCTGGCACCTTCCCCGGTGGAGTTGTGCATGGGGTGTGTTTGGAACATTTTGTCACCGGCCGAGTCCAAAATTCAGCAATTCACCATCTCAGCCCAGAAAGCAGGTAGAACAACTTTTGTGGTCTCTTTCAGATGCCTACCAAGGTAGTGTAAAAACTACCAACAGAATTCGTTCCTGGCACCTTCCCCGGTGGAGTTGTGCATGGGGTGTCTGTGGAACATTTTGTCACCGGCCGAGTCCAAAATTCAGCGGTTCCCCATCTCAGCCCAGAAAGCAGGTAGAACAACTTTTGTGGTGTCTTTCAGATGCCTACCGGAGCAATGTAAAAACTACCAGGAGAACTCCTGTCTGGCACCTTCCCCGGTGGAGTTGTGCATGGGGTGTGTTTGGAACATTTTGTCACCGGCCGACTCCAAAATTCAGCGATTCCCCATCTCAGCCCAGAAAGCAGGTAGAACAACTTTTGTGGTGTCTTTCAGATGCCTACCAAGGTAGTGTAAAAACTACCAGGAGAACTCCTGCCTGGCACCTTCCCCGGTGGAGTTGTGCATGGGGTGTGTTTGGAACATTTTGTCACCGGCCGAGTCCAAAATTCAGCGATTCCCCATCTCAGCCCAGAAAGCAGGTAGAACAACTTTTCTGGTGTCTTTCAGATGCCTACCAAGGTAGTGTAGAAACTACCAGGAGAACTCCTGTCTGGCACCTTCCCCGGTGGAGTTGTGCATGGGGTGTGTTTGGAACATTTTGTCACCGGCCGACTCCAAAATTCAGCGTTTCCCCATCTCAGCCCAGAAAGCAGGTAGAACAACTTTTGTGGTGTCTTTCAGATGCCTACCAAGGTAGTGTAAAAACTACCAGGAGAACTCCTGTCTGGCACCTTCCCCGGTGGAGTTGTGCATGGGGTGTGTTTGGAACATTTTGTCACCGGCCGAGTCCAAAATTCAGCGGTTCCCCATCTCAGCCCAGAAAGCAGGTAGAACAACTTTTGTGGTGTCTTTCAGATGCCTACCAAGGTAGTGTAAAAACTACCAGGAGAACTCCTGTCTGGCACCTTCCCCGGTGGAGTTGTGCATGGGGTGTGTTTGGAACATTTTGTCAACGGCCGAGTCCAAAATTCAGCGGTTCCCCATCTCAGCCCAGAAAGCAGGTAGAACAACTTTTGTGGTGTCTTTCAGATGCCTACCGGAGCAATGTAAAAACTACCAGGAGAACTCCTGTCTGGCACCTTCCCCGGTGGAGTTGTGCAGGGGGTGTGTTTGGAACATTTTGTCACCGGCCGAGTCCAAAATTCAGCGGTTCCCCATCTCAGCCCAGAAAGCAGGTAGAACATCTTTTGTGGTATCTTTCAGATGCCTACCGGAGCAATGTAAAAACTACCAAAAGAATTCGTTCCTGGCACCTTCCCCGGTGGAGTTGTGCATGGGGTGTGTTTGGAACATTTTGTCACCAGCCGACTCCAAAATTCAGCGTTTCCCCATCTCAGCCCAGAAAGCAGGTAGAACAACTTTTGTGGTGTCTTTCAGATGCCTACCAAGGTAGTGTAAAAACTACCAGGAGAACTCCTGTCTGACACCTTCCGTGGTGGAGTTGTGCATGGGGTGTGTTTGGAACATTTTGTCACCGGCCGAGTCCAAAATTCAGCGTTTCCCCATCTCAGCCCAGAAAGCAGGTAGAACAACTTTTGTGGTGTCTTTCAGATGCCTACCAAGGTAGTGTAAAAACTACTAAGAGAACTCCTGTCTGGCACCTTCCGTGGTGGAGTTGTGCATGGGGTGTGTTTGGAACATTTTGTCACCGGCCGACTCCAAAATTCAGCGGTTCCCCATCTCAGCCCAGAAAGCAGGTAGAACAACTTTTGTGGTGCCTTTTAGATGCCTACCAAGGTAGTGTAAAAACTACTAAGAGAACTCCTGTCTGGCACCTTCCCCGGTGGAGTTGTGCATGGGGTGTGTTTGGAACATTTTGTCACCAGCCGAGTCCAAAATTCAGCGTTTCCCCATCTCAGCCCAGAAAGCAGGTAGAACAACTTTTGTGGTGCCTTTCAGATGCCTACCAAGGTAGTGTAAAAACTACCAAGAGAACTCCTTTCTGGCACCTTCCCCGGTGGAGTTGTGCATGGGGTGTGTTTGGAACATTTTGTCACCGGCCGACTCCAAAATTCAGCGGTTCCCCATCTCAGCCCAGAAAGCAGGTAGAACAACTTTTGTGGTGTCTTTCAGATGCCTACCAAGGTAGTGTAAAAACTACCAAGAGAACTCCTGTCTGGCACCTTCCCCGGTGGAGTTGTGCATGGGGTGTCTTTGGAACATTTTGTCACCAGCCGAGTCCAAAATTCAGCGATTCCCCATCTCAGCCCAGAAAGCAGGTAGAACAACTTTTGTGGTGCCTTTCAAATGCCTACCAAGGTAGTGTAGAAACTACCAAGATATCGCTTGTCTGGCACCTTCCCCGGTGGAGTTGTGCATGGGGTGTCTGTGGAACATTTTGTCACCGGCCGAGTCCAAAATTCAGCGGTTCCCCATCTCAGCCCAGAAAGCAGGTAGAACAACTTTTCTGGTGTCTTTCAGATGCCTACCAAGGTAGTGTAAAAACTACCAGGAGAACTCCTGTCTGGCACCTTCCCCGGTGGAGTTGTGCATGGGGTGTGTTTGGAACATTTTGTCACCGGCCGACTCCAAAATTCAGCGATTCCCCATCTCAGCCCAGAAAGCAGGTAGAACAACTTTTGTGGTGTCTTCCAGATTCCTACCAAGGTAGTGTAAAAACTACCAGGAGAACTCCTGCCTGGCACCTTCCCCGGTGGAGTTGTGCAGGGGGTGTGTTTGGAACATTTTGTCACCGGCCGAGTCCAAAATTCAGCGATTCCCCATCTCAGCCCAGAAAGCAGGTAGAATAACTTTTCTGGTGTCTTTCAGATGCCTACCAAGGTAGTGTAAAAACTACCAGGAGAACTCCTGTCTGGCACCTTCCCCGGTGGAGTTGTGCATGGGGTGTGTTTGGAACATTTTGTCACCAGCCGACTCCAAAATTCAGTGGTTCCCCATCTCAGCCCAGAAAGCAGGTAGAACAACTTTTGTGGTGTCTTTCAGATGCCTACCGGAGCAATGTAAAAACTACCAAGAGAACTCCTGTCTGGCACCTTCCCCGGTGGAGTTGTGCATGGGGTGTGTTTGGAACATTTTGTCACCAGCCGAGTCCAAAATTCAGCGTTTCCCCATCTCAGCCCAGAAAGCAGGTAGAACAAGTTTTGTGGTGTCTTTCAAATGCCTACCAAGGTAGTGTAAAAACTACCAAGAGAACTCCTGTCTGGCACCTTCCCCGGTGGAGTTGTGCATGGGGTGTGTTTGGAACATTTTGTCAACGGCCGACTCCAAAATTCAGCGTTTCCCCATCTCAGCCCAGAAAGCAGGTAGAACAACTTTTGTGGTGTCTTGCAGATGCCTACCAAGGTAGTGTAAAAACTACCAGGAGAACTCCTGTCTGGCACCTTCCGTGGTGGAGTTGTGCATGGGGTGTGTTTGGAACATTTTGTCACCGGCCGAGTCCAAAATTCAGCGATTCCCCATCTCAGCCCAGAAAGCAGGTACAACAACTTTTCTTGTGCCTTTCAGCTGCCTACCAAGGTAGTGTAAAAACTACCAACAGAATTCGTTCCTGGCACCTTCCCCGGTGGAGTTGTGCATGGGGTGTCTGTGGAACATTTTGTCACCGGCCGAGTCCAAAATTCAGCGGTTCCCCATCTCAGCCCAGAAAGCAGGTAGAACAACTTTTGTGGTGTCTTTCAGATGCCTACCAAGGTAGTGTAAAAACTACCAAGAGAACTCCTGTCTGGCACCTTCCCCGGTGGAGTTGTGCATGGGGTGTGTTTGGAACATTTTGTCACCGGCCGACTCCAAAATTCAGCGTTTCCCCATCTCAGCCCACAAAGCAGGTAGAACAACTTTTGTGGTATCTTTCAGATGCCTACCGGAGCAATGTAAAAACTACCAGGAGAACTCCTGTCTGGCACCTTCCCCGGTGGAGTTGTGCAGAGGGTGTGTTTGGAACATTTTGTCACCAGCCGACTCCAAAATTCAGCGGTTCCCCATCTCAGCCCAGAAAGCAGGTACAACAACTTTTCTTGTGCCTTTCAGCTGCCTACCAAGGTAGTGTAAAAACTACCAGGAGAACTCCTGTCTGGCACCTTCCGTGGTGGAGTTGTGCATGGGGTGTGTTTGGAACATTTTGTCACCGGCCGAGTCCAAAATTCAGCGGTTCCCCATCTCAGCCCAGAAAGCAGGTACAACAACTTTTCTTGTGCCTTTCAGCTGCCTACCAAGGTAGTGTAAAAACTACCAAAAGAATTCGTTCCTGGCACCTTCCCCGGTGGAGTTGTGCATGGGGTGTGTTTGGAACATTTTGACACCGGCCGAGTCCAAAATTCAGCGGTTCCCCATCTCAGCCCAGAAAGCAGGTAGAACAACTTTTGTGGTGTCTTTCAGATGCCTACCAAGGTAGTGTAAAAACTACCAGGAGAACTCCTGTCTGGCACCTTCCCCGGTGGAGTTGTGCATGGGGTGTGTTTGGAACATTTTGTCAACGGCCGAGTCCAAAATTCAGCGGTTCCCCATCTCAGCCCAGAAAGCAGGTAGAACAACTTTTGTGGTGTCTTTCAGATGCCTACCAAGGTAGTGTAAAAACTACTAAGAGAACTCCTGTCTGGCACCTTCCCCGGTGGAGTTGTGCATGGGGTGTGTTTGGAACATTTTGTCACCGGCCGAGTCCAAAATTCAGCGGTTCCCCATCTCAGCCCAGAAAGCAGGTAGAACAACTTTTGTGGTGTCTTTCAGATGCCTACCAAGGTAGTGTAAAAACTACCAGGAGAACTCCTGTCTGGCACCTTCCCCGGTGGAGTTGTGCATGGGGTGTGTTTGGAACATTTTGTCACCGGCCGAGTCCAAAATTCAGCGATTCCCCATCTCAGCCCAGAAAGCAGGTACAACAACTTTTCTTGTGCCTTTCAGCTGCCTACCAAGGTAGTGTAAAAACTACCAACAGAATTCGTTCCTGGCACCTTCCCCGGTGGAGTTGTGCATGGGGTGTCTGTGGAACATTTTGTCACCGGCCGAGTCCAAAATTCAGCGGTTCCCCATCTCAGCCCAGAAAGCAGGTAGAACAACTTTTGTGGTGTCTTTCAGATGCCTACCAAGGTAGTGTAAAAACTACCAAGAGAACTCCTGTCTGGCACCTTCCCCGGTGGAGTTGTGCATGGGGTGTGTTTGGAACATTTTGTCACCGGCCGACTCCAAAATTCAGCGATTCCCCATCTCAGCCCACAAAGCAGGTAGAACAACTTTTGTGGTATCTTTCAGATGCCTACCGGAGCAATGTAAAAACTACCAGGAGAACTCCTGTCTGGCACCTTCCCCGGTGGAGTTGTGCAGAGGGTGTGTTTGGAACATTTTGTCACCAGCCGACTCCAAAATTCAGCGGTTCCCCATCTCAGCCCAGAAAGCAGGTACAACAACTTTTCTTGTGCCTTTCAGCTGCCTACCAAGGTAGTGTAAAAACTACCAACAGAATTCGTTCCTGGCACCTTCCCCGGTGGAGTTGTGCATGGGGTGTGTTTGGAACATTTTGTCACCAGCCGAGTCCAAAATTCAGCGTTTCCCCATCTCAGCCCAGAAAGCAGTTACAACAACTTTTCTGGTGTCTTTCAGATGCCTACCAAGGTAGTGTAAAAACTACCAGGAGAACTCCTGTCTGGCACCTTCCCCGGTGGAGTTGTGCATGGGGTGTGTTTGGAACATTTTGTCACCAGCCGACTCCAAAATTCAGCGGTTCCCCATCTCAGCCCAGAAAGCAGGTAGAACAACTTTTGTGGTGTCTTTCAGATGCCTACCAAGGTAGTGTAAAAACTACCAAAAGAATTCGTTCCTGGCACCTTCCCCGGTGGAGTTGTGCATGGGGTGTGTTTGGAACATTTTGTCACCGGCCGAGTCCAAAATTCAGCGGTTCCCCATCTCAGCCCAGAAAGCAGGTAGAACAAGTTTTGTGGTGTCTTTCAAATGCCTACCAAGGTAGTGTAAAAACTACCAGGAGAACTCCTGTCTGGCACCTTCCCCGGTGGAGTTGTGCATGGGGTGTGTTTGGAACATTTTGTCACCAGCCGACTCCAAAATTCAGCGTTTCCCCATCTCAGCCCAGAAAGCAGGAAGAACAACTTTTGTGGTGCCTTTCAAATGCCTACCAAGGTAGTGTAAAAACTACCAGAAGAACTCCTGTCTGGCACCTTCCCCGGTGGAGTTGTGCATGGGGTGTGTTTGGAACATTTTGTCACCAGCCGACTCCAAAATTCAGCGTTTCCCCATCTCAGCCCAGAAAGCAGGTAGAACAACTTTTGTGGTGTCTTTCAGATGCCTACCAAGGTAGTGTAAAAACTACCAGGAGAACTCCTGTCTGGCACCTTCCCCGGTGGAGTTGTGCATGGGGTGTGTTTGGAACATTTTGTCACTGGCCGACTCCAAAATTCAGCGGTTCCCCATCTCAGCCCAGAAAGCAGGTAGAACAACTTTTGTGGTGTCTTTCAGATGCCTACCAAGGTAGTGTAAAAACTACCAGGAGAACTCCTGTCTGGCACCTTCCCCGGTGGAGTTGTGCATGGGGTGTGTTTGGAACATTTTGTCACCGGCCGAGTCCAAAATTCAGCGGTTCCCCATCTCAGCCCAGAAAGCAGGTAGAACAACTTTTGTGGTGCCTTTCAGATGCCTACCAAGGTAGTGTAAAAACTACCAAGAGAACTCCTGTCTGGCACCTTCCGTGGTGGAGTTGTGCATGGGGTGTGTTTGGAACATTTTGTCACCGGCCGACTCCAAAATTCAGCGTTTCCCCATCTCAGCCCAGAAAGCAGGTACAACAACTTTTCTTGTGCCTTTCAGCTGCCTACCAAGGTAGTGTAAAAACTACTAAGAGAACTCCTGTCTGGCACCTTCCGTGGTGGAGTTGTGCATGGGGTGTGTTTGGAACATTTTGTCACCAGCCGAGTCCAAAATTCAGCGGTTCCCCATCTCAGCCCAGAAAGCAGGTAGAACAACTTTTGTGGTGCCTTTCAAATGCCTACCAAGGTAGTGTAGAAACTACCAGGAGAACTCCTGTCTGGCACCTTCCCCGGTGGAGTTGTGCATGGGGTGTGTTTGGAACATTTTGTCACCGGCCGACTCCAAAATTCAGCGGTTCCCCATCTCAGCCCAGAAAGCAGGTAGAACAACTTTTGTGGTGTCCTTTTGATGCCTACCGGAGCAATGTAAAAACTACCAGGAGAACCTGCCTGGCACCTTCCCCGGTGGAGTTGTGCATGGGGTGTGTTTTGGAACATTTTTGTCACCGAGCCGAGTCCAAAATTCAGCGTTTCCCCATCTCAGCCCAGAAAGCAGGTAGAACAACTTTTGTGGTGTCTTTCAGATGCCTACCAAGGTAGTGTAAAAACTACCAGGAGAACTCCTGTCTGGCACCTTCCCCGGTGGAGTTGTGCATGGGGTGTGTTTGGAACATTTTGTCACCAGGCCGACTCCAAAATTCAGCGTTTCCCCATCTCAGCCCAGAAAGCAGTAGAACAACTTTTGTGGTGTCTTTCAGATGCCTACCAAGGTAGTGTAAAAACTACCAGGAGAACTCCTTCTGGCACCTTCCCCGGTGGAGTTGTGCATGGGGTGTGTTTGGAACATTTTGTCACCGGCCGACTCCAAAATTCAGCGGTTCCCCATCTCAGCCCAGAAAGCAGGTACAACAACTTTTCTTGTGCCTTTCAGCTGCCTACCAAGGTAGTGTAAAAACTACCAAAAGAATTCGTTCCTGGCACCTTCCCCGGTGGAGTTGTGCATGGGGTGTGTTTGGAACATTTTGTCACCGGCCGAGTCCAAAATTCAGCGTTTCCCCATCTCAGCCCAGAAAGCAGGTAGAACAACTTTTGTGGTGTCTTTCAGATGCCTACCAAGGTAGTGTAAAAACTACTAAGAGAACTCCTGTCTGGCACCTTCCCCGGTGGAGTTGTGCATGGGGTGTGTTTGGAACATTTTGTCACCGGCCGAGTCCAAAATTCAGCCGTTCCCCATCTCAGCCCAGAAAGCAGGTAGAACAACTTCTGTGGTGTCTTTCAGATGCCTACCAAGGTAGTGTAAAAACTACCAGGAGAACTCCTGTCTGGCACCTTCCCCGGTGGAGTTGTGCATGGGGTGTGTTTGGAACATTTTGTCACCCGCCGAGTCCAAAATTCAGCGATTCCCCATCTCAGCCCAGAAAGCAGGTAGAACAACTTTTGTGGTATCTTTCAGATGCCTACCGGAGCAATGTAAAAACTACCAGGAGAACTCCTGTCTGGCACCTTCCCCGGTGGAGTTGTGCAGAGGGTGTGTTTGGAACAATTTGTCACCGGCCGAGTCCAAAATTCAGCGGTTCCCCATCTCAGCCCAGAAAGCAGGTAGAACAAGTTTTTTGGTGTCTTTCAAATGCCTAACAAGGTAGTGTAAAAACTACCAACAGAATTCGTTCCTGGCACCTTCCCCGGTGGAGTTGTGCATGGGGTGTGTTTGGAACATTTTGTCACCAGCCGAGTCCAAAATTCAGCGTTTCCCCATCTCAGCCCAGAAAGCAGGTAGAACAACTTTTGTGGTGCCTTTCAGCTGCCTACCAAGGTAGTGTAAAAACTACCAGGAGAACTCCTGTCTGGCACCTTCCCCGGTGGAGTTGTGCATGGGGTGTGTTTGGAACATTTTGTCACCGGCCGACTCCAAAATTCAGCGGTTCCCCATCTCAGCCCACAAAGCAGTTACAACAACTTTTCTTGTGCCTTTCAGCTGCCTACCAAGGTAGTGTAAAAACTACCAAAAGAATTCGTTCCTGGCACCTTCCCCGGTGGAGTTGTGCATGGGGTGTGTTTGGAACATTTTGTCACCGGCCGAGTCCAAAATTCAGCGGTTCCCCATCTCAGCCCAGAAAGCAGGTAGAACAAGTTTTGTGGTGTCTTTCAAATGCCTACCAAGGTAGTGTAAAAACTACCAGGAGAACTCCTGTCTGGCACCTTCCCCGGTGGAGTTGTGCATGGGGTGTGTTTGGAACATTTTGTCACCAGCCGAGTCCAAAATTCAGCGTTTCCCCATCTCAGCCCAGAAAGCAGGAAGAACAACTTTTGTGGTGCCTTTCAAATGCCTACCAAGGTAGTGTAAAAACTACCAGGAGAACTCCTGTCTGGCACCTTCCGTGGTGGAGTTGTGCATGGGGTGTGTTTGGAACATTTTGTCACCAGCCGACTCCAAAATTCAGCGTTTCCCCATCTCAGCCCAGAAAGCAGGTAGAACAACTTTTGTGGTGTCTTTCAGATGCCTACCAAGGTAGTGTAAAAACTACCAGGAGAACTCCTGTCTGGCACCTTCCCCAGTGGAGTTGTGCATGGGGTGTGTTTGGAACATTTTGTCACCGGCCGAGTCCAAAATTCAGCGGTTCCCCATCTCAGCCCAGAAAGCAGGTAGAACAACTTTTGTGGTGTCTTTCAGATGCCTACCAAGGTAGTGTAAAAACTACCAGGAGAACTCCTGTCTGGCACCTTCCCCGGTGGAGTTGTGCATGGGGTTGTGTTTGGAACATTTTGTCACCGGCCGAGTCCAAAATTCAGCTGTTCCCCATCTCAGCCCAGAAAGCAGGTAGAACAACTTTTGTGGGTGCCTTTCAGATGCCTACCAAGGTAGTGTAAAAACTACCAGGAGAACTCCTGTCTGGCACCTTCCCCGGTGGAGTTGTGCATGGGGTGTGTTTGGAACATTTTGTCACCGGCCGAGTCCAAAATTCAGCGGTTCCCCATGTCAGCCCAGAAAGCAGGTACAACAACTTTTGTGGTGCCTTTCAAATGCCTACCAAGGTAGTGTAAAAACTACCAAGAGAACTCCTGTCTGGCACCTTCCCCGGTGGAGTTGTGCAGGGGGTGTGTTTGGAACATTTTGTCACCAGCCGACTCCAAAATTCAGCGTTTCCCCATCTCAGCCCAGAAAGCAGGTAGAACAACTTTTGTGGTGTCTTTCAGATGCCTACCAAGGTAGTGTAAAAACTACCAGGAGAACTCCTGTCTGGCACCTTCCCCGGTGGAGTTGTGCATGGGGTGTGTTTGGAACATTTTGTCACCGGCCGAGTCCAAAATTCAGCTGTTCCCCATCTCAGCCCAGAAAGCAGGTAGAACAACTTTTGTGGTGCCTTTCAGATGCCTACCAAGGTAGTGTAAAAACTACCAGGAGAACTCCTGTCTGGCACCTTCCCCGGTGGAGTTGTGCATGGGGTGTGTTTGGAACATTTTGTCACCGGCCGAGTCCAAAATTCAGCGGTTCCCCATGTCAGCCCAGAAAGCAGGTACAACAACTTTTGTGGTGCCTTTCAAATGCCTACCAAGGTAGTGTAAAAACTACCAGGAGAACTCCTGTCTGGCACCTTCCCCGGTGGAGTTGTGCATGGGGTGTGTTTGGAACATTTTGTCACCGGCCGAGTCCAAAATTCAGCGTTTCCCCATCTCAGCCCAGAAAGCAGGAAGAACAACTTTTGTGGTGCCTTTCAAATGCCTACCAAGGTAGTGTAAAAACTACCAGGAGAACTCCTGTCTGGCACCTTCCCCGGTGGAGTTGTGCATGGGGTGTGTTTGGAACATTTTGTCACCAGCCGACTCCAAAATTCAGCGTTTCCCCATCTCAGCCCAGAAAGCAGGTAGAACAACTTTTGTGGTGTCTTTCAGATGCCTACCAAGGTAGTGTAAAAAACTACCAGGAGAACTCCTGTCTGGCACCTTCCCCGGTGGAGTTGTGCATGGGGTGTGTTTGGAACATTTTGTCACCGGCCGAGTCCAAAATTCAGCGTTTCCCCATCTCAGCCCAGAAAGCAGGTAGAACAACTTTTGTGGTGCCTTTCAGATGCCTACCAAGGTAGTGTAAAAACTACCAAGAGAACTCCTGTCTGGCACCTTCCGTGGTGGAGTTGTGCATGGGGTGTGTTTGGAACATTTTGTCACCGGCCGACTCCAAAATTCAGCGTTTCCCCATCTCAGCCCACAAAGCAGGTACAACGACTTTTCTTGTGCCTTTCAGCTGCCTACCAAGGTAGTGTAAAAACTACCAAAAGAATTCGTTCCTGGCACCTTCCCCGGTGGAGTTGTGCAGGGGGTGTGTTTGGAACATTTTGTCACCGGCCGACTCCAAAATTCAGCGGTTCCCCATGTCAGCCCAGAAAGCAGGAAGAACAACTTTTGTGGTGCCTTTCAAATGCCTACCAAGGTAGTGTAAAAACTACCAGGAGAACTCCTGTCTGGCACCTTCCCCGGTGGAGTTGTGCATGGGGTGTTTTTGGAACATTTTGTCACCAGACGAGTCCAAAATTCAGCGGTTCCCCATCTCAGCCCAGAAAGCAGGTAGAACAACTTTTGTGCTGTCTTTTAGATGCCTACCAAGGTAGTGTAAAAACTACCAACAGAATTCGTTCCTGGCACCTTCCCCGGTGGAGTTGTGCATGGGGTGTCTGTGAAACATTTTGTCACCGGCCGACTCCAAAATTCAGCGGTTCCCCATCTCAGCCCAGAAAGCAGGTACAACAACTTTTGTGGTGTCTTTCAGATGCCTACCGGAGCAATGTAAAAACTACCAGGAGAACTCCTGTCTGGCACCTTCCCCGGTGGAGTTGTGCATGGGGTGTGTTTGGAACATTTTGTCACCGGCCGAGTCCAAAATTCAGCGTTTCCCCATCTCAGCCCAGAAAGCAGGTAGAACAAGTTTTGTGGTGTCTTTCAAATGCCTACCAAGGTAGTGTAAAAACTACCAAGAGAACTCCTGTCTGGCACCTTCCCCGGTGGAGTTGTGCATGGGGTGTGTTTGGAACATTTTGTCACCGGCCGAGTCCAAAATTCAGCGATTCCCCATCTCAGCCCAGAAAGCAGGTAGAACAACTTTTCTGGTGTCTTTCAGATGCCTACCAAGGTAGTGTAAAAACTACCAGGAGAACTCCTGACTGGCACCTTCCCCGGTGGAGTTGTGCATGGGGTGTGTTTGGAACATTTTGTCACCAGCCAACTCCAAAATTCAGCGGTTCCCCATCTCAGCCCACAAAGCAGGTAGAACAACTTTTGTGGTGCCTTTCAGCTGCCTACCAAGGTAGTGTAAAAACTACCAAGAGAACTCCTGTCTGGCACCTTCCCCGGTGGAGTTGTGCATGGGGTGTGTTTGGAACATTTTGTCACCAGCCGAGTCCAAAATTCAGCGTTTCCCCATCTCAGCCCAGAAAGCAGGTAGAACAACTTTTGTGGTGTCTTTCAGATGCCTACCAAGGTAGTGTAAAAACTACCAAGAGAACTCCTGTCTGGCACCTTCCCCGGTGGAGTTGTGCATGGGGTGTGTTTGGAACATTTTGTCACCAGCCGACTCCAAAATTCAGCGTTTCCCCATCTCAGCCCAGAAAGCAGGTAGAACAAGTTTTGTGGTGCCTTTCAGCTGCCTACCAAGGTAGTGTAAAAACTACCAAGAGAACTCCTGTCTGGCACCTTCCCCGGTGGAGTTGTGCATGGGGTGTGTTTGGAACATTTTGTCACCGGCCGACTCCAAAATTCAGCGGTTCCCCATCTCAGCCCACAAAGCTGGTACAACTTCTTTTCTTGTGCCGTTCAGCTGCCTACCAAGGTAGTGTAAAAACTACCAACAGAATTCGTTCCTGGCACCTTCCCCGGTGGAGTTGTACATGGGGTGTGTTTGGAACATTTTGTCACCAGCCGACTCCAAAATTCAGCGTTTCCCCATCTCAGCCCAGAAAGCAGGTAGAACAACTTTTGTGGTGCCTTTCAGATGCCTACCAAGGTAGTGTAAAAACTACCAGGAGAACTCCTGTCTGGCACCTTCCCCGGTGGAGTTCTGCATGGGGTGTGTTTGGAACATTTTGTCACCAGCCGACTCCAAAATTCAGCGGTTCCCCATCTCAGCCCAGAAAGCAGGTAGAACAACTTTTGTGGTGTCTTTCAGCTGCCTACCAAGGTAGTGTAAAAACTACCAGGAGAACTCCTGTCTGGCACCTTCCGTGGTGGAGTTGAGCATGGGGTGTGTTTGGAACATTTTGTCACCAGCCGAGTCCAAAATTCAGCGGTTCCCCATCTCAGCCCAGAAAGCAGGTAGAACAACTTTTGTGGTGTCTTTTAGATGCCTACCAAGGTAGTGTAAAAACTACTAAGAGAACTCCTGTCTGGCACCTTCCCCGGTGGAGTTGTGCATGGGGTGTCTGTGAAACATTTTGTCACCGGCCGACTCCAAAATTCAGCGGTTCCCCATCTCAGCCCAGAAAGCAGGTACAACAACTTTTGTGGTGTCTTTCAGATGCCTACCGGAGCAATGTAAAAACTACCAGGAGAACTCCTCTCTGGCACCTTCCCCGGTGGAGTTGTGCATGGGGTGTGTTTGGAACATTTTGTCACCGGCCGACTCCAAAATTCAGCGTTTCCCCATCTCAGCCCAGAAAGCAGGTAGAACAAGTTTTGTGGTGTCTTTCAAATGCCTACCAAGGTAGTGTAAAAACTACCAAGAGAACTCCTGTCTGGCACCTTCCCCGGTGGAGTTGTGCATGGGGTGTGTTTGGAACATTTTGTCAACGGCCGACTCCAAAATTCAGCGGTTCCCCATCTCAGCCCACAAAGCAGGTACAACAACTTTTCTTGTGCCTTTCAGCTGCCTATCAAGGTAGTGTAAAAATTACCAACAGAATTCGTTCCTGGCTCCTTCCCCGGTGGAGTTGTGCATGGGGTGTCTGTGGAACATTTTGTCACCGGCCGAGTCCAAAATTCAGCGGTTCCCCATCTCAGCCCAGAAAGCAGGTAGAACAACTTTTGTGGTGTCTTTCAGATGCCTACCGGAGCAATGTAAAAACTACCAGGAGAACTCCTGTCTGGCACCTTCCCCGGTGGAGTTGTGCATGGGTTGTGTTTGGAACATTTTGTCACCGGCCGAGTCCAAAATTCAGCGATTCCCCATCTCAGCCCAGAAAGCAGGTAGAACAACTTTTCTGGTGTCTTTCAGATGCCTACCAAGGTAGTGTAAAAACTACCAGGAGAACTCCTGTCTGGCACCTTCCGTGGTGGAGTTGTGCATGGGGTGTGTTTGGAACATTTTGTCACCAGCCGAGTCCAAAATTCAGCGGTTCCCCATCTCAGCCCACAAAGCAGGTAGAACAACTTTTGTGGTGCCTTTCAGCTGCCTACCAAGGTAGTGTAAAAACTACCAAGAGAACTCCTGTCTGGCACCTTCCCCGGTGGAGTTGTGCATGGGGTGTGTTTGGAACATTTTGTCACCAGCCGAGTCCAAAATTCAGCGGTTCCCCATCTCAGCCCACAAAGCAGGTAGAACAACTTTTGTGGTGTCTTTCAGATGCCTACCAAGGTAGTGTAAAAACTACCAAGAGAACTCCTGTCTGGCACCTTCCCCCGTGGAGTTGTGCATGGGGTGTGTTTGGAACATTTTGTCACCGGCCGACTCCAAAATTCAGCGTTTCCCCATCTCAGCCCAGAAAGCAGGTACAACAAGTTTTGTGGTGCCTTTCAGCTGCCTACCAAGGTAGTGTAAAAACTACCAAGAGAACTCCTGTCTGGCACCTTCCCCGGTGGAGTTGTGCATGGGGTGTGTTTGGAACATTTTGTCACCGGCCGACTCCAAAATTCAGCGGTTCCCCATCTCAGCCCACAAAGCAGGTACAACTTCTTTTCTTGTGCCTTTCAGCTGCCTACCAAGGTAGTGTAAAAACTACCAACAGAATTCGTTCCTGGCACCTTCCCCGGTGGAGTTGTACATGGGGTGTGTTTGGAACATTTTGTCACCAGCCGACTCCAAAATTCAGCGTTTCCCCATCTCAGCCCAGAAAGCAGGTAGAACAACTTTTGTGGTGCCTTTCAGATGCCTACCAAGGTAGTGTAAAAACTACCAGGAGAACTCCTGTCTGGCACCTTCCCCGGTGGAGTTCTGCATGGGGTGTGTTTGGAACATTTTGTCACCAGCCGACTCCAAAATTCAGCGGTTCCCCATCTCAGCCCACAAAGCAGGTAGAACAACTTTTGTGGTGTCTTTCAGCTGCCTACCAAGGTAGTGTAAAAACTACCAGGAGAACTCCTGTCTGGCACCTTCCGTGGTGGAGTTGAGCATGGGGTGTGTTTGGAACATTTTGTCACCAGCCGAGTCCAAAATTCAGCGGTTCCCCATCTCAGCCCAGAAAGCAGGTAGAACAACTTTTGTGGTGCCTTTCAAATGCCTACCAAGGTAGTGTAAAAACTACTAAGAGAACTCCTGTCTGGCACCTTCCCCGGTGGAGTTGTGCATGGGGTGTCTGTGAAACATTTTGTCACCGGCCGACTCCAAAATTCAGCGGTTCCCCATCTCAGCCCAGAAAGCAGGTACAACAACTTTTGTGGTGTCTTTCAGATGCCTACCAGAGCAATGTAAAAACTACCAGGAGAACTCCTGTCTGGCACCTTCCCCGGTGGAGTTGTGCATGGGGTGTGTTTGGAACATTTTGTCACCGGCCGACTCCAAAATTCAGCGTTTCCCCATCTCAGCCCAGAAAGCAGGTAGAACAAGTTTTGTGGTGTCTTTCAAATGCCTACCAAGGTAGTGTAAAAACTACCAAGAGAATTCCTGTCTGGCACCTTCCCCGGTGGAGTTGTGCATGGGGTGTGTTTGGAACATTTTGTCAACGGCCGACTCCAAAATTCAGCGGTTCCCCATCTCAGCCCACAAAGCAGGTACAACAACTTTTCTTGTGCCTTTCAGCTGCCTATCAAGGTAGTGTAAAAATTACCAACAGAATTCGTTCCTGGCTCCTTCCCCGGTGGAGTTGTGCATGGGGTGTCTGTGGAACATTTTGTCACCGGCCGAGTCCAAAATTCAGCGGTTCCCCATCTCAGCCCAGAAAGCAGGTAGAACAACTTCTGTGGTGCCTTTCAGATGCCTACCGGAGCAATGTAAAAACTACCAGGAGAACTCCTGTCTGGCACCTTCCCCGGTGGAGTTGTGCATGGGTTGTGTTTGGAACATTTTGTCACCGGCCGAGTCCAAAATTCAGCGATTCCCCATCTCAGCCCAGAAAGCAGGTAGAACAACTTTTCTGGTGTCTTTCAGATGCCTACCAAGGTAGTGTAAAAACTACCAGGAGAACTCCTGTCTGGCACCTTCCGTGGTGGAGTTGTGCATGGGGTGTGTTTGGAACATTTTGTCACCAGCCGAGTCCAAAATTCAGCGGTTCCCCATCTCAGCCCACAAAGCAGGTAGAACAACTTTTGTGGTGCCTTTCAGCTGCCTACCAAGGTAGTGTAAAAACTACCAGGAGAACTCCTGTCTGGCACCTTCCCCGGTGGAGTTGTGCATGGGGTGTCTGTGAAACATTTTGTCACCGGCCGACTCCAAAATTCAGCGGTTCCCCATCTCAGCCCAGAAAGCAGGAAGAACAACTTTTGTGGTGCCTTTCAAATGCCTACCAAGGTAGTGTAAAAACTACCAAAAGAATTCGTTCCTGGCACCTTCCCCGGTGGAGTTGTGCATGGGGTGTGTTTGGAACATTTTGTCACCGGCCGACTACAAAATTCAGCGTTTCCCCATCTCAGCCCAGAAAGCAGGTAGAACAAGTTTTGTGGTGTCTTTCAAATGCCTACCAAGGTAGTGTAAAAACTACCAGGAGAACTCCTGTCTGGCACCTTCCGTGGTGGAGTTGTGCATGGGGTGTGTTTGGAACATTTTGTCACCAGCCGAGTCCAAAATTCAGCGGTTCCCCATCTCAGCCCAGAAAGCAGGTAGAACAACTTTTGTGGTGCCTTTCAAATGCCTACCAAGGTAGTGTAAAAACTACCAGGAGAACTCCTGTCTGGCACCTTCCCCGGTGGAGTTGTGCATGGGGTGTGTTTGGAACATTTTGTCACCGGCCGACTACAAAATTCAGCGTTTCCCCATCTCAGCCCAGAAAGCAGGTAGAACAAGTTTTGTGGTGTCTTTCAAATGCCTACCAAGGTAGTGTAAAAACTACCAGGAGAACTCCTGTCTGGCACCTTCCGTGGTGGAGTTGTGCATGGGGTGTGTTTGGAACATTTTGTCACCAGCCGAGTCCAAAATTCAGCGGTTCCCCATCTCAGCCCAGAAAGCAGGTAGAACAACTTTTGTGGTGCCTTTCAAATGCCTACCAAGGTAGTGTAAAAACTACCAGGAGAACTCCTGTCTGGCACCTTCCCCGGTGGAGTTGTGCATGGGGTGTGTTTGGAACATTTTGTCACCAGCCGACTCCAAAATTCAGCGTTTCCCCATCTCAGCCCACAAAGCAGGTAGAACAACTTTTGTGGTGTCTTTCAGATGCCTACCAAGGTAGTGTAAAAACTACCAGGAGAACTCCTGTCTGGCACCTTCCCCGGTGGAGTTGTGCATGGGGTGTGTTTGGAACATTTTGTCACCGGCCGACTCCAAAATTCAGCGGTTCCCCATCTCAGCCCACAAAGCTGGTACAACTTCTTTTCTTGTGCCGTTCAGCTGCCTACCAAGGTAGTGTAAAAACTACCAACAGAATTCGTTCCTGGCACCTTCCGTGGTGGAGTTTGTACATGGGGTGTGTTTGGAACATTTTGTCACCAGCCGACTCCAAAATTCAGCGTTTCCCCATCTCAGCCCAGAAAGCAGGTAGAACAACTTTTGTGGTGCCTTTCAGATGCCTACCAAGGTAGTGTAAAAACTACCAGGAGAACTCCTGTCTGGCACCTTCCCCGGTGGAGTTCTGCATGGGGTGTGTTTGGAACATTTTGTCACCAGCCGACTCCAAAATTCAGCGGTTCCCCATCTCAGCCCAGAAAGCAGGAAGAACAACTTTTGTGGTGTCTTTCAGCTGCCTACCAAGGTAGTGTAAAAACTACCAGGAGAACTCCTGTCTGGCACCTTCCGTGGTGGAGTTGAGCATGGGGTGTGTTTGGAACATTTTGTCACCAGCCGAGTCCAAAATTCAGCGGTTCCCCATCTCAGCCCAGAAAGCAGGTAGAACAACTTTTGTGGTGTCTTTTAGATGCCTACCAAGGTAGTGTAAAAACTACTAAGAGAACTCCTGTCTGGCACCTTCCCCGGTGGAGTTGTGCATGGGGTGTCTGTGAAACATTTTGTCACCGGCCGACTCCAAAATTCAGCGGTTCCCCATCTCAGCCCAGAAAGCAGGTACAACAACTTTTGTGGTGTCTTTCAGATGCCTACCGGAGCAATGTAAAAACTACCAGGAGAACTCCTCTCTGGCACCTTCCCCGGTGGAGTTGTGCATGGGGTGTGTTTGGAACATTTTGTCACCGGCCGACTCCAAAATTCAGCGTTTCCCCATCTCAGCCCAGAAAGCAGGTAGAACAAGTTTTGTGGTGTCTTTCAAATGCCTACCAAGGTAGTGTAAAAACTACCAAGAGAACTCCTGTCTGGCACCTTCCCCGGTGGAGTTGTGCATGGGGTGTGTTTGGAACATTTTGTCAACGGCCGACTCCAAAATTCAGCGGTTCCCCATCTCAGCCCACAAAGCAGGTACAACAACTTTTCTTGTGCCTTTCAGCTGCCTATCAAGGTAGTGTAAAAATTACCAACAGAATTCGTTCCTGGCTCCTTCCCCGGTGGAGTTGTGCATGGGGTGTCTGTGGAACATTTTGTCACCGGCCGAGTCCAAAATTCAGCGGTTCCCCATCTCAGCCCAGAAAGCAGGTAGAACAACTTTTGTGGTGTCTTTCAGATGCCTACCGGAGCAATGTAAAAACTACCAGGAGAACTCCTGTCTGGCACCTTCCCCGGTGGAGTTGTGCATGGGTTGTGTTTGGAACATTTTGTCACCGGCCGAGTCCAAAATTCAGCGATTCCCCATCTCAGCCCAGAAAGCAGGTAGAACAACTTTTCTGGTGTCTTTCAGATGCCTACCAAGGTAGTGTAAAAACTACCAGGAGAACTCCTGTCTGGCACCTTCCGTGGTGGAGTTGTGCATGGGGTGTGTTTGGAACATTTTGTCACCAGCCGAGTCCAAAATTCAGCGGTTCCCCATCTCAGCCCACAAAGCAGGTAGAACAACTTTTGTGGTGCCTTTCAGCTGCCTACCAAGGTAGTGTAAAAACTACCAAGAGAACTCCTGTCTGGCACCTTCCCCGGTGGAGTTGTGCATGGGGTGTGTTTGGAACATTTTGTCACCAGCCGAGTCCAAAATTCAGCGGTTCCCCATCTCAGCCCACAAAGCAGGTAGAACAACTTTTGTGGTGTCTTTCAGATGCCTACCAAGGTAGTGTAAAAACTACCAAGAGAACTCCTGTCTGGCACCTTCCCCCGTGGAGTTGTGCATGGGGTGTGTTTGGAACATTTTGTCACCGGCCGACTCCAAAATTCAGCGTTTCCCCATCTCAGCCCAGAAAGCAGGTACAACAAGTTTTGTGGTGCCTTTCAGCTGCCTACCAAGGTAGTGTAAAAACTACCAAGAGAACTCCTGTCTGGCACCTTCCCCGGTGGAGTTGTGCAAAGGTGTGTTTGGAACATTTTGTCACCGGCCGACTCCAAAATTCAGCGGTTCCCCATCTCAGCCCACAAAGCTGGTACAACTTCTTTTCTTGTGCCTTTCAGCTGCCTACCAAGGTAGTGTAAAAACTACCAACAGAATTCGTTCCTGGCACCTTCCCCGGTGGAGTTGTACATGGGGTGTGTTTGGAACATTTTGTCACCAGCCGACTCCAAAATTCAGCGTTTCCCCATCTCAGCCCAGAAAGCAGGTAGAACAACTTTTGTGGTGCCTTTCAGATGCCTACCAAGGTAGTGTAAAAACTACCAGGAGAACTCCTGTCTGGCACCTTCCCCGGTGGAGTTCTGCATGGGGTGTGTTTGGAACATTTTGTCACCAGCCGACTCCAAAATTCAGCGGTTCCCCATCTCAGCCCACAAAGCAGGTAGAACAACTTTTGTGGTGTCTTTCAGCTGCCTACCAAGGTAGTGTAAAAACTACCAGGAGAACTCCTGTCTGGCACCTTCCGTGGTGGAGTTGAGCATGGGGTGTGTTTGGAACATTTTGTCACCAGCCGAGTCCAAAATTCAGCGGTTCCCCATCTCAGCCCAGAAAGCAGGTAGAACAAGTTTTGTGGTGCCTTTCAAATGCCTACCAAGGTAGTGTAAAAACTACCAGGAGAACTCCTGTCTGGCACCTTCCCCGGTGGAGTTGTGCATGGGGTGTCTGTGAAACATTTTGTCACCGGCCGACTCCAAAATTCAGCGGTTCCCCATCTCAGCCCAGAAAGCAGGTACAACAACTTTTGTGGTGTCTTTCAGATGCCTACCGGAGCAATGTAAAAACTACCAGGAGAACTCCTGTCTGGCACCTTCCCCGGTGGAGTTGTGCATGGGGTGTGTTTGGAACATTTTGTCACCGGCCGACTCCAAAATTCAGCGTTTCCCCATCTCAGCCCAGAAAGCAGGTAGAACAAGTTTTGTGGTGTCTTTCAAATGCCTACCAAGGTAGTGTAAAAACTACCAACAGAATTCGTTCCTGGCACCTTCCCCGGTGGAGTTGTGCATGGGGTGTGTTTGGAACATTTTGTCAACGGCCGACTCCAAAATTCAGCGGTTCCCCATCTCAGCCCACAAAGCAGGTACAACAACTTTTCTTGTGCCTTTCAGCTGCCTATCAAGGTAGTGTAAAAATTACCAACAGAATTCGTTCCTGGCTCCTTCCCCGGTGGAGTTGTGCATGGGGTGTCTGTGGAACATTTTGTCACCGGCCGAGTCCAAAATTCAGCGGTTCCCCATCTCAGCCCAGAAAGCAGGTAGAACAACTTTTGTGGTGCCTTTCAGATGCCTACCGGAGCAATGTAAAAACTACCAGGAGAACTCCTGTCTGGCACCTTCCCCGGTGGAGTTGTGCATGGGTTGTGTTTGGAACATTTTGTCACCGGCCGAGTCCAAAATTCAGCGATTCCCCATCTCAGCCCAGAAAGCAGG
Source organism: Falco cherrug (assembly GCF_023634085.1). Classification (NCBI taxonomy): domain Eukaryota; kingdom Metazoa; phylum Chordata; class Aves; order Falconiformes; family Falconidae; genus Falco; species Falco cherrug. The sequence goes on from NW_026599434.1 coordinate 1,122,817, forward strand.
TACAACAACTTTTCTGGTGTCTTTCAGATGCCTACCAAGGTAGTGTAAAAACTACCAGGAGAACTCCTGTCTGGCACCTTCCGTGGTGGAGTTGTGCATGGGGTGTGTTTGGAACATTTTGTCACCAGCCGACTCCAAAATTCAGCGGTTCCCCATCTCAGCCCACAAAGCAGGTAGAACAACTTTTGTGGTGCCTTTCAGCTGCCTACCAAGGTAGTGTAAAAACTACCAAGAGAACTCCTGTCTGGCACCTTCCCCGGTGGAGTTGTGCATGGGGTGTGTTTGGAACATTTTGTCACCAGCCGAGTCCAAAATTCAGCGGTTCCCCATCTCAGCCCAGAAAGCAGGTAGAACAACTTTTGTGGTGTCTTTCAGATGCCTACCAAGGTAGTGTAAAAACTACCAAGAGAACTCCTGTCTGGCACCTTCCCCGGTGGAGTTGTGCATGGGGTGTGTTTGGAACATTTTGTCACCAGCCGAGTCCAAAATTCAGCGTTTCCCCATCTCAGCCCAGAAAGCAGGTAGAACAAGTTTTGTGGTGCCTTTCAGCTGCCTACCAAGGTAGTGTAAAAACTACCAAGAGAACTCCTGTCTGGCACCTTCCCCGGTGGAGTTGTGCATGGGGTGTGTTTGGAACATTTTGTCACCGGCCGACTCCAAAATTCAGCGGTTCCCCATCTCAGCCCACAAAGCTGGTACAACTTCTTTTCTTGTGCCTTTCAGCTGCCTACCAAGGTAGTGCAAAAACTACCAACAGAATTCGTTCCTGGCACCTTCCCCGGTGGAGTTGTACATGGGGTGTGTTTGGAACATTTTGTCACCAGCCGACTCCAAAATTCAGCGTTTCCCCATCTCAGCCCAGAAAGCAGGTAGAACAACTTTTGTGGTGCCTTTCAGATGCCTACCAAGGTAGTGTAAAAACTACCAGGAGAACTCCTGTCTGGCACCTTCCGTGGTGGAGTTGTGCATGGGGTGTGTTTGGAACATTTTGTCACCAGCCGACTCCAAAATTCAGCGTTTCCCCATCTCAGCCCAGAAAGCAGGTAGAACAACTTTTGTGGTGTCTTTCAGCTGCCTACCAAGGTAGTGTAAAAACTACCAGGAGAACTCCTGTCTGGCACCTTCCGCGGTGGAGTTGAGCATGGGGTGTGTTTGGAACATTTTGTCACCAGCCGAGTCCAAAATTCAGCGGTTCCCCATCTCAGCCCAGAAAGCAGGTAGAACAACTTTTGTGGTGTCTTTCAGATGCCTACCAAGGTAGTGTAAAAACTACTAAGAGAACTCCTGTCTGGCACCTTCCCCGGTGGAGTTGTGCATGGGGTGTGTTTGGAACATTTTGTCACCGGCCGAGTCCAAAATTCAGCGGTTCCCCATCTCAGCCCAGAAAGCAGGAAGAACAACTTTTGTGGTGCCTTTCAAATGCCTACCAAGGTAGTGTAAAAACTACCAAAAGAATTCGTTCCTGGCACCTTCCCCGGTGGAGTTGTGCATGGGGTGTGTTTGGAACATTTTGTCACCGGCCGACTACAAAATTCAGCGTTTCCCCATCTCAGCCCAGAAAGCAGGTAGAACAAGTTTTGTGGTGTCTTTCAAATGCCTACCAAGGTAGTGTAAAAACTACCAGGAGAACTCCTGTCTGGCACCTTCCGTGGTGGAGTTGTGCATGGGGTGTGTTTGGAACATTTTGTCACCGGCCGACTCCAAAATTCAGCGGTTCCCCATCTCAGCCCAGAAAGCAGGTAGAACAACTTTTGTGGTGCCTTTCAAATGCCTACCAAGGTAGTGTAAAAACTACCAGGAGAACTCCTGTCTGGCACCTTCCCCGGTGGAGTTGTGCATGGGGTGTGTTTGGAACATTTTGTCACCAGCCGACTCCAAAATTCAGCGGTTCCCCATCTCAGCCCACAAAGCAGGTAGAACAACTTTTGTGGTGTCTTTCAGATGCCTACCAAGGTAGTGTAAAAACTACCAGGAGAACTCCTGTCTGGCACCTTCCCCGGTGGAGTTGTGCATGGGGTGTGTTTGGAACATTTTGTCACCGGCCGACTCCAAAATTCAGCGGTTCCCCATCTCAGCCCAGAAAGCAGGTAGAACAACTTTTGTGGTGTCTTTTAGATGCCTACCAAGGTAGTGTAAAAACTACCAAGAGAACTCCTGTCTGGCACCTTCCCCGGTGGAGTTGTGCAGGGGGTGTGTTTGGAACATTTTGTCACCAGCCGACTCCAAAATTCAGCGGTTCCCCATCTCAGCCCAGAAAGCAGGTAGAACAACTTTTGTGGTGCCTTTCAAATGCCTACCAAGGTAGTGTAGAAACTACCAAGAGAACTCCTGTCTGGCACCTTCCGTGGTGGAGTTGTGCATGGGGTGTGTTTGGAACATTTTGTCACCGGCCGACTCCAAAATTCAGCGTTTCCCCATCTCAGCCCACAAAGCAGGTACAACAACTTTTCTTGTGCCTTTCAGCTGCCTACCAAGGTAGAGTAAAAACTACCAAAAGAATTCGTTCCTGGCACCTTCCCCGGTGGAGTTGTGCATGGGGTGTGTTTGGAACATTTTGTCACCGGCCGAGTCCAAAATTCAGCGTTTCCCCATCTCAGCCCAGAAAGCAGGTAGAACAAGTTTTGTGGTGTCTTTCAAATGCCTACCAAGGTAGTGTAAAAACTACCAGGAGAACTCCTGTCTGGCACCTTCCCCGGTGGAGTTGTGCATGGGGTGTCTGTGGAACATTTTGTCACCGGCCGAGTCCAAAATTCAGCGGTTCCCCATCTCAGCCCACAAAGCAGGAAGAACAACTTTTGTGGTGCCTTTCAAATGCCTACCAAGGTAGTGTAAAAACTACCAGGAGAACTCCTGTCTGGCACCTTCCCCGGTGGAGTTGTGCATGGGGTGTGTTTGGAACATTTTGTCACCAGCCGAGTCCAAAATTCAGCGTTTCCCCATCTCAGCCCAGAAAGCAGGTAGAACAACTTTTGTGCTGTCTTTTAGATGCCTACCAAGGTAGTGTAAAAACTACCAACAGAATTCGTTCCTGGCACCTTCCTCGGTGGAGTTGTGCATGGGGTGTCTGTGAAACATCTTGTCACCGGCCGACTCCAAAATTCAGCGGTTCCCCATCTCAGCCCAGAAAGCAGGTACAACAACTTTTGTGGTGTCTTTCAGATGCCTACCGGAGCAATGTAAAAACTACCAGGAGAACTCCTGTCTGGCACCTTCCCCGGTGGAGTTGTGCAGGGGGTGTGTTTGGAACATTTTGTCACCGGCCGAGTCCAAAATTCAGCGGTTCCCCATCTCAGCCCAGAAAGCAGGTAGAACAAGTTTTGTGGTGTCTTTCAAATGCCTACCAAGGTAGTGTAAAAACTACCGAGAGAACTCCTGTCTGGCACCTTCCCCGGTGGAGTTGTGCATGGGGTGTGTTTGGAACATTTTGTCAACGGCCGACTCCAAAATTCAGCGGTTCCCCATCTCAGCCCAGAAAGCAGGTACAACAACTTTTCTTGTGCCTTTCAGCTGCCTATCAAGGTAGTGTAAAAATTACCAACAGAATTCGTTCCTGGCTCCTTCCCCGGTGGAGTTGTGCATGGGGTGTGTTTGGAACATTTTGTCACCGGCCGACTCCAAAATTCAGCGTTTCCCCATCTCAGCCCACAAAGCAGGTACAACAACTTTTCTTGTGCCTTTCAGCTGCCTACCAAGGTAGAGTAAAAACTACCAAGAGAACTCCTGTCTGGCACCTTCCGTGGTGGAGTTGTGCATGGGGTGTGTTTGGAACATTTTGTCACCGGCCGAGTCCAAAATTCAGCGTTTCCCCATCTCAGCCCAGAAAGCAGGTAGAACAAGTTTTGTGGTGTCTTTCAAATGCCTACCAAGGTAGTGTAAAAACTACCAGGAGAACTCCTGTCTGGCACCTTCCCCGGTGGAGTTGTGCATGGGGTGTGTTTGGAACATTTTGTCACCGGCCGACTCCAAAATTCAGCGGTTCCCCATCTCAGCCCAGAAAGCAGGAAGAACAACTTTTGTGGTGCCTTTCAAATGCCTACCAAGGTAGTGTAAAAACTACCAGGAGAACTCCTGTCTGGCACCTTCCCCGGTGGAGTTGTGCATGGGGTGTGTTTGGAACATTTTGTCACCAGCCGAGTCCAAAATTCAGCCGTTCCCCATCTCAGCCCAGAAAGCAGGTAGAACAACTTTTGTGGTGCCTTTCAGATGCCTACCAAGGTAGTGTAAAAACTACCAAGAGAACTCCTGTCTGGCACCTTCCGTGGTGGAGTTGTGCATGGGGTGTGTTTGGAACATTTTGTCACCGGCCGACTCCAAAATTCAGCGTTTCCCCATCTCAGCCCACAAAGCAGGTACAACAACTTTTCTTGTGCCTTTCAGCTGCCTACCAAGGTAGTGTAAAAACTACCAAAAGAATTCGTTCCTGGCACCTTCCCCGGTGGAGTTGTGCATGGGGTGTGTTTGAAACATTTTGTCACCGGCCGACTCCAAAATTCAGCGTTTCCCCATCTCAGCCCAGAAAGCAGGTAGAACAAGTTTTGTGGTGTCTTTCAAATGCCTACCAAGGTAGTGTAAAAACTACCAGGAGAACTCCTGTCTGGCACCTTCCCCGGTGGAGTTGTGCATGGGGTGTGTTTGGAACATTTTGTCACCGGCCGACTCCAAAATTCAGCGGTTCCCCATCTCAGCCCAGAAAGCAGGTAGAACAACTTTTGTGGTGTCTTTCAAATGCCTACCAAGGTAGTGTAAAAACTACCAGGAGAACTCCTGTCTGGCACCTTCCCCGGTGGAGTTGTGCATGGGGTGTGTTTGGAACATTTTGTCACCAGCCGAGTCCAAAATTCAGCGGTTCCCCATCTCAGCCCAGAAAGCAGGTAGAACAACTTTTGTGGTGCCTTTCAGCTGCCTACCAAGGTAGTGTAAAAACTACCAACAGAATTCGTTCCTGGCACCTTCCCCGGTGGAGTTGTGCATGGGGTGTGTTTGGAACATTTTGTCACCAGCCGAGTCCAAAATTCAGCGTTTCCCCATCTCAGCCCAGAAAGCAGGAAGAACAACTTTTGTGGTGTCTTTCAGATGCCTACCGGAGCAATGTAAAAACTACCAGGAGAACTCCTGTCTGGCACCTTCCCCGGTGGAGTTGTGCATGGGGTGTGTTTGGAACATTTTGTCACCGGCCGAGTCCAAAATTCAGCGTTTCCCCATCTCAGCCCAGAAAGCAGGTAGAACAACTTTTGTGGTGTCTTTCAGCTGCCTACCAAGGTAGTGTAAAAACTACCGAGAGAACTCCTGTCTGGCACCTTCCCCGGTGGAGTTGTGCATGGGGTGTGTTTGGAACATTTTGTCACCGGCCGACTCCAAAATTCAGCGGTTCCCCATCTCAGCCCAGAAAGCAGGTACAAAAACTTTTGTGGTGTCTTTCAGATGCCTACCAAGGTACTGTAAAAACTACCAACAGAATTCGTTCCTGGCTCCTTCCCCGGTGGAGTTGTGCATGGGGTGTGTTTGAAACATTTTGTCACCGGCCGACTCCAAAATTCAGCGTTTCCCCATCTCAGCCCAGAAAGCAGGTAGAACAAGTTTTGTGGTGTCTTTCAAATGCCTACCAAGGTAGTGTAAAAACTACCAGGAGAACTCCTGTCTGGCACCTTCCCCGGTGGAGTTGTGCATGGGGTGTGTTTGGAACATTTTGTCACCAGCCGAATCCAAAATTCAGCGTTTCCCCATCTCAGCCCAGAAAGCAGGAAGAACAACTTTTGTGGTGTCTTTCAGATGCCTACCGGAGCAATGTAAAAACTACCAGGAGAACTCCTGTCTGGCACCTTCCCCGGTGGAGTTGTGCATGGGGTGTGTTTGGAACATTTTGTCACCGGCCGAGTCCAAAATTCAGCGTTTCCCCATCTCAGCCCAGAAAGCAGGTAGAACAACTTTTGTGGTGTCTTTCAGCTGCCTACCAAGGTAGTGTAAAAACTACCGAGAGAACTCCTGTCTGGCACCTTCCCCGGTGGAGTTGTGCATGGGGTGTGTTTGGAACATTTTGTCAACGGCCGACTCCAAAATTCAGCGGTTCCCCATCTCAGCCCAGAAAGCAGGTACAACAACTTTTCTTGTGCCTCTCAGCTGCCTATCAAGGTAGTGTAAAAATTACCAACAGAATTCGTTCCTGGCTCCTTCCCCGGTGGAGTTGTGCATGGGGTGTGTTTGGAACATTTTGTCAGCAGCCGACTCCAAAATTCAGCATTTCCCCATCTCAGCCCAGAAAGCAGGTAGAACAACTTTTCTGGTGTCTTTCAGATGCCTACCAAGGTAGTGTAAAAACTACCAGGAGAACTCCTGTCTGGCACCTTCCCCGGTGGAGTTGTGCATGGGGTGTGTTTGGAACATTTTGTCACCGGCCGACTCCAAAATTCAGCGTTTCCCCATCTCAGCCCAGAAAGCAGGAAGAACAACTTTTGTGGTGCCTTTCAGCTGCCTACCAAGGTAGTGTAAAAACTACCAACAGAATTCGTTCCTGGCACCTTCCCCGGTGGAGTTGTGCAGGGGGTGTCTTTGGAACATTTTGTCACCGGCCGAGTCCAAAATTCAGCGGTTCCCCATCTCAGCCCAGAAAGCAGGTAGAACAACTTTTGTGGTGTCTTTCAGATGCCTACCAAGGTAGTGTAAAAACTACCAGGAGAACTCCTGTCTGGCACCTTCCGTGGTGGAGTTGTGCATGGGGTGTGTTTGGAACATTTTGTCACCGGCCGAGTCCAAAATTCAGCGGTTCCCCATCTCAGCCCAGAAAGCAGGTACAACAACTTTTGTGGTGCCTTTCAGCTGCCTACCAAGGTAGTGTAAAAACTACCAAAAGTATTCGTTCCTGGCACCTTCCGTGGTGGAGTTGTGCATGGGGTGTGTTTGGAACATTTTGTCACCGGCCGACTCCAAAATTCAGCGGTTCCCCATCTCAGCCCAGAAAGCAGGAAGAACAACTTTTGTGGTGCCTTTCAGCTGCCTACCAAGGTAGTGTAAAAACTACCAACAGAATTCGTTCCTGGCACCTTCCCCGGTGGAGTTGTGCATGGGGTGTGTTTGGAACATTTTGTCACCAGCCGAGTCCAAAATTCAGCGTTTCCCCATCTCAGCCCAGAAAGGAGGTAGAACAACTTTTGTGGTGCCTTTCAGATGCCTACCAAGGTAGTGTAAAAACTACCAAGAGAACTCCTGTCTGGCACCTTCCCCGGTGGAGTTGTGCATGGGGTGTGTTTGGAACATTTTGTCACCGGCCGACTCCAAAATTCAGCGGTTCCCCATCTCAGCCCAGAAAGCAGGAAGAACAACTTTTGTGGTGCCTTTCAAATGCCTACCAAGGTAGTGTAAAAACTACCAAAAGAATTCGTTCCTGGCACCTTCCCCGGTGGAGTTGTGCATGGGGTGTTTTTGGAACATTTTGTCACCGGCCGAGTCCAAAATTCAGCGGTTCCCCATCTCAGCCCAGAAAGCAGGTAGAACAACTTTTGTGGTGTCTTTCAGATGCCTACCAAGGTAGTGTAAAAACTACCAGGAGAACTCCTGTCTGGCACCTTCCGTGGTGGAGTTGTGCATGGGGTGTGTTTGGAACATTTTGTCACCAGCCGACTCCAAAATTCAGCGGTTCCCCATCTCAGCCCACAAAGCAGGTAGAACAACTTTTGTGGTGCCTTTCAGCTGCCTACCAAGGTAGTGTAAAAACTACCAGGAGAACTCCTGCCTGGCACCTTCCCCGGTGGAGTTGTGCATGGGGTGTGTTTGGAACATTTTGTCACCGGCCGAGTCCAAAATTCAGCGATTCCCCATCTCAGCCCAGAAAGCAGGTAGAACAACTTTTCTGGTGTCTTTCAGATGCCTACCAAGGTAGTGTAAAAACTACCAGGAGAACTCCTGTCTGGCACCTTCCGTGGTGGAGTTGTGCATGGGGTGTGTTTGGAACATTTTGTCACCAGCCGACTCCAAAATTCAGCGTTTCCCCATCTCAGCCCAGAAAGCAGGTAGAACAACTTTTGTGGTGTCTTTCAGATGCCTACCAAGGTAGTGTAAAAACTACCAGGAGAACTCCTGTCTGGCACCTTCCCCGGTGGAGTTGTGCATGGGGTGTGTTTGGAACATTTTGTCACCAGCCGACTCCAAAATTCAGCGTTTCCCCATCTCAGCCCAGAAAGCAGGTACAACAACTTTTGTGGTGTCTTTCAGATGCCTACCAAGGTAGTGTAAAAACTACCAGGAGAACTCCTGTCTGGCACCTTCCCCGGTGGAGTTGTGCATGGGGTGTGTTTGGAACATTTTGTCACCAGCCGAGTCCAAAATTCAGCGTTTCCCCATCTCAGCCCAGAAAGCAGGTAGAACAAGTTTTGTGGTGCCTTTCAGCTGCCTACCAAGGTAGTGTAAAAACTACCAGGAGAACTCCTGTCTGGCACCTTCCGTGGTGGAGTTGTGCATGGGGTGTCTGTGGAACATTTTGTCACCGGCCGACTCCAAAATTCAGCGGTTCCCCATCTCAGCCCACAAAGCTGGTACAACTTCTTTTCTTGTGCCTTTCAGCTGCCTACCAAGGTAGTGTAAAAACTACCAACAGAATTCGTTCCTGGCACCTTCCCCGGTGGAGTTGTACATGGGGTGTGTTTGGAACATTTTGTCACCGGCCGACTCCAAAATTCAGCGTTTCCCCATCTCAGCCCAGAAAGCAGGTAGAACAACTTTTGTGGTGCCTTTCAGATGCCTACCAAGGTAGTGTAAAAACTACCAGGAGAACTCCTGTCTGGCACCTTCCCCGGTGGAGTTGTGCATGGGGTGTCTTTGGAACATTTTGTCACCAGCCGAGTCCAAAATTCAGCGTTTCCCCATCTCAGCCCAGAAAGCAGGTAGAACAACTTTTGTGGTGTCTTTCAGCTGCCTACCAAGGTAGTGTAAAAACTACCAGGAGAACTCCTGTCTGGCACCTTCCCCGGTGGAGTTGTGCATGGGGTGTGTTTGGAACATTTTGTCACCGGCCGAGTCCAAAATTCAGCGTTTCCCCATCTCAGCCCAGAAAGCAGGTAGAACAACTTTTGTGGTGTCTTTCAGATGCCTACCGGAGCAATGTAAAAACTACCAGGAGAACTCCTGTCTGGCACCTTCCCCGGTGGAGTTGTGCATGGGGTGTGTTTGGAACATTTTGTCACCAGCCGAGTCCAAAATTCAGCGGTTCCCCATCTCAGCCCAGAAAGCAGGAAGAACAACTTTTGTGGTGCCTTTCAGCTGCCTACCAAGGTAGTGTAAAAACTACTAAGAGAACTCCTGTCTGGCACCTTCCCCGGTGGAGTTGTGCATGGGGTGTGTTTGGAACATTTTGTCACCGGCCGACTCCAAAATTCAGCGTTTCCCCATCTCAGCCCAGAAAGCAGGAAGAACAACTTTTGTGGTGCCTTTCAAATGCCTACCAAGGTAGTGTAAAAACTACCAAAAGAATTCGTTCCTGGCACCTTCCCCGGTGGAGTTGTGCATGGGGTGTGTTTGGAACATTTTGTCACCGGCCGAGTCCAAAACTCAGCGGTTCCCCATCTCAGCCCAGAAAGCAGGAAGAACAACTTTTGTGGTGCCTTTCAGATGCCTACCAAGGTAGTGTAAAAACTACCAGGAGAACTCCTGTCTGGCACCTTCCCCGGTGGAGTTGTGCATGGGGTGTGTTTGGAACATTTTGTCACCGGCCGAGTCCAAAATTCAGCGTTTCCCCATCTCAGCCCAGAAAGCAGGTAGAACAACTTTTGTGGTGTCTTTCAGATGCCTACCAAGGTAGTGTAAAAACTACCAGGAGAACTCCTTTCTGGCACCTTCCCCGGTGGAGTTGTGCATGGGGTGTGTTTGGAACATTTTGTCACCAGCCGAGTCCAAAATTCAGCGTTTCCCCATCTCAGCCCACAAAGCAGGTAGAACAACTTTTGTGGTGTCTTTCAGCTGCCTACCAAGGTAGTGTAAAAACTACCAAAAGAATTCGTTCCTGGCACCTTCCGTGGTGGAGTTGTGCATGGGGTGTGTTTGGAACATTTTGTCACCGGCCGACTCCAAAATTCAGCGGTTCCCCATCTCAGCCCAGAAAGCAGGTAGAACAACTTTTGTGGTGTCTTTCAGATGCCTACCAAGGTAGTGTAAAAACTACCAGGAGAACTCCTGCCTGGCACCTTCCCCGGTGGAGTTGTGCATGGGGTGTGTTTGGAACATTTTGTCACCGGCCGAGTCCAAAATTCAGCGGTTCCCCATCTCAGCCCAGAAAGCAGGTAGAACAACTTTTGTGGTGTCTTTCAGATGCCTACCAAGGTAGTGTAAAAACTACCAGGAGAACTCCTGTCTGGCACCTTCCGTGGTGGAGTTGTGCATGGGGTGTGTTTGGAACATTTTGTCACCGGCCGACTCCAAAATTCAGCGGTTCCCCATCTCAGCCCAGAAAGCAGGAAGAACAACTTTTGTGGTGCCTTTCAAATGCTTACCAAGGTAGTGTAAAAACTACCAGGAGAACTCCTGTCTGGCACCTTCCCCGGTGGAGTTGTGCATGGGGTGTGTTTGGAACATTTTGTCACCGGCCGAGTCCAAAATTCAGCGGTTCCCCATCTCAGCCCAGAAAGCAGGAAGAACAACTTTTGTGGTGCCTTTCAGATGCCTACCAAGGTAGTGTAAAAACTACCAAGAGAACTCCTGTCTGGCACCTTCCCCGGTGGAGTTGTGCATGGGGTGTGTTTGGAACATTTTGTCACCAGCCGAGTCCAAAATTCAGCGGTTCCCCATCTCAGCCCAGAAAGCAGGTAGAACAACTTTTGTGGTGTCTTTCAGCTGCCTACCAAGGTAGTGTAAAAACTACCAGGAGAACTCCTGTCTGGCACCTTCCCCGGTGGAGTTGTGCATGGGGTGTGTTTGGAACATTTTGTCACCGGCCGACTCCAAAATTCAGCGGTTCCCCATCTCAGCCCAGAAAGCAGGTAGAACAACTTTTGTGGTGCCTTTCAGCTGCCTACCAAGGTAGTGTAAAAACTACCAGGAGAACTCCTGTCTGGCACCTTCCCCGGTGGAGTTGTGCATGGGGTGTGTTTGGAACATTTTGTCACCAGCCGAGTCCAAAATTCAGCGATTCCCCATCTCAGCCCAGAAAGCAGGTAGAACAACTTTTGTGGTGTCTTTCAGATGCCTACAAAGGCAGTGTAAAAACTACCAGAAGAACTCCTGTCTGGCACCTTCCCCGGTGGAGTTGTGCAGGGGGTGTGTTTGGAACATTTTGTCACCGGCCGAGTCCAAAATTCAGCGGTTCCCCATCTCAGCCCAGAAAGCAGGTAGAACAACTTTTGTGGTGCCTTTCAGATGCCTACCAAGGTAGTGTAAAAACTACCAGGAGAACTCCTGTCTGGCACCTTCCCCGGTGGAGTTGTGCATGGGGTGTGTTTGGAACATTTTGTCACCAGCCGAGTCCAAAATTCAGCGTTTCCCCATCTCAGCCCAGAAAGCAGGTAGAACAACTTTTGTGGTGTCTTTCAGCTGCCTACCAAGGTAGTGTAAAAACTACCAGGAGAACTCCTGTCTGGCACCTTCCCCGGTGGAGTTGTGCATGGGGTGTGTTTGGAACATTTTGTCACCGGCCGAGTCCAAAATTCAGCGGTTCCCCATCTCAGCCCAGAAAGCAGGTAGAACAACTTTTGTGGTGTCTTTCAGATGCCTACCGGAGCAATGTAAAAACTACCAGGAGAACTCCTGTCTGGCACCTTCCGTGGTGGAGTTGAGCATGGGGTGTGTTTGGAACATTTTGTCACCAGCCGAGTCCAAAATTCAGCGGTTCCCCATCTCAGCCCAGAAAGCAGGTAGAACAACTTTTGTGGTGTCTTTTAGATGCCTACCAAGGTAGTGTAAAAACTACTAAGAGAACTCCTGTCTGGCACCTTCCCCGGTGGAGTTGTGCATGGGGTGTGTTTGGAACATTTTGTCACCGGCCGACTCCAAAATTCAGCGTTTCCCCATCTCAGCCCAGAAAGCAGGAAGAACAACTTTTGTGGTGCCTTTCAAATGCCTACCAAGGTAGTGTAAAAACTACCAAAAGAATTCGTTCCTGGCACCTTCCCCGGTGGAGTTGTGCATGGGGTGTGTTTGGAACATTTTGTCACCGGCCGAGTCCAAAATTCAGCGTTTCCCCATCTCAGCCCAGAAAGCAGGTAGAACAACTTTTGTGGTGTCTTTCAGATGCCTACCGGAGCAATGTAAAAACTACCAGGAGAACTCCTGTCTGGCACCTTCCGTGGTGGAGTTGAGCATGGGGTGTGTTTGGAACATTTTGTCACCAGCCGAGTCCAAAATTCAGCGTTTCCCCATCTCAGCCCAGAAAGCAGGTACAACAACTTTTGTGGTGCCTTTTAGATGCCTACCAAGGTAGTGTAAAAACTACCAGGAGAACTCCTGTCTGGCACCTTCCCCGGTGGAGTTGTGCATGGGGTGTGTTTGGAACATTTTGTCACCAGCCGACTCCAAAATTCAGCGTTTCCCCATCTCAGCCCAGAAAGCAGGTAGAACAACTTTTGTGGTGTCTTTCAGATGCCTACCAAGGTAGTGTAAAAACTACCAGGAGAACTCCTGTCTGGCACCTTCCCCGGTGGAGTTGTGCATGGGGTGTGTTTGGAACATTTTGTCAACGGCCGACTCCAAAATTCAGTGGTTCCCCATCTCAGCCCAGAAAGCAGGTACAACAACTTTTCTTGTGCCTTTCAGCTGCCTATCAAGGTAGTGTAAAAATTACCAACAGAATTCGTTCCTGGCTCCTTCCCCGGTGGAGTTGTGCATGGGGTGTCTGTGGAACATTTTGTCACCGGCCGAGTCCAAAATTCAGCGGTTCCCCATCTCAGCCCAGAAAGCAGGTAGAACAACTTTTGTCGTGTCTTTCAGATGCCTACCGGAGCAATGTAAAAACTACCAGGAGAACTCCTGTCTGGCACCTTCCGTGGTGGAGTTGAGCATGGGGTGTGTTTGGAACATTTTGTCACCGGCCGAGTCCAAAATTCAGCGATTCCCCATCTCAGCCCAGAAAGCAGGTAGAACAACTTTTCTGGTGTCTTTCAGATGCCTACCAAGGTAGTGTAAAAACTACCAGGAGAACTCCTGTCTGCCACCTTCCGTGGTGGAGTTGTGCATGGGGTGTGTTTGGAACATTTTGTCACCAGCCGACTCCAAAATTCAGCGGTTCCCCATCTCAGCCCAGAAAGCAGGTAGAACAACTTTTGTGGTGCCTTTCAGCTGCCTACCAAGGTAGTGTAAAAACTACCAGGAGAACTCCTGCCTGGCACCTTCCCCGGTGGAGTTGTGCATGGGGTGTGTTTGGAACATTTTGTCACCGGCCGAGTCCAAAATTCAGCGATTCCCCATCTCAGCCCAGAAAGCAGGTAGAACAACTTTTCTGGTGTCTTTCAGATGCCTACCAAGGTAGTGTAAAAACTACCAGGAGAACTCCTGTCTGGCACCTTCCCCGGTGGAGTTGTGCATGGGGTGTGTTTGGAACATTTTGTCACCAGCCGACTCCAAAATTCAGCGGTTCCCCATCTCAGCCCACAAAGCAGGTAGAACAACTTTTGTGGTGCCTTTCAGCTGCCTACCAAGGTAGTGTAAAAACTACCAAGAGAACTCCTGTCTGGCACCTTCCGTGGTGGAGTTGTGCATGGGGTGTGTTTGGAACATTTTGTCACCGGCCGAGTCCAAAATTCAGCGGTTCCCCATCTCAGCCCAGAAAGCAGGTAGAACAACTTTTGTGGTGTCTTTCAGATGCCTAGCGGAGCAATGTAAAAACTACCAGGAGAACTCTTGTCTGGCACCTTCCCCGGTGGAGTTGTGCATGGGGTGTGTTTGGAACATTTTGTCACCGGCCGAGTCCAAAATTCAGCGGTTCCCCATCTCAGCCCAGAAAGCAGGTAGAACAACTTTTGTGGTGCCTTTCAGATGCCTACCAAGGTAGTGTAAAAACTACCAGGAGAACTCCTGTCTGGCACCTTCCCCGGTGGAGTTGTGCATGGGGTGTGTTTGGAACATTTTGTCACCGGCCGACTCCAAAATTCAGCGGTTCCCCATGTCAGCCCAGAAAGCAAGAAGAACAACTTTTGTGGTGCCTTTCAAATGCCTACCAAGGTAGTGTAAAAACTACCAGGAGAACTCCTGTCTGGCACCTTCCCCGGTGGAGTTGTGCATGGGGTGTTTTTGGAACATTTTGTCACCAGCCGACTCCAAAATTCAGCGTTTCCCCATCTCAGCCCAGAAAGCAGGTAGAACAACTTTTGTGCTGTCTTTTAGATGCCTACCAAGGTAGTGTAAAAACTACCAACAGAATTCGTTCCTGGCACCTTCCCCGGTGGAGTTGTGCATGGGGTGTCTGTGAAACATTTTGTCACCGGCCGACTCCAAAATTCAGCGGTTCCCCATCTCAGCCCAGAAAGCAGGTACAACAACTTTTGTGGTGTCTTTCAGATGCCTACCGGAGCAATGTAAAAACTACCAGGAGAACTCCTGTCTGGCACCTTCCCCGGTGGAGTTGTGCATGGGGTGTGTTTGGAACATTTTGTCACCGGCCGAGTCCAAAATTCAGCGTTTCCCCATCTCAGCCCAGAAAGCAGGTAGAACAACTTTTGTGGTGTCTTTCAAATGCCTACCAAGGTAGTGTAAAAACTACCAAGAGAACTCCTGTCTGGCACCTTCCCCGGTGGAGTTGTGCATGGGGTGTGTTTGGAACATTTTGTCAACGGCCGACTCCAAAATTCAGCGGTTCCCCATCTCAGCCCAGAAAGCAGGTACAACAACTTTTCTTGTGCCTTTCAGCTGCCTATCAAGGTAGTGTAAAAATTACCAACAGAATTCGTTCCTGGCTCCTTCCCCGGTGGAGTTGTGCATGGGGTGTCTGAGGAACATTTTGTCACCGGCCGAGTCCAAAATTCAGCGGTTCCCCATCTCAGCCCAGAAAGCAGGTAGAACAACTTTTGTGGTGTCTTTCAGATGCCTACCGGAGCAATGTAAAAACTACCAGGAGAACTCCTGTCTGGCACCTTCCCCGGTGGAGTTGTGCATGGGGTGTGTTTGGAACATTTTGTCACCGGCCGAGTCCAAAATTCAGCGTTTCCCCATCTCAGCCCAGAAAGCAGGTAGAACAACTTTTGTGGTGTCTTTCAGATGCCTACCAAGGTAGTGTAAAAACTACCAGGAGAACTCCTGTCTGGCACCTTCCGTGGTGGAGTTGTGCATGGGGTGTGTTTGGAACATTTTGTCACCAGCCGACTCCAAAATTCAGCGGTTCCCCATCTCAGCCCAGAAAGCAGGTAGAACAAGTTTTGTGGTGCCTTTCAGATGCCTACCAAGGTAGTGTAAAAACTACCAAGAGAACTCCTGTCTGGCACCTTCCGTGGTGGAGTTGTGCATGGGGTGTGTTTGGAACATTTTGTCACCAGCCGAGTCCAAAATTCAGCGTTTCCCCATCTCAGCCCAGAAAGCAGGTAGAACAACTTTTGTGGTGTCTTTCAGATGCCTACCAAGGTACTGTAAAAACTACCAAGAGAACTCCTGTCTGGCACCTTCCCCGGTGGAGTTGTGCATGGGGTGTGTTTGGAACATTTTGTCACCAGCCGAGTCCAAAATTCAGCGTTTCCCCATCTCAGCCCAGAAAGCAGGTAGAACAAGTTTTGTGGTGCCTTTCAGCTGCCTACCAAGGTAGTGTAAAAACTACCAAGAGAACTCCTGTCTGGCACCTTCCCCGGTGGAGTTGTGCATGGGGTGTGTTTGGAACATTTTGTCAACGGCCGACTCCAAAATTCAGCGGTTCCCCATCTCAGCCCACAAAGCTGGTACAACTTCTTTTCTTGTGCCTTTCAGCTGCCTACCAAGGTAGTGTAAAAACTACCAACAGAATTCGTTCCTGGCACCTTCCCCGGTGGAGTTGTACATGGGGTGTGTTTGGAACATTTTGTCACCAGCCGAGTCCAAAATTCAGCGTTTCCCCATCTCAGCCCAGAAAGCAGGTAGAACAACTTTTGTGGTGTCTTTCAGCTGCCTACCAGGGTAGTGTAAAAACTACCAGGAGAACTCCTGTCTGGCACCTTCCCCGGTGGAGTTGTGCATGGGGTGTGTTTGGAACATTTTGTCACCGGCCGAGTCCAAAATTCAGCGTTTCCCCATCTCAGCCCAGAAAGCAGGTAGAACAACTTTTGTGGTGTCTTTCAGATGCCTACCGGAGCAATGTAAAAACTACCAGGAGAACTCCTGTCTGGCACCTTCCGTGGTGGAGTTGAGCATGGGGTGTGTTTGGAACATTTTGTCACCAGCCGAGTCCAAAATTCAGCGGTTCCCCATCTCAGCCCAGAAAGCAGGTACAACAACTTTTCTTGTGCCTTTCAGCTGCCTATCAAGGTAGTGTAAAAATTACCAACAGAATTCGTTCCTGGCTCCTTCCCCGGTGGAGTTGTGCATGGGGTGTCTGTGGAACATTTTGTCACCGGCCGACTCCAAAATTCAGCGTTTCCCCATCTCAGCCCAGAAAGCAGGAAGAACAACTTTTGTGGTGCCTTTCAAATGCCTACCAAGGTAGTGTAAAAACTACCAGGAGAACTCCTTTCTGGCACCTTCCCCGGTGGAGTTGTGCATGGGGTGTGTTTGGAACATTTTGTCACCGGCCGAGTCCAAAATTCAGCGTTTCCCCATCTCAGCCCAGAAAGCAGGTAGAACAACTTTTGTGGTGTCTTTCAGATGCCTACAAAGGCAGTGTAAAAACTACCAGGAGAACTCCTGTCTGGCACCTTCCCCGGTGGAGTTGTGCATGGGGTGTGTTTGGAACATTTTGTCACCAGCCGAGTCCAAAATTCAGCGGTTCCCCATCTCAGCCCAGAAAGCAGGTAGAACAACTTTTGTGGTGCCTTTTAGATGCCTACCAAGGTAGTGTAAAAACTACCAGGAGAACTCCTGTCTGGCACCTTCCCCGGTGGAGTTGTGCATGGGGTGTGTTTGGAACATTTTGTCACCAGCCGAGTCCAAAATTCAGCGTTTCCCCATCTCAGCCCAGAAAGCAGGTAGAACAACTTTTGTGGTGTCTTTCAAATGCCTACCAAGGTAGTGTAAAAACTACCAGGAGAACTCCTGTCTGGCACCTTCCCCGGTGGAGTTGTGCATGGGGTGTGTTTGGAACATTTTGTCAACGGCCGACTCCAAAATTCAGCGGTTCCCCATCTCAGCCCACAAAGCAGGTACAACAACTTTTGTGGTGCCTTTCAGCTGCCTATTAAGGTAGTGTAAAAATTACCAACAGAATTCGTTCCTGGCTCCTTCCGTGGTGGAGTTGTGCATGGGGTGTCTGTGGAACATTTTGTCACCGGCCGAGTCCAAAATTCAGCGGTTCCCCATCTCAGCCCAGAAAGCAGGTAGAACAACTTTTGTGGTGTCTTTCAGATGCCTACCGGAGCAATGTAAAAACTACCAGGAGAACTCCTGTCTGGCACCTTCCCCGGTGGAGTTGTGCATGGGGTGTGTTTGGAACATTTTGTCACCAGCCGAGTCCAAAATTCAGCGATTCCCCATCTCAGCCCAGAAAGCAGGTAGAACAACTTTTCTGGTGTCTTTCAGCTGCCTACCAAGGTAGTATAAAAACTACCAGGAGAACTCCTGTCTGGCACCTTCCGTGGTGGAGTTTTGCATGGGGTGTGTTTGGAACATTTTGTCACCAGCCGACTCCAAAATTTAGCGGTTCCCCATCTCAGCCCAGAAAGCAGGTAGAACAACTTTTGTGGTGCCTTTCAGCTGCCTACCAAGGTAGTGTAAAAACTACCAAGAGAACTCCTGTCTGGCACCTTCCCCGGTGGAGTTGTGCATGGGGTGTGTTTGGAACATTTTGTCACCAGCCGAGTCCAAAATTCAGCGGTTCCCCATCTCAGCCCAGAAAGCAGGTAGAACAACTTTTGTGGTGCCTTTCAGCTGCCTACCAAGGTAGTGTAAAAACTACCAAGAGAACTCCTGTCTGGCACCTTCCGTGGTGGAGTTGTGCATGGGGTGTGTTTGGAACATTTTGTCACCGGCCGACTCCAAAATTCAGCGGTTCCCCATCTCAGCCCACAAAGCTGGTATAACTTCTTTTCTTGTGCCTTTCAGCTGCCTACCAAGGTAGTGTAAAAACTACCAACAGAATTCGTTCCTGGCACCTTCCCCGGTGGAGTTGTACATGGGGTGTGTTTGGAACATTTTGTCACCAGCCGACTCCAAAATTCAGCGTTTCCCCATCTCAGCCCAGAAAGCAGGTAGAACAACTTTTGTGGTGCCTTTCAGATGCCTACCAAGGTAGTGTAAAAACTACCAGGAGAACTCCTGTCTGGCACCTTCCGTGGTGGAGTTGTGCATGGGGTGTGTTTGGAACATTTTGTCACCAGCCGAGTCCAAAATTCAGCGTTTCCCCATCTCAGCCCAGAAAGCAGGTAGAACAACTTTTGTGGTGTCTTTCAGCTGCCTACCAAGGTAGTGTAAAAACTACCAGGAGAACTCCTGTCTGGCACCTTCCCCGGTGGAGTTGTGCATGGGGTGTGTTTGGAACATTTTGTCACCGGCCGAGTCCAAAATTCAGCGTTTCCCCATCTCAGCCCAGAAAGCAGGTAGAACAACTTTTCTGGTGTCTTTCAGATGCCTACCGGAGCAATGTAAAAACTACCAGGAGAACTCCTGTCTGGCACCTTCCGTGGTGGAGTTGAGCATGGGGTGTGTTTGGAACATTTTGTCACCAGCCGAGTCCAAAATTCAGCGGTTCCCCATCTCAGCCCAGAAAGCAGGTAGAACAACTTTTGTGGTGTCTTTTAGATGCCTACCAAGGTAGTGTAAAAACTACTAAGAGAACTCCTGTCTGGCACCTTCCCCGGTGGAGTTGTGCATGGGGTGTGTTTGGAACATTTTGTCACCGGCCGACTCCAAAATTCAGCGGCTCCCCATCTCAGCCCAGAAAGCAGGAAGAACAACTTTTGTGGTGCCTTTCAAATGCCTACCAAGGTAGTGTAAAAACTACCAAAAGAATTCGTTCCTGGCGCCTTCCCCGGTGGAGTTGTGCATGGGGTGTGTTTGGAACATTTTGTCACCGGCCGAGTCCAAAATTCAGCGTTTCCCCATCTCAGCCCAGAAAGCAGGTAGAACAACTTTTGTGGTGTCTTTCAGATGCCTACCGGAGCAATGTAAAAACTACCAGGAGAACTCCTGTCTGGCACCTTCCGTGGTGGAGTTGTGCATGGGGTGTGTTTGGAACATTTTGTCACCAGCCGACTCCAAAATTCAGCGGTTCCCCATCTCAGCCCAGAAAGCAGGTAGAACAACTTTTGTGGTGCCTTTCAGCTGCCTACCAAGGCAGTGTAAAAACTACCAACAGAATTCGTTCCTGGCACCTTCCCCGGTGGAGTTGTGCATGGGGTGTGTTTGGAACATTTTGTCACCGGCCGAGTCCAAAATTCAGCGATTCCCCATCTCAGCCCAGAAAGCAGGTAGAACAACTTTTGTGGTGTCTTTCAGATGCCTACCAAGGTAGTGTAAAAACTACCAGGAGAACTCCTGTCTGGCACCTTCCGTGGTGGAGTTGTGCATGGGGTGTGTTTGGAACATTTTGTCACCAGCCGACTCCAAAATTCAGCGGTTCCCCATCTCAGCCCACAAAGCAGGTAGAACAACTTTTGTGGTGCCTTTCAGCTGCCTACCAAGGTAGTGTAAAAACTACCAAGAGAACTCCTGTCTGGCACCTTCCGTGGTGGAGTTGTGCATGGGGTGTGTTTGGAACATTTTGTCACCGGCCGACTCCAAAATTCAGCGGTTCCCCATCTCAGCCCACAAAGCAGGTAGAACAACTTTTGTGGTGTCTTTCAGATGCCTACCGGAGTAATGTAAAAACTACCAGGAGAACTCCTGTCTGGCACCTTCCCCGGTGGAGTTGTGCATGGGGTGTGTTTGGAACATTTTGTCACCGGCCGACTCCAAAATTCAGCGGTTCCCCATGTCAGCCCAGAAAGCAGGAAGAACAACTTTTGTGGTGCCTTTCAAATGCCTACCAAGGTAGTGTAAAAACTACCAGGAGAACTCCTGTCTGGCACCTTCCCCGGTGGAGTTGTGCATGGGGTGTTTTTGGAACATTTTGTCACCAGCCGACTCCAAAATTCGGCGTTTCCCCATCTCAGCCCAGAAAGCAGGTAGAACAACTTTTGTGCTGTCTTTTAGATGCCTACCAAGGTAGTGTAAAAACTACCAACAGAATTCGTTCCTGGCACCTTCCCCGGTGGAGTTGTGCATGGGGTGTCTGTGAAACATTTTTCACCGGCCGACTCCAAAATTCAGCGGTTCCCCATCTCAGCCCAGAAAGCAGGTACAACAACTTTTGTGGTGTCTTTCAGATGCCTACCGGAGCAATGTAAAAACTACCAGGAGAACTCCTGTCTGGCACCTTCCCCGGTGGAGTTGTGCATGGGGTGTGTTTGGAACATTTTGTCACCGGCCGAGTCCAAAATTCAGCGTTTCCCCATCTCAGCCCAGAAAGCAGGTAGAACAAGTTTTGTGGTGTCTTTCAAATGCCTACCAAGGTAGTGTAAAAACTACCAAGAGAACTCCTGTCTGGCACCTTCCCCGGTGGAGTTGTGCATGGGGTGTGTTTGGAACATTTTGTCAACGGCCGACTCCAAAATTCAGCTGTTCCCCATCTCAGCCCAGAAAGCAGGTACAACAACTTTTCTTGTGCCTTTCAGCTGCCTATCAAGGTAGTGTAAAAATTACCAACAGAATTCGTTCCTGGCTCCTTCCCCGGTGGAGTTGTGCATGGGGTGTCTGAGGAACATTTTGTCACCGGCCGAGTCCAAAATTCAGCGGTTCCCCATCTCAGCCCAGAAAGCAGGTAGAACAACTTTTGTGGTGTCTTTCAGATGCCTACCGGAGCAATGTAAAAACTACCAGGAGAACTCCTGTCTGGCACCTTCCCCGGTGGAGTTGTGCATGGGGTGTGTTTGGAACATTTTGTCACCGGCCGAGTCCAAAATTCAGCGATTCCCCATCTCAGCCCAGAAAGCAGGTAGAACAACTTTTCTGGTGTCTTTCAGATGCCTACCAAGGTAGTGTAAAAACTACCAGGAGAACTCCTGTCTGGCACCTTCCGTGGTGGAGTTGTGCATGGGGTGTGTTTGGAACATTTTGTCACCAGCCGACTCCAAAATTCAGCGGTTCCCCATCTCAGCCCACAAAGCAGGTAGAACAACTTTTGTGGTGCCTTTCAGCTGCCTACCAAGGTAGTGTAAAAACTACCAAGAGAACTCCTGTCTGGCACCTTCCGTGGTGGAGTTGTGCATGGGGTGTGTTTGGAACATTTTGTCACCAGCCGAGTCCAAAATTCAGCGTTTCCCCATCTCAGCCCAGAAAGCAGGTAGAACAACTTTTGTGGTGTCTTTCAGATGCCTACCAAGGTACTGTAAAAACTACCAAGAGAACTCCTGTCTGGCACCTTCCCCGGTGGAGTTGTGCATGGGGTGTGTTTGGAACATTTTGTCACCAGCCGAGTCCAAAATTCAGCGTTTCCCCATCTCAGCCCAGAAAGCAGGTAGAACAAGTTTTGTGGTGCCTTTCAGCTGCCTACCAAGGTAGTGTAAAAACTACCAACAGAATTCGTTCCTGGCACCTTCCCCGGTGGAGTTGTGCATGGGGTGTGTTTGGAACATTTTGTCACCAGCCGAGTCCAAAATTCAGCGTTTCCCCATCTCAGCCCAGAAAGCAGGTAGAACAACTTTTGTGGTGTCTTTCAGCTGCCTACCAAGGTAGTGTAAAAACTACCAGGAGAACTCCTGTCTGGCACCTTCCCCGGTGGAGTTGTGCATGGGGTGTGTTTGGAACATTTTGTCACCAGCCGAGTCCAAAATTCAGCGGTTCCCCATCTCAGCCCAGAAAGCAGGTAGAACAACTTTTGTGGTGTCTTTCAGATGCCTACCAAGGTAGTGTAAAAACTACCAACAGAATTCGTTCCTGGCACCTTCCCCGGTGGAGTTGTGCATGGGGTGTCTGTGAAACATTTTGTCACCGGCCGACTCCAAAATTCAGCGGTTCCCCATCTCAGCCCAGAAAGCAGGTACAACAACTTTTGTGGTGTCTTTCAGATGCCTACCGGAGCAATGTAAAAACTACCAGGAGAACTCCTGTCTGGCACCTTCCCCGGTGGAGTTGTGCATGGGGTGTGTTTGGAACATTTTGTCACCGGCCGAGTCCAAAATTCAGCGTTTCCCCATCTCAGCCCAGAAAGCAGGTAGAACAAGTTTTGTGGTGTCTTTCAAATGCCTACCAAGGTAGTGTAAAAACTACCAGGAGAACTCCTGTCTGGCACCTTCCGTGGTGGAGTTGTGCATGGGGTGTGTTTGGAACATTTTGTCACCAGCCGACTCCAAAATTCAGCGGTTCCCCATCTCAGCCCACAAAGCAGGTAGAACAACTTTTGTGGTGCCTTTCAGCTGCCTACCAAGGTAGTGTAAAAACTACCAAGAGAACTCCTGTCTGGCACCTTCCGTGGTGGAGTTGTGCATGGGGTGTGTTTGGAACATTTTGTCACCAGCCGAGTCCAAAATTCAGTGGTTCCCCATCTCAGCCCAGAAAGCAGGTAGAACAACTTTTGTGGTGTCTTTCAGATGCCTACCAAGGTACTGTAAAAACTACCAAGAGAACTCCTGTCTGGCACCTTCCCCGGTGGAGTTGTGCATGGGGTGTGTTTGGAACATTTTGTCACCAGCCGAGTCCAAAATTCAGCGTTTCCCCATCTCAGCCCACAAAGCTGGTACAACTTCTTTTCTTGTGCCTTTCAGCTGCCTACCAAGGTAGTGTAAAAAACTACCAACAGAATTCGTTCCTGGCACCTTCCCCGGTGGAGTTGTACATGGGGTGTGTTTGGAACATTTTGTCACCAGCCGACTCCAAAATTCAGCGTTTCCCCATCTCAGCCCAGAAAGCAGGTAGAACAACTTTTGTGGTGTCTTTCAGATGCCTACCAAGGTAGTGTAAAAACTACCAGGAGAACTCCTGTCTGGCACCTTCCCCGGTGGAGTTGTGCATGGGGTGTGTTTGGAACATTTTGTCACCAGCCGAGTCCAAAATTCAGCGTTTCCCCATCTCAGCCCAGAAAGCAGGTAGAACAACTTTTGTGGTGTCTTTCAGATGCCTACCGGAGCAATGTAAAAACTACCAGGAGAACTCCTGTCTGGCACCTTCCCCGGTGGAGTTGTGCAGGGGGTGTGTTTGGAACATTTTGTCACCAGCCGAGTCCAAAATTCAGCGGTTCCCCCATCTCAGCCCAGAAAGCAGGTAGAACAACTTTTGTGGTGTCTTTTAGATGCCTACCAAGGTAGTGTAAAAACTACTAAGAGAACTCCTGTCTGGCACCTTCCCCGGTGGAGTTGTGCAAGGGGGTGTGTTTGGAACATTTTGTCAACGGCCGACTCCAAAATTCAGCGGTTCCCCATCTCAGCCCAGAAAGCAGGTACAACAACTTTTCTTGTGCCTTTCAGCTGCCTATCAAGGTAGTGTAAAAATTACCAACAGAATTCGTTCCTGGCTCTTTCCCCGGTGGAGTTGTGCATGGGGTGTCTGAGGAACATTTTGTCACCGGCCGAGTCCAAAATTCAGCGGTTCCCCATCTCAGCCCAGAAAGCAGGTAGAACAACTTTTGTGGTGTCTTTCAGATGCCTACCGGAGCAATGTAAAAACTACCAGGAGAAACTCCTGTCTGGCACCTTCCCCGGTGGAGTTGTGCATGGGGTGTGTTTGGAACATTTTGTCACCGGCCGAGTCCAAAATTCAGCGATTCCCCATCTCAGCCCAGAAAGCAGGTAGAACAACTTTTCTGGTGTCTTTCAGATGCCTACCAAGGTAGTGTAAAAACTACCAGGAGAACTCCTGTCTGGCACCTTCCGTGGTGGAGTTGTGCATGGGTGTGTTTGGAACATTTTGTCACCAGCGACTCCAAAATTCAGCGTTTTCCCCATCTCAGCCCACAAAGCAGGTAGAACAACTTTTGTGGTGCCTTTCAGCTGCTACCAAGGTAGTGTAAAAACTACCAAGAGAACTCCTGTCTGGCACCTTCCGTGGTGGAGTTGTGCATGGGGTGTGTTTGGAACATTTTGTCACCAGCCGAGTCCAAAATTCAGTGGTTCCCCATCTCAGCCCAGAAAGCAGGTAGAACAACTTTTGTGGTGTCTTTCAGATGCCTACCAAGGTACTGTAAAAACTACCAAGAGAACTCCTGTCTGGCACCTTCCCCCGGTGGAGTTGTGCATGGGGTGTGTTTGGAACATTTTGTCACCAGCCGACTCCAAAATTCAGCGTTTCCCCATCTCAGCCCAGAAAGCAGGTAGAACAAGTTTTGTGGTGCCTTTCAGCTGCCTACCAAGGTAGTGTAAAAACTACCAAGAGAACTCTGTCTGGCACCTTCCCCGGTGGAGTTGTGCATGGGGTGTGTTTGGAACATTTTGTCACCGGCCGACTCCAAAATTCAGCGGTTCCCCATCTCAGCCCACAAAGCTGGTACAACTTCTTTTCTTGTGCCTTTCAGCTGCCTACCAAGGTAGTGTAAAAACTACCAACAGAATTCGTTCCTGGCACTTCCCCGGTGGAGTTGTACATGGGGTGTGTTTGGAACATTTTGTCACCAGCCGAGTCCAAAATTCAGCGTTTCCCCATCTCAGCCCAGAAGCAGGTAGAACAACTTTTGTGGTGTCTTTCAGATGCCTACCGGAGCAATGTAAAAACTACCAGGAGAACTCCTGTCTGGCACCTTCCCCGGTGGAGTTGTGCAGGGGGTGTGTTTGGAACATTTTGTCACCAGCCGAGTCCAAAATTCAGTGGTTCCCCATCTCAGCCCAGAAAGCAGGTAGAACAACTTTTGTGGTGTCTTTCAGATGCCTACCAAGGTACTGTAAAAACTACCAAGAGAACTCCTGTCTGGCACCTTCCCCGGTGGAGTTGTGCATGGGGTGTGTTTGGAACATTTTGTCACCAGCCGACTCCAAAATTCAGCGTTTCCCCATCTCAGCCCAGAAAGCAGGTAGAACAAGTTTTGTGGTGCCTTTCAGCTGCCTACCAAGGTAGTGTAAAAACTACCAGGAGAACTCCTGTCTGGCACCTTCCCCGGTGGAGTTGTGCATGGGGTGTGTTTGGAACATTTTGTCACCGGCCGACTCCAAAATTCAGCGGTTCCCCATCTCAGCCCACAAAGCTGGTACAACTTCTTTTCTTGTGCCTTTCAGCTGCCTACCAAGGTAGTGTAAAAACTACCAACAGAATTCGTATCCTGGCACCTTCCCCGGTGGAGTTGTACATGGGGTGTGTTGGAACATTTTGTCACCAGCC
Organism: Falco cherrug; assembly: GCF_023634085.1. Lineage (NCBI taxonomy): Eukaryota > Metazoa > Chordata > Aves > Falconiformes > Falconidae > Falco > Falco cherrug. The sequence continues at coordinate 1,148,176 of NW_026599434.1, forward strand.
GAGTCCAAAATTCAGCGTTTCCCCATCTCAGCCCAGAAAGCAGGTAGAAACAACTTTTGTGGTGTCTTTCAGATGCCTACCGGAGCAATGTAAAAACTACAGGAGAACTCCTGTCTGGCACCTTCCCCGGTGGAGTTGTGCAGGGGGTGTGTTTGGAACATTTTGTCACCAGCCGAGTCCAAAATTCAGCGGTTCCCCATCTCAGCCCAGAAAGCAGGTAGAACAACTTTTGTGGTGTCTTTCAGATGCCTACCAAGGTAGTGTAAAAACTACTAAGAGAACTCCTGTCTGGCACCTTCCCCGGTGGAGTTGTGCATGGGGTGTGTTTGGAACATTTTGTCACCGGCCGACTCCCAAAATTCAGCGTTTCCCCCATCTCAGCCCAGAAAGCAGGAAGAAACAACTTTTGTGGTGCCTTTCAAATGCCTACCAAGGTAGTGTAAAAACTACCAAAAGAATTCGTTCCTGGCACCTTCCCCGGTGGAGTTGTGCATGGGGTGTGTTTGGAACATTTTGTCACCGGCCGACTCCAAAATTCAGCGGTTCCCCATCTCAGCCCACAAAGCTGGTACAACTTCTTTTCTTGTGCCTTTCAGCTGCCTACCAAGGTAGTGTAAAAACTACCAACAGAATTCGTTCCTGGCACCTTCCCCGGTGGAGTTGTACATGGGGTGTGTTTGGAACATTTTGTCACCAGCCGAGTCCAAAATTCCAGCGTTTCCCCATCTCAGCCCAGAAAGCAGGTAGAACAACTTTTGTGGTGTCTTTCAGATGCCTACCGGAGCAATGTAAAAACTACCAGGAGAACTCCTGTCTGGCACCTTCCCCGGTGGAGTTGTGCAGGGGGTGTGTTTGGAACATTTTGTCACAGCCGAGTCCAAAATTCAGTGGTTCCCCATCTCAGCCCAGAAAGCAGGTAGAACAACTTTTGTGGTGTCTTTCAGATGCCTACCAAGGTACTGTAAAAACTACCAAGAGAACTCCTGTCTGGCACCTTCCCCGGTGGAGTTGTGCATGGGGTGTGTTTGGAACATTTTGTCACCAGCCGACTCCAAAATTCAGCGTTTCCCCATCTCAGCCCAGAAAGCAGGTAGAACAAGTTTTGTGGTGCCTTTCAGCTGCCTACCAAGGTAGTGTAAAAACTACCAAGAGAACTCCTGTCTGGCACCTTCCCCGGTGGAGTTGTGCATGGGGTGTGTTTTGGAACATTTTGTCACCGGCCGACTCCAAATTCAGCGGTTCCCCATCTCAGCCCACAAAGCTGGTACAACTTCTTTTCTTGTGCCTTTCAGCTGCCTACCAAGGTAGTGTAAAAACTACCAACAGAATTCGTTCTGGCACCTTCCCCGGTGGAGTTGTACATGGGGTGTGTTTGGAACATTTTGTCACCAGCCGAGTCCAAAATTCAGCGTTTCCCCATCTCAGCCCAGAAAGCAGGTAGAACAACTTTTGTGGTGTCTTCAGATGCCTACCGGAGCAATGTAAAAACTACCAGGAGAACTCCTGTCTGGCACCTTCCCCGGTGGAGTTGTGCAGGGGGTGTGTTTGGAACATTTTGTCACCAGCCGAGTCCAAAATTCAGCGGTTCCCCATCTCAGCCCAGAAAGCAGGTTAGAACAACTTTTGTGGTGTCTTTCAGATGCCTACCAAGGTAGTGTAAAAACTACTAAGAGAACTCCTGTCTGGCACCTTCCCCGGTGGAGTTGTGCATGGGGTGTGTTTGGAACATTTTGTCACCGGCCGACTCCAAAATTCAGCGTTTCCCCATCTCAGCCCAGAAAGCAGGAAGAACAACTTTTGTGGTGCCTTTCAAATGCCTACCAAGGTAGTGTAAAAACTACCAAAAGAATTCGTTCCTGGCACCTTCCCCGGTGGAGTTGTGCATGGGGTGTGTTTGGAACATTTTGTCACCGGCCGAGTCCAAAATTCAGCGTTTCCCCATCTCAGCCCAGAAAGCAGGTAGAACAACTTTTGTGGTGTCTTTCAGATGCCCTACCGGAGCAATGTAAAAACTAACAGGAGAACTCCTGTCTGGCACCTTCCCCGGTGGAGTTGTGCAGGGGGTGTGTTTGGAACATTTTGTCACCAGCCGAGTCCAAAATTCAGCGGTTCCCCATCTCAGCCCAGAAAGCAGGTAGAACAACTTTTGTGGTGCCTTTTAGATGCCTACCAAGGTAGTGTAAAAAACTACCAGGAGAACTCCTGTCTGGCACCTTCCCCGGTGGAGTTGTGCATGGGGTGTGTTTGGAACATTTTTGTCACCAGCCGACTCCAAAATTCAGCGTTTCCCCATCTCAGCCCAGAAAGCAGGTAGAACAACTTTTGTGGTGTCTTTCAGATGCCTACCAAGGTAGTGTAAAAACTACCAGGAGAACTCCTGTCTGGCACCTTCCCCGGTGGAGTTGTGCAGGGGGTGTGTTTGGAACATTTTGTCACCGGCCGACTCCAAAATTCAGCGGTTTCCCCATCTCAGCCCAGAAAGCAGGTACAACAACTTTTCTTGTGCCTTTCAGCTGCCTATCAAGGTAGTGTAAAAATTACCAACAGAATTCGTTCCTGGCTCCTTCCCCGGTGGAGTTGTGCATGGGGTGTCTGTGGAACATTTTGTCACCGGCCGAGTCCAAAATTCAGCGGTTCCCCATCTCAGCCCAGAAAGCAGGTAGAACAACTTTTGTGGTGTCTTTCAGATGCCTACCGGAGCAATGTAAAAACTACCAGGAGAACTCCTGTCTGGCACCTTCCCCGGTGGAGTTGTGCATGGGGTGTGTTTGGAACATTTTGTCACCGGCCGAGTCCAAAATTCAGCGATTCCCCATCTCAGCCCAGAAAGCAGGTAGAACAACTTCTGTGGTGTCTTTCAGCTGCCTACCAAGGTAGTGTAAAAACTACCAGGAGAACTCCTGTCTGGCACCTTCCGTGGTGGAGTTGTGCATGGGGTGTGTTTGGAACATTTTGTCACCAGCCGACTCCAAAATTCAGCGGTTCCCCATCTCAGCCCAGAAAGCAGGTAGAACAACTTTTGTGGTGCCTTTCAGCTGCCTACCAAGGTAGTGTAAAAACTACCAAGAGAACTCCTGTCTGGCACCTTCCCCGGTGGAGTTGTGCATGGGGTGTGTTTGGAACATTTTGTCACCAGCCGAGTCCAAAATTCAGCGTTTCCCCATCTCAGCCCAGAAAGCAGGTAGAACAACTTTTGTGGTGTCTTTCAGCTGCCTACCAAGGTAGTGTAAAAACTACCAGGAGAACTCCTGTCTGGCACCTTCCGTGGTGGAGTTGAGCATGGGGTGTGTTTGGAACATTTTGTCACCAGCCGAGTCCAAAATTCAGCGGTTCCCCATCTCAGCCCAGAAAGCAGGTAGAACAACTTTTGTGGTGTCTTTTAGATGCCTACCAAGGTAGTGTAAAAACTACTAAGAGAACTCCTGTCTGGCACCTTCCCCGGTGGAGTTGTGCATGGGGGTGTGTTTGGAACATTTTGTCACCGGCCAACTCCAAAATTCAGCGTTTCCCCATCTCAGCCCAGAAAGCAGGAAGAACAACTTTTGTGGTGCCTTTCAAATGCCTACCAAGGTAGTGTAAAAACTACCAAAAGAATTCGTTCCTGGCACCTTCCCCGGTGGAGTTGTGCATGGGGTGTGTTTGGAACATTTTGTCACCGGCCGAGTCCAAAATTCAGCGTTTCCCCATCTCAGCCCAGAAAGCAGGTAGAACAACTTTTGTGGTGTCTTTCAGATGCCTACCGGAGCAATGTAAAAACTAACAGGAGAACTCCTGTCTGGCACCTTCCCCGGTGGAGTTGTGCAGGGGGTGTGTTTGGAACATTTTGTCACCAGCCGAGTCCAAAATTCAGCGGTTCCCCATCTCAGCCCAGAAAGCAGGTAGAACAACTTTTGTGGTGCCTTTTAGATGCCTACCAAGGTAGTGTAAAAACTACCAGGAGAACTCCTGTCTGGCACCTTCCCCGGTGGAGTTGTGCATGGGGTGTGTTTGGAACATTTTGTCACCAGCCGACTCCAAAATTCAGCGTTTCCCCATCTCAGCCCAGAAAGCAGGTAGAACAACTTTTGTGGTGTCTTTCAGATGCCTACCAAGGTAGTGTAAAAACTACCAGGAGAACTCCTGTCTGGCACCTTCCCCGGTGGAGTTGTGCAGGGGGTGTGTTTGGAACATTTTGTCACCGGCCGACTCCAAAATTCAGCGTTTCCCCATCTCAGCCCAGAAAGCAGGTACAACAACTTTTCTTGTGCCTTTCAGCTGCCTATCAAGGTAGTGTAAAAATTACCAACAGAATTCGTTCCTGGCTCCTTCCCCGGTGGAGTTGTGCATGGGGTGTCTGTGGAACATTTTGTCACCGGCCGAGTCCAAAATTCAGCGGTTCCCCATCTCAGCCCAGAAAGCAGGTAGAACAACTTTTGTGGTGTCTTTCAGATGCCTACCGGAGCAATGTAAAAACTACCAGGAGAACTCCTGTCTGGCACCTTCCCCGGTGGAGTTGTGCATGGGGTGTGTTTGGAACATTTTGTCACCGGCCGAGTCCAAAATTCAGCGATTCCCCATCTCAGCCCAGAAAGCAGGTAGAACAACTTTTCTGGTGTCTTTCAGCTGCCTACCAAGGTAGTGTAAAAACTACCAGGAGAACTCCTGTCTGGCACCTTCCGTGGTGGAGTTGTGCATGGGGTGTGTTTGGAACATTTTGTCACCAGCCGACTCCAAAATTCAGCGGTTCCCCATCTCAGCCCAGAAAGCAGGTAGAACAACTTTTGTGGTGCCTTTCAGCTGCCTACCAAGGTAGTGTAAAAACTACCAAGAGAACTCCTCTCTGGCACCTTCCCCGGTGGAGTTGTGCATGGGGTGTGTTTGGAACATTTTGTCACCAGCCGAGTCCAAAATTCAGCGTTTCCCCATCTCAGCCCAGAAAGCAGGTAGAACAACTTTTGTGGTGTCTTTCAGCTGCCTACCAAGGTAGTGTAAAAACTACCAGGAGAACTCCTGTCTGGCACCTTCCCCGGTGGAGTTGTGCAGGGGGTGTGTTTGGAACATTTTGTCACCAGCCGAGTCCAAAATTCAGCGTTTCCCCATCTCAGCCCAGAAAGCAGGTAGAACAACTTTTGTGGTGTCTTTCAGATGCCTACCGGAGCAATGTAAAAACTACCAGGAGAACTCCTGTCTGGCACCTTCCGTGGTGGAGTTGAGCATGGGGTGTGTTTGGAACATTTTGTCACCAGCCGAGTCCAAAATTCAGCGGTTCCCCATCTCAGCCCAGAAAGCAGGTAGAACAACTTTTGTGGTGTCTTTTAGATGCCTACCAAGGTAGTGTAAAAACTTCTAAGAGAACTCCTGTCTGGCACCTTCCCCGGTGGAGTTGTGCATGGGGTGTGTTTGGAACATTTTGTCACCGGCCGACTCCAAAATTCAGCGTTTCCCCATCTCAGCCCAGAAAGCAGGAAGAACAACTTTTGTGGTGCCTTTCAAATGCCTACCAAGGTAGTGTAAAAACTACCAAAAGAATTCGTTCCTGGCGCCTTCCCCGGTGGAGTTGTGCATGGGGTGTGTTTGGAACATTTTGTCACCGGCCGAGTCCAAAATTCAGCGGTTCCCCATCTCAGCCCAGAAAGCAGGTAGAACAACTTTTGTGGTGCCTTTTAGATGCCTACCAAGGTAGTGTAAAAACTACCAGGAGAACTCCTGTCTGGCACCTTCCCCGGTGGAGTTGTGCATGGGGTGTGTTTGGAACATTTTGTCACCAGCCGAGTCCAAAATTCAGCGATTCCCCATCTCAGCCCAGAAAGCAGGTAGAACAACTTTTGTGGTGTCTTTCAGATGCCTACCAAGGTAGTGTAAAAACTACCAGGAGAACTCCTGTCTGGCACCTTCCCCGGTGGAGTTGTGCAGGGGGTGTGTTTGGAACATTTTGTCACCGGCCGACTCCAAAATTCAGCGGTTCCCCATCTCAGCCCAGAAAGCAGGTACAACAACTTTTCTTGTGCCTTTCAGCTGCCTATCAAGGTAGTGTAAAAATTACCAACAGAATTCGTTCCTGGCTCCTTCCCCGGTGGAGTTGTGCATGGGGTGTCTGTGGAACATTTTGTCACCGGCCGACTCCAAAATTCAGCGGTTCCCCATCTCAGCCCAGAAAGCAGGTAGAACAACTTTTGTGGTGTCTTTCAAATGCCTACCGGAGCAATGTAAAAACTACCAGGAGAACTCCTGTCTGGCACCTTCCCCGGTGGAGTTGTGCATGGGGTGTGTTTGGAACATTTTGTCACCGGCCGAGTCCAAAATTCAGCGATTCCCCATCTCAGCCCAGAAAGCAGGTACAACAACTTTTCTGGTGTCTTTCAGCTGCCTACCAAGGTAGTGTAAAAACTACCAGGAGAACTCCTGTCTGGCACCTTCCGTGGTGGAGTTGTGCATGGGGTGTGTTTGGAACATTTTGTCACCAGCCGACTCCAAAATTCAGCGGTTCCCCATCTCAGCCCAGAAAGCAGGTACAACAACTTTTGTGGTGCCTTTCAGCTGCCTACCAAGGTAGTGTAAAAACTACCAAGAGAACTCCTGTCTGGCACCTTCCCCGGTGGAGTTGTGCATGGGGTGTGTTTGGAACATTTTGTCACCAGCCGAGTCCAAAATTCAGCGTTTCCCCATCTCAGCCCAGAAAGCAGGTAGAACAACTTTTGTGGTGTCTTTCAGCTGCCTACCAAGGTAGTGTAAAAACTACCAGGAGAACTCCTGTCTGGCACCTTCCCCGGTGGAGTTGTGCAGGGGGTGTGTTTGGAACATTTTGTCACCGGCCGAGTCCAAAATTCAGCGTTTCCCCATCTCAGCCCAGAAAGCAGGTAGAACAACTTTTGTGGTGTCTTTCAGATGCCTACCGGAGCAATGTAAAAACTACCAGGAGAACTCCTGTCTGGCACCTTCCGTGGTGGAGTTGAGCATGGGGTGTGTTTGGAACATTTTGTCACCAGCCGAGTCCAAAATTCAGCGGTTCCCCATCTCAGCCCAGAAAGCAGGTAGAACAACTTTTGTGGTGTCTTTTAGATGCCTACCAAGGTAGTGTAAAAACTACTAAGAGAACTCCTGTCTGGCACCTTCCCCGGTGGAGTTGTGCATGGGGTGTGTTTGGAACATTTTGTCACCGGCTGACTCCAAAATTCAGCGTTTCCCCATCTCAGCCCAGAAAGCAGGAAGAACAACTTTTGTGGTGCCTTTCAAATGCCTACCAAGGTAGTGTAAAAACTACCAAAAGAATTCGTTCCTGGCGCCTTCCCCGGTGGAGTTGTGCATGGGGTGTGTTTGGAACATTTTGTCACCGGCCGAGTCCAAAATTCAGCGTTTCCCCATCTCAGCCCAGAAAGCAGGTAGAACAACTTTTGTGGTGTCTTTCAGATGCCTACCGGAGCAATGTAAAAACTACCAGGAGAACTCCTGTCTGGCACCTTCCGTGGTGGAGTTGAGCATGGGGTGTGTTTGGAACATTTTGTCACCAGCCGACTCCAAAATTCAGCGTTTCCCCATCTCAGCCCAGAAAGCAGGTAGAACAAGTTTTGTGGTGCCTTTCAGATGCCTACCAAGGTAGTGTAAAAACTACCAGGAGAACTCCTGTCTGGCACCTTCCGTGGTGGAGTTGTGCATGGGGTGTGTTTGGAACATTTTGTCACCAGCCGAGTCCAAAATTCAGCGATTCCCCATCTCAGCCCAGAAAGCAGGTAGAACAACTTTTGTGGTGTCTTTCAGCTGCCTACCATGGTAGTGTAAAAACTACCAGGAGAACTCCTGTCTGGCACCTTCCCCGGTGGAGTTGTGCATGGGGTGTGTTTGGAACATTTTGTCACCGGCCGAGTCCAAAATTCAGCGTTTCCCCATCTCAGCCCAGAAAGCAGGTAGAACAACTTTTGTGGTGTCTTTCAGATGCCTACCGGAGCAATGTAAAAACTACCAGGAGAACTCCTGTCTGGCACCTTCCGTGGTGGAGTTGTGCATGGGGTGTGTTTGGAACATTTTGTCACCAGCCGAGTCCAAAATTCAGCGGTTCCCCATCTCAGCCCAGAAAGCAGGTAGAACAACTTTTGTGGTGTCTTTTAGATGCCTACCAAGGTAGTGTAAAAACTACTAAGAGAACTCCTGTCTGGCACCTTCCCCGGTGGAGTTGTGCATGGGGTGTGTTTGGAACATTTTGTCACCGGCCGACTACAAAATTCAGCGTTTCCCCATCTCAGCCCAGAAAGCAGGAAGAACAACTTTTGTGGTGCCTTTCAAATGCCTACCAAGGTAGTGTAAAAACTACCAAGAGAACTCCTGTCTGGCACCTTCCCCGGTGGAGTTGTGCATGGAGTGTGTTTGGAACATTTTGTCACCGGCCGACTCCAAAATTCAGCGGTTCCCCATCTCAGCCCACAAAGCTGGTATAACTTCTTTTCTTGTGCCTTTCAGCTGCCTACCAAGGTAGTGTAAAAACTACCAACAGAATTCGTTCCTGGCACATTCCCCGGTGGAGTTGTACATGGGGTGTGTTTGGAACATTTTGTCACCAGCCGACTCCAAAATTCAGCGTTTCCCCATCTCAGCCCAGAAAGCAGGTAGAACAACTTTTGTGGTGCCTTTCAGATGCTTACCAAGGTAGTGTAAAAACTACCAGGAGAACTCCTGTCTGGCACCTTCCCCGGTGGAGTTGTGCATGGGGTGTGTTTGGAACATTTTGTCACCAGCCGAGTCCAAAATTCAGCTATTCCCCATCTCAGCCCAGAAAGCAGGTAGAACAACTTTTGTGGTGTCTTTCAGATGCCTACCAAGGTAGTGTAAAAACTACCAGGAGAACTCCTGTCTGGCACCTTCCCCGGTGGAGTTGTGCAGGGGGTGTGTTTGGAACATTTTGTCACCGGCCGACTCCAAAATTCAGCGGTTCCCCATCTCAGCCCAGAAAGCAGGTACAACAACTTTTCTTGTGCCTTTCAGCTGCCTATCAAGGTAGTGTAAAAATTACCAACAGAATTCGTTCCTGGCTCCTTCCCCGGTGGAGTTGTGCATGGGGTGTCTGTGGAACATTTTGTCACCGGCCGACTCCAAAATTCAGCGGTTCCCCATCTCAGCCCAGAAAGCAGGTAGAACAACTTTTGTGGTGTCTTTCAAATGCCTACCGGAGCAATGTAAAAACTACCAGGAGAACTCCTGTCTGGCACCTTCCCCGGTGGAGTTGTGCATGGGGTGTGTTTGGAACATTTTGTCACCGGCCGAGTCCAAAATTCAGCGATTCCCCATCTCAGCCCAGAAAGCAGGTACAACAACTTTTCTGGTGTCTTTCAGCTGCCTACCAAGGTAGTGTAAAAACTACCAGGAGAACTCCTGTCTGGCACCTTCCGTGGTGGAGTTGTGCATGGGGTGTGTTTGGAACATTTTGTCACCAGCCGACTCCAAAATTCAGCGGTTCCCCATCTCAGCCCAGAAAGCAGGTACAACAACTTTTGTGGTGCCTTTCAGCTGCCTACCAAGGTAGTGTAAAAACTACCAAGAGAACTCCTGTCTGGCACCTTCCCCGGTGGAGTTGTGCATGGGGTGTGTTTGGAACATTTTGTCACCAGCCGAGTCCAAAATTCAGCGTTTCCCCATCTCAGCCCAGAAAGCAGGTAGAACAACTTTTGTGGTGTCTTTCAGCTGCCTACCAAGGTAGTGTAAAAACTACCAGGAGAACTCCTGTCTGGCACCTTCCCCGGTGGAGTTGTGCAGGGGGTGTGTTTGGAACATTTTGTCACCGGCCGAGTCCAAAATTCAGCGTTTCCCCATCTCAGCCCAGAAAGCAGGTAGAACAACTTTTGTGGTGTCTTTCAGATGCCTACCGGAGCAATGTAAAAACTACCAGGAGAACTCCTGTCTGGCACCTTCCGTGGTGGAGTTGAGCATGGGGTGTGTTTGGAACATTTTGTCACCAGCCGAGTCCAAAATTCAGCGGTTCCCCATCTCAGCCCAGAAAGCAGGTAGAACAACTTTTGTGGTGTCTTTTAGATGCCTACCAAGGTAGTGTAAAAACTACTAAGAGAACTCCTGTCTGGCACCTTCCCCGGTGGAGTTGTGCATGGGGTGTGTTTGGAACATTTTGTCACCGGCTGACTCCAAAATTCAGCGTTTCCCCATCTCAGCCCAGAAAGCAGGAAGAACAACTTTTGTGGTGCCTTTCAAATGCCTACCAAGGTAGTGTAAAAACTACCAAAAGAATTCGTTCCTGGCGCCTTCCCCGGTGGAGTTGTGCATGGGGTGTGTTTGGAACATTTTGTCACCGGCCGAGTCCAAAATTCAGCGTTTCCCCATCTCAGCCCAGAAAGCAGGTAGAACAACTTTTGTGGTGTCTTTCAGATGCCTACCGGAGCAATGTAAAAACTACCAGGAGAACTCCTGTCTGGCACCTTCCGTGGTGGAGTTGAGCATGGGGTGTGTTTGGAACATTTTGTCACCAGCCGACTCCAAAATTCAGCGTTTCCCCATCTCAGCCCAGAAAGCAGGTAGAACAAGTTTTGTGGTGCCTTTCAGATGCCTACCAAGGTAGTGTAAAAACTACCAGGAGAACTCCTGTCTGGCACCTTCCGTGGTGGAGTTGTGCATGGGGTGTGTTTGGAACATTTTGTCACCAGCCGAGTCCAAAATTCAGCGATTCCCCATCTCAGCCCAGAAAGCAGGTAGAACAACTTTTGTGGTGTCTTTCAGCTGCCTACCATGGTAGTGTAAAAACTACCAGGAGAACTCCTGTCTGGCACCTTCCCCGGTGGAGTTGTGCATGGGGTGTGTTTGGAACATTTTGTCACCGGCCGAGTCCAAAATTCAGCGTTTCCCCATCTCAGCCCAGAAAGCAGGTAGAACAACTTTTGTGGTGTCTTTCAGATGCCTACCGGAGCAATGTAAAAACTACCAGGAGAACTCCTGTCTGGCACCTTCCGTGGTGGAGTTGTGCATGGGGTGTGTTTGGAACATTTTGTCACCAGCCGAGTCCAAAATTCAGCGGTTCCCCATCTCAGCCCAGAAAGCAGGTAGAACAACTTTTGTGGTGTCTTTTAGATGCCTACCAAGGTAGTGTAAAAACTACTAAGAGAACTCCTGTCTGGCACCTTCCCCGGTGGAGTTGTGCATGGGGTGTGTTTGGAACATTTTGTCACCGGCCGACTACAAAATTCAGCGTTTCCCCATCTCAGCCCAGAAAGCAGGAAGAACAACTTTTGTGGTGCCTTTCAAATGCCTACCAAGGTAGTGTAAAAACTACCAAGAGAACTCCTGTCTGGCACCTTCCCCGGTGGAGTTGTGCATGGAGTGTGTTTGGAACATTTTGTCACCGGCCGACTCCAAAATTCAGCGGTTCCCCATCTCAGCCCACAAAGCTGGTATAACTTCTTTTCTTGTGCCTTTCAGCTGCCTACCAAGGTAGTGTAAAAACTACCAACAGAATTCGTTCCTGGCACATTCCCCGGTGGAGTTGTACATGGGGTGTGTTTGGAACATTTTGTCACCAGCCGACTCCAAAATTCAGCGTTTCCCCATCTCAGCCCAGAAAGCAGGTAGAACAACTTTTGTGGTGCCTTTCAGATGCTTACCAAGGTAGTGTAAAAACTACCAGGAGAACTCCTGTCTGGCACCTTCCCCGGTGGAGTTGTGCATGGGGTGTGTTTGGAACATTTTGTCACCAGCCGAGTCCAAAATTCAGCTATTCCCCATCTCAGCCCAGAAAGCAGGTAGAACAACTTTTGTGGTGTCTTTCAGCTGCCTACCAAGGTAGTGTAAAAACTACCAAGAGAACTCCTGTCTGGCACCTTCCCCGGTGGAGTTGTGCATGGGGTGTGTTTGGAACATTTTGTCACCGGCCGAGTCCAAAATTCAGCGTTTCCCCATCTCAGCCCAGAAAGCAGGTAGAACAACTTTTGTGGTGTCTTTCAGATGCCTACCGGAGCAATGTAAAAACTACCAGGAGAACTCCTGTCTGGCACCTTCCGTGGTGGAGTTGAGCATGGGGTGTGTTTGGAACATTTTGTCACCAGCCGACTCCAAAATTCAGCGTTTCCCCATCTCAGCCCAGAAAGCAGGTAGAACAACTTTTGTGGTGTCTTTTAGATGCCTACCAAGGTAGTGTAAAAACTACTAAGAGAACTCCTGTCTGGCACCTTCCCCGGTGGAGTTGTGCATGGGGTGTGTTTGGAACATTTTGTCACCGGCCGACTCCAAAATTCAGCGGTTCCCCATCTCAGCCCAGAAAGCAGGAAGAACAACTTTTGTGGTGCCTTTCAAATGCCTACCAAGGTAGTGTAAAAACTACCAAAAGAATTCGTTCCTGGCGCCTTCCCCGGTGGAGTTGTGCATGGGGTGTGTTTGGAACATTTTGTCACCAGCCGACTCCAAAATTCAGCGTTTCCCCATCTCAGCCCAGAAAGCAGGTAGAACAACTTTTGTGGTGTCTTTCAGATGCCTACCGGAGCAATGTAAAAACTACCAGGAGAACTCCTGTCTGGCACCTTCCGTGGTGGAGTTGAGCATGGGGTGTGTTTGGAACATTTTGTCACCAGCCGACTCCAAAATTCAGCGTTTCCCCATCTCAGCCCAGAAAGCAGGTAGAACAACTTTTGTGGTGCCTTTCAGATGCCTACCAAGGTAGTGTAAAAACTACCAGGAGAACTCCTGTCTGGCACCTTCCCCGGTGGAGTTGTGCATGGGGTGTGTTTGGAACATTTTGTCACCAGCCGAGTCCAAAATTCAGCTATTCCCCATCTCAGCCCAGAAAGCAGGTAGAACAACTTTTGTGGTGTCTTTCAGCTGCCTACCAAGGTAGTGTAAAAACTACCAGGAGAACTCCTGTCTGGCACCTTCCCCGGTGGAGTTGTGCATGGGGTGTGTTTGGAACATTTTGTCACCGGCCGAGTCCAAAATTCAGCGTTTCCCCATCTCAGCCCAGAAAGCAGGTAGAACAACTTTTGTGGTGTCTTTCAGATGCCTACCGGAGCAATGTAAAAACTACCAGGAGAACTCCTGTCTGGCACCTTCCGTGGTGGAGTTGAGCATGGGGTGTGTTTGGAACATTTTGTCACCAGCCGAGTCCAAAATTCAGCGGTTCCCCATCTCAGCCCAGAAAGCAGGTAGAACAACTTTTGTGGTGTCTTTTAGATGCCTACCAAGGTAGTGTAAAAACTACTAAGAGAACTCCTGTCTGGCACCTTCCCCGGTGGAGTTGTGCATGGGGTGTGTTTGGAACATTTTGTCACCGGCCGACTCCAAAATTCAGCGGTTCCCCATCTCAGCCCAGAAAGCAGGAAGAACAACTTTTGTGGTGCCTTTCAAATGCCTACCAAGGTAGTGTAAAAACTACCAAAAGAATTCGTTCCTGGCGCCTTCCCCGGTGGAGTTGTGCATGGGGTGTGTTTGGAACATTTTGTCACCGGCCGAGTCCAAAATTCAGCGTTTCCCCATCTCAGCCCAGAAAGCAGGTAGAACAACTTTTGTGATGTCTTTCAGATGCCTACCGGAGCAATGTAAAAACTACCAGGAGAACTCCTGTCTGGCACCTTCCGTGGTGGAGTTGAGCATGGGGTGTGTTTGGAACATTTTGTCACCAGCCGACTCCAAAATTCAGCGTTTCCCCATCTCAGCCCAGAAAGCAGGTAGAACAACTTTTCTTGTGCCTTTCAGATGCCTACCAAGGTAGTGTAAAAACTACCAGGAGAACTCCTGTCTGGCACCTTCCCCGGTGGAGTTGTGCATGGGGTGTGTTTGGAACATTTTGTCACCAGCCGAGTCCAAAATTCAGCGTTTCCCCATCTCAGCCCAGAAAGCAGGTAGAACAACTTTTGTGGTGTCTTTCAGCTGCCTACCAAGGTAGTGTAAAAACTACCAGGAGAACTCCTGTCTGGCACCTTCCCCGGTGGAGTTGTGCATGGGGTGTGTTTGGAACATTTTGTCACCGGCCGAGTCCAAAATTCAGCGTTTCCCCATCTCAGCCCAGAAAGCAGGTAGAACAACTTTTGTGGTGTCTTTCAGATGCCTACCGGAGCAATGTAAAAACTACCAGGAGAACTCCTGTCTGGCACCTTCCGTGGTGGAGTTGAGCATGGGGTGTGTTTGGAACATTTTGTCACCAGCCGAGTCCAAAATTCAGCGGTTCCCCATCTCAGCCCAGAAAGCAGGTAGAACAACTTTTGTGGTGTCTTTTAGATGCCTACCAAGGTAGTGTAAAAACTACTAAGAGAACTCCTGTCTGGCACCTTCCCCGGTGGAGTTGTGCATGGGGTGTGTTTGGAACATTTTGTCACCGGCCGACTCCAAAATTCAGCGGTTCCCCATCTCAGCCCAGAAAGCAGGAAGAACAACTTTTGTGGTGCCTTTTAGATGCCTACCAAGGTAGTGTAAAAACTACCAAAAGAATTCGTTCCTGGCGCCTTCCCCGGTGGAGTTGTGCATGGGGTGTGTTTGGAACATTTTGTCACCGGCCGAGTCCAAAATTCAGCGTTTCCCCATGTCAGCCCAGAAAGCAGGTAGAACAACTTTTGTGGTGTCTTTCAGATGCCTACCGGAGCAATGTAAAAACTACCAGGAGAACTCCTGTCTGGCACCTTCCGTGGTGGAGTTGAGCATGGGGTGTGTTTGGAACATTTTGTCACCAGCCGACTCCAAAATTCAGCGTTTCCCCATCTCAGCCCAGAAAGCAGGTAGAACAACTTTTCTTGTGCCTTTCAGATGCCTACCAAGGTAGTGTAAAAACTACCAGGAGAACTCCTGTCTGGCACCTTCCCCGGTGGAGTTGTGCATGGGGTGTGTTTGGAACATTTTGTCACCAGCCGAGTCCAAAATTCAGCGTTTCCCCATCTCAGCCCAGAAAGCAGGTAGAACAACTTTTGTGGTGTCTTTCAGCTGCCTACCAAGGTAGTGTAAAAACTACCAGGAGAACTCCTGTCTGGCACCTTCCCCGGTGGAGTTGTGCATGGGGTGTGTTTGGAACATTTTGTCACCGGCCGAGTCCAAAATTCAGCGTTTCCCCATCTCAGCCCAGAAAGCAGGTAGAACAACTTTTGTGATGTCTTTCAGATGCCTACCGGAGCAATGTAAAAACTACCAGGAGAACTCCTGTCTGGCACCTTCCCCGGTGGAGTTGTGCATGGGGTGTGTTTGGAACATTTTGTCACCAGCCGAGTCCAAAATTCAGCGGTTCCCCATCTCAGCCCAGAAAGCAGGTAGAACAACTTTTGTGGTGTCTTTTAGATGCCTACCAAGGTAGTGTAAAAACTACTAAGAGAACTCCTGTCTGGCACCTTCCCCGGTGGAGTTGTGCATGGGGTGTGTTTGGAACATTTTGTCACCGGCCGACTCCAAAATTCAGCGTTTCCCCATCTCAGCCCAGAAAGCAGGAAGAACAACTTTTGTGGTGCCTTTCAAATGCCTACCAAGGTAGTGTAAAAACTACCAAAAGAATTCGTTCCTGGCGCCTTCCCCGGTGGAGTTGTGCATGGGGTGTGTTTGGAACATTTTGTCACCGGCCGAGTCCAAAATTCAGCGTTTCCCCATCTCAGCCCAGAAAGCAGGTAGAACAACTTTTGTGGTGTCTTTCAGATGCCTACCGGAGCAATGTAAAAACTACCAAGAGAACTCCTGTCTGGCACCTTCCGTGGTGGAGTTGAGCATGGGGTGTGTTTGGAACATTTTGTCACCAGCCGACTCCAAAATTCAGCGATTCCCCATCTCAGCCCAGAAAGCAGGTAGAACAACTTTTGTGGTGCCTTTCAGATGCCTACCAAGGTAGTGTAAAAACTACCAGGAGAACTCCTGTCTGGCACCTTCCCCGGTGGAGTTGTGCATGGGGTGTGTTTGGAACATTTTGTCACCAGCCGAGTCCAAAATTCAGCGTTTCCCCATCTCAGCCCAGAAAGCAGGTAGAACAACTTTTGTGGTGTCTTTCAGCTGCCTACCAAGGTAGTGTAAAAACTACCAGGAGAACTCCTGTCTGGCACCTTCCCCGGTGGAGTTGTGCATGGGGTGTGTTTGGAACATTTTGTCACCGGCCGAGTCCAAAATTCAGCGTTTCCCCATCTCAGCCCAGAAAGCAGGTAGAACAACTTTTGTGGTGTCTTTCAGATGCCTACCGGAGCAATGTAAAAACTACCAGGAGAACTCCTGTCTGGCACCTTCCGTGGTGGAGTTGAGCATGGGGTGTGTTTGGAACATTTTGTCACCAGCCGAGTCCAAAATTCAGCGTTTCCCCATCTCAGCCCAGAAAGCAGGTAGAACAACTTTTGTGGTGTCTTTTAGATGCCTACCAAGGTAGTGTAAAAACTACTAAGAGAACTCCTGTCTGGCACCTTCCCCGGTGGAGTTGTGCATGGGGTGTGTTTGGAACATTTTGTCACCGGCCGACTCCAAAATTCAGCGTTTCCCCATCTCAGCCCAGAAAGCAGGAAGAACAACTTTTGTGGTGCCTTTCAAATGCCTACCAAGGTAGTGTAAAAACTACCAAAAGAATTCGTTCCTGGCGCCTTCCCCGGTGGAGTTGTGCATGGGGTGTGTTTGGAACATTTTGTCACCGGCCGAGTCCAAAATTCAGCGTTTCCCCATCTCAGCCCAGAAAGCAGGTAGAACAACTTTTGTGGTGTCTTTCAGATGCCTACCGGAGCAATGTAAAAACTACCAGGAGAACTCCTGTCTGGCACCTTCCGTGGTGGAGTTGAGCATGGGGTGTGTTTGGAACATTTTGTCACCAGCCGACTCCAAAATTCAGCGTTTCCCCATCTCAGCCCAGAAAGCAGGTAGAACAACTTTTGTGGTGCCTTTCAGATGCCTACCAAGGTAGTGTAAAAACTACCAGGAGAACTCCTGTCTGGCACCTTCCCCGGTGGAGTTGTGCATGGGGTGTGTTTGGAACATTTTGTCACCAGCCGAGTCCAAAATTCAGCGTTTCCCCATCTCAGCCCAGAAAGCAGGTAGAACAACTTTTGTGGTGTCTTTCAGCTGCCTACCATGGTAGTGTAAAAACTACCAGGAGAACTCCTGTCTGGCACCTTCCCCGGTGGAGTTGTGCATGGGGTGTGTTTGGAACATTTTGTCACCGGCCGAGTCCAAAATTCAGCGTTTCCCCATCTCAGCCCAGAAAGCAGGTAGAACAACTTTTGTGGTGTCTTTCAGATGCCTACCGGAGCAATGTAAAAACTACCAGGAGAACTCCTGTCTGGCACCTTCCGTGGTGGAGTTGTGCATGGGGTGTGTTTGGAACATTTTGTCACCGGCCGACTCCAAAATTCAGCGGTTCCCCATCTCAGCCCACAAAGCAGGAAGAACAACTTTTGTGGTGTCTTTCAAATGCCTACCAAGGTAGTGTAAAAACTACTAAGAGAACTCCTGTCTGGCACCTTCCCCGGTGGAGTTGTGCATGGGGTGTGTTTGGAACATTTTGTCACCGGCCGACTCCAAAATTCAGCGTTTCCCCATCTCAGCCCAGAAAGCAGGAAGAACAACTTTTGTGGTGCCTTTCAAATGCCTACCAAGGTAGTGTAAAAACTACCAAGAGAACTCCTGTCTGGCACCTTCCCCGGTGGAGTTGTGCATGGGGTGTGTTTGGAACATTTTGTCACCGGCCGACTCCAAAATTCAGCGGTTCCCCATCTCAGCCCACAAAGCTGGTATAACTTCTTTTCTTGTGCCTTTCAGCTGCCTACCAAGGTAGTGTAAAAACTACCAACAGAATTCGTTCCTGGCACCTTCCCCGGTGGAGTTGTACATGGGGTGTGTTTGGAACATTTTGTCACCAGCCGACTCCAAAATTCAGCGTTTCCCCATCTCAGCCCAGAAAGCAGGTAGAACAACTTTTGTGGTGCCTTTCAGATGCTTACCAAGGTAGTGTAAAAACTACCAGGAGAACTCCTGTCTGGCACCTTCCCCGGTGGAGTTGTGCATGGGGTGTGTTTGGAACATTTTGTCACCGGCCGAGTCCAAAATTCAGCGTTTCCCCATCTCAGCCCAGAAAGCAGGTAGAACAACTTTTGTGGTGTCTTTCAGATGCCTACCGGAGCAATGTAAAAACTACCAGGAGAACTCCTGTCTGGCACCTTCCGTGGTGGAGTTGAGCATGGGGTGTGTTTGGAACATTTTGTCACCAGCCGAGTCCAAAATTCAGCGGTTCCCCATCTCAGCCCAGAAAGCAGGTAGAACAACTTTTGTGGTGTCTTTTAGATGCCTACCAAGGTAGTGTAAAAACTACTAAGAGAACTCCTGTCTGGCACCTTCCCCGGTGGAGTTGTGCATGGGGTGTGTTTGGAACATTTTGTCACCGGCCGACTCCAAAATTCAGCGGTTCCCCATCTCAGCCCAGAAAGCAGGAAGAACAACTTTTGTGGTGCCTTTCAAATGCCTACCAAGGTAGTGCAAAAACTACCAAAAGAATTCGTTCCTGGCGCCTTCCCCGGTGGAGTTGTGCATGGGGTGTGTTTGGAACATTTTGTCACCGGCCGAGTCCAAAATTCAGCGTTTCCCCATCTCAGCCCAGAAAGCAGGTAGAACAACTTTTGTGGTGTCTTTCAGATGCCTACCGGAGCAATGTAAAAACTACCAGGAGAACTCCTGTCTGGCACCTTCCGTGGTGGAGTTGAGCATGGGGTGTGTTTGGAACATTTTGTCACCAGCCGACTCCAAAATTCAGCGTTTCCCCATCTCAGCCCAGAAAGCAGGTAGAACAACTTTTCTTGTGCCTTTCAGATGCCTACCAAGGTAGTGTAAAAACTACCAGGAGAACTCCTGTCTGGCACCTTCCCCGGTGGAGTTGTGCATGGGGTGTGTTTGGAACATTTTGTCACCAGTGAGTCCAAAATTCAGCGTTTCCCCATCTCAGCCCAGAAAGCAGGTAGAACAACTTTTGTGGTGTCTTTCAGCTGCCTACCAAGGTAGTGTAAAAACTACCAGGAGAACTCCTGTCTGGCACCTTCCCCGGTGGAGTTGTGCATGGGGTGTGTTTGGAACATTTTGTCACCGGCCGAGTCCAAAATTCAGCGTTTCCCCATCTCAGCCCAGAAAGCAGGTAGAACAACTTTTCTGGTGTCTTTCAGATGCCTACCGGAGCAATGTAAAAACTACCAGGAGAACTCCTGTCTGGCACCTTCCGTGGTGGAGTTGTGCATGGGGTGTGTTTGGAACATTTTGTCACCAGCCGAGTCCAAAATTCAGCGGTTCCCCATCTCAGCCCAGAAAGCAGGTAGAACAACTTTTGTGGTGTCTTTTAGATGCCTACCAAGGTAGTGTAAAAACTACTAAGAGAACTCCTGTCTGGCACCTTCCCCGGTGGAGTTGTGCATGGGGTGTGTTTGGAACATTTTGTCACCGGCCGACTCCAAAATTCAGCGTTTCCCCATCTCAGCCCAGAAAGCAGGAAGAACAACTTTTGTGGTGCCTTTCAAATGCCTACCAAGGTAGTGTAAAAACTACCAAAAGAATTCGTTCCTGGCGCCTTCCCCGGTGGAGTTGTGCATGGGGTGTGTTTGGAACATTTTGTCACCGGCCGAGTCCAAAATTCAGCGTTTCCCCATCTCAGCCCAGAAAGCAGGTAGAACAACTTTTGTGGTGTCTTTCAGCTGCCTACCAAGGTAGTGTAAAAACTACCAGGAGAACTCCTGTCTGGCACCTTCCGTGGTGGAGTTGTGCATGGGGTGTGTTTGGAACATTTTGTCACCGGCCGAGTCCAAAATTCAGCGTTTCCCCATCTCAGCCCAGAAAGCAGGTAGAACAACTTTTGTGGTGTCTTTCAGATGCCTACCGGAGCAATGTAAAAACTACCAGGAGAACTCCTGTCTGGCACCTTCCGTGGTGGAGTTGAGCATGGGGTGTGTTTGGAACATTTTGTCACCAGCCGAGTCCAAAATTCAGCGGTTCCCCATCTCAGCCCAGAAAGCAGGTAGAACAAGTTTTGTGGTGCCTTTCAGCTGCCTACCAAGGTAGTGTAAAAACTACCAGGAGAACTCCTGTCTGGCACCTTCCCCGGTGGAGTTGTGCATGGGGTGTGTTTGGAACATTTTGTCACCGGCCGAGTCCAAAATTCAGCGTTTCCCCATCTCAGCCCAGAAAGCAGGTAGAACAACTTTTGTGGTGTCTTTCAGATGCCTACCGGAGCAATGTAAAAACTACCAGGAGAACTCCTGTCTGGCACCTTCCGTGGTGGAGTTGAGCATGGGGTGTGTTTGGAACATTTTGTCACCAGCCGAGTCCAAAATTCAGCGGTTCCCCATCTCAGCCCAGAAAGCAGGTAGAACAACTTTTGTGGTGTCTTTTAGATGCCTACCAAGGTAGTGTAAAAACTACTAAGAGAACTCCTGTCTGGCACCTTCCCCGGTGGAGTTGTGCATGGGGTGTGTTTGGAACATTTTGTCACCGGCCAACTCCAAAATTCAGCGTTTCCCCATCTCAGCCCAGAAAGCAGGAAGAACAACTTTTGTGGTGCCTTTCAAATGCCTACCAAGGTAGTGTAAAAACTACCAAAAGAATTCGTTCCTGGCACCTTCCCCGGTGGAGTTGTGCATGGGGTGTGTTTGGAACATTTTGTCACCGGCCGAGTCCAAAATTCAGCGTTTCCCCATCTCAGCCCAGAAAGCAGGTAGAACAACTTTTGTGGTGTCTTTCAGATGCCTACCGGAGCAATGTAAAAACTACCAGGAGAACTCCTGTCTGGCACCTTCCGTGGTGGAGTTGAGCATGGGGTGTGTTTGGAACATTTTGTCACCAGCCGAGTCCAAAATTCAGCGGTTCCCCATCTCAGCCCAGAAAGCAGGTAGAACAACTTTTGTGGTGCCTTTTAGATGCCTACCAAGGTAGTGTAAAAACTACCAGGAGAACTCCTGTCTGGCACCTTCCCCGGTGGAGTTGTGCATGGGGTGTGTTTGGAACATTTTGTCACCAGCCGACTCCAAAATTCAGCGTTTCCCCATCTCAGCCCAGAAAGCAGGTAGAACAACTTTTGTGGTGTCTTTCAGATGCCTACCAAGGTAGTGTAAAAACTACCAGGAGAACTCCTGTCTGGCACCTTCCGTGGTGGAGTTGTGCATGGGGTGTGTTTGGAACATTTTGTCAACGGCCGACTCCAAAATTCAGCGGTTCCCCATCTCAGCCCAGAAAGCAGGTACAACAACTTTTCTTGTGCCTTTCAGCTGCCTATCAAGGTAGTGTAAAAATTACCAACAGAATTCGTTCCTGGCTCCTTCCCCGGTGGAGTTGTGCATGGGGTGTCTGTGGAACATTTTGTCACCGGCCGAGTCCAAAATTCAGCGGTTCCCCATCTCAGCCCAGAAAGCAGGTAGAACAACTTTTGTGGTGTCTTTCAGATGCCTACCGGAGCAATGTAAAAACTACCAGGAGAACTCCTGTCTGGCACCTTCCCCGGTGGAGTTGTGCATGGGGTGTGTTTGGAACATTTTGTCACCGGCCGAGTCCAAAATTCAGCGATTCCCCATCTCAGCCCAGAAAGCAGGTAGAACAACTTTTCTGGTGTCTTTCAGATGCCTACCAAGGTAGTGTAAAAACTACCAGGAGAACTCCTGTCTGGCACCTTCCGTGGTGGAGTTGTGCATGGGGTGTGTTTGGAACATTTTGTCACCAGACGACTCCAAAATTCAGCGGTTCCCCATCTCAGCCCACAAAGCAGGTAGAACAACTTTTGTGGTGCCTTTCAGCTGCCTACCAAGGTAGTGTAAAAACTACCAAGAGAACTCCTGTCTGGCACCTTCCGTGGTGGAGTTGTGCATGGGGTGTGTTTGGAACATTTTGTCACCAGCCGAGTCCAAAATTCAGCGGTTCCCCATCTCAGCCCAGAAAGCAGGTAGAACAACTTTTGTGGTGTCTTTCAGATGCCTACCAAGGTACTGTAAAAACTACCAAGAGAACTCCTGTCTGGCACCTTCCCCGGTGGAGTTGTGCATGGGGTGTGTTTGGAACATTTTGTCACCAGCCGAGTCCAAAATTCAGCGTTTCCCCATCTCAGCCCAGAAAGCAGGTAGAACAAGTTTTGTGGTGCCTTTCAGCTGCCTACCAAGGTAGTGTAAAAACTACCAAGAGAACTCCTGTCTGGCACCTTCCCCGGTGGAGTTGTGCATGGGGTGTGTTTGGAACATTTTGTCACCGGCTGACTCCAAAATTCAGCGGTTCCCCATCTCAGCCCACAAAGCTGGTACAACTTCTTTTCTTGTGCCTTTCAGCTGCCTACCAAGGTAGTGTAAAAACTACCAACAGAATTCGTTCCTGGCACCTTCCCCGGTGGAGTTGTACATGGGGTGTGTTTGGAACATTTTGTCACCAGCCGACTCCAAAATTCAGCGTTTCCCCATCTCAGCCCACAAAGCAGGTAGAACAACTTTTGTGGTGCCTTTCAGATGCCTACCAAGGTAGTGTAAAAACTACCAGGAGAACTCCTGTCTGGCACCTTCCCCGGTGGAGTTGTGCATGGGGTGTGTTTGGAACATTTTGTCACCAGCCGAGTCCAAAATTCAGCGGTTCCCCATCTCAGCCCACAAAGCTGGTACAACTTCTTTTCTTGTGCCTTTCAGCTGCCTACCAAGGTAGTGTAAAAACTACCAACAGAATTCGTTCCTGGCACCTTCCCCGGTGGAGTTGTACATGGGGTGTGTTTGGAACATTTTGTCACCAGCCGACTCCAAAATTCAGCGTTTCCCCATCTCAGCCCAGAAAGCAGGTAGAACAACTTTTGTGGTGCCTTTCAGATGCCTACCAAGGTAGTGTAAAAACTACCAGGAGAACTCCTGTCTGGCACCTTCCCCGGTGGAGTTGTGCATGGGGTGTGTTTGGAACATTTTGTCACCAGCCGAGTCCAAAATTCAGCGTTTCCCCATCTCAGCCCAGAAAGCAGGTAGAACAACTTTTGTGGTGTCTTTCAGATGCCTACCGGAGCAATGTAAAAACTACCAGGAGAACTCCTGTCTGGCACCTTCCGTGGTGGAGTTGAGCATGGGGTGTGTTTGGAACATTTTGTCACCAGCCGAGTCCAAAATTCAGCGGTTCCCCATCTCAGCCCAGAAAGCAGGTAGAACAACTTTTGTGGTGTCTTTCAGCTGCCTACCAAGGTAGTGTAAAAACTACCAGGAGAACTCCTGTCTGGCACCTTCCCCGGTGGAGTTGTGCATGGGGTGTGTTTGGAACATTTTGTCACCGGCCGAGTCCAAAATTCAGCGTTTCCCCATCTCAGCCCAGAAAGCAGGTAGAACAACTTTTGTGGTGTCTTTCAGATGCCTACCGGAGCAATGTAAAAACTACCAGGAGAACTCCTGTCTGGCACCTTCCGTGGTGGAGTTGAGCATGGGGTGTGTTTGGAACATTTTGTCACCAGCCGAGTCCAAAATTCAGCGGTTCCCCATCTCAGCCCAGAAAGCAGGTAGAACAACTTTTGTGGTGTCTTTTAGATGCCTACCAAGGTAGTGTAAAAACTACTAAGAGAACTCCTGTCTGGCACCTTCCCCGGTGGAGTTGTGCATGGGGTGTGTTTGGAACATTTTGTCACTGGCCAACTCCAAAATTCAGCGTTTCCCCATCTCAGCCCAGAAAGCAGGAAGAACAACTTTTGTGGTGCCTTTCAAATGCCTACCAAGGTAGTGTAAAAACTACCAAAAGAATTCGTTCCTGGCACCTTCCCCGGTGGAGTTGTGCATGGGGTGTGTTTGGAACATTTTGTCACCGGCCGACTCCAAAATTCAGCGTTTCCCCATCTCAGCCCAGAAAGCAGGTAGAACAACTTTTGTGGTGTCTTTCAGATGCCTACCGGAGCAATGTAAAAACTACCAGGAGAACTCCTGTCTGGCACCTTCCGTGGTGGAGTTGAGCATGGGGTGTGTTTGGAACATTTTGTCACCAGCCGAGTCCAAAATTCAGCGTTTCCCCATCTCAGCCCAGAAAGCAGGTAGAACAAGTTTTGTGGTGCCTTTTAGATGCCTACCAAGGTAGTGTAAAAACTACCAGGAGAACTCCTGTCTGGCACCTTCCCCGGTGGAGTTGTGCATGGGGTGTGTTTGGAACATTTTGTCACCAGCCGACTCCAAAATTCAGCGTTTCCCCATCTCAGCCCAGAAAGCAGGTAGAACAACTTTTGTGGTGTCTTTCAGATGCCTACCAAGGTAGTGTAAAAACTACCAGGAGAACTCCTGTCTGGCACCTTCCGTGGTGGAGTTGTGCATGGGGTGTGTTTGGAACATTTTGTCAACGGCCGACTCCAAAATTCAGCGGTTCCCCATCTCAGCCCAGAAAGCAGGTACAACAACTTTTCTTGTGCCTTTCAGCTGCCTATCAAGGTAGTGTAAAAATTACCAACAGAATTCGTTCCTGGCTCCTTCCCCGGTGGAGTTGTGCATGGGGTGTCTGTGGAACATTTTGTCACCGGCCGAGTCCAAAATTCAGCGGTTCCCCATCTCAGCCCAGAAAGCAGGTAGAACAACTTTTGTGGTGTCTTTCAGATGCCTACCGGAGCAATGTAAAAACTACCAGGAGAACTCCTGTCTGGCACCTTCCCCGGTGGAGTTGTGCATGGGGTGTGTTTGGAACATTTTGTCACCGGCCGACTCCAAAATTCAGCGATTCCCCATCTCAGCCCAGAAAGCAGGTAGAACAACTTTTCTGGTGTCTTTCAGATGCCTACCAAGGTAGTGTAAAAACTACCAGGAGAACTCCTGTCTGGCACCTTCCGTGGTGGAGTTGTGCATGGGGTGTGTTTGGAACATTTTGTCACCAGACGACTCCAAAATTCAGCGGTTCCCCATCTCAGCCCAGAAAGCAGGTAGAACAACTTTTGTGGTGCCTTTCAGCTGCCTACCAAGGTAGTGTAAAAACTACCAAGAGAACTCCTGTCTGGCACCTTCCGTGGTGGAGTTGTGCATGGGGTGTGTTTGGAACATTTTGTCACCGGCCGACTCCAAAATTCAGCGTTTCCCCATCTCAGCCCAGAAAGCAGGTAGAACAACTTTTGTGGTGTCTTTCAGATGCCTACCGGAGCAATGTAAAAACTACCAGGAGAACTCCTGTCTGGCACCTTCCGTGGTGGAGTTGAGCATGGGGTGTGTTTGGAACATTTTGTCACCAGCCGAGTCCAAAATTCAGCGGTTCCCCATCTCAGCCCAGAAAGCAGGTAGAACAAGTTTTGTGGTGCCTTTTAGATGCCTACCAAGGTAGTGTAAAAACTACCAGGAGAACTCCTGTCTGGCACCTTCCCCGGTGGAGTTGTGCATGGGGTGTGTTTGGAACATTTTGTCACCAGCCGACTCCAAAATTCAGCGTTTCCCCATCTCAGCCCAGAAAGCAGGTAGAACAACTTTTGTGGTGTCTTTCAGATGCCTACCAAGGTAGTGTAAAAACTACCAGGAGAACTCCTGTCTGGCACCTTCCGTGGTGGAGTTGTGCATGGGGTGTGTTTGGAACATTTTGTCACCAGCCGAGTCCAAAATTCAGCGGTTCCCCATCTCAGCCCAGAAAGCAGGTAGAACAACTTTTGTGGTGCCTTTTAGATGCCTACCAAGGTAGTGTAAAAACTACCAGGAGAACTCCTGTCTGGCACCTTCCCCGGTGGAGTTGTGCATGGGGTGTGTTTGGAACATTTTGTCACCAGCCGACTCCAAAATTCAGCGTTTCCCCATCTCAGCCCAGAAAGCAGGTAGAACAACTTTTGTGGTGTCTTTCAGATGCCTACCAAGGTAGTGTAAAAACTACCAGGAGAACTCCTGTCTGGCACCTTCCGTGGTGGAGTTGTGCATGGGGTGTGTTTGGAACATTTTGTCAACGGCCGACTCCAAAATTCAGCGGTTCCCCATCTCAGCCCAGAAAGCAGGTACAACAACTTTTCTTGTGCCTTTCAGCTGCCTATCAAGGTAGTGTAAAAATTACCAACAGAATTCGTTCCTGGCTCCTTCCCCGGTGGAGTTGTGCATGGGGTGTCTGTGGAACATTTTGTCACCGGCCGAGTCCAAAATTCAGCGGTTCCCCATCTCAGCCCAGAAAGCAGGTAGAACAACTTTTGTGGTGTCTTTCAGATGCCTACCGGAGCAATGTAAAAACTACCAGGAGAACTCCTGTCTGGCACCTTCCCCGGTGGAGTTGTGCATGGGGTGTGTTTGGAACATTTTGTCACCGGCCGACTCCAAAATTCAGCGATTCCCCATCTCAGCCCAGAAAGCAGGTAGAACAACTTTTCTGGTGTCTTTCAGATGCCTACCAAGGTAGTGTAAAAACTACCAGGAGAACTCCTGTCTGGCACCTTCCGTGGTGGAGTTGTGCATGGGGTGTGTTTGGAACATTTTGTCACCAGACGACTCCAAAATTCAGCGGTTCCCCATCTCAGCCCACAAAGCAGGTAGAACAACTTTTGTGGTGCCTTTCAGCTGCCTACCAAGGTAGTGTAAAAACTACCAAGAGAACTCCTGTCTGGCACCTTCCGTGGTGGAGTTGTGCATGGGGTGTGTTTGGAACATTTTGTCACCGGCCGACTCCAAAATTCAGCGTTTCCCCATCTCAGCCCAGAAAGCAGGTAGAACAACTTTTGTGGTGTCTTTCAGATGCCTACCGGAGCAATGTAAAAACTACCAGGAGAACTCCTGTCTGGCACCTTCCGTGGTGGAGTTGAGCATGGGGTGTGTTTGGAACATTTTGTCACCAGCCGAGTCCAAAATTCAGCGGTTCCCCATCTCAGCCCAGAAAGCAGGTAGAACAAGTTTTGTGGTGCCTTTTAGATGCCTACCAAGGTAGTGTAAAAACTACCAGGAGAACTCCTGTCTGGCACCTTCCCCGGTGGAGTTGTGCATGGGGTGTGTTTGGAACATTTTGTCACCAGCCGACTCCAAAATTCAGCGTTTCCCCATCTCAGCCCAGAAAGCAGGTAGAACAACTTTTGTGGTGTCTTTCAGATGCCTACCAAGGTAGTGTAAAAACTACCAGGAGAACTCCTGTCTGGCACCTTCCGTGGTGGAGTTGTGCATGGGGTGTGTTTGGAACATTTTGTCAACGGCCGACTCCAAAATTCAGCGGTTCCCCATCTCAGCCCAGAAAGCAGGTACAACAACTTTTCTTGTGCCTTTCAGCTGCCTATCAAGGTAGTGTAAAAATTACCAACAGAATTCGTTCCTGGCTCCTTCCCCGGTGGAGTTGTGCATGGGGTGTCTGTGGAACATTTTGTCACCGGCCGAGTCCAAAATTCAGCGGTTCCCCATCTCAGCCCAGAAAGCAGGTAGAACAACTTTTGTGGTGTCTTTCAGATGCCTACCGGAGCAATGTAAAAACTACCAGGAGAACTCCTGTCTGGCACCTTCCCCGGTGGAGTTGTGCATGGGGTGTGTTTGGAACATTTTGTCACCGGCCGACTCCAAAATTCAGCGATTCCCCATCTCAGCCCAGAAAGCAGGTAGAACAACTTTTCTGGTGTCTTTCAGATGCCTACCAAGGTAGTGTAAAAACTACCAGGAGAACTCCTGTCTGGCACCTTCCGTGGTGGAGTTGTGCATGGGGTGTGTTTGGAACATTTTGTCACCAGACGACTCCAAAATTCAGCGGTTCCCCATCTCAGCCCACAAAGCAGGTAGAACAACTTTTGTGGTGCCTTTCAGCTGCCTACCAAGGTAGTGTAAAAACTACCAAGAGAACTCCTGTCTGGCACCTTCCGTGGTGGAGTTGTGCATGGGGTGTGTTTGGAACATTTTGTCACCAGCCGAGTCCAAAATTCAGCGGTTCCCCATCTCAGCCCAGAAAGCAGGTAGAACAACTTTTGTGGTGTCTTTCAGATGCCTACCAAGGTACTGTAAAAACTACCAAGAGAACTCCTGTCTGGCACCTTCCCCGGTGGAGTTGTGCATGGGGTGTGTTTGGAACATTTTGTCACCAGCCGAGTCCAAAATTCAGCGTTTCCCCATCTCAGCCCAGAAAGCAGGTAGAACAAGTTTTGTGGTGCCTTTCAGCTGCCTACCAAGGTAGTGTAAAAACTACCAAGAGAACTCCTGTCTGGCACCTTCCCCGGTGGAGTTGTGCATGGGGTGTGTTTGGAACATTTTGTCACCGGCTGACTCCAAAATTCAGCGGTTCCCCATCTCAGCCCACAAAGCTGGTACAACTTCTTTTCTTGTGCCTTTCAGCTGCCTACCAAGGTAGTGTAAAAACTACCAACAGAATTCGTTCCTGGCACCTTCCCCGGTGGAGTTGTACATGGGGTGTGTTTGGAACATTTTGTCACCAGCCGACTCCAAAATTCAGCGTTTCCCCATCTCAGCCCAGAAAGCAGGTAGAACAACTTTTGTGGTGCCTTTCAGATGCCTACCAAGGTAGTGTAAAAACTACCAGGAGAACTCCTGTCTGGCACCTTCCCCGGTGGAGTTGTGCATGGGGTGTGTTTGGAACATTTTGTCACCAGCCGAGTCCAAAATTCAGCGTTTCCCCATCTCAGCCCAGATAGCAGGTAGAACAACTTTTGTGGTGCCTTTCAGCTGCCTACCAAGGTAGTGTAAAAACTACTAAGAGAACTCCTGTCTGGCACCTTCCCCGGTGGAGTTGTGCATGGGGTGTGTTTGGAACATTTTGTCACCGGCCGAGTCCAAAATTCAGCGTTTCCCCATCTCAGCCCACAAAGCTGGTACAACTTCTTTTCTTGTGCCTTTCAGCTGCCTACCAAGGTAGTGTAAAAACTACCAACAGAATTCGTTCCTGGCACCTTCCCCGGTGGAGTTGTACATGGGGTGTGTTTGGAACATTTTGTCACCAGCCGACTCCAAAATTCAGCGTTTCCCCATCTCAGCCCAGAAAGCAGGTAGAACAACTTTTGTGGTGCCTTTCAGATGCCTACCAAGGTAGTGTAAAAACTACCAGGAGAACTCCTGTCTGGCACCTTCCCCGGTGGAGTTGTGCATGGGGTGTGTTTGGAACATTTTGTCACCAGCCGAGTCCAAAATTCAGCGTTTCCCCATCTCAGCCCAGATAGCAGGTAGAACAACTTTTGTGGTGTCTTTCAAATGCCTACCAAGGTAGTGTAAAAACTACTAAGAGAACTCCTGTCTGGCACCTTCCCCGGTGGAGTTGTGCATGGGGTGTGTTTGGAACATTTTGTCACCGGCCGAGTCCAAAATTCAGCGTTTCCCCATCTCAGCCCAGAAAGCAGGTAGAACAACTTTTGTGGTGTCTTTCAGATGCCTACCGGAGCAATGTAAAAACTACCAGGAGAACTCCTGTCTGGCACCTTCCCCGGTGGAGTTGTGCATGGGGTGTGTTTGGAACATTTTGTCACCAGCCGACTCCAAAATTCAGCGGTTCCCCATCTCAGCCCAGAAAGCAGGTAGAACAACTTTTGTGGTGTCTTTTAGATGCCTACCAAGGTAGTGTAAAAACTACTAAGAGAACTCCTGTCTGGCACCTTCCCCGGTGGAGTTGTGCATGGGGTGTGTTTGGAACATTTTGTCACCGGCCGACTACAAAATTCAGCGTTTCCCCATCTCAGCCCAGAAAGAAGGAAGAACAACTTTTGTGGTGCCTTTCAAATGCCTACCAAGGTAGTGTAAAAACTACCAAGAGAACTCCTGTCTGGCACCTTCCCCGGTGGAGTTGTGCATGGGGTGTGTTTGGAACATTTTGTCACCGGCCGACTCCAAAATTCAGCGGTTCCCCATCTCAGCCCACAAAGCTGGTACAACTTCTTTTCTTGTGCCTTTCAGCTGCCTACCAAGGTAGTGTAAAAACTACCAACAGAATTCGTTCCTGGCACCTTCCCCGGTGGAGTTGTACATGGGGTGTGTTTGGAACATTTTGTCACCAGCCGACTCCAAAATTCAGCGTTTCCCCATCTCAGCCCAGAAAGCAGGTAGAACAACTTTTGTGGTGTCTTTCAGATGCCTACCGGAGCAATGTAAAAACTACCAGGAGAACTCCTGTCTGGCACCTTCCGTGGTGGAGTTGAGCATGGGGTGTGTTTGGAACATTTTGTCACCAGCCGACTCCAAAATTCAGCGTTTCCCCATCTCAGCCCAGAAAGCAGGTAGAACAACTTTTCTTGTGCCTTTCAGATGCCTACCAAGGTAGTGTAAAAACTACCAGGAGAACTCCTGTCTGGCACCTTCCCCGGTGGAGTTGTGCATGGGGTGTGTTTGGAACATTTTGTCACCAGCCGAGTCCAAAATTCAGCGTTTCCCCATCTCAGCCCAGAAAGCAGGTAGAACAACTTTTGTGGTGTCTTTCAGCTGCCTACCAAGGTAGTGTAAAAACTACCAGGAGAACTCCTGTCTGGCACCTTCCCCGGTGGAGTTGTGCATGGGGTGTGTTTGGAACATTTTGTCACCGGCCGAGTCCAAAATTCAGCGTTTCCCCATCTCAGCCCAGAAAGCAGGAAGAACAACTTTTGTGGTGCCTTTCAAATGCCTACCAAGGTAGTGTAAAAACTACCAAAAGAATTCGTTCCTGGCGCCTTCCCCGGTGGAGTTGTGCATGGGGTGTGTTTGGAACATTTTGTCACCGGCCGAGTCCAAAATTCAGCGTTTCCCCATCTCAGCCCAGAAAGCAGGTAGAACAACTTTTGTGGTGTCTTTCAGATGCCTACCGGAGCAATGTAAAAACTACCAGGAGAACTCCTGTCTGGCACCTTCCGTGGTGGAGTTGAGCATGGGGTGTGTTTGGAACATTTTGTCACCAGCCGACTCCAAAATTCAGCGTTTCCCCATCTCAGCCCAGAAAGCAGGTAGAACAACTTTTGTGGTGCCTTTCAGATGCCTACCAAGGTAGTGTAAAAACTACCAAAAGAACTCCTGTCTGGCACCTTCCCCGGTGGAGTTGTGCATGGGGTGTGTTTGGAACATTTTGTCACCAGCCGAGTCCAAAATTCAGCGTTTCCCCATCTCAGCCCAGAAAGCAGGTAGAACAACATTTGTGGTGTCTTTCAGATGCCTACCGGAGCAATGTAAAAACTAACAGGAGAACTCCTGTCTGGCACCTTCCGTGGTGGAGTTGAGCATGGGGTGTGTTTGGAACATTTTGTCACCAGCCGAGTCCAAAATTCAGCGTTTCCCCATCTCAGCCCAGAAAGCAGGTAGAACAACTTTTGTGGTGCCTTTTAGATGCCTACCAAGGTAGTGTAAAAACTACCAGGAGAACTCCTGTCTGGCACCTTCCCCGGTGGAGTTGTGCATGGGGTGTGTTTGGAACATTTTGTCACCAGCCGACTCCAAAATTCAGCGTTTCCCCATCTCAGCCCAGAAAGCAGGTAGAACAACTTTTGTGGTGTCTTTCAGATGCCTACCAAGGTAGTGTAAAAACTACCAGGAGAACTCCTGTCTGGCACCTTCCGTGGTGGAGTTGTGCATGGGGTGTGTTTGGAACATTTTGTCAACGGCCGACTCCAAAATTCAGCGGTTCCCCATCTCAGCCCAGAAAGCAGGTACAACAACTTTTCTTGTGCCTTTCAGCTGCCTATCAAGGTAGTGTAAAAATTACCAACAGAATTCGTTCCTGGCTCCTTCCCCGGTGGAGTTGTGCATGGGGTGTCTGTGGAACATTTTGTCACCGGCCGAGTCCAAAATTCAGCGGTTCCCCATCTCAGCCCAGAAAGCAGGTAGAACAACTTTTGTGGTGTCTTTCAGATGCCTACCGGAGCAATGTAAAAACTACCAGGAGAACTCCTGTCTGGCACCTTCCCCGGTGGAGTTGTGCATGGGGTGTGTTTGGAACATTTTGTCACCGGCCGAGTCCAAAATTCAGCGATTCCCCATCTCAGCCCAGAAAGCAGGTACAACAACTTTTCTGGTGTCTTTCAGATGCCTACCAAGGTAGTGTAAAAACTACCAGGAGAACTCCTGTCTGGCACCTTCCGTGGTGGAGTTGTGCATGGGGTGTGTTTGGAACATTTTGTCACCAGCCGACTCCAAAATTCAGCGTTTCCCCATCTCAGCCCAGAAAGCAGGTAGAACAACTTTTGTGGTGCCTTTCAGCTGCCTACCAAGGTAGTGTAAAAACTACCAAGAGAACTCCTGTCTGGCACCTTCCGTGGTGGAGTTGTGCATGGGGTGTGTTTGGAACATTTTGTCACCAGCCGAGTCCAAAATTCAGCGGTTCCCCATCTCAGCCCAGAAAGCAGGTAGAACAACTTTTGTGGTGTCTTTCAGATGCCTACCAAGGTACTGTAAAAACTACCAAGAGAACTCCTGTCTGGCACCTTCCCCGGTGGAGTTGTGCATGGGGTGTGTTTGGAACATTTTGTCACCAGCCGAGTCCAAAATTCAGCGTTTCCCCATCTCAGCCCAGAAAGCAGGTAGAACAAGTTTTGTGGTGCCTTTCAGCTGCCTACCAAGGTAGTGTAAAAACTACCAAGAGAACTCCTGTCTGGCACCTTCCCCGGTGGAGTTGTGCATGGGGTGTGTTTGGAACATTTTGTCACCGGCCGAGTCCAAAATTCAGCGGTTCCCCATCTCAGCCCAGAAAGCAGGTAGAACAACTTTTGTGGTGTCTTTCAAATGCCTACCAAGGTAGTGTAAAAACTACCAGGAGAACTCCTGTCTGGCACCTTCCCCGGTGGAGTTGTGCATGGGGTGTGTTTGGAACATTTTGTCACCAGCCGAGTCCAAAATTCAGCGGTTCCCCATGTCAGCCCAGAAAGCAGGTAGAACAACTTTTGTGCTGTCTTTTAGATGCCTACCAAGGTAGTGTAAAAACTACCAGGAGAACTCCTGTCTGGCACCTTCCCCGGTGGAGTTGTGCATGGGGTGTGTTTGGAACATTTTGTCACCGGCCGAGTCCAAAATTCAGCGTTTCCCCATCTCAGCCCAGAAAGCAGGTAGAACAACTTTTGTGGTGTCTTTCAGATGCCTACCGGAGCAATGTAAAAACTACCAGGAGAACTCCTGTCTGGCACCTTCCGTGGTGGAGTTGAGCATGGGGTGTGTTTGGAACATTTTGTCACCAGCCGAGTCCAAAATTCAGCGGTTCCCCATCTCAGCCCAGAAAGCAGGTAGAACAACTTTTGTGGTGTCTTTCTGATGCCTACCAAGGTAGTGTAAAAACTACTAAGAGAACTCCTGTCTGGCACCTTCCCCGGTGGAGTTGTGCATGGGGTGTGTTTGGAACATTTTGTCACCGGCCGAATACAAAATTCAGCGTTTCCCCATCTCAGCCCAGAAAGCAGGAAGAACAACTTTTGTGGTGCCTTTCAAATGCCTACCAAGGTAGTGTAAAAACTACCAAGAGAACTCCTGTCTGGCACCTTCCCCGGTGGAGTTGTGCATGGGGTGTGTTTGGAACATTTTGTCACCGGCCGACTCCAAAATTCAGCGGTTCCCCATCTCAGCCCACAAAGCTGGTACAACTTCTTTTCTTGTGCCTTTCAGCTGCCTACCAAGGTAGTGTAAAAACTACCAACAGAATTCGTTCCTGGCACCTTCCCCGGTGGAGTTGTACATGGGGTGTGTTTGGAACATTTTGTCACCAGCCGACTCCAAAATTCAGCGTTTCCCCATCTCAGCCCAGAAAGCAGGTAGAACAACTTTTGTGGTGCCTTTCAGATGCCTACCAAGGTAGTGTAAAAACTACCAGGAGAACTCCTGTCTGGCACCTTCCCCGGTGGAGTTGTGCATGGGGTGTGTTTGGAACATTTTGTCACCAGCCGAGTCCAAAATTCAGCGTTTCCCCATCTCAGCCCAGAAAGCAGGTAGAACAACTTTTGTGGTGTCTTTCAGCTGCCTACCAAGGTAGTGTAAAAACTACCAGGAGAACTCCTGTCTGGCACCTTCCGTGGTGGAGTTGAGCATGGGGTGTGTTTGGAACATTTTGTCACCAGCCGAGTCCAAAATTCAGCGGTTCCCCATCTCAGCCCAGAAAGCAGGTACAAAAACTTTTGTGGTGTCTTTCTGATGCCTACCAAGGTAGTGTAAAAACTACTAAGAGAACTCCTGTCTGGCACCTTCCCCGGTGGAGTTGTGCATGGGGTGTGTTTGGAACATTTTGTCACCGGCCGACTACAAAATTCAGCGTTTCCCCATCTCAGCCCAGAAAGCAGGAAGAACAACTTTTGTGGTGCCTTTCAAATGCCTACCAAGGTAGTGTAAAAACTACCAGGAGAACTCCTGTCTGGCACCTTCCCCGGTGGAGTTGTGCATGGGGTGTGTTTGGAACATTTTGTCACCGGCCGAGTCCAAAATTCAGCGTTTCCCCATCTCAGCCCAGAAAGCAGGTAGAACAACTTTTGTGGTGTCTTTCAGATGCCTACCGGAGCAATGTAAAAACTACCAGGAGAACTCCTGTCTGGCACCTTCCGTGGTGGAGTTGAGCATGGGGTGTGTTTGGAACATTTTGTCACCAGCCGACTCCAAAATTCAGCGTTTCCCCATCTCAGCCCAGAAAGCAGGTAGAACAACTTTTGTGGTGCCTTTTAGATGCCTACCAAGGTAGTGTAAAAACTACCAAGAGAACTCCTGTCTGGCACCTTCCCCGGTGGAGTTGTGCATGGGGTGTGTTTGGAACATTTTGTCACCGGCCGAGTCCAAAATTCAGCGGTTCCCCATCTCAGCCCAGAAAGCAGGTAGAACAAGTTTTGTGGTGTCTTTCAAATGCCTACCAAGGTAGTGTAAAAACTACCAGGAGAACTCCTGTCTGGCACCTTCCCCGGTGGAGTTGTGCATGGGGTGTGTTTGGAACATTTTGTCACCAGCCGAGTCCAAAATTCAGCGGTTCCCCATGTCAGCCCAGAAAGCAGGTAGAACAACTTTTGTGCTGTCTTTTAGATGCCTACCAAGGTAGTGTAAAAACTACCAGGAGAACTCCTGTCTGGCACCTTCCCCGGTGGAGTTGTGCATGGGGTGTGTTTGGAACATTTTGTCACCGGCCGAGTCCAAAATTCAGCGTTTCCCCATCTCAGCCCAGAAAGCAGGTAGAACAACTTTTGTGGTGTCTTTCAGATGCCTACCGGAGCAATGTAAAAACTACCAGGAGAACTCCTGTCTGGCACCTTCCGTGGTGGAGTTGAGCATGGGGTGTGTTTGGAACATTTTGTCACCAGCCGAGTCCAAAATTCAGCGGTTCCCCATCTCAGCCCAGAAAGCAGGTAGAACAACTTTTGTGGTGTCTTTTAGATGCCTACCAAGGTAGTGTAAAAACTACTAAGAGAACTCCTGTCTGGCACCTTCCCCGGTGGAGTTGTGCATGGGGTGTGTTTGGAACATTTTGTCACCGGCCGAATACAAAATTCAGCGTTTCCCCATCTCAGCCCAGAAAGCAGGAAGAACAACTTTTGTGGTGCCTTTCAAATGCCTACCAAGGTAGTGTAAAAACTACCAAGAGAACTCCTGTCTGGCACCTTCCCCGGTGGAGTTGTGCATGGGGTGTGTTTGGAACATTTTGTCACCGGCCGACTCCAAAATTCAGCGGTTCCCCATCTCAGCCCACAAAGCTGGTACAACTTCTTTTCTTGTGCCTTTCAGCTGCCTACCAAGGTAGTGTAAAAACTACCAACAGAATTCGTTCCTGGCACCTTCCCCGGTGGAGTTGTACATGGGGTGTGTTTGGAACATTTTGTCACCAGCCGACTCCAAAATTCAGCGTTTCCCCATCTCAGCCCAGAAAGCAGGTAGAACAACTTTTGTGGTGCCTTTCAGATGCCTACCAAGGTAGTGTAAAAACTACCAGGAGAACTCCTGTCTGGCACCTTCCCCGGTGGAGTTGTGCATGGGGTGTGTTTGGAACATTTTGTCACCAGCCGAGTCCAAAATTCAGCGTTTCCCCATCTCAGCCCAGAAAGCAGGTAGAACAACTTTTGTGGTGTCTTTCAGCTGCCTACCAAGGTAGTGTAAAAACTACCAGGAGAACTCCTGTCTGGCACCTTCCGTGGTGGAGTTGAGCATGGGGTGTGTTTGGAACATTTTGTCACCAGCCGAGTCCAAAATTCAGCGGTTCCCCATCTCAGCCCAGAAAGCAGGTACAAAAACTTTTGTGGTGTCTTTCTGATGCCTACCAAGGTAGTGTAAAAACTACTAAGAGAACTCCTGTCTGGCACCTTCCCCGGTGGAGTTGTGCATGGGGTGTGTTTGGAACATTTTGTCACCGGCCGACTACAAAATTCAGCGTTTCCCCATCTCAGCCCAGAAAGCAGGAAGAACAACTTTTGTGGTGCCTTTCAAATGCCTACCAAGGTAGTGTAAAAACTACCAAAAGAATTCTTTCCTGGCACCTTCCCCGGTGGAGTTGTGCATGGGGTGTGTTTGGAACATTTTGTCACCGGCCGAGTCCAAAATTCAGCGTTTCCCCATCTCAGCCCAGAAAGCAGGTAGAACAACTTTTGTGGTGTCTTTCAGATGCCTACCGGAGCAATGTAAAAACTACCAGGAGAACTCCTGTCTGGCACCTTCCGTGGTGGAGTTGAGCATGGGGTGTGTTTGGAACATTTTGTCACCAGCCGACTCCAAAATTCAGCGTTTCCCCATCTCAGCCCAGAAAGCAGGTAGAACAACTTTTGTGGTGCCTTTTAGATGCCTACCAAGGTAGTGTAAAAACTACCAGGAGAACTCCTGTCTGGCACCTTCCCCGGTGGAGTTGTGCAGGGGGTGTGTTTGGAACATTTTGTCACCAGCCGACTCCAAAATTCAGCGATTCCCCATCTCAGCCCAGAAAGCAGGTAGAACAACTTTTGTGGTGTCTTTCAGATGCCTACCAAGGTAGTGTAAAAACTACCAGGAGAACTCCTGTCTGGCACCTTCCCCGGTGGAGTTGTGCATGGGGTGTGTTTGGAACATTTTGTCAACGGCCGAGTCCAAAATTCAGCGGTTCCCCATCTCAGCCCAGAAAGCAGGTAGAACAACTTTTGTGGTGTCTTTCAGATGCCTACCAAGGTAGTGTAAAAACTACCAGGAGAACTCCTGTCTGGCACCTTCCCCGGTGGAGTTGTGCATGGGGTGTCTGTGGAACATTTTGTCACCGGCCGAGTCCAAAATTCAGCGGTTCCCCATCTCAGCCCAGAAAGCAGGTAGAACAACTTTTGTGGTGCCTTTCAGATGCCTACCAAGGTAGTGTAAAAACTACCAAGAGAACTCCTGTCTGGCACCTTCCCCGGTGGAGTTGTGCATGGGGTGTGTTTGGAACATTTTGTCACCGGCCGACTCCAAAATTCAGCGTTTCCCCATCTCAGCCCAGAAAGCAGGTACAACAACTTTTCTTGTGCCTTTCAGCTGCCTACCAAGGTAGTGTAAAAACTACCAAAAGAATTCGTTCCTGGCACCTTCCCCGGTGGAGTTGTGCATGGGATGTGTTTGGAACATTTTGTCACCGGCCGAGTCCAAAATTCAGCGGTTCCCCATCTCAGCCCAGAAAGCAGGTAGAACAAGTTTTGTGGTGTCTTACAAATGCCTACCAAGGTAGTGTAAAAACTACCAGGAGAACTCCTGTCTGGCACCTTCCCCGGTGGAGTTGTGCATGGGGTGTGTTTGGAACATTTTGTCACCAGCCGACTCCAAAATTCAGCGGTTCCCCATGTCAGCCCAGAAAGCAGGTAGAACAACTTTTGTGCTGTCTTTTAGATGCCTACCAAGGTAGTGTAAAAACTACCAGGAGAACTCCTGTCTGGCACCTTCCCCGGTGGAGTTGTGCATGGGGTGTGTTTGGAACATTTTGTCACCGGCCGAGTCCAAAATTCAGCGTTTCCCCATCTCAGCCCAGAAAGCAGGAAGAACAACTTTTGTGGTGCCTTTCAAATGCCTACCAAGGTAGTGTAGAAACTACCAGGAGAACTCCTGTCTGGCACCTTCCCCGGTGGAGTTGTGCATGGGGTGTGTTTGGAACATTTTGTCAACGGCCGAGTCCAAAATTCAGCGGTTCCCCATCTCAGCCCAGAAAGCAGGTAGAACAACTTTTGTGGTGTCTTTCAGATGCCTACCAAGGTAGTGTAAAAACTACCAGGAGAACTCCTGTCTGGCACCTTCCCCGGTGGAGTTGTGCATGGGGTGTCTGTGGAACATTTTGTCACCGGCCGAGTCCAAAATTCAGCGGTTCCCCATCTCAGCCCAGAAAGCAGGTAGAACAACTTTTGTGGTGCCTTTCAGATGCCTACCAAGGTAGTGTAAAAACTACCAAGAGAACTCCTGTCTGGCACCTTCCCCGGTGGAGTTGTGCATGGGGTGTGTTTGGAACATTTTGTCACCGGCCGACTCCAAAATTCAGCGTTTCCCCATCTCAGCCCAGAAAGCAGGTACAACAACTTTTCTTGTGCCTTTCAGCTGCCTACCAAGGTAGTGTAAAAACTACCAAAAGAATTCGTTCCTGGCACCTTCCCCGGTGGAGTTGTGCATGGGGTGTGTTTGGAACATTTTGTCACCGGCCGAGTCCAAAATTCAGCGGTTCCCCATCTCAGCCCAGAAAGCAGGTAGAACAAGTTTTGTGGTGTCTTACAAATGCCTACCAAGGTAGTGTAAAAACTACCAGGAGAACTCCTGTCTGGCACCTTCCCCGGTGGAGTTGTGCATGGGGTGTGTTTGGAACATTTTGTCACCAGCCGACTCCAAAATTCAGCGGTTCCCCATGTCAGCCCAGAAAGCAGGTAGAACAACTTTTGTGCTGTCTTTTAGATGCCTACCAAGGTAGTGTAAAAACTACCAGGAGAACTCCTGTCTGGCACCTTCCCCGGTGGAGTTGTGCATGGGGTGTGTTTGGAACATTTTGTCACCAGCCGAGTCCAAAATTCAGCGTTTCCCCATCTCAGCCCAGAAAGCAGGAAGAACAACTTTTGTGGTGCCTTTCAAATGCCTACCAAGGTAGTGTAAAAACTACCAGGAGAACTCCTGTCTGGCACCTTCCCCGGTGGAGTTGTGCATGGGGTGTGTTTGGAACATTTTGTCACCAGCCGACTCCAAAATTCAGCGTTTCCCCATCTCAGCCCAGAAAGCAGGTAGAACAAGTTTTGTGGTGCCTTTCAGCTGCCTACCAAGGTAGTGTAAAAACTACCAAGAGAACTCCTGTCTGGCACCTTCCCCGGTGGAGTTGTGCATGGGGTGTGTTTGGAACATTTTGTCAACGGCCGACTCCAAAATTCAGCGGTTCCCCATCTCAGCCCACAAAGCTGGTACAACTTCTTTTCTTGTGCCTTTCAGCTGCCTACCAAGGTAGTGTAAAAACTACCAACAGAATTCGTTCCTGGCACCTTCCCCGGTGGAGTTGTACATGGGGTGTGTTTGGAACATTTTGTCACCAGCCGAGTCCAAAATTCAGCGTTTCCCCATCTCAGCCCAGAAAGCAGGTAGAACAACTTTTGTGGTGCCTTTCAGATGCCTACCAAGGTAGTGTAAAAACTACCAGGAGAACTCCTGTCTGGCACCTTCCCCGGTGGAGTTGTGCATGGGGTGTGTTTGGAACATTTTGTCACCAGCCGAGTCCAAAATTCAGCGTTTCCCCATCTCAGCCCAGATAGCAGGTAGAACAACTTTTGTGGTGTCTTTCAAATGCCTACCAAGGTAGTGTAAAAACTACCAGGAGAACTCCTGTCTGGCACCTTCCCCGGTGGAGTTGTGCATGGGGTGTGTTTGGAACATTTTGTCACCGGCCGAGCCCAAAATTCAGCGTTTCCCCATCTCAGCCCAGAAAGCAGGTAGAACAACTTTTGTGGTGTCTTTCAGATGCCTACCGGAGCAATGTAAAAACTACCAGGAGAACTCCTGTCTGGCACCTTCCGTGGTGGAGTTGAGCATGGGGTGTGTTTGGAACATTTTGTCACCAGCCGAGTCCAAAATTCAGCGGTTCCCCATCTCAGCCCAGAAAGCAGGTAGAACAACTTTTCTGGTGTCTTTTAGATGCCTACCAAGGTAGTGTAAAAACTACTAAGAGAACTCCTGTCTGGCACCTTCCCCGGTGGAGTTGTGCATGGGGTGTGTTTGGAACATTTTGTCACCGGCCGAATACAAAATTCAGCGTTTCCCCATCTCAGCCCAGAAAGCAGGAAGAACAACTTTTGTGGTGCCTTTCAAATGCCTACCAAGGTAGTGTAAAAACTACCAAGAGAACTCCTGTCTGGCACCTTCCCCGGTGGAGTTGTGCATGGGGTGTGTTTGGAACATTTTGTCACCGGCCGAGTCCAAAATTCAGCGGTTCCCCATCTCAGCCCACAAAGCTGGTACAACTTCTTTTCTTGTGCCTTTCAGCTGCCTACCAAGGTAGTGTAAAAACTACCAACAGAATTCGTTCCTGGCACCTTCCCCGGTGGAGTTGTACATGGGGTGTGTTTGGAACATTTTGTCACCAGCCGACTCCAAAATTCAGCGTTTCCCCATCTCAGCCCAGAAAGCAGGTAGAACAACTTTTGTGGTGCCTTTCAGATGCCTACCAAGGTAGTGTAGAAACTACCAGGAGAACTCCTGTCTGGCACCTTCCCCGGTGGAGTTGTGCATGGGGTGTGTTTGGAACATTTTGTCACCAGCCGAGTCCAAAATTCAGCGTTTCCCCATCTCAGCCCAGAAAGCAGGTAGAACAACTTTTGTGGTGTCTTTCAGCTGCCTACCAAGGTAGTGTAAAAACTACCAGGAGAACTCCTGTCTGGCACCTTCCGTGGTGGAGTTGAGCATGGGGTGTGTTTGGAACATTTTGTCACCAGCCGAGTCCAAAATTCAGCGGTTCCCCATCTCAGCCCACAAAGCAGGTAGAACAACTTTTGTGGTGTCTTTCAGATGCCTACCAAGGTAGTGTAAAAACTACCAGGAGAACTCCTGTCTGGCACCTTCCGTGGTGGAGTTGTGCATGGGGTGTGTTTGGAACATTTTGTCACCGGCCGAGTCCAAAATTCAGCGGTTCCCCATCTCAGCCCAGAAAGCAGGTACAACAACTTTTCTTGTGCCTTTCAGCTGCCTACCAAGGTAGTGTAAAAACTACCAAAAGAATTCGTTCCTGGCACCTTCCCCGGTGGAGTTGTGCATGGGGTGTCTGTGGAACATTTTGTCACCGGCCGAGTCCAAAATTCAGCGGTTCCCCATCTCAGCCCAGAAAGCAGGTAGAACAACTTTTGTGGTGTCTTTCAGATGCCTACCGGAGCAATGTAAAAACTACCAGGAGAACTCCTGTCTGGCACCTTCCGTGGTGGAGTTGAGCATGGGGTGTGTTTGGAACATTTTGTCACCAGCCGACTCCAAAATTCAGCGTTTCCCCATCTCAGCCCAGAAAGCAGGTAGAACAAGTTTTGTGGTGCCTTTTAGATGCCTACCAAGGTAGTGTAAAAACTACCAGGAGAACTCCTGTCTGGCACCTTCCCCGGTGGAGTTGTACATGGGGTGTGTTTGGAACATTTTGTCACCAGCCGACTCCAAAATTCAGCGATTCCCCATCTCAGCCCAGAAAGCAGGTAGAACAACTTTTGTGGTGTCTTTCAGATGCCTACCAAGGTAGTGTAAAAACTACCAGGAGAACTCCTGTCTGGCACCTTCCCCGGTGGAGTTGTGCATGGGGTGTGTTTGGAACATTTTGTCAACGGCCGAGTCCAAAATTCAGCGGTTCCCCATCTCAGCCCAGAAAGCAGGTAGAACAACTTTTGTGGTGTCTTTCAGATGCCTACCAAGGTAGTGTAAAAACTACCAGGAGAACTCCTGTCTGGCACCTTCCCCGGTGGAGTTGTGCATGGGGTGTCTGTGGAACATTTTGTCACCGGCCGAGTCCAAAATTCAGCGGTTCCCCATCTCAGCCCAGAAAGCAGGTAGAACAACTTTTGTGGTGCCTTTCAGATGCCTACCAAGGTAGTGTAAAAACTACCAAGAG
This sequence comes from Falco cherrug, assembly GCF_023634085.1. Taxonomy (NCBI): domain Eukaryota; kingdom Metazoa; phylum Chordata; class Aves; order Falconiformes; family Falconidae; genus Falco; species Falco cherrug. The sequence goes on from NW_026599434.1 coordinate 1,189,873, forward strand.
AACTCCTGTCTGGCACCTTCCCCGGTGGAGTTGTGCATGGGGTGTGTTTGGAACATTTTGTCACCGGCCGACTCCAAAATTCAGCGTTTCCCCATCTCAGCCCAGAAAGCAGGTACAACAACTTTTCTTGTGCCTTTCAGCTGCCTACCAAGGTAGTGTAAAAACTACCAAAAGAATTCGTTCCTGGCACCTTCCCCGGTGGAGTTGTGCATGGGGTGTGTTTGGAACATTTTGTCACCGGCCGAGTCCAAAATTCAGCGGTTCCCCATCTCAGCCCAGAAAGCAGGTAGAACAAGTTTTGTGGTGTCTTACAAATGCCTACCAAGGTAGTGTAAAAACTACCAGGAGAACTCCTGTCTGGCACCTTCCGTGGTGGAGTTGTGCATGGGGTGTGTTTGGAACATTTTGTCACCAGCCGACTCCAAAATTCAGCGGTTCCCCATGTCAGCCCAGAAAGCAGGTAGAACAACTTTTGTGCTGTCTTTTAGATGCCTACCAAGGTAGTGTAAAAACTACCAGGAGAACTCCTGTCTGGCACCTTCCCCGGTGGAGTTGTGCATGGGGTGTGTTTGGAACATTTTGTCACCGGCCGAGTCCAAAATTCAGCGGTTCCCCATCTCAGCCCAGAAAGCAGGTAGAACAAGTTTTGTGGTGTCTTTCAAATGCCTACCAAGGTAGTGTAAAAACTACCAGGAGAACTCCTGTCTGGCACCTTCCCCGGTGGAGTTGTGCATGGGGTGTGTTTGGAACATTTTGTCACCAGCCGAGTCCAAAATTCAGCGTTTCCCCATCTCAGCCCAGAAAGCAGGTAGAACAACTTTTGTGGTGCCTTTCAAATGCCTACCAAGGTAGTGTAAAAACTACCAGGAGAACTCCTGTCTGGCACCTTCCGTGGTGGAGTTGTGCATGGGGTGTTTTTGGAACATTTTGTCACCAGCCGACTCCAAAATTCAGCGTTTCCCCATCTCAGCCCAGAAAGCAGGTAGAACAACTTTTGTGCTGTCTTTTAGATGCCTACCAAGGTAGTGTAAAAACTACCAACAGAATTCGTTCCTGGCACCTTCCCCGGTGGAGTTGTGCATGGGGTGTCTGTGAAACATTTTGTCACCAGCCGAGTCCAAAATTCAGCGGTTCCCCATCTCAGCCCAGAAAGCAGGTACAACAACTTTTGTGGTGCCTTTCAGATGCCTACCAAGGTAGTGTAAAAACTACCAAGAGAACTCCTGTCTGGCACCTTCCCCGGTGGAGTTGTGCATGGGGTGTGTTTGGAACATTTTGTCACCGGCCGACTCCAAAATTCAGCGTTTCCCCATCTCAGCCCACAAAGCAGGTACAACAACTTTTCTTGTGCCTTTCAGCTGCCTACCAAGGTAGTGTAAAAACTACCAAAAGAATTCGTTCCTGGCACCTTCCCCGGTGGAGTTGTGCATGGGGTGTGTTTGGAACATTTTGTCACCGGCCGAGTCCAAAATTCAGCGGTTCCCCATGTCAGCCCAGAAAGCAGGAAGAACAACTTTTGTGGTGCCTTTCAAATGCCTACCAAGGTAGTGTAAAAACTACCAGGAGAACTCCTGTCTGGCACCTTCCCCGGTGGAGTTGTGCATGGGGTGTGTTTGGAACATTTTGTCACCGGCCGACTCCAAAATTCAGCGGTTCCCCATCTCAGCCCAGAAAGCAGGTACAACAACTTTTGTGGTGTCTTTCAGATGCCTACCGGAGCAATGTAAAAACTACCAGGAGAACTCCTGTCTGGCACCTTCCCCGGTGGAGTTGTGCATGGGGTGTGTTTGGAACATTTTGTCACCGGCCGAGTCCAAAATTCAGCGTTTCCCCATCTCAGCCCAGAAAGCAGGTAGAACAAGTTTTGTGGTGTCTTTCAAATGCCTACCAAGGTAGTGTAAAAACTACCGAGAGAACTCCTGTCTGGCACCTTCCCCGGTGGAGTTGTGCATGGGGTGTGTTTGGAACATTTTGTCAACGGCCGACTCCAAAATTCAGCGGTTCCCCATCTCAGCCCAGAAAGCAGGTACAACAACTTTTCTTGTGCCTTTCAGCTGCCTATCAAGGTAGTGTAAAAATTACCAACAGAATTCGTTCCTGGCTCCTTCCCCGGTGGAGTTGTGCATGGGGTGTCTGTGGAACATTTTGTCACCGGCCGAGTCCAAAATTCAGCGTTTCCCCATCTCAGCCCAGAAAGCAGGTAGAACAACTTTTGTGGTGTCTTTCAGATGCCTACCGGAGCAATGTAAAAACTACCAGGAGAACTCCTGTCTGGCACCTTCCGTGGTGGAGTTGTGCATGGGGTGTGTTTGGAACATTTTGTCACCGGCCGAGTCCAAAATTCAGCGATTCCCCATCTCAGCCCAGAAAGCAGGTAGAACAACTTTTGTGGTGTCTTTCAGATGCCTACCAAGGTAGTGTAAAAACTACCAGGAGAACTCCTGTCTGGCACCTTCCCCGGTGGAGTTGTGCATGGGGTGTGTTTGGAACATTTTGTCACCGGCCGACTCCAAAATTCAGCGGTTCCCCATCTCAGCCCACAAAGCAGGTAGAACAACTTTTGTGGTGCCTTTCAGCTGCCTACCAAGGTAGTGTAAAAACTACCAAGAGAACTCCTGTCTGGCACCTTCCCCGGTGGAGTTGTGCATGGGGTGTGTTTGGAACATTTTGTCACCAGCCGAGTCCAAAATTCAGCGGTTCCCCATCTCAGCCCAGAAAGCAGGTAGAACAAGTTTTGTGGTGCCTTTCAGCTGCCTACCAAGGTAGTGTAAAAACTACCAAGAGAACTCCTGTCTGGCACCTTCCCCGGTGGAGTTGTGCATGGGGTGTGTTTGGAACATTTTGTCACCGGCCGAGTCCAAAATTCAGCGTTTCCCCATCTCAGCCCAGAAAGCAGGTAGAACAACTTTTGTGGTGTCTTTCAGATGCCTACCAAGGTAGTGTAAAAACTACCAGGAGAACTCCTGTCTGGCACCTTCCCCGGTGGAGTTGTGCATGGGGTGTGTTTGGAACATTTTGTCACCGGCCGAGTCCAAAATTCAGCGGTCCCCCATCTCAGCCCAGAAAGCAGGTACAACAACTTTTCTTGTGCCTTTCAGCTGCCTACCAAGGTAGTGTGAAAACTACCAAAAGTATTCGTTCCTGGCACCTTCCCCGGTGGAGTTGTGCATGGGGTGTGTTTGGAACATTTTGTCACCGGCCGACTCCAAAATTCAGCGTTTCCCCATCTCAGCCCAGAAAGCAGGAAGAACAACTTTTGTGGTGCCTTTCAGCTGCCTACCAAGGTAGTGTAAAAACTACCAACAGAATTCGTTCCTGGCACCTTCCCCGGTGGAGTTGTGCATGGGGTGTGTTTGGAACATTTTGTCACCGGCCGAGTCCAAAATTCAGCGGTTCCCCATCTCAGCCCAGAAAGCAGGTAGAACAACTTTTGTGGTGTCTTTCAAATGCCTACCAAGGTAGTGTAAAAACTACTAAGAGAACTCCTGTCTGGCACCTTCCCCGGTGGAGTTGTGCATGGGGTGTGTTTGGAACATTTTGTCACCGGCCGAGTCCAAAATTCAGCGTTTCCCCATCTCAGCCCAGAAAGCAGGTAGAACAACTTTTGTGGTGTCTTTCAGATGCCTACCAAGGTAGTGTAAAAACTACCAGGAGAACTCCTATCTGGCACCTTCCGTGGTGGAGTTGTGCATGGGGTGTGTTTGGAACATTTTGTCACCGGCCGACTCCAAAATTCAGTGTTTCCCCATCTCAGCCCACAAAGCAGGTACAACAACTTTTCTTGTGCCTTTCAGCTGCCTACCAAGGTAGTGTAAAAACTACCAAAAGAATTCGTTCCTGGCACCTTCCCCGGTGGAGTTGTGCATGGGGTGTGTTTGGAACATTTTGTCACCGGCCGACTCCAAAATTCAGCGGTTCCCCATCTCAGCCCAGAAAGCAGGTAGAACAACTTTTGTGGTGTCTTTCAAATGCCTACCAAGGTAGTGTAAAAACTACCAGGAGAACTCCTGTCTGGCACCTTCCCCGGTGGAGTTGTGCATGCGGTGTGTTTGGAACATTTTGTCACCAGCCGACTCCAAAATTCAGCGGTTCCCCATCTCAGCCCAGAAAGCAGGTAGAACAACTTTTGTGGTGCCTTTCAAATGCCTACCAAGGTAGTGTAAAAACTACCAGGAGAACTCCTGTCTGGCACCTTCCCCGGTGGAGTTGTGCATGGGGTGTGTTTAGAACATTTTGTCACCAGCCGACTCCAAAATTCAGCGTTTCCCCATCTCAGCCCAGAAAGCAGGTAGAACAACTTTTGTGGTGTCTTTCAGATGCCTACCAAGGTAGTGTAAAAACTACCAGGAGAACTCCTGTCTGGCACCTTCCCCGGTGGAGTTGTGCATGGGGTGTGTTTGGAACATTTTGACACCAGCCGACTCCAAAATTCAGCGTTTCCCCATCTCAGCCCAGAAAGCAGGTAGAACAACTTTTGTGGTGTCTTTCAGATGCCTACCAAGGTAGTGTAAAAACTACCAGGAGAACTCCTGTCTGGCACCTTCCCCGGTGGAGTTGTGCATGGGGTGTGTTTGGAACATTTTGTCACCAGCCGAGTCCAAAATTCAGCGTTTCCCCATCTCAGCCCACAAAGCAGGTAGAACAAGTTTTGTGGTGCCTTTCAGCTGCCTACCAAGGTAGTGTAAAAACTACCAAGAGAACTCCTGTCTGGCACCTTCCCCGGTGGAGTTGTGCATGGGGTGTGTTTGGAACATTTTGTCACCGGCCGACTCCAAAATTCAGCGGTTCCCCATCTCAGCCCACAAAGCTGGTACAACTTCTTTTCTTGTGCCTTTCAGCTGCCTACCAAGCTAGTGTAAAAACTACCAAAAGAATTCGTTCCTGGCACCTTCCCCGGTGGAGTTGTGCATGGGGTGTGTTTGGAACATTTTGTCACCAGCCGAGTCCAAAATTCAGCGGTTCCCCATCTCAGCCCAGAAAGCAGGTAGAACAACTTTTGTGGTGTCTTTCAGATGCCTACCAAGGTAGTGTAAAAACTACCAGGAGAACTCCTGTCTGGCACCTTCCCCGGTGGAGTTGTGCATGGGGTGTGTTTGGAACATTTTGTCACCGGCCGACTCCAAAATTCAGCGTTTCCCCATCTCAGCCCAGAAAGCAGGTACAACAACTTTTGTGGTGTCTTTCAGATGCCTACCAAGGTAGTGTAAAAACTACCAGGAGAACTCCTGTCTGGCACCTTCCGTGGTGGAGTTGAGCATGGGGTGTGTTTGGAACATTTTGTCACCAGCCGACTCCAAAATTCAGCGGTTCCCCATCTCAGCCCAGAAAGCAGGTAGAACAACTTTTGTGGTGCCTTTCAGATGCCTACCAAGGTAGTGTAAAAACTACTAAGAGAACTCCTGTCTGGCACCTTCCCCGGTGGAGTTGTGCATGGGGTGTGTTTGGAACATTTTGTCACCGGCCGACTCCAAAATTCAGCGTTTCCCCATCTCAGCCCAGAAAGCAGGAAGAACAACTTTTGTGGTGCCTTTCAAATGCCTACCAAGGTAGTGTAAAAACTACCAAAAGAATTCGTTCCTGGCACCTTCCCCGGTGGAGTTGTGCATGGGGTGTGTTTGGAACATTTTGTCACCGGCCGAGTCCAAAATTCAGCGGTTCCCCATCTCAGCCCAGAAAGCAGGTAGAACAACTTTTGTGGTGTCTTTCAGATGCCTACCGGAGTAATGTAAAAACTACCAGGAGAACTCCTGTCTGGCACCTTCCGTGGTGGAGTTGAGCATGGGGTGTGTTTGGAACATTTTGTCACCAGCCGAGTCCAAAATTCAGCGGTTCCCCATCTCAGCCCAGAAAGCAGGTAGAACAACTTTTGTGGTGTCTTTCAGATGCCTACCAAGGTAGTGTAAAAACTACCAGGAGAACTCCTGTCTGGCACCTTCCCCGGTGGAGTTGTGCATGGGGTGTGTTTGGAACATTTTGTCACCGGCCGACTCCAAAATTCAGCGTTTCCCCATCTCAGCCCAGAAAGCAGGAAGAAAAACTTTTGTGGTGCCTTTCAAATGCCTACCAAGGTAGTGTAAAAACTACCAAAAGAATTCGTTCCTGGCACCTTCCCCGGTGGAGTTGTGCATGGGGTGTGTTTGGAACATTTTGTCACCGGCCGAGTCCAAAACTCAGCGTTTCCCCATCTCAGCCCAGAAAGCAGGAAGAACAACTTTTGTGGTGCCTTTCAGATGCCTACCAAGGTAGTGTAAAAACTACCAGGAGAACTCCTGTCTGGCACCTTCCCCGGTGGAGTTGTGCATGCGGTGTGTTTGGAACATTTTGTCACCAGCCGACTCCAAAATTCAGCGGTTCCCCATCTCAGCCCAGAAAGCAGGTACAACAACTTTTGTGGTGTCTTTCTGATGCCTACCAAGGTAGTGTAAAAACTACCAACAGAATTCGTTCCTGGCACCTTCCCCGGTGGAGTTGTGCATGGGGTGTGTTTGGAACATTTTGTCACTGGCCGACTCCAAAATTCAGCGGTTCCCCATCTCAGCCCACAAAGCTGGTACAACTTCTTTTCTTGTGCCTTTCAGCTGCCTACCAAGCTAGTGTAAAAACTACCAACAGAATTCGTTCCTGGCACCTTCCCCGGTGGAGTTGTACATGGGGTGTGTTTGGAACATTTTGTCACCAGCCGAGTCCAAAATTCAGCGTTTCCCCATCTCAGCCCAGAAAGCAGGTAGAACAACTTTTGTGGTGTCTTTCAGATGCCTACCAAGGTAGTGTAAAAACTACCAGGAGAACTCCTGTCTGGCACCTTCCCCGGTGGAGTTGTGCATGGGGTGTGTTTGGAACATTTTGTCACCAGCCGAGTCCAAAATTCAGCGTTTCCCCATCTCAGCCCAGAAAGCAGGTACAACAACTTTTGTGGTGTCTTTCAGATGCCTACCGGAGCAATGTAAAAACTACCAGGAGAACTCCTGTCTGGCACCTTCCGTGGTGGAGTTGAGCATGGGGTGTGTTTGGAACATTTTGTCACCAGCCGACTCCAAAATTCAGCGGTTCCCCATCTCAGCCCAGAAAGCAGGTAGAACAACTTTTGTGGTGCCTTTCAGATGCCTACCAAGGTAGTGTAAAAACTACTAAGAGAACTCCTGTCTGGCACCTTCCCCGGTGGAGTTGTGCATGGGGTGTGTTTGGAACATTTTGTCACCGGCCGACTCCAAAATTCAGCGTTTCCCCATCTCAGCCCAGAAAGCAGGAAGAACAACTTTTGTGGTGCCTTTCAAATGCCTACCAAGGTAGTGTAAAAACTACCAAAAGAATTCGTTCCTGGCACCTTCCCCGGTGGAGTTGTGCATGGGGTGTGTTTGGAACATTTTGTCACCGGCCGAGTCCAAAATTCAGCGTTTCCCCATCTCAGCCCAGAAAGCAGGTAGAACAACTTTTGTGGTGTCTTTCAGATGCCTACCGGAGTAATGTAAAAACTACCAGGAGAACTCCTGTCTGGCACCTTCCGTGGTGGAGTTGAGCATGGGGTGTGTTTGGAACATTTTGTCACCAGCCGAGTCCAAAATTCAGCGGTTCCCCATCTCAGCCCAGAAAGCAGGAAGAAAAACTTTTGTGGTGCCTTTCAAATGCCTACCAAGGTAGTGTAAAAACTACCAAAAGAATTCGTTCCTGGCACCTTCCCCGGTGGAGTTGTGCATGGGGTGTGTTTGGAACATTTTGTCACCGGCCGAGTCCAAAACTCAGCGTTTCCCCATCTCAGCCCAGAAAGCAGGAAGAACAACTTTTGTGGTGCCTTTCAGATGCCTACCAAGGTAGTGTAAAAACTACCAGGAGAACTCCTGTCTGGCACCTTCCCCGGTGGAGTTGTGCATGCGGTGTGTTTGGAACATTTTGTCACCAGCCGACTCCAAAATTCAGCGGTTCCCCATCTCAGCCCAGAAAGCAGGTACAACAACTTTTGTGGTGTCTTTCTGATGCCTACCAAGGTAGTGTAAAAACTACCAACAGAATTCGTTCCTGGCACCTTCCCCGGTGGAGTTGTGCATGGGGTGTGTTTGGAACATTTTGTCACCGGCCGAGTCCAAAATTCAGCGGTTCCCCATCTCAGCCCAGAAAGCAGGTACAAAAACATTTGTGGTGTCTTTCAGATGCCTACCAAGGTACTGTAAAAACTACCAACAGAATTCGTTCCTGGCTCCTTCCCCGGTGGAGTTGTACATGGGGTGTGTTTGGAACATTTTGTCACCGGCCGAGTCCAAAATTCAGCGGTTCCCCATCTCAGCCCACAAAGCAGGTACAACAACTTTTCTTGTGCCTTTCAGCTGCCTACCAAGGTAGTGTAAAAACTACCAACAGAATTCGTTCCTGGCACCTTCCCCGGTGGAGTTGTGCATGGGGTGTGTTTGGAACATTTTGTCACCGGCCGAGTCCAAAATTCAGCGTTTCCCCATCTCAGCCCAGAAAGCAGGTAGAACAACTTTTGTGGTGTCTTTCAGATGCCTACCGGAGCAATGTAAAAACTACCAGGAGAACTCCTGTCTGGCACCTTCCCCGGTGGAGTTGTGCATGGGGTGTGTTTGGAACATTTTGTCACCAGCCGACTCCAAAATTCAGCGATTCCCCATCTCAGCCCAGAAAGCAGGTAGAACAACTTTTGTGGTGTCTTTCAGATGCCTACCAAGGTAGTGTAAAAACTACCAGGAGAACTCCTGCCTGGCACCTTCCCCGGTGGAGTTGTGCATGGGGTGTGTTTGGAACATTTTGTCACCGGCCGAGTCCAAAATTCAGCGATTCCCCATCTCAGCCCAGAAAGCAGGTACAACAACTTTTGTGGTGTCTTTCAGATGCCTACCAAGGTAGTGTAAAAACTACCAAGAGAACTCCTGTCTGGCACCTTCCGTGGTGGAGTTGTGCATGGGGTGTGTTTGGAACATTTTGTCACCGGCCGACTCCAAAATTCAGCGGTTCCCCATCTCAGCCCAGAAAGCAGGTAGAACAAGTTTTGTAGTGTCTTTCAAATGCCTACCAAGGTAGTGTAAAAACTACCAGGAGAACTCCTGTCTGGCACCTTCCCCGGTGGAGTTGTGCATGCGGTGTGTTTGGAACATTTTGTCACCAGCCGACTCCAAAATTCAGCGTTTCCCCATCTCAGCCCAGAATGCAGGTACAACAACTTTTGTGGCGTCTTTCTGATGCCTACCAAGGTAGTGTAAAAACTACCAACAGAATTCGTTCCTGGCACCTTCCCCGGTGGAGTTGTGCATGGGGTGTGTTTGGAACATTTTGTCACCGGCCGACTCCAAAATTCAGCGGTTCCCCATCTCAGCCCAGAAAGCAGGTAGAACAACTTTTGTGGTGTCTTTCAGATGCCTACCAAGGTAGTGTAAAAACTACCAGGAGAACTCCTGTCTGGCACCTTCCCCGGTGGAGTTGTGCATGGGGTGTGTTTGGAACATTTTGTCACCAGCCGAGTCCAAAATTCAGCGGTTCCCCATCTCAGCCCAGAAAGCAGGTAGAACAACTTTTGTGGTGCCTTTTAGATGTCTACCAAGGTAGTGTAAAAACTACTAAGAGAACTCCTGTCTGGCACCTTCCCCGGTGGAGTTGTGCATGGGGTGTGTTTGGAACATTTTGTCACCGGCCGAGCCCAAAATTCAGCGTTTCCCCATCTCAGCCCAGAAAGCAGGAAGAACAACTTTTGTGGTGCCTTTCAAATGCCTACCAAGGTAGTGTAAAAACTACCAAAAGAATTCGTTCCTGGCACCTTCCCCGGTGGAGTTGTGCATGGGGTGTGTTTGGAACATTTTGTCACCGGCCGAGTCCAAAATTCAGCGTTTCCCCATCTCAGCCCAGAAAGCAGGTAGAACAACTTTTGTGGTGTCTTTCAGATGCCTACCGGAGCAATGTAAAAACTACCAGGAGAACTCCTGTCTGGCACCTTCCATGGTGGAGTTGTGCATGGGGTGTGTTTGGAACATTTTGTCACCAGCCGAGTCCAAAATTCAGCGGTTCCCCATCTCAGCCCAGAAAGCAGGTAGAACAACTTTTGTGGTGCCTTTTAGATGCCTACCAAGGTAGTGTAAAAACTACTAAGAGAACTCCTGTCTGGCACCTTCCCCGGTGGAGTTGTGCATGGGGTGTGTTTGGAACATTTTGTCACCAGCCGACTCCAAAATTCAGCGTTTCCCCATCTCAGCCCAGAAAGCAGGAAGAAAAACTTTTGTGGTGCCTTTCAAATGCCTACCAAGGTAGTGTAAAAACTACCAAAAGAATTCGTTCCTGGCACCTTCCCCGGTGGAGTTGTGCATGGGGTGTGTTTGGAACATTTTGTCACCAGCCGAGTCCAAAATTCAGCGTTTCCCCATCTCAGCCCAGAAAGCAGGTAGAACAACTTTTGTGGTGTCTTTCAGCTGCCTACCAAGGTAGTGTAAAAACTACCAGGAGAACTCCTGTCTGGCACCTTCCCCGGTGGAGTTGTGCATGGGGTGTGTTTGGAACATTTTGTCACCGGCCGAGTCCAAAATTCAGCGTTTCCCCATCTCAGCCCAGAAAGCAGGAAGAACAACTTTTGTGGTGCCTTTCAAATGCCTACCAAGGTAGTGTAAAAACTACCAAAAGAATTCGTTCCTGGCGCCTTCCCCGGTGGAGTTGTGCATGGGGTGTGTTTGGAACATTTTGTCACCGGCCGAGTCCAAAATTCAGCGTTTCCCCATCTCAGCCCAGAAAGCAGGTAGAACAACTTTTGTGGTGTCTTTCAGATGCCTACCGGAGCAATGTAAAAACTACCAGGAGAACTCCTGTCTGGCACCTTCCGTGGTGGAGTTGAGCATGGGGTGTGTTTGGAACATTTTGTCACCAGCCGACTCCAAAATTCAGTGTTTCCCCATCTCAGCCCAGAAAGCAGGTAGAACAACTTTTGTGGTGCCTTTCAGATGCCTACCAAGGTAGTGTAAAAACTACCAGGAGAACTCCTGTCTGGCACCTTCCCCGGTGGAGTTGTGCATGGGGTGTGTTTGGAACATTTTGTCACCAGCCGAGTCCAAAATTCAGCGTTTCCCCATCTCAGCCCAGAAAGCAGGTAGAACAACTTTTGTGGTGTCTTTCAGCTGCCTACCAAGGTAGTGTAAAAACTACCAGGAGAACTCCTGTCTGGCACCTTCCCCGGTGGAGTTGTGCATGGGGTGTGTTTGGAACATTTTGTCACCGGCCGAGTCCAAAATTCAGCGTTTCCCCATCTCAGCCCAGAAAGCAGGAAGAACAACTTTTGTGGTGCCTTTCAAATGCCTACCAAGGTAGTGTAAAAACTACCAAAAGAATTCGTTCCTGGCGCCTTCCCCGGTGGAGTTGTGCATGGGGTGTGTTTGGAACATTTTGTCACCGGCCGAGTCCAAAATTCAGCGTTTCCCCATCTCAGCCCAGAAAGCAGGTAGAACAACTTTTGTGGTGTCTTTCAGATGCCTACCGGAGCAATGTAAAAACTACCAGGAGAACTCCTGTCTGGCACCTTCCGTGGTGGAGTTGAGCATGGGGTGTGTTTGGAACATTTTGTCACCAGCCGACTCCAAAATTCAGCGTTTCCCCATCTCAGCCCAGAAAGCAGGTAGAACAACTTTTGTGGTGCCTTTCAGATGCCTACCAAGGTAGTGTAAAAACTACCAGGAGAACTCCTGTCTGGCACCTTCCCCGGTGGAGTTGTGCATGGGGTGTGTTTGGAACATTTTGTCACCAGCCGAGTCCAAAATTCAGCGTTTCCCCATCTCAGCCCAGAAAGCAGGTAGAACAACTTTTGTGGTGTCTTTCAGCTGACTACCAAGGTAGTGTAAAAACTACCAGGAGAACTCCTGTCTGGCACCTTCCCCGGTGGAGTTGTGCATGGGGTGTGTTTGGAACATTTTGTCACCGGCCGAGTCCAAAATTCAGCGTTTCCCCATCTCAGCCCAGAAAGCAGGTAGAACAACTTTTGTGGTGTCTTTCAGATGCCTACCGGAGCAATGTAAAAACTACCAGGAGAACTCCTGTCTGGCACCTTCCGTGGTGGAGTTGAGCATGGGGTGTGTTTGGAACATTTTGTCACCAGCCGAGTCCAAAATTCAGCGTTTCCCCATCTCAGCCCAGAAAGCAGGTAGAACAACTTTTGTGGTGTCTTTTAGATGCCTACCAAGGTAGTGTAAAAACTACTAAGAGAACTCCTGTCTGGCACCTTCCCCGGTGGAGTTGTGCATGGGGTGTGTTTGGAACATTTTGTCACCGGCCGACTCCAAAATTCAGCGTTTCCCCATCTCAGCCCAGAAAGCAGGTAGAACAACTTTTGTGGTGTCTTTCAGATGCCTACCGGAGCAATGTAAAAACTACCAGGAGAACTCCTGTCTGGCACCTTCCGTGGTGGAGTTGAGCATGGGGTGTGTTTGGAACATTTTGTCACCAGCCGACTCCAAAATTCAGTGTTTCCCCATCTCAGCCCAGAAAGCAGGTAGAACAACTTTTGTGGTGCCTTTCAGATGCCTACCAAGGTAGTGTAAAAACTACCAGGAGAACTCCTGTCTGGCACCTTCCCCGGTGGAGTTGTGCATGGGGTGTGTTTGGAACATTTTGTCACCAGCCGAGTCCAAAATTCAGCGTTTCCCCATCTCAGCCCAGAAAGCAGGTAGAACAACTTTTGTGGTGTCTTTCAGCTGCCTACCAAGGTAGTGTAAAAACTACCAGGAGAACTCCTGTCTGGCACCTTCCCCGGTGGAGTTGTGCATGGGGTGTGTTTGGAACATTTTGTCACCGGCCGAGTCCAAAATTCAGCGTTTCCCCATCTCAGCCCAGAAAGCAGGAAGAACAACTTTTGTGGTGCCTTTCAAATGCCTACCAAGGTAGTGTAAAAACTACCAAAAGAATTCGTTCCTGGCGCCTTCCCCGGTGGAGTTGTGCATGGGGTGTGTTTGGAACATTTTGTCACCGGCCGAGTCCAAAATTCAGCGTTTCCCCATCTCAGCCCAGAAAGCAGGTAGAACAACTTTTGTGGTGTCTTTCAGATGCCTACCGGAGCAATGTAAAAACTACCAGGAGAACTCCTGTCTGGCACCTTCCGTGGTGGAGTTGAGCATGGGGTGTGTTTGGAACATTTTGTCACCAGCCGACTCCAAAATTCAGCGTTTCCCCATCTCAGCCCAGAAAGCAGGTAGAACAACTTTTGTGGTGCCTTTCAGATGCCTACCAAGGTAGTGTAAAAACTACCAGGAGAACTCCTGTCTGGCACCTTCCCCGGTGGAGTTGTGCATGGGGTGTGTTTGGAACATTTTGTCACCAGCCGAGTCCAAAATTCAGCGTTTCCCCATCTCAGCCCAGAAAGCAGGTAGAACAACTTTTGTGGTGTCTTTCAGCTGCCTACCAAGGTAGTGTAAAAACTACCAGGAGAACTCCTGTCTGGCACCTTCCCCGGTGGAGTTGTGCATGGGGTGTGTTTGGAACATTTTGTCACCGGCCGAGTCCAAAATTCAGCGTTTCCCCATCTCAGCCCAGAAAGCAGGTAGAACAACTTTTGTGGTGCCTTTCAAATGCCTACCAAGGTAGTGTAAAAACTACCAAAAGAATTCGTTCCTGGCACCTTCCCCGGTGGAGTTGTGCATGGGGTGTGTTTGGAACATTTTGTCACCGGCCGAGTCCAAAATTCAGCGTTTCCCCATCTCAGCCCAGAAAGCAGGTAGAACAACTTTTGTGGTGCCTTTTAGATGCCTACCAAGGTAGTGTAAAAACTACTAAGAGAACTCCTGTCTGGCACCTTCCCCGGTGGAGTTGTGCATGGGGTGTGTTTGGAACATTTTGTCACCAGCCGAGTCCAAAATTCAGCGTTTCCCCATCTCAGCCCAGAAAGCAGGTAGAACAACTTTTGTGGTGCCTTTTAGATGCCTACCAAGGTAGTGTAAAAACTACCAGGAGAACTCCTGTCTGGCACCTTCCCCGGTGGAGTTGTGCATGGGGTGTGTTTGGAACATTTTGTCACCAGCCGACTCCAAAATTCAGCGGTTCCCCATCTCAGCCCAGAAAGCAGGTAGAACAACTTTTGTGGTGTCTTTCAGATGCCTACCAAGGTAGTGTAAAAACTACCAGGAGAACTCCTGTCTGGCACCTTCCGTGGTGGAGTTGTGCATGGGGTGTGTTTGGAACATTTTGTCAACGGCCGACTCCAAAATTCAGCGGTTCCCCATCTCAGCCCAGAAAGCAGGTACAACAACTTTTCTTGTGCCTTTCAGCTGCCTATCAAGGTCGTGTAAAAATTACCAACAGAATTCGTTCCTGGCTCCTTCCCCGGTGGAGTTGTGCATGGGGTGTCTGTGGAACATTTTGTCACCGGCCGAGTCCAAAATTCAGCGGTTCCCCATCTCAGCCCAGAAAGCAGGTAGAACAACTTTTGTGGTGTCTTTCAGATGCCTACCGGAGCAATGTAAAAACTACCAGGAGAACTCCTGTCTGGCACCTTCCCCGGTGGAGTTGTGCATGGGGTGTGTTTGGAACATTTTGTCACCGGCCGAGTCCAAAATTCAGCGATTCCCCATCTCAGCCCAGAAAGCAGGTAGAACAACTTTTCTGGTGTCTTTCAGATGCCTACCAAGGTAGTGTAAAAACTACCAGGAGAACTCCTGTCTGGCACCTTCCGTGGTGGAGTTGTGCATGGGGTGTGTTTGGAACATTTTGTCACCAGCCGAGTCCAAAATTCAGCTGTTCCCCATCTCAGCCCAGAAAGCAGGTAGAACAACTTTTGTGGTGTCTTTCAGATGCCTACCAAGGTACTGTAAAAACTACCAAGAGAACTCCTGTCTGGCACCTTCCCCGGTGGAGTTGTGCATGGGGTGTGTTTGGAACATTTTGTCACCAGCCGAGTCCAAAATTCAGCGTTTCCCCATCTCAGCCCAGAAAGCAGGTAGAACAAGTTTTGTGGTGCCTTTCAGCTGCCTACCAAGGTAGTGTAAAAACTACCAAGAGAACTCCTGTCTGGCACCTTCCCCGGTGGAGTTGTGCATGGGGTGTGTTTGGAACATTTTGTCAACGGCCGACTCCAAAATTCAGCGGTTCCCCATCTCAGCCCACAAAGCTGGTACAACTTCTTTTCTTGTACCTTTCAGCTGCCTACCAAGGTAGTGTAAAAACTACCAACAGAATTCGTTCCTGGCACCTTCCCCGGTGGAGTTGTACATGGGGTGTGTTTGGAACATTTTGTCACCAGCCGAGTCCAAAATTCAGCGTTTCCCCATCTCAGCCCAGAAAGCAGGTAGAACAACTTTTGTGGTGCCTTTCAGATGCCTACCAAGGTAGTGTAAAAACTACCAGGAGAACTCCTGTCTGGCACCTTCCCCGGTGGAGTTGTGCATGGGGTGTGTTTGGAACATTTTGTCACCAGCCGAGTCCAAAATTCAGCGTTTCCCCATCTCAGCCCAGAAAGCAGGTAGAACAACTTTTGTGGTGTCTTTCAGCTGCCTACCAAGGTAGTGTAAAAACTACCAGGAGAACTCCTGTCTGGCACCTTCCCCGGTGGAGTTGTGCATGGGGTGTGTTTGGAACATTTTGTCACCGGCCGAGTCCAAAATTCAGCGTTTCCCCATCTCAGCCCAGAAAGCAGGTAGAACAACTTTTGTGGTGTCTTTCAGATGCCTACCGGAGCAATGTAAAAACTACCAGGAGAACTCCTGTCTGGCACCTTCCGTGGTGGAGTTGAGCATGGGGTGTGTTTGGAACATTTTGTCACCAGCCGAGTCCAAAATTCAGCGGTTCCCCATCTCAGCCCAGAAAGCAGGTAGAACAACTTTTGTGGTGTCTTTCAGCTGCCTACCGGAGCAATGTAAAAACTACCAGGAGAACTCCTGTCTGGCACCTTCCGTGGTGGAGTTGTGCATGGGGTGTGTTTGGAACATTTTGTCACCAGCCGAGTCCAAAATTCAGCGGTTCCCCATCTCAGCCCAGAAAGCAGGAAGAACAACTTTTGTGGTGCCTTTCAAATGCCTACCAAGGTAGTGTAAAAACTACCAAAAGAATTCGTTCCTGGCACCTTCCCCGGTGGAGTTGTGCATGGGGTGTGTTTGGAACATTTTGTCACCGGCCGAGTCCAAAATTCAGCGTTTCCCCATCTCAGCCCAGAAAGCAGGTACAACAACTTTTGTGGTGTCTTTCAGATGCCTACCGGAGCAATGTAAAAACTACCAGGAGAACTCCTGTCTGGCACCTTCCGTGGTGGAGTTGAGCATGGGGTGTGTTTGGAACATTTTGTCACCAGCCGACTCCAAAATTCAGCGTTTCCCCATCTCAGCCCAGAAAGCAGGTAGAACAACTTTTGTGGTGCCTTTTAGATGCCTACCAAGGTAGTGTAAAAACTACCAGGAGAACTCCTGTCTGGCACCTTCCCCGGTGGAGTTGTGCATGGGGTGTGTTTGGAACATTTTGTCACCAGCCGACTCCAAAATTCAGCGTTTCCCCATCTAAAGCCCAGAAAGCAGGTAGAACAACTTTTGTGGTGTCTTTCAGATGCCTACCAAGGTAGTGTAAAAACTACCAGGAGAACTCCTGTCTGGCACCTTCCCCGGTGGAGTTGTGCATGGGGTGTGTTTGGAACATTTTGTCACCGGCCGAGTCCAAAATTCAGCGTTTCCCCATCTCAGCCCAGAAAGCAGGTAGAACAACTTTTGTGGTGTCTTTCAGATGCCTACCAAGGTAGTGTAAAAACTACCAGGAGAACTCCTGTCTGGCACCTTCCCCGGTGGAGTTGTGCATGGGGTGTGTTTGGAACATTTTGTCACCGGCCGAGTCCAAAATTCAGCGGTTCCCCATCTCAGCCCAGAAAGCAGGTAGAACAACTTTTGTGGTGCCTTTCAGATGCCTACCAAGGTAGTGTAAAAACTACCAAGAGAACTCCTGTCTGGCACCTTCCCCGGTGGAGTTGTGCATGGGGTGTGTTTGGAACATTTTGTCACCGGCCGACTCCAAAATTCAGCGTTTCCCCATCTCAGCCCAGAAAGCAGGTACAACAACTTTTCTTGTGCCTTTCAGCTGCCTACCAAGGTAGTGTAAAAACTACCAAAAGAATTCGTTCCTGGCACCTTCCCCGGTGGAGTTGTGCATGGGGTGTGTTTGGAACATTTTGTCACCGGCCGAGTCCAAAATTCAGCGGTTCCCCATCTCAGCCCAGAAAGCAGGTAGAACAAGTTTTGTGGTGTCTTTCAAATGCCTACCAAGGTAGTGTAAAAACTACCAGGAGAACTCCTGTCTGGCACCTTCCCCGGTGGAGTTGTGCATGGGGTGTGTTTGGAACATTTTGTCACCAGCCGAGTCCAAAATTCAGCGGTTCCCCATGTCAGCCCAGAAAGCAGGTAGAACAACTTTTGTGCTGTCTTTTAGATGCCTACCAAGGTAGTGTAAAAACTACCAGGAGAACTCCTGTCTGGCACCTTCCCCGGTGGAGTTGTGCATGGGGTGTGTTTGGAACATTTTGTCACCGGCCGAGTCCAAAATTCAGCGTTTCCCCATCTCAGCCCAGAAAGCAGGAAGAACAACTTTTGTGGTGCCTTTCAAATGCCTACCAAGGTAGTGTAAAAACTACCAGGAGAACTCCTGTCTGGCACCTTCCCCGGTGGAGTTGTGCATGGGGTGTGTTTGGAACATTTTGTCACCGGCCGAGTCCAAAATTCAGCGTTTCCCCATCTCAGCCCAGAAAGCAGGTAGAACAACTTTTGTGGTGTCTTTCAGATGCCTACCAAGGTAGTGTAAAAACTACCAGGAGAACTCCTGTCTGGCACCTTCCCCGGTGGAGTTGTGCATGGGGTGTGTTTGGAACATTTTGTCACCGGCCGAGTCCAAAATTCAGCGTTTCCCCATCTCAGCCCAGAAAGCAGGTAGAACAACTTTTGTGGTGTCTTTCAGATGCCTACCAAGGTAGTGTAAAAACTACCAAGAGAACTCCTGTCTGGCACCTTCCGTGGTGGAGTTGTGCATGGGGTGTGTTTGGAACATTTTGTCACCGGCCGACTCCAAAATTCAGCGTTTCCCCATCTCAGCCCACAAAGCAGGTACAACAACTTTTCTTGTGCCTTTCAGCTGCCTACCAAGGTAGTGTAAAAACTACCAAAAGAATTCGTTCCTGGCACCTTCCCCGGTGGAGTTGTGCATGGGGTGTGTTTGGAACATTTTGTCACCGGCCGAGTCCAAAATTCAGCGGTTCCCCATCTCAGCCCAGAAAGCAGGTAGAACAAGTTTTGTGGTGTCTTTCAAATGCCTACCAAGGTAGTGTAAAAACTACCAGGAGAACTCCTGTCTGGCACCTTCCCCGGTGGAGTTGTGCATGGGGTGTGTTTGGAACATTTTGTCACCAGCCGACTCCAAAATTCAGCGGTTCCCCATCTCAGCCCAGAAAGCAGGTACAACAACTTTTCTTGTGCCTCTCAGCTGCCTATCAAGGTAGTGTAAAAATTACCAACAGAATTCGTTCCTGGCTCCTTCCCCGGTGGAGTTGTGCATGGGGTGTGTTTGGAACATTTTGTCAGCAGCCGACTCCAAAATTCAGCATTTCCCCATCTCAGCCCAGAAAGCAGGTAGAACAACTTTTCTGGTGTCTTTCAGATGCCTACCAAGGTAGTGTAAAAACTACCAACAGAATTCGTTCCTGGCACCTTCCCCGGTGGAGTTGTGCATGGGGTGTCTGTGAAACATTTTGTCACCAGCCGAGTCCAAAATTCAGCGGTTCCCCATCTCAGCCCAGAAAGCAGGTACAACAACTTTTGTGGTGCCTTTCAGATGCCTACCAAGGTAGTGTAAAAACTACCAAGAGAACTCCTGTCTGGCACCTTCCGTGGTGGAGTTGTGCATGGGGTGTGTTTGGAACATTTTGTCACCGGCCGACTCCAAAATTCAGCGTTTCCCCATCTCAGCCCACAAAGCAGGTACAACAACTTTTCTTGTGCCTTTCAGCTGCCTACCAAGGTAGTGTAAAAACTACCAAAAGAATTCGTTCCTGGCACCTTCCCCGGTGGAGTTGTGCATGGGGTGTCTTTGGAACATTTTGTCACCGGCCGACTCCAAAATTCAGCGATTCCCCATCTCAGCCCAGAAAGCAGGTAGAACAAGTTTTGTGGTGTCTTTCAAATGCCTACCAAGGTAGTGTAAAAACTACCAGGAGAACTCCTGTCTGGCACCTTCCCCGGTGGAGTTGTGCATGGGGTGTGTTTGGAACATTTTGTCACCGGCCGACTCCAAAATTCAGCGGTTCCCCATGTCAGCCCAGAAAGCAGGAAGAACAACTTTTGTGGTGCCTTTCAAATGCCTACCAAGGTAGTGTAAAAACTACCAGGAGAACTCCTGTCTGGCACCTTCCCCGGTGGAGTTGTGCATGGGGTGTGTTTGGAACATTTTGTCACCGGCCGACTCCAAAATTCAGCGGTTCCCCATCTCAGCCCAGAAAGCAGGTACAACAACTTTTGTGGTGTCTTTCAGATGCCTACCGGAGCAATGTAAAAACTACCAGGAGAACTCCTGTCTGGCACCTTCCCCGGTGGAGTTGTGCATGGGGTGTGTTTGGAACATTTTGTCACCGGCCGAGTCCAAAATTCAGCGTTTCCCCATCTCAGCCCAGAAAGCAGGTAGAACAAGTTTTGTGGTGTCTTTCAAATGCCTACCAAGGTAGTGTAAAAACTACCGAGAGAACTCCTGTCTGGCACCTTCCC
The DNA here is from genome assembly GCF_023634085.1 of Falco cherrug. NCBI lineage: Eukaryota > Metazoa > Chordata > Aves > Falconiformes > Falconidae > Falco > Falco cherrug. The sequence goes on from NW_026599434.1 coordinate 1,209,558, forward strand.
CGGTGGAGTTGTGCATGGGGTGTGTTTGGAACATTTTGTCAACGGCCGAGTCCAAAATTCAGCGGTTCCCCATCTCAGCCCAGAAAGCAGGTACAACAACTTTTCTTGTGCCTTTCAGCTGCCTATCAAGGTAGTGTAAAAATTACCAACAGAATTCGTTCCTGGCTCCTTCCCCGGTGGAGTTGTGCATGGGGTGTCTGTGGAACATTTTGTCACCGGCCGAGTCCAAAATTCAGCGTTTCCCCATCTCAGCCCAGAAAGCAGGTAGAACAACTTTTGTGGTGTCTTTCAGATGCCTACCGGAGCAATGTAAAAACTACCAGGAGAACTCCTGTCTGGCACCTTCCCCGGTGGAATTGTGCATGGGGTGTGTTTGGAACATTTTGTCACCGGCCGAGTCCAAAATTCAGCGATTCCCCATCTCAGCCCAGAAAGCAGGTAGAACAACTTTTCTGGTGTCTTTCAGATGCCTACCAAGGTAGTGTAAAAACTACCAGGAGAACTCCTGTCTGGCACCTTCCGTGGTGGAGTTGTGCATGGGGTGTGTTTGGAACATTTTGTCACCAGCCGACTCCAAAATTCAGCGGTTCCCCATCTCAGCCCAGAAAGCAGGAAGAACAACTTTTGTGGTGCCTTTCAGCTGCCTACCAAGGTAGTGTAAAAACTACCAAGAGAACTCCTGTCTGGCACCTTCCCCGGTGGAGTTGTGCATGGGGTGTGTTTGGAACATTTTGTCACCAGCCGAGTCCAAAATTCAGCGTTTCCCCATCTCAGCCCAGAAAGCAGGTAGAACAACTTTTGTGGTGTCTTTCAGATGCCTACCAAGGTAGTGTAAAAACTACCAGGAGAACTCCTGTCTGGCACCTTCCGTGGTGGAGTTGTGCATGGGGTGTGTTTGGAACATTTTGTCACCGGCCGAGTCCAAAATTCAGCGGTCCCCCATCTCAGCCCAGAAAGCAGGTACAACAACTTTTCTTGTGCCTTTCAGCTGCCTACCAAGGTAGTGTAAAAACTACCAAAAGAATTCGTTCCTGGCACCTTCCCCGGTGGAGTTGTGCATGGGGTGTGTTTGGAACATTTTGTCACCGGCCGAGTCCAAAATTCAGCGTTTCCCCATCTCAGCCCAGAAAGCAGGAAGAACAACTTTTGTGGTGTCTTTCAAATGCCTACCAAGGTAGTGTAAAAACTACCAAGAGAACTCCTGTCTGGCACCTTCCCCGGTGGAGTTGTGCATGGGGTGTGTTTGGAACATTTTGTCACCGGCCGAGTCCAAAATTCAGCGGTTCCCCATCTCAGCCCAGAAAGCAGGTAGAACAACTTTTGTGGTGTCTTTCAGATGCCTACCAAGGTAGTGTAAAAACTACCAGGAGAACTCCTATCTGGCACCTTCCGTGGTGGAGTTGTGCATGGGGTGTGTTTGGAACATTTTGTCACCAGCCGAGTCCAAAATTCAGCGTTTCCCCATCTCAGCCCAGAAAGCAGGTAGAACAACTTTTGTGGTGCCTTTCAGATGCCTACCAAGGTAGTGTAAAAACTACCAAGAGAACTCCTTTCTGGCACCTTCCCTGGTGGAGTTGTGCATGGGGTGTGTTTGGAACATTTTGTCACCGGCCGACTCCAAAATTCAGCGTTTCCCCATCTCAGCCCACAAAGCAGGTACAACAACTTTTCTTGTGCCTTTCAGCTGCCTACCAAGGTAGTGTAAAAACTACCAAAAGAATTCGTTCCTGGCACCTTCCCCGGTGGAGTTGTGCATGGGGTGTGTTTGGAACATTTTGTCACCGGCCGACTCCAAAATTCAGCGGTTCCCCATCTCAGCCCAGAAAGCAGGTAGAACAACTTTTGTGGTGTCTTTCAAATGCCTACCAAGGTAGTGTAAAAACTACCAGGAGAACTCCTGTCTGGCACCTTCCCCGGTGGAGTTGTGCATGGGGTGTGTTTGGAACATTTTGTCACCAGCCGACTCCAAAATTCAGCGGTTCCCCATCTCAGCCCAGAAAGCAGGTAGAACAACTTTTGTGGTGCCTTTCAAATGCCTACCAAGGTAGTGTAAAAACTACCAGGAGAACTCCTGTCTGGCACCTTCCCCGGTGGAGTTGTGCATGGGGTGTGTTTAGAACATTTTGTCACCAGCCGACTCCAAAATTCAGCGTTTCCCCATCTCAGCCCAGAAAGCAGGTAGAACAACTTTTGTGGTGTCTTTCAGATGCCTACCAAGGTAGTGTAAAAACTACCAGGAGAACTCCTGTCTGGCACCTTCCCCGGTGGAGTTGTGCATGGGGTGTGTTTGGAACATTTTGTCACCAGCCGACTCCAAAATTCAGCGTTTCCCCATCTCAGCCCAGAAAGCAGGTAGAACAACTTTTGTGGTGTCTTTCAGATGCCTACCAAGGTAGTGTAAAAACTACCAGGAGAAATCCTGTCTGGCACCTTCCCCGGTGGAGTTGTGCATGGGGTGTGTTTGGAACATTTTGTCACCAGCCGAGTCCAAAATTCAGCGTTTCCCCATCTCAGCCCAGAAAGCAGGTAGAACAAGTTTTGTGGTGTCTTTCAGCTGCCTACCAAGGTAGTGTAAAAATTACCAAGAGAACTCCTGTCTGGCACCTTCCCCGGTGGAGTTGTGCATGGGGTGTGTTTGGAACATTTTGTCACCGGCCGACTCCAAAATTCAGCGGTTCCCCATCTCAGCCCACAAAGCTGGTACAACTTCTTTTCTTGTGCCTTTCAGCTGCCTACCAAGCTAGTGTAAAAACTACCAACAGAATTCGTTCCTGGCACCTTCCCCGGTGGAGTTGTACATGGGGTGTGTTTGGAACATTTTGTCACCAGCCGAGTCCAAAATTCAGCGTTTCCCCATCTCAGCCCAGAAAGCAGGTAGAACAACTTTTGTGGTGTCTTTCAGATGCCTACCAAGGTAGTGTAAAAACTACCAGGAGAACTCCTGTCTGGCACCTTCCCCGGTGGAGTTGTGCATGGGGTGTGTTTGGAACATTTTGTCACCAGCCGAGTCCAAAATTCAGCGTTTCCCCATCTCAGCCCAGAAAGCAGGTACAACAACTTTTGTGGTGTCTTTCAGCTGCCTACCGGAGCAATGTAAAAACTACCAGGAGAACTCCTGTCTGGCACCTTCCGTGGTGGAGTTGAGCATGGGGTGTGTTTGGAACATTTTGTCACCAGCCGACTCCAAAATTCAGCGGTTCCCCATCTCAGCCCAGAAAGCAGGTAGAACAACTTTTGTGGTGCCTTTCAGATGCCTACCAAGGTAGTGTAAAAACTACTAAGAGAACTCCTGTCTGGCACCTTCCCCGGTGGAGTTGTGCATGGGGTGTGTTTGGAACATTTTGTCACCGGCCGACTCCAAAATTCAGCGTTTCCCCATCTCAGCCCAGAAAGCAGGAAGAACAACTTTTGTGGTGCCTTTCAAATGCCTACCAAGGTAGTGTAAAAACTACCAAAAGAATTCGTTCCTGGCACCTTCCCCGGTGGAGTTGTGCATGGGGTGTGTTTGGAACATTTTGTCACCGGCCGAGTCCAAAATTCAGCGTTTCCCCATCTCAGCCCAGAAAGCAGGTAGAACAACTTTTGTGGTGTCTTTCAGATGCCTACCGGAGTAATGTAAAAACTACCAGGAGAACTCCTGTCTGGCACCTTCCGTGGTGGAGTTGAGCATGGGGTGTGTTTGGAACATTTTGTCACCAGCCGAGTCCAAAATTCAGCGGTTCCCCATCTCAGCCCAGAAAGCAGGTAGAACAACTTTTGTGGTGTCTTTCAAATGCCTACCAAGGTAGTGTAAAAACTACCAGGAGAACTCCTGTCTGGCACCTTCCCCGGTGGAGTTGTGCATGGGGTGTGTTTGGAACATTTTGTCACCGGCCGACTCCAAAATTCAGCGTTTCCCCATCTCAGCCCAGAAAGCAGGAAGAAAAACTTTTGTGGTGCCTTTCAAATGCCTACCAAGGTAGTGTAAAAACTACCAAAAGAATTCGTTCCTGGCACCTTCCCCGGTGGAGTTGTGCATGGGGTGTGTTTGGAACATTTTGTCACCGGCCGAGTCCAAAACTCAGCGTTTCCCCATCTCAGCCCAGAAAGCAGGAAGAACAACTTTTGTGGTGCCTTTCAGATGCCTACCAAGGTAGTGTAAAAACTACCAGGAGAACTCCTGTCTGGCACCTTCCCCGGTGGAGTTGTGCATGCGGTGTGTTTGGAACATTTTGTCACCAGCTGACTCCAAAATTCAGCGGTTCCCCATCTCAGCCCAGAAAGCAGGTACAACAACTTTTGTGGTGTCTTTCTGATGCCTACCAAGGTAGTGTAAAAACTACCAACAGAATTCGTTCCTGGCACCTTCCCCGGTGGAGTTGTGCATGGGGTGTGTTTGGAACATTTTGTCACCGGCCGACTCCAAAATTCAGCGGTTCCCCATCTCAGCCCAGAAAGCAGGTACAAAAACTTTTGTGGTGTCTTTCTGATGCCTACCAAGGTACTGTAAAAACTACCAACAGAATTCGTTCCTGGCTCCTTCCCCGGTGGAGTTGTACATGGGGTGTGTTTGGAACATTTTGTCACCAGCCGAGTCCAAAATTCAGCGGTTCCCCATCTCAGCCCACAAAGCAGGTACAACAACTTTTCTTGTGCCTTTCAGCTGCCTACCAAGGTAGTGTAAAAACTACCAACAGAATTCGTTCCTGGCACCTTCCCCGGTGGAGTTGTGCATGGGGTGTCTGTGGAACATTTTGTCACCGGCCGAGTCCAAAATTCAGCGGTTCCCCATCTCAGCCCAGAAAGCAGGTAGAACAACTTTTGTGGTGTCTTTCAGATGCCTACCGGAGCAATGTAAAAACTACCAGGAGAACTCCTGTCTGGCACCTTCCCCGGTGGAGTTGTGCATGGGGTGTGTTTGGAACATTTTGTCACCAGCCGACTCCAAAATTCAGCGATTCCCCATCTCAGCCCAGAAAGCAGGTAGAACAACTTTTGTGGTGTCTTTCAGATGCCTACCAAGGTAGTGTAAAAACTACCAGGAGAACTCCTGCCTGGCACCTTCCCCGGTGGAGTTGTGCATGGGGTGTGTTTGGAACATTTTGTCACCGGCCGAGTCCAAAATTCAGCGATTCCCCATCTCAGCCCAGAAAGCAGGTACAACAACTTTTGTGGTGTCTTTCAGATGCCTACCAAGGTAGTGTAAAAACTACCAAGAGAACTCCTGTCTGGCACCTTCCGTGGTGGAGTTGTGCATGGGGTGTGTTTGGAACATTTTGTCACCGGCCGACTCCAAAATTCAGCGGTTCCCCATCTCAGCCCAGAAAGCAGGTAGAACAAGTTTTGTGGTGTCTTTCAAATGCCTACCAAGGTAGTGTAAAAACTACCAGGAGAACTCCTGTCTGGCACCTTCCCCGGTGGAGTTGTGCATGCGGTGTGTTTGGAACATTTTGTCACCAGCCGACTCCAAAATTCAGCGGTTCCCCATCTCAGCCCAGAAAGCAGGTACAACAACTTTTGTGGTGTCTTTCTGATGCCTACCAAGGTAGTGTAAAAACTACCAACAGAATTCGTTCCTGGCACCTTCCCCGGTGGAGTTGTGCATGGGGTGTGTTTGGAACATTTTGTCACCAGCCGAGTCCAAAATTCAGCGTTTCCCCATCTCAGCCCAGAAAGCAGGTAGAACAACTTTTGTGGTGTCTTTCAGCTGCCTACCGGAGCAATGTAAAAACTACCAGGAGAACTCCTGTCTGGCACCTTCCGTGGTGGAGTTGTGCATGGGGTGTGTTTGGAACATTTTGTCACCAGCCGAGTCCAAAATTCAGCGGTTCCCCATCTCAGCCCAGAAAGCAGGTAGAACAACTTTTGTGGTGCCTTTTAGATGCCTACCAAGGTAGTGTAAAAACTACTAAGAGAACTCCTGTCTGGCACCTTCCCCGGTGGAGTTGTGCATGGGGTGTGTTTGGAACATTTTGTCACCGGCCGACTCCAAAATTCAGCGTTTCCCCATCTCAGCCCAGAAAGCAGGAAGAACAACTTTTGTGGTGCCTTTCAAATGCCTACCAAGGTAGTGTAAAAACTACCAAAAGAATTCGTTCCTGGCACCTTCCCCGGTGGAGTTGTGCATGGGGTGTGTTTGGAACATTTTGTCACCGGCCGAGTCCAAAATTCAGCGTTTCCCCATCTCAGCCCAGAAAGCAGGTAGAACAACTTTTGTGGTGTCTTTCAGATGCCTACCGGAGCAATGTAAAAACTACCAGGAGAACTCCTGTCTGGCACCTTCCATGGTGGAGTTGAGCATGGGGTGTGTTTGGAACATTTTGTCACCAGCCGAGTCCAAAATTCAGCGGTTCCCCATCTCAGCCCAGAAAGCAGGTAGAACAACTTTTGTGGTGCCTTTTAGATGCCTACCAAGGTAGTGTAAAAACTACTAAGAGAACTCCTGTCTGGCACCTTCCCCGGTGGAGTTGTGCATGGGGTGTGTTTGGAACATTTTGTCACCGGCCGACTCCAAAATTCAGCGTTTCCCCATCTCAGCCCAGAAAGCAGGAAGAACAACTTTTGTGGTGCCTTTCAAATGCCTACCAAGGTAGTGTAAAAACTACCAAAAGAATTCGTTCCTGGCACCTTCCGTGGTGGAGTTGTGCATGGGGTGTGTTTGGAACATTTTGTCACCGGCCGAGTCCAAAACTCAGCGTTTCCCCATCTCAGCCCAGAAAGCAGGAAGAACAACTTTTGTGGTGCCTTTCAGATGCCTACCAAGGTAGTGTAAAAACTACCAGGAGAACTCCTGTCTGGCACCTTCCGTGGTGGAGTTGTGCATGGGGTGTGTTTGGAACATTTTGTCACCGGCCGAGTCCAAAATTCAGCGTTTCCCCATCTCAGCCCAGAAAGCAGGTACAACAACTTTTGTGGTGTCTTTCAGATGCCTACCAAGGTAGTGTAAAAACTACCAAAAGAATTCGTTCCTGGCACCTTCCGTGGTGGAGTTGTGCATGGGGTGTGTTTGGAACATTTTGTCACCGGCCGACTCCAAAATTCAGCGGTTCCCCATCTCAGCCCAGAATGCAGGTAGAACAACTTTTGTGGTGTCTTTCAGATGCCTACCAAGGTAGTGTAAAAACTACCAGGAGAACTCCTGTCTGGCACCTTCCCCGGTGGAGTTGTGCATGCGGTGTGTTTGGAACATTTTGTCACCGGCCGACTCCAAAATTCAGCGGTTCCCCATCTCAGCCCAGAAAGCAGGTACAACAACTTTTGTGGTGTCTTTCTGATGCCTACCAAGGTACTGTAAAAACTACCAACAGAATTCGTTCCTGGCACCTTCCCCGGTGGAGTTGTGCATGGGGTGTGTTTGGAACATTTTGTCACCGGCCGACTCCAAAATTCAGCGGTTCCCCATCTCAGCCCAGAAAGCAGGTAGAACAACTTTTGTGGTGCCTTTCAGATGCCTACCAAGGTAGCAATGTAAAAACTACCAGGAGAACTCCTGTCTGGCTCCTTCCCCGGTGGAGTTGTACATGGGGTGTGTTTGGAACATTTTGTCACCAGCCGAGTCCAAAATTCAGCGGTTCCCCATCTCAGCCCACAAAGCAGGTACAACAACTTTTCTTGTGCCTTTCAGCTGCCTACCAAGGTAGTGTAAAAACTACCAACAGAATTCGTTCCTGGCACCTTCCCCGGTGGAGTTGTGCATGGGGTGTCTGTGGAACATTTTGTCACCGGCCGAGTCCAAAATTCAGCGGTTCCCCATCTCAGCCCAGAAAGCAGGTAGAACAACTTTTGTGGTGTCTTTCAGATGCCTACCGGAGCAATGTAAAAACTACCAGGAGAACTCCTGTCTGGCACCTTCCCCGGTGGAGTTGTGCATGGGGTGTGTTTGGAACATTTTGTCACCAGCCGACTCCAAAATTCAGCGATTCCCCATCTCAGCCCAGAAAGCAGGTAGAACAACTTTTGTGGTGTCTTTCAGATGCCTACCAAGGTAGTGTAAAAACTACCAGGAGAACTCCTGCCTGGCACCTTCCCCGGTGGAGTTGTGCATGGGGTGTGTTTGGAACATTTTGTCACCGGCCGAGTCCAAAATTCAGCGATTCCCCATCTCAGCCCAGAAAGCAGGTAGAACAACTTTTGTGGTGTCTTTCAGATGCCTACCAAGGTAGTGTAAAAACTACCAGGAGAACTCCTGTCTGGCACCTTCCGTGGTGGAGTTGTGCATGGGGTGTGTTTTGAACATTTTGTCACCAGCCGACTCCAAAATTCAGCGGTTCCCCATCTCAGCCCAGAAAGCAGGTAGAACAACTTTTGTGCTGTCTTTTAGATGCCTACCAAGGTAGTGTAAAAACTACCAACAGAATTCGTTCCTGGCACCTTCCCCGGTGGAGTTGTGCATGGGGTGTCTGTGAAACATTTTGTCACCAGCCGAGTCCAAAATTCAGCGGTTCCCCATCTCAGCCCAGAAAGCAGGTAGAACAACTTTTGTGGTGCCTTTCAGATGCCTACCAAGGTAGTGTAAAAACTACCAAGAGAACTCCTGTCTGGCACCTTCCCCGGTGGAGTTGTGCATGGGGTGTGTTTGGAACATTTTGTCACCGGCCGACTCCAAAATTCAGCGGTTCCCCATCTCAGCCCAGAAAGCAGGTAGAACAACTTTTGTGGTGTCTTTCAAATGCCTACCAAGGTAGTGTAAAAACTACCAGGAGAACTCCTGTCTGGCACCTTCCCCGGTGGAGTTGTGCATGCGGTGTGTTTGGAACATTTTGTCACCAGCCGACTCCAAAATTCAGCGGTTCCCCATCTCAGCCCAGAAAGCAGGTACAACAACTTTTGTGGTGTCTTTCTGATGCCTACCAAGGTAGTGTAAAAACTACCAACAGAATTCGTTCCTGGCACCTTCCCCGGTGGAGTTGTGCATGGGGTGTGTTTGGAACATTTTGTCACCAGCCGAGTCCAAAATTCAGCGTTTCCCCATCTCAGCCCAGAAAGCAGGTAGAACAACTTTTGTGGTGTCTTTCAGCTGCCTACCGGAGCAATGTAAAAACTACCAGGAGAACTCCTGTCTGGCACCTTCCGTGGTGGAGTTGTGCATGGGGTGTGTTTGGAACATTTTGTCACCAGCCGAGTCCAAAATTCAGCGGTTCCCCATCTCAGCCCAGAAAGCAGGTAGAACAACTTTTGTGGTGCCTTTTAGATGCCTACCAAGGTAGTGTAAAAACTACTAAGAGAACTCCTGTCTGGCACCTTCCCCGGTGGAGTTGTGCATGGGGTGTGTTTGGAACATTTTGTCACCGGCCGACTCCAAAATTCAGCGTTTCCCCATCTCAGCCCAGAAAGCAGGAAGAACAACTTTTCTTGTGCCTTTCAGCTGCCTACCAAGGTAGTGTAAAAACTACCAAAAGAATTCGTTCCTGGCACCTTCCCCGGTGGAGTTGTGCATGGGGTGTGTTTGGAACATTTTGTCACCGGCCGAGTCCAAAATTCAGCGTTTCCCCATCTCAGCCCAGAAAGCAGGTAGAACAACTTTTGTGGTGTCTTTCAGATGCCTACCGGAGCAATGTAAAAACTACCAGGAGAACTCCTGTCTGGCACCTTCCATGGTGGAGTTGAGCATGGGGTGTGTTTGGAACATTTTGTCACCAGCCGAGTCCAAAATTCAGCGGTTCCCCATCTCAGCCCAGAAAGCAGGTAGAACAACTTTTGTGGTGCCTTTTAGATGCCTACCAAGGTAGTGTAAAAACTACTAAGAGAACTCCTGTCTGGCACCTTCCCCGGTGGAGTTGTGCATGGGGTGTGTTTGGAACATTTTGTCACCGGCCGACTCCAAAATTCAGCGTTTCCCCATCTCAGCCCAGAAAGCAGGAAGAACAACTTTTGTGGTGCCTTTCAAATGCCTACCAAGGTAGTGTAAAAACTAATAAAAGAATTCGTTCCTGGCACCTTCCCCGGTGGAGTTGTGCATGGGGTGTGTTTGGAACATTTTGTCACCGGCCGAGTCCAAAACTCAGCGTTTCCCCATCTCAGCCCAGAAAGCAGGAAGAACAACTTTTGTGGTGCCTTTCAGATGCCTACCAAGGTAGTGTAAAAACTACCAGGAGAACTCCTGTCTGGCACCTTCCGTGGTGGAGTTGTGCATGGGGTGTGTTTGGAACATTTTGTCACCGGCCGAGTCCAAAATTCAGCGTTTCCCCATCTCAGCCCAGAAAGCAGGTACAACAACTTTTGTGGTGTCTTTCAGATGCCTACCAAGGTAGTGTAAAAACTACCAAAAGAATTCGTTCCTGGCACCTTCCGTGGTGGAGTTGTGCATGGGGTGTGTTTGGAACATTTTGTCACCGGCCGACTCCAAAATTCAGCGGTTCCCCATCTCAGCCCAGAAAGCAGGTAGAACAACTTTTGTGGTGTCTTTCAGATGCCTACCAAGGTAGTGTAAAAACTACCAGGAGAACTCCTGTCTGGCACCTTCCCCGGTGGAGTTGTGCATGCGGTGTGTTTGGAACATTTTGTCACCGGCCGACTCCAAAATTCAGCGGTTCCCCATCTCAGCCCAGAAAGCAGGTACAACAACTTTTGTGGTGTCTTTCTGATGCCTACCAAGGTACTGTAAAAACTACCAACAGAATTCGTTCCTGGCACCTTCCCCGGTGGAGTTGTGCATGGGGTGTGTTTGGAACATTTTGTCACCGGCCGACTCCAAAATTCAGCGGTTCCCCATCTCAGCCCAGAAAGCAGGTAGAACAACTTTTGTGGTGCCTTTCAGATGCCTACCAAGGTAGCAATGTAAAAACTACCAGGAGAACTCCTGTCTGGCTCCTTCCCCGGTGGAGTTGTACATGGGGTGTGTTTGGAACATTTTGTCACCAGCCGAGTCCAAAATTCAGCGGTTCCCCATCTCAGCCCACAAAGCAGGTACAACAACTTTTCTTGTGCCTTTCAGCTGCCTACCAAGGTAGTGTAAAAACTACCAACAGAATTCGTTCCTGGCACCTTCCCCGGTGGAGTTGTGCATGGGGTGTCTGTGGAACATTTTGTCACCGGCCGAGTCCAAAATTCAGCGGTTCCCCATCTCAGCCCAGAAAGCAGGTAGAACAACTTTTGTGGTGTCTTTCAGATGCCTACCGGAGCAATGTAAAAACTACCAGGAGAACTCCTGTCTGGCACCTTCCCCGGTGGAGTTGTGCATGGGGTGTGTTTGGAACATTTTGTCACCAGCCGACTCCAAAATTCAGCGATTCCCCATCTCAGCCCAGAAAGCAGGTAGAACAACTTTTGTGGTGTCTTTCAGATGCCTACCAAGGTAGTGTAAAAACTACCAGGAGAACTCCTGCCTGGCACCTTCCCCGGTGGAGTTGTGCATGGGGTGTGTTTGGAACATTTTGTCACCGGCCGAGTCCAAAATTCAGCGATTCCCCATCTCAGCCCAGAAAGCAGGTAGAACAACTTTTGTGGTGTCTTTCAGATGCCTACCAAGGTAGTGTAAAAACTACCAGGAGAACTCCTGTCTGGCACCTTCCGTGGTGGAGTTGTGCATGGGGTGTGTTTGGAACATTTTGTCACCAGCCGACTCCAAAATTCAGCGGTTCCCCATCTCAGCCCAGAAAGCAGGTAGAACAACTTTTGTGCTGTCTTTTAGATGCCTACCAAGGTAGTGTAAAAACTACCAACAGAATTCGTTCCTGGCACCTTCCCCGGTGGAGTTGTGCATGGGGTGTCTGTGAAACATTTTGTCACCAGCCGAGTCCAAAATTCAGCGGTTCCCCATCTCAGCCCAGAAAGCAGGTACAACAACTTTTGTGGTGCCTTTCAGATGCCTACCAAGGTAGTGTAAAAACTACCAAGAGAACTCCTGTCTGGCACCTTCCCCGGTGGAGTTGTGCATGGGGTGTGTTTGGAACATTTTGTCACCGGCCGACTCCAAAATTCAGCGTTTCCCCATCTCAGCCCACAAAGCAGGTACAACAACTTTTCTTGTGCCTTTCAGCTGCCTACCAAGGTAGTGTAAAAACTACCAAAAGAATTCGTTCCTGGCACCTTCCCCGGTGGAGTTGTGCATGGGGTGTGTTTGGAACATTTTGTCACCGGCCGAGTCCAAAATTCAGCGGTTCCCCATCTCAGCCCAGAAAGCAGGTAGAACAACTTTTGTGGTGTCTTTCAGATGCCTACCAAGGTAGTGTAAAAACTACCAGGAGAACTCCTGTCTGGCACCTTCCCCGGTGGAGTTGTGCATGGGGTGTGTTTGGAACATTTTGTCACCGGCCGACTCCAAAATTCAGCGGTTCCCCATCTCAGCCCAGAAAGCAGGTACAACAACTTTTGCTGTGCCTTTCAGCTGCCTACCAAGGTAGTGTAAAAACTACCAAAAGAACTCCTGTCTGGCACCTTCCCCGGTGGAGTTGTGCATGGGGTGTGTTTGGAACATTTTGTCACCGGCCGACTCCAAAATTCAGCGTTTCCCCATCTCAGCCCAGAAAGCAGGTAGAACAACTTTTGTGGTGTCTTTCAGATGCCTACCGGAGCAATGTAAAAACTACCAAGAGAACTCCTGTCTGGCACCTTCCCCGGTGGAGTTGTGCATGGGGTGTGTTTGGAACATTTTGTCACCGGCCGAGTCCAAAATTCAGCGTTTCCCCATCTCAGCCCAGAAAGCAGGTAGAACAAGTTTTGTGGTTTCTTTCAAATGCCTACCAAGGTAGTGTAAAAACTACCGAGAGAACTCCTGTCTGGCACCTTCCCCGGTGGAGTTGTGCATGGGGTGTGTTTGGAACATTTTGTCAACGGCCGACTCCAAAATTCAGCGGTTCCCCATCTCAGCCAAGAAAGCAGGTACAACAACTTTTCTTCTGCCTTTCAGCTGCCTATCAAGGTAGTGTAAAAATTACCAACAGAATTCGTTCCTGGCTCCTTCCCCGGTGGAGTTGTGCATGGGGTGTCTGTGGAACATTTTGTCACCGGCCGAGTCCAAAATTCAGCGTTTCCCCATCTCAGCCCAGAAAGCAGGTAGAACAACTTTTGTGGTGTCTTTCAGATGCCTACCGGAGCAATGTAAAAACTACCAGGAGAACTCCTGTCTGGCACCTTCCCCGGTGGAATTGTGCATGGGGTGTGTTTGGAACATTTTGTCACCGGCCGACTCCAAAATTCAGCGGTTCCCCATCTCAGCCCAGAAAGCAGGTAGAACAAGTTTTGTGGTGTCTTTCAAATGCCTACCAAGGTAGTGTAAAAACTACCAGGAGAACTCCTGTCTGGCACCTTCCCCGGTGGAGTTGTGCATGCGGTGTGTTTGGAACATTTTGTCACCAGCCGACTCCAAAATTCAGCGGTTCCCCATCTCAGCCCAGAAAGCAGGTACAACAACTTTTGTGGTGTCTTTCTGATGCCTACCAAGGTAGTGTAAAAACTACCAACAGAATTCGTTCCTGGCACCTTCCCCGGTGGAGTTGTGCATGGGGTGTGTTTGGAACATTTTGTCACCGGCCGACTCCAAAATTCAGCGGTTCCCCATCTCAGCCCAGAAAGCAGGTAGAACAACTTTTGTGGTGTCTTTCAGATGCCTACCAAGGTAGTGTAAAAACTACCAGGAGAACTCCTGTCTGGCACCTTCCGTGGTGGAGTTGTGCATGGGGTGTGTTTGGAACATTTTGTCACCAGCCGAGTCCAAAATTCAGCGGTTCCCCATCTCAGCCCAGAAAGCAGGTAGAACAACTTTTGTGGTGTCTTTCAGCTGCCTACCGGAGCAATGTAAAAACTACCAGGAGAACTCCTGTCTGGCACCTTCCGTGGTGGAATTGTGCATGGGGTGTGTTTGGAACATTTTGTCACCAGCCGAGTCCAAAATTCAGCGGTTCCCCATCTCAGCCCAGAAAGCAGGTAGAACAACTTTTGTGGTGCCTTTTAGATGCCTACCAAGGTAGTGTAAAAACTACTAAGAGAACTCCTGTCTGGCACCTTCCCCGGTGGAGTTGTGCATGGGGTGTGTTTGGAACATTTTGTCACCGGCCGACTCCAAAATTCAGCGTTTCCCCATCTCAGCCCAGAAAGCAGGAAGAACAACTTTTGTGGTGCCTTTCAAATGCCTACCAAGGTAGTGTAAAAACTACCAAAAGAATTCGTTCCTGGCACCTTCCCCGGTGGAGTTGTGCATGGGGTGTGTTTGGAACATTTTGTCACCGGCCGAGTCCAAAATTCAGCGTTTCCCCATCTCAGCCCAGAAAGCAGGTAGAACAACTTTTGTGGTGTCTTTCAGATGCCTACCGGAGCAATGTAAAAACTACCAGGAGAACTCCTGTCTGGCACCTTCCATGGTGGAGTTGAGCATGGGGTGTGTTTGGAACATTTTGTCACCAGCCGAGTCCAAAATTCAGCGGTTCCCCATCTCAGCCCAGAAAGCAGGTAGAACAACTTTTGTGGTGCCTTTTAGATGCCTACCAAGGTAGTGTAAAAACTACTAAGAGAACTCCTGTCTGGCACCTTCCCCGGTGGAGTTGTGCATGGGGTGTGTTTGGAACATTTTGTCACCGGCCGACTCCAAAATTCAGCGTTTCCCCATCTCAGCCCAGAAAGCAGGAAGAAAAACTTTTGTGGTGCCTTTCAAATGCCTACCAAGGTAGTGTAAAAACTACCAAAAGAATTCGTTCCTGGCACCTTCCCCGGTGGAGTTGTGCATGGGGTGTGTTTGGAACATTTTGTCACCGGCCGAGTCCAAAACTCAGCGTTTCCCCATCTCAGCCCAGAAAGCAGGAAGAACAACTTTTGTGGTGCCTTTCAGATGCCTACCAAGGTAGTGTAAAAACTACCAGGAGAACTCCTGTCTGGCACCTTCCGTGGTGGAGTTGTGCATGGGGTGTGTTTGGAACATTTTGTCACCGGCCGAGTCCAAAATTCAGCGTTTCCCCATCTCAGCCCAGAAAGCAGGTACAACAACTTTTGTGGTGTCTTTCAGATGCCTACCAAGGTAGTGTAAAAACTACCAAAAGAATTCGTTCCTGGCACCTTCCGTGGTGGAGTTGTGCATGGGGTGTGTTTGGAACATTTTGTCACCGGCCGACTCCAAAATTCAGCGGTTCCCCATCTCAGCCCAGAAAGCAGGTAGAACAAGTTTTGTGGTGTCTTTCAAATGCCTACCAAGGTAGTGTAAAAACTACCAGGAGAACTCCTGTCCTGGCACCTTCCCCGGTGGAGTTGTGCATGCGGTGTGTTTGGAACATTTTGTCACCAGCCGACTCCAAAATTCAGCGGTTCCCCATCTCAGCCCAGAAAGCAGGTACAACAACTTTTGTGGTGTCTTTCTGATGCCTACCAAGGTACTGTAAAAACTACCAACAGAATTCGTTCCTGGCACCTTCCCGGTGGAGTTGTGCATGGGGTGTGTTTGGAACATTTTGTCACCGGCCGACTCCAAAATTCAGCGGTTCCCCATCTCAGCCCAGAAAGCAGGTAGAACAACTTTTGTGGTGTCTTTCAAATGCCTACCAAGGTAGTGTAAAAACTACCAGGAGGAACTCCTGTCTGGCACCTTCCCCGGTGGAGTTGTGCATGGGGTGTGTTTGGAACATTTTGTCACCAGCCGACTCCAAAATTCAGCGTTTCCCCCATCTCAGCCCAGAAAGCAGGTAGAACAACTTTTGTGGTGCCTTTCAGATGCCTACCAAGGTAGCAATGTAAAAACTACCAGGAGAACTCCTGTCTGGCTCCTTCCCCGGTGGAGTTGTACATGGGGTGTGTTTGGAACATTTTGTCACCAGCCGAGTCCAAAATTCAGCGGTTCCCCATCTCAGCCCACAAAGCAGGTACAACAACTTTTCTTGTGCTTTCAGCTGCCTACCAAGGTAGTGTAAAAACTACCAACAGAATTCGTTCCTGGCACCTTCCCCGGTGGAGTTGTGCATGGGGTGTCTGTGGAACATTTTGTCACCGGCCGAGTCCAAAATTCAGCGGTTCCCCATCTCAGCCCAGAAAGCAGGTAGAACAACTTTTGTGGTGTCTTTCAGATGCCTACCGGAGCAATGTAAAAACTACCAGGAGAACTCCTGTCTGGCACCTTCCCGGTGGAGTTGTGCATGGGGTGTGTTTGGAACATTTTGTCACCAGCCGACTCCAAAATTCAGCGATTCCCCCATCTCAGCCCAGAAAGCAGGTAGAACAACTTTTGTGGTGTCTTTCAGATGCCTACCAAGGTAGTGTAAAAACTACCAGGAGAACTCCTGCCTGGCACCTTCCCCGGTGGAGTTGTGCATGGGGTGTGTTTGGAACATTTTGTCACCGGCCGAGTCCAAAATTCAGCGATTCCCCATCTCAGCCCAGAAAGCAGGTAGAACAACTTTTGTGGTGTCTTTCAGATGCCTACCAAGGTAGTGTAAAAACTACCAGGAGAACTCCTGTCTGGCACCTTCCGTGGTGGAGTTGTGCATGGGGTGTGTTTGGAACATTTTGTCACCAGCCGACTCCAAAATTCAGCGGTTCCCCATCTCAGCCCAGAAAGCAGGTACAACAACTTTTGTGGTGCCTTTCAGATGCCTACCAAGGTAGTGTAAAAACTACCAAGAGAACTCCTGTCTGGCACCTTCCCCGGTGGAGTTGTGCATGGGGTGTGTTTGGAACATTTTGTCACCGGCCGACTCCAAAATTCAGCGTTTCCCCATCTCAGCCCACAAAGCAGGTACAACAACTTTTCTTGTGCCTTTCAGCTGCCTACCAAGGTAGTGTAAAAACTACCAAAAGAATTCGTTCCTGGCACCTTCCCCGGTGGAGTTGTGCATGGGGTGTGTTTGGAACATTTTGTCACCGGCCGAGTCCAAAATTCAGCGATTCCCCATCTCAGCCCAGAAAGCAGGTAGAACAAGTTTTGTGGTGTCTTTCAAATGCCTACCAAGGTAGTGTAAAAACTACCAGGAGAACTCCTGTCTGGCACCTTCCGTGGTGGAGTTGTGCATGGGGTGTGTTTGGAACATTTTGTCACCGGCCGACTCCAAAATTCAGCGGTTCCCCATCTCAGCCCAGAAAGCAGGTACAACAACTTTTGCTGTGCCTTTCAGCTGCCTACCAAGGTAGTGTAAAAACTACCAAAAGAATTCGTTCCTGGCACCTTCCCCGGTGGAGTTGTGCATGGGGTGTGTTTGGAACATTTTGTTACCGGCCGACTCCAAAATTCAGCGTTTCCCCATCTCAGCCCAGAAAGCAGGTAGAACAACTTTTGTGGTGTCTTTCAGATGCCTACCGGAGCAATGTAAAAACTACCAGGAGAACTCCTGTCTGGCACCTTCCCCGGTGGAGTTGTGCATGGGGTGTGTTTGGAACATTTTGTCACCGGCCGAGTCCAAAATTCAGCGTTTCCCCATCTCAGCCCAGAAAGCAGGTAGAACAAGTTTTGTGGTGTCTTTCAAATGCCTACCAAGGTAGTGTAAAAACTACCGAGAGAACTCCTGTCTGGCACCTTCCCCGGTGGAGTTGTGCATGGGGTGTGTTTGGAACATTTTGTCAACGGCCGACTCCAAAATTCAGCGGTTCCCCATCTCAGCCAAGAAAGCAGGTACAACAACTTTTCTTCTGCCTTTCAGCTGCCTATCAAGGTAGTGTAAAAATTACCAACAGAATTCGTTCCTGGCTCCTTCCCCGGTGGAGTTGTGCATGGGGTGTCTGTGGAACATTTTGTCACCGGCCGAGTCCAAAATTCAGCGTTTCCCCATCTCAGCCCAGAAAGCAGGTAGAACAACTTTTGTGGTGTCTTTCAGATGCCTACCGGAGCAATGTAAAAACTACCAGGAGAACTCCTGTCTGGCACCTTCCCCGGTGGAATTGTGCATGGGGTGTGTTTGGAACATTTTGTCACCGGCCGAGTCCAAAATTCAGCGATTCCCCATCTCAGCCCAGAAAGCAGGTAGAACAACTTTTCTGGTGTCTTTCAGATGCCTACCAAGGTAGTGTAAAAACTACCAGGAGAACTCCTGTCTGGCACCTTCCGTGGTGGAGTTGTGCATGGGGTGTGTTTGGAACATTTTGTCACCGGCCGAGTCCAAAATTCAGCGGTTCCCCATCTCAGCCCAGAAAGCAGGTAGAACAACTTTTGTGGTGTCTTTCAGATGCCTACCAAGGTAGTGTAAAAACTACCAGGAGAACTCCTGTCTGGCACCTTCCCCGGTGGAGTTGTGCATGGGGTGTGTTTGGAACATTTTGTCACCAGCCGACTCCAAAATTCAGCGTTTCCCCATCTCAGCCCAGAAAGCAGGTAGAACAACTTTTGTGGTGCCTTTCAGCTGCCTACCAAGGTAGTGCAAAAACTACCAAGAGAACTCCTTTCTGGCACCTTCCCCGGTGGAGTTGTGCATGGGGTGTGTTTGGAACATTTTGTCACCGGCCGACTCCAAAATTCAGCGGTTCCCCATCTCAGCCCAGAAAGCAGGTAGAACAACTTTTGTGGTGTCTTTCAAATGCCTACCAAGGTAGTGTAAAAACTACCAGGAGAACTCCTGTCTGGCACCTTCCCCGGTGGAGTTGTGCATGGGGTGTGTTTGGAACATTTTGTCACCAGCCGACTCCAAAATTCAGCGGTTCCCCATCTCAGCCCAGAAAGCAGGTAGAACAACTTTTGTGGTGCCTTTCAAATGCCTACCAAGGTAGTGTAAAAACTACCAGGAGAACTCCTGTCTGGCACCTTCCCCGGTGGAGTTGTGCATGGGGTGTGTTTAGAACATTTTGTCACCAGCCGACTCCAAAATTCAGCGTTTCCCCATCTCAGCCCAGAAAGCAGGTAGAACAACTTTTGTGGTGTCTTTCAGATGCCTACCAAGGTAGTGTAAAAACTACCAGGAGAACTCCTGTCTGGCACCTTCCCCGGTGGAGTTGTGCATGGGGTGTGTTTGGAACATTTTGTCACCAGCCGACTCCAAAATTCAGCGTTTCCCCATCTCAGCCCAGAAAGCAGGTAGAACAACTTTTGTGGTGTCTTTCAGATGCCTACCAAGGTAGTGTAAAAACTACCAGGAGAACTCCTGTCTGGCACCTTCCCCGGTGGAGTTGTGCGTGGGGTGTGTTTGGAACATTTTGTCACCAGCCGAGTCCAAAATTCAGCGATTCCCCATCTCAGCCCAGAAAGCAGGTAGAACAAGTTTTGTGGTGCCTTTCAGCTGCCTACCAAGGTAGTGTAAAAACTACCAAGAGAACTCCTGTCTGGCACCTTCCCCGGTGGAGTTGTGCATGGGGTGTGTTTGGAACATTTTGTCACCGGCCGACTCCAAAATTCAGCGGTTCCCCATCTCAGCCCACAAAGCTGGTACAACTTCTTTTCTTGTGCCTTTCAGCTGCCTACCAAGGTAGTGTAAAAACTACCAACAGAATTCGTTCCTGGCACCTTCCCCGGTGGAGTTGTACATGGGGTGTGTTTGGAACATTTTGTCACCAGCCGAGTCCAAAATTCAGCGTTTCCCCATCTCAGCCCAGAAAGCAGGTAGAACAACTTTTGTGGTGTCTTTCAGATGCCTACCAAGGTAGTGTAAAAACTACCAGGAGAACTCCTGTCTGGCACCTTCCCCGGTGGAGTTGTGCATGGGGTGTGTTTGGAACATTTTGTCACCAGCCGAGTCCAAAATTCAGCGTTTCCCCATCTCAGCCCAGAAAGCAGGTACAACAACTTTTGTGGTGTCTTTCAGCTGCCTACCGGAGCAATGTAAAAACTACCAGGAGAACTCCTGTCTGGCACCTTCCGTGGTGGAGTTGAGCATGGGGTGTGTTTGGAACATTTTGTCACCAGCCGACTCCAAAATTCAGCGGTTCCCCATCTCAGCCCAGAAAGCAGGTAGAACAACTTTTGTGGTGTCTTTCAGATGCCTACCAAGGTAGTGTAAAAACTACCAGGAGAACTCCTGTCTGGCACCTTCCGTGGTGGAGTTGTGCATGGGGTGTGTTTGGAACATTTTGTCACCGGCCGACTCCAAAATTCAGCGTTTCCCCATCTCAGCCCAGAAAGCAGGAAGAACAACTTTTGTGGTGCCTTTCAAATGCCTACCAAGGTAGTGTAAAAACTACCAAAAGAATTCGTTCCTGGCACCTTCCCCGGTGGAGTTGTGCATGGGGTGTGTTTGGAACATTTTGTCACCGGCCGAGTCCAAAATTCAGCGTTTCCCCATCTCAGCCCAGAAAGCAGGTAGAACAACTTTTGTGGTGTCTTTCAGATGCCTACCGGAGTAATGTAAAAACTACCAGGAGAACTCCTGTCTGGCACCTTCCGTGGTGGAGTTGAGCATGGGGTGTGTTTGGAACATTTTGTCACCAGCCGAGTCCAAAATTCAGCGGTTCCCCATCTCAGCCCAGAAAGCAGGTAGAACAACTTTTGTGGTGTCTTTCAGATGCCTACCAAGGTAGTGTAAAAACTACCAAGAGAACTCCTGTCTGGCACCTTCCCCGGTGGAGTTGTGCATGGGGTGTGTTTGGAACATTTTGTCACCGGCCGACTCCAAAATTCAGCGTTTCCCCATCTCAGCCCAGAAAGCAGGAAGAAAAACTTTTGTGGTGCCTTTCAAATGCCTACCAAGGTAGTGTAAAAACTACCAAAAGAATTCGTTCCTGGCACCTTCCCCGGTGGAGTTGTGCATGGGGTGTGTTTGGAACATTTTGTCACCGGCCGACTCCAAAATTCAGCGTTTCCCCATCTCAGCCCAGAAAGCAGGAAGAACAACTTTTGTGGTGCCTTTCAGATGCCTACCAAGGTAGTGTAAAAACTACCAGGAGAACTCCTGTCTTGGCACCTTCCCCGGTGGAGTTGTGCATGCGGTGTGTTTGGAACATTTTGTCACCAGCCGACTCCAAAATTCAGCGGTTCCCCATCTCAGCCCAGAAAGCAGGTACAACAACTTTTGTGGTGTCTTTCTGATGCCTACCAAGGTAGTGTACAAACTACCAACAGAATTCGTTCCTGGCACCTTCCCCGGTGGAGTTGTGCATGGGGTGTGTTTGGAACATTTTGTCACCGGCCGACTCCAAAATTCAGCGGTTCCCCATCTCAGCCCAGAAAGCAGGTACAAAAACTTTTGTGGTGTCTTTCTGATGCCTACCAAGGTACTGTAAAAACTACCAACAGAATTCGTTCCTGGCTCCTTCCCCGGTGGAGTTGTACATGGGGTGTGTTTGGAACATTTTGTCACCAGCCGAGTCCAAAATTCAGCGGTTCCCCATCTCAGCCCACAAAGCAGGTACAACAACTTTTCTTGTGCCTTTCAGCTGCCTACCAAGGTAGTGTAAAAACTACCAACAGAATTCGTTCCTGGCACCTTCCCCGGTGGAGTTGTGCATGGGGTGTCTGTGGAACATTTTGTCACCGGCCGACTCCAAAATTCAGCGGTTCCCCATCTCAGCCCAGAAAGCAGGTAGAACAACTTTTGTGGTGTCTTTCAGATGCCTACCGGAGCAATGTAAAAACTACCAGGAGAACTCCTGTCTGGCACCTTCCCCGGTGGAGTTGTGCATGGGGTGTGTTTGGAACATTTTGTCACCAGCCGACTCCAAAATTCAGCGATTCCCCATCTCAGCCCAGAAAGCAGGTAGAACAACTTTTGTGGTGTCTTTCAGATGCCTACCAAGGTAGTGTAAAAACTACCAGGAGAACTCCTGCCTGGCACCTTCCCCGGTGGAGTTGTGCATGGGGTGTGTTTGGAACATTTTGTCACCGGCCGAGTCCAAAATTCAGCGATTCCCCATCTCAGCCCAGAAAGCAGGTACAACAACTTTTGTGGTGTCTTTCAGATGCCTACCAAGGTAGTGTAAAAACTACCAAGAGAACTCCTGTCTGGCACCTTCCGTGGTGGAGTTGTGCATGGGGTGTGTTTGGAACATTTTGTCACCGGCCGACTCCAAAATTCAGCGGTTCCCCATCTCAGCCCAGAAAGCAGGTAGAACAAGTTTTGTGGTGTCTTTCAAATGCCTACCAAGGTAGTGTAAAAACTACCAGGAGAACTCCTGTCTGGCACCTTCCCCGGTGGAGTTGTGCATGCGGTGTGTTTGGAACATTTTGTCACCAGCCGACTCCAAAATTCAGCGGTTCCCCATCTCAGCCCAGAAAGCAGGTACAACAACTTTTGTGGTGTCTTTCTGATGCCTACCAAGGTACTGTAAAAACTACCAACAGAATTCGTTCCTGGCACCTTCCCCGGTGGAGTTGTGCATGGGGTGTGTTTGGAACATTTTGTCACCGGCCGACTCCAAAATTCAGCGGTTCCCCATCTCAGCCCAGAAAGCAGGTAGAACAACTTTTGTGGTGTCTTTCAGATGCCTACCAAGGTAGTGTAAAAACTACCAGGAGAACTCCTGTCTGGCACCTTCCCCGGTGGAGTTGTGCATGGGGTGTGTTTGGAACATTTTGTCACCAGCCGAGTCCAAAATTCAGCGTTTCCCCATCTCAGCCCAGAAAGCAGGTAGAACAACTTTTGTGGTGTCTTTCAGCTGCCTACCGGAGCAATGTAAAAACTACCAGGAGAACTCCTGTCTGGCACCTTCCGTGGTGGAGTTGTGCATGGGGTGTGTTTGGAACATTTTGTCACCAGCCGAGTCCAAAATTCAGCGGTTCCCCATCTCAGCCCAGAAAGCAGGTAGAACAACTTTTGTGGTGCCTTTTAGATGCCTACCAAGGTAGTGTAAAAACTACTAAGAGAACTCCTGTCTGGCACCTTCCCCGGTGGAGTTGTGCATGGGGTGTGTTTGGAACATTTTGTCACCGGCCGACTCCAAAATTCAGCGTTTCCCCATCTCAGCCCAGAAAGCAGGAAGAACAACTTTTGTGGTGCCTTTCAAATGCCTACCAAGGTAGTGTAAAAACTACCAAAAGAATTTGTTCCTGGCACCTTCCCCGGTGGAGTTGTGCATGGGGTGTGTTTGGAACATTTTGTCACCGGCCGAGTCCAAAATTCAGCGTTTCCCCATCTCAGCCCAGAAAGCAGGTAGAACAACTTTTGTGGTGTCTTTCAGATGCCTACCGGAGCAATGTAAAAACTACCAGGAGAACTCCTGTCTGGCACCTTCCATGGTGGAGTTGAGCATGGGGTGTGTTTGGAACATTTTGTCACCAGCCGAGTCCAAAATTCAGCGGTTCCCCATCTCAGCCCAGAAAGCAGGTAGAACAACTTTTGTGGTGCCTTTTAGATGCCTACCAAGGTAGTGTAAAAACTACTAAGAGAACTCCTGTCTGGCACCTTCCCCGGTGGAGTTGTGCATGGGGTGTGTTTGGAACATTTTGTCACCGGCCGACTCCAAAATTCAGCGTTTCCCCATCTCAGCCCAGAAAGCAGGAAGAAAAACTTTTGTGGTGCCTTTCAAATGCCTACCAAGGTAGTGTAAAAACTACCAAAAGAATTCGTTCCTGGCACCTTCCCCGGTGGAGTTGTGCATGGGGTGTGTTTGGAACATTTTGTCACCGGCCGACTCCAAAACTCAGCGTTTCCCCATCTCAGCCCAGAAAGCAGGAAGAACAACTTTTGTGGTGCCTTTCAGATGCCTACCAAGGTAGTGTAAAAACTACCAGGAGAACTCCTGTCTGGCACCTTCCGTGGTGGAGTTGTGCATGGGGTGTGTTTGGAACATTTTGTCACCGGCCGAGTCCAAAATTCAGCGTTTCCCCATCTCAGCCCAGAAAGCAGGTACAACAACTTTTGTGGTGTCTTTCAGATGCCTACCAAGGTAGTGTAAAAACTACCAAAAGAATTCGTTCCTGGCACCTTCCGTGGTGGAGTTGTGCATGGGGTGTGTTTGGAACATTTTGTCACCGGCCGACTCCAAAATTCAGCGTTTCCCCATCTCAGCCCAGAAAGCAGGTAGAACAAGTTTTGTGGTGTCTTTCAAATGCCTACCAAGGTAGTGTAAAAACTACCAGGAGAACTCCTGTCTGGCACCTTCCCCGGTGGAGTTGTGCATGCGGTGTGTTTGGAACATTTTGTCACCAGCCGACTCCAAAATTCAGCGGTTCCCCATCTCAGCCCAGAAAGCAGGTACAACAACTTTTGTGGTGTCTTTCTGATGCCTACCAAGGTACTGTAAAAACTACCAACAGAATTCGTTCCTGGCACCTTCCCCGGTGGAGTTGTGCATGGGGTGTGTTTGGAACATTTTGTCACCGGCCGACTCCAAAATTCAGCGGTTCCCCATCTCAGCCCAGAAAGCAGGTAGAACAACTTTTGTGGTGTCTTTCAGATGCCTACCAAGGTAGTGTAAAAACTACCAGGAGAACTCCTGTCTGGCACCTTCCCCGGTGGAGTTGTGCATGGGGTGTGTTTGGAACATTTTGTCACCAGCCGACTCCAAAATTCAGCGTTTCCCCATCTCAGCCCAGAAAGCAGGTAGAACAACTTTTGTGGTGCCTTTCAGATGCCTACCAAGGTAGCAATGTAAAAACTACCAGGAGAACTCCTGTCTAGCACCTTCCCCGGTGGAGTTGTGCATGGGGTGTGTTTGGAACATTTTGTCACCAGCCGACTCCAAAATTCAGCGATTCCCCATCTCAGCCCAGAAAGCAGGTAGAACAACTTTTGTGGTGTCTTTCAGATGCCTACCAAGGTAGTGTAAAAACTACCAAGAGAACTCCTGCCTGGCACCTTCCCCGGTGGAGTTGTGCATGGGGTGTGTTTGGAACATTTTGTCACCGGCCGACTCCAAAATTCAGCGATTCCCCATCTCAGCCCAGAAAGCAGGTAGAACAACTTTTGTGGTGTCTTTCAGATGCCTACCAAGGTAGTGTAAAAACTACCAGGAGAACTCCTGTCTGGCACCTTCCCCGGTGGAGTTGTGCATGGGGTGTGTTTGGAACATTTTGTCACCAGCCGACTCCAAAATTCAGCGGTTCCCCATCTCAGCCCACAAAGCAGGTAGAACAACTTTTGTGGTGCCTTTCAGCTGCCTACCAAGGTAGTGTAAAAACTACCAAGAGAACTCCTGTCTGGCACCTTCCCCGGTGGAGTTGTGCAGGGGGTGTGTTTGGAACATTTTGTCACCGGCCGACTCCAAAATTCAGCGGTTCCCCATCTCAGCCCAGAAAGCAGGTAGAACAACTTTTGTGGTGTCTTTCAGATGCCTACCGGAGCAATGTAAAAACTACCAGGAGAACTCTTGTCTGGCACCTTCCCCGGTGGAGTTGTGCAGGGGGTGTGTTTGGAACATTTTGTCACCAGCCGACTCCAAAATTCAGCGGTTCCCCATCTCAGCCCAGAAAGCAGGTAGAACAACTTTTGTGGTGTCTTTCAGATGCCTGCCAAGGTAGTGTAAAAACTACCAGGAAGAACTCCTGTCTGGCACCTTCCCCGGTGGAGTTGTGCATGGGGTGTGTTTGGAACATTTTGTCACCGGCCGACTCCAAAATTCAGCGTTTCCCCATCTCAGCCCAGAAAGCAGGTAGAACAACTTTTGTGGTGTCTTTCAGATGCCTACCAAGGTAGTGTAAAAACTACCAGGAGAACTCCTGTCTGGCACCTTCCGTGGTGGAGTTGTGCATGGGGTGTGTTTGGAACATTTTGTCACCGGCCGACTCCAAAATTCAGCGGTTCCCCATCTCAGCCCAGAAAGCAGGTAGAACAACTTTTGTGGTGTCTTTCAAATGCCTACCAAGGTAGTGTAAAAACTACCAGGAGAACTCCTGTCTGGCACCTTCCCCGGTGGAGTTGTGCATGCGGTGTGTTTGGAACATTTTGTCACCAGCCGACTCCAAAATTCAGCGGTTCCCCATCTCAGCCCAGAAAGCAGGTACAACAACTTTTGTGGTGTCTTTCTGATGCCTACCAAGGTAGTGTAAAAACTACCAACAGAATTCGTTCCTGGCACCTTCCCCGGTGGAGTTGTGCATGGGGTGTGTTTGGAACATTTTGTCACCGGCCGACTCCAAAATTCAGCGGTTCCCCATCACAGCCCAGAAAGCAGGTAGAACAACTTTTGTGGTGTCTTTCAAATGCCTACCAAGGTAGTGTAAAAACTACCAGGAGAACTCCTGTCTGGCACCTTCCCCGGTGGAGTTGTGCATGGGGTGTGTTTGGAACATTTTGTCACCAGCCGACTCCAAAATTCAGCGTTTCCCCATCTCAGCCCAGAAAGCAGGTAGAACAACTTTTGTGGTGCCTTTCAGCTGCCTACCAAGGTAGTGTAAAAACTACCAAAAGAATTCGTTCCTGGCACCTTCCGTGGTGGAGTTGTGCATGGGGTGTGTTTGGAACATTTTGTCACCGGCCGACTCCAAAATTCAGCGGTTCCCCATCTCAGCCCAGAAAGCAGGTAGAACAAGTTTTGTGGTGTCTTTCAGATGCCTACCAAGGTAGTGTAAAAACTACCAGGAGAACTCCTGTCTGGCACCTTCCCCGGTGGAGTTGTGCATGCGGTGTGTTTGGAACATTTTGTCACCAGCCGACTCCAAAATTCAGCGGTTCCCCATCTCAGCCCAGAAAGCAGGTACAACAACTTTTGTGGTGTCTTTCTGATGCCTACCAAGGTAGTGTAAAAACTACCAAGAGAACTCCTGTCTGGCACCTTCCCCGGTGGAGTTGTGCATGGGGTGTGTTTGGAACATTTTGTCACCGGCCGAGTCCAAAATTCAGCGGTTCCCCATCTCAGCCCAGAAAGCAGGTAGAACAACTTTTGTGGTGTCTTTCAGATGCCTACCGGAGCAATGTAAAAACTACCAGGAGAACTCTTGTCTGGCACCTTCCCCGGTGGAGTTGTGCATGGGGTGTGTTTGGAACATTTTGTCACCAGCCGACTCCAAAATTCAGCGGTTCCCCATCTCAGCCCAGAAAGCAGGTAGAACAACTTTTGTGGTGTCTTTCAGATGCCTGCCAAGGTAGTGCAAAAACTACCAGGAAGAACTCCTGTCTGGCACCTTCCCCGGTGGAGTTGTGCATGGGGTGTGTTTGGAACATTTTGTCACCGGCCGACTCCAAAATTCAGCGATTCCCCATCTCAGCCCAGAAAGCAGGTAGAACAACTTTTGTGGTGTCTTTCAGATGCCTACCAAGGTAGTGTAAAAACTACCAAAAGAATTCGTTCCTGGCACCTTCCGTGGTGGAGTTGTGCATGGGGTGTGTTTGGAACATTTTGTCACCAGCCGACTCCAAAATTCAGCGGTTCCCCATCTCAGCCCAGAAAGCAGGTACAACAACTTTTGTTGTGCCTTTCAGCTGCCTACCAAGGTAGTGTAAAAACTACCAGGAGAACTCCTGTCTGGCACCTTCCGTGGTGGAGTTGTGCATGGGGTGTGTTTGGAACATTTTGTCACCGGCCGACTCCAAAATTCAGCGGTTCCCCATCTCAGCCCAGAAAGCAGGTAGAACAACTTTTGTGGTGCCTTTCAAATGCCTACCAAGGTAGTGTAAAAACTACTAGGAGAACTCCTGTCTGGCACCTTCCGTGGTGGAGTTGTGCATGGGGTGTGTTTGGAACATTTTGTCACCGGCCGAGTCCAAAATTCAGCGATTCCCCATCTCAGCCCAGAAAGCAGGTACAACAACTTTTGTGGTGTCTTTCAGATGCCTACCAAGGTAGTGTAAAAACTACTAAGAGAACTCCTGTCTGGCACCTTCCCCGGTGGAGTTGTGCATGGGGTGGTTTTGGAACATTTTGTCACCAGCCGACTCCAAAATTCAGCGTTTCCCCATCTCAGCCCAGAAAGCAGGTACAACAACTTTTGTGGTGTCTTTCAAATGCCTACCAAGGTAGTGTAAAAACTACCAGGAGAACTCCTGTCTGGCACCTTCCGTGGTGGAGTTGTGCATGGGGTGTGTTTTGAACATTTTGTCACCGGCCGACTCCAAAATTCAGCGGTTCCCCATCTCAGCCCAGAAAGCAGGTAGAACAACTTTTGTGGTGTCTTTCAAATGCCTACCAAGGTAGTGTAAAAACTACCAGGAGAACTCCTGTCTGGCACCTTCCGTGGTGGAGTTGTGCATGGGGTGTGTTTTGAACATTTTGTCACCGGCCGAGTCCAAAATTCAGCGTTTCCCCATCTCAGCCCAGAAAGCAGGTAGAACAACTTTTGTGGTGCCTTTCAGCTGCCTACCAAGGTAGTGTAAAAACTACTAAGAGAACTCCTGTCTGGCACCTTCCCCGGTGGAGTTGTGCATGGGGTGTGTTTGGAACATTTTGTCACCGGCCGAGTCCAAAATTCAGCGATTGCCCATCTCAGCCCAGAAAGCAGGTAGAACAACTTCTGTGGTGTCTTTCAGATGCCTACCAAGGTAGTGTAAAAACTACCAGGAGAACTCCTGTCTGGCACCTTCCCCGGTGGAGTTGTGCATGGGGTGTGTTTGGAACATTTTGTCACCGGCCGAGTCCAAAATTCAGCGGTTCCCCATCTCAGCCCAGAAAGCAGGTAGAACAACTTTTGTGGTGCCTTTCAGCTGCCTACCAAGGTAGTGTAAAAACTACCAAGAGAACTCCTTTCTGGCACCTTCCCCGGTGGAGTTGTGCATGGGGTGTGTTTGGAACATTTTGTCACCGGCCGACTCCAAAATTCAGCGGTTCCCCATCTCAGCCCAGAAAGCAGGTAGAACAACTTTTGTGGTGTCTTTCAAATGCCTACCAAGGTAGTGTAAAAACTACCAGGAGAACTCCTGTCTGGCACCTTCCGTGGTGGAGTTGTGCATGGGGTGTGTTTTGAACATTTTGTCACCGGCCGAGTCCAAAATTCAGCGGTTCCCCATCTCAGCCCAGAAAGCAGGTAGAACAACTTTTGTGGTGCCTTTCAGCTGCCTACCAAGGTAGTGTAAAAACTACTAAGAGAACTCCTGTCTGACCTTCCCCGGTGGAGTTTTGCATGGGGTGTGTTTGGAACATTTTGTCACCGGCCGAGTCCAAAATTCAGCGATTCCCCATCTCAGCCCAGAAAGCAGGTAGAACAACTTCTGTGGTGTCTTTCAGATGCCTACCAAGGTAGTGTAAAAACTACCAGGAGAACTCCTGTCTGGCACCTTCCCCGGTGGAGTTGTGCATGGGGTGTGTTTGGAACATTTTGTCAACGGCCGAGTCCAAAATTCAGCGGTTCCCCATCTCAGCCCAGAAAGCAGGTAGAACAACTTTTGTGGTGTCTTTCAGCTGCCTACCGGAGCAATGTAAAAACTACCAGGAGAACTCCTGTCTGGCACCTTCCCCGGTGGAGTTGTGCATGGGGTGTGTTTGGAACATTTTGTCACCGGCCGAGTCCAAAATTCAGCGGTTCCCCATCTCAGCCCAGAAAGCAGGTAGAACATCTTTTGTGGTATCTTTCAGATGCCTACCGGAGCAATGTAAAAACTACCAGGAGAACTCCTGTCTGGCACCTTCCCCGGTGGAGTTGTGCATGGGGTGTGTTTGGAACATTTTGTCAACGGCCGACTCCAAAATTCAGCGGTTCCCCATCTCAGCCCACAAAGCAGGTACAACAACTTTTCTTGTGCCTTTCAGCTGCCTACCAAGGTAGTGTAAAAACTATCAAGAGAACTCCTGTCTGGCACCTTCCCCGGTGGAGTTGTGCATGGGGTGTGTTTGGAACATTTTGTCACCAGCCGAGTCCAAAATTCAGCGTTTCCCCATCTCAGCCCAGAAAGCAGGTAGAACAACTTTTGTGGTGTCTTTCAGATGCCTACCAAGGTAGTGTAAAAACTACTAAGAGAACTCTTGTCTGGCACCTTCCCCGGTGGAGTTGTGCATGGGGTGTGTTTGGAACATTTTGTCACCGGCCGAGTCCAAAATTCAGCGATTCCCCATCTCAGCCCAGAAAGCAGGTAGAACAACTTTTGTGGTGTCTTTCAGATGCCTACCAAGGTAGTGTAAAAACTACCAGGAGAACTCCTGTCTGGCACCTTCCGTGGTGGAGTTGTGCATGGGGTGTGTTTGGAACATTTTGTCACCGGCCGAGTCCAAAATTCAGCGGTTCCCCATCTCAGCCCAGAAAGCAGGTAGAACAACTTTTGTGGTGCCTTTCAGCTGCCTACCAAGGTAGTGTAAAAACTACCAAGAGAACTCCTGTCTGGCACCTTCCGTGGTGGAGTTGTGCATGGGGTGTGTTTGGAACATTTTGTCAACGGCCGACTCCAAAATTCAGCTGTTCCCCATCTCAGCCCAGAAAGCAGGTAGAACAAGTTTTGTGGTGTCTTTCAGATGCCTACCGGAGCAATGTAAAAACTACCAGGAGAACTCCTGTCTGGCACCTTCCCCGGTGGAGTTGTACATGGGGTGTGTTTGGAACATTTTGTCACCAGCCGACTCCAAAATTCAGCGGTTCCCCATCTCAGCCCAGAAAGCAGGTAGAACAACTTTTGTGGTGTCTTTCAGCTGCCTACCAAGGTAGTGTAAAAACTACCAAGAGAACTCCTGTCTGGCACCTTCCCCGGTGGAGTTGTGCAGGGGGTGTGTTTGGAACATTTTGTCACCGGCCGACTCCAAAATTCAGCGTTTCCCCATCTCAGCCCAGAAAGCAGGTAGAACAACTTTTGTGGTGTCTTTCAGATGCCTACCGGAGCAATGTAAAAACTACCAGGAGAACTCCTGTCTGGCACCTTCCCCGGTGGAGTTGTGCAGGGGGTGTGTTTGGAACATTTTGTCAACGGCCGTGTCCAAAATTCAGCGGTTCCCCATCTCAGCCCAGAAAGCAGGTAGAACATCTTTTGTGGTATCTTTCAGATGCCTACCGGAGCAATGTAAAAACTAACAGGAGAACTCCTGTCTGGCACCTTCCCCGGTGGAGTTGTGCATGGGGTGTGTTTGGAACATTTTGTCACCAGCCGAGTCCAAAATTCAGCGTTTCCCCATCTCAGCCCAGAAAGCAGGTAGAACAACTTTTGTGGTGTCTTTCAGATACCTACCAAGGTAGTGTAAAAACTACTAAGAGAACTCCTGTCTGGCACCTTCCCCGGTGGAGTTGTGCATGGGGTGTGTTTGGAACATTTTGTCAACGGCCGAGTCCAAAATTCAGCGATTCCCCATCTCAGCCCAGAAAGCAGGTAGAACAACTTTTGTGGTGCCTTTCAGATGCCTACCAAGGTAGTGTAAAAACTACCAAGAGAACTCCTGTCTGGCACCTTCCCCGGTGGAGTTGTGCATGGGGTGTGTTTGGAACATTTTGTCACCGGCTGACTCCAAAATTCAGCGTTTCCCCATCTCAGCCCAGAAAGCAGGTAGAACAACTTTTGTGGTGTCTTTCAGATGCCTACCGGAGCAATGTAAAAACTACCAGGAGAACTCCTGTCTGGCACCTTCCCTGGTGGAGTTGTGCATGGGGTGTGTTTGGAACATTTTGTCACCAGCCGACTCCAAAATTCAGCGGTTCCCCATCTCAGCCCAGAAAGCAGGTACAACAACTTTTGTGGTGCCTTTCGGCTGCCTACCAAGGTAGTGTAAAAACTACCAAGAGAACTCCTGTCTGGCACCTTCCCCGGTGGAGTTGTGCATGGGGTGTGTTTGGAACATTTTGTCACCGGCCGACTCCAAAATTCAGCGGTTCCCCATCTCAGCCCAGAAAGCAGGTAGAACAACTTTTGTGGTGTCTTTCAAATGCCTACCAAGGTAGTGTAAAAACTACCAGGAGAACTCCTGTCTGGCACCTTCCGTGGTGGAGTTGTGCATGGGGTGTGTTTTGAACATTTTGTCACCGGCCGACTCCAAAATTCAGCGGTTCCCCATCTCAGCCCAGAAAGCAGGTAGAACAACTTTTGTGGTGCCTTTCAGCTGCCTACCAAGGTAGTGTAAAAACTACTAAGAGAACTCCTGTCTGGCACCTTCCCCGGTGGAGTTTTGCATGGGGTGTGTTTGGAACATTTTGTCACCGGCCGAGTCCAAAATTCAGCGATTCCCCATCTCAGCCCAGAAAGCAGGTAGAACAACTTCTGTGGTGTCTTTCAGATGCCTACCAAGGTAGTGTAAAAACTACCAGGAGAACTCCTGTCTGGCACCTTCCCCGGTGGAGTTGTGCATGGGGTGTGTTTGGAACATTTTGTCAACGGCCGAGTCCAAAATTCAGCGGTTCCCCATCTCAGCCCAGAAAGCAGGTAGAACAACTTTTGTGGTGTCTTTCAGATGCCTACCGGAGCAATGTAAAAACTACCAGGAGAACTCCTGTCTGGCACCTTCCGTGGTGGAGTTGTGCATGGGGTGTGTTTGGAACATTTTGTCAATGGCCGACTCCAAAATTCAGCGGTTCCCCATCTCAGCCCACAAAGCAGGTACAACAACTTTTCTTGTGCCTTTCAGCTGCCTACCAAGGTAGTGTAAAAACTATCAAGAGAACTCCTGTCTGGCACCTTCCCCGGTGGAGTTGTGCATGGGGTGTGTTTGGAACATTTTGTCACCAGCCGAGTCCAAAATTCAGCGTTTCCCCATCTCAGCCCAGAAAGCAGGTAGAACAACTTTTGTGGTGTCTTTCAGATGCCTACCAAGGTAGTGTAAAAACTACTAAGAGAACTCCTGTCTGGCACCTTCCCCGGTGGAGTTGTGCATGGGGTGTGTTTGGAACATTTTGTCACCGGCCGAGTCCAAAATTCAGCGATTCCCCATCTCAGCCCAGAAAGCAGGTACAACAACTTTTGTGGTGTCTTTCAGATGCCTACCAAGGTAGTGTAAAAACTACCAAGAGAACTCCTGTCTGGCACCTTCCCCGGTGGAGTTGTGCATGGGGTGTGTTTGGAACATTTTGTCAACGGCCGACTCCAAAATTCAGCGGTTCCCCATCTCAGCCCAGAAAGCAGGTAGAACAACTTTTGTGGTGTCTTTCAGATGCCTACCAAGGTAGTGTAAAAACTACCAGGAGAACTCCTGTCTGGCACCTTCCCCGGTGGAGTTGTGCATGGGGTGTGTTTGGAACATTTTGTCACCAGCCGACTCCAAAATTCAGCGGTTCCCCATCTCAGCCCAGAAAGCAGGTAGAACAACTTTTGTGGTGTCTTTCAGCTGCCTACCAAGGTAGTGTAAAAACTACCAAGAGAACTCCTGTCTGGCACCTTCCCCGGTGGAGTTGTGCATGGGGTGTGTTTGGAACATTTTGTCACCGGCCGACTCCAAAATTCAGCGGTTCCCCATCTCAGCCCAGAAAGCAGGTAGAACAACTTTTGTGGTGTCTTTCAGATGCCTACCGGAGCAATGTAAAAACTACCAGGAGAACTCCTGTCTGGCACCTTCCCCGGTGGAGTTGTGCAGGGGGTGTGTTTGGAACATTTTGTCAACGGCCGTGTCCAAAATTCAGCGGTTCCCCATCTCAGCCCAGAAAGCAGGTAGAACAACTTTTGTGGTGCCTTTCAGCTGCCTACCAAGGTAGTGTAAAAACTACCAACAGAATTCGTTCCTGGCACCTTCCCCGGTGGAGTTGTGCATGGGGTGTGTTTGGAACATTTTGTCACCAGCCGAGTCCAAAATTCAGCGTTTCCCCATCTCAGCCCAGAAAGCAGGAAGAACAACTTTTCTTGTGCCTTTCAGATGCCTACCAAGGTAGTGTAAAAACTACCAGGAGAACTCCTGTCTGGCACCTTCCCCGGTGGAGTTGTGCATGGAGTGTGTTTGGAACATTTTGTCACCGGCCGACTCCAAAATTCAGCGTTTCCCCATCTCAGCCCAGAAAGCAGGTAGAACAACTTTTGTGGTGTCTTTCAGATGCCTACCGGAGCAATGTAAAAACTACCAGGAGAACTCCTGTCTGGCACCTTCCCCGGTGGAGTTGTGCATGGGGTGTGTTTGGAACATTTTGTCACCAGCCGACTCCAAAATTCAGCGGTTCCCCATCTCAGCCCAGAAAGCAGGTACAACAACTTTTGTGGTGCCTTTCGGCTGCCTACCAAGGTAGTGTAAAAACTACCAAGAGAACTCCTGTCTGGCACCTTCCCCGGTGGAGTTGTGCATGGGGTGTGTTTGGAACATTTTGTCACCGGCCGACTCCAAAATTCAGCGGTTCCCCATCTCAGCCCACAAAGCAGGTACAACAACTTTTGTGGTGTCTTTCAAATGCCTACCAAGGTAGTGTAAAAACTACCAGGAGAACTCCTGTCTGGCACCTTCCGTGGTGGAGTTGTGCATGGGGTGTGTTTTGAACATTTTGTCACCGGCCGACTCCAAAATTCAGCGGTTCCCCATCTCAGCCCAGAAAGCAGGTAGAACAACTTTTGTGGTGCCTTTCAGCTGCCTACCAAGGTAGTGTAAAAACTACTAAGAGAACTCCTGTCTGGCACCTTCCCCGGTGGAGTTTTGCATGGGGTGTGTTTGGAACATTTTGTCACCGGCCGAGTCCAAAATTCAGCGATTCCCCATCTCAGCCCAGTAAGCAGGTAGAACAACTTCTGTGGTGTCTTTCAGATGCCTACCAAGGTAGTGTAAAAACTACCAGGAGAACTCCTGTCTGGCACCTTCCCCGGTGGAGTTGTGCATGGGGTGTGTTTGGAACATTTTGTCAACGGCCGACTCCAAAATTCAGCGGTTCCCCATCTCAGCCCAGAAAGCAGGTAGAACAACTTTTGTGGTGTCTTTCAGATGCCTACCGGAGCAATGTAAAAACTACCAGGAGAACTCCTGTCTGGCACCTTCCCCGGTGGAGTTGTGCAGGGGGTGTGTTTGGAACATTTTGTCACCGGCCGAGTCCAAAATTCAGCGGTTCCCCATCTCAGCCCAGAAAGCAGGTAGAACATCTTTTGTGGTATCTTTCAGATGCCTACCGGAGCAATGTAAAAACTACCAGGAGAACTCCTGTCTGGCACCTTCCCCGGTGGAGTTGTGCAGGGGGTGTGTTTGGAACATTTTGTCACCAGCCGACTCCAAAATTCAGCGGTTCCCCATCTCAGCCCACAAAGCAGGTAGAACAACTTTTGTGGTGCCTTTCAGCTGCCTACCAAGGTAGTGTAAAAACTACCAAGAGAACTCCTGTCTGGCACCTTCCGTGGTGGAGTTGTGCATGGGGTGTGTTTGGAACATTTTGTCAATGGCCGACTCCAAAATTCAGCGGTTCCCCATCTCAGCCCACAAAGCAGGTACAACAACTTTTCTTGTGCCTTTCAGCTGCCTACCAAGGTAGTGTAAAAACTATCAAGAGAACTCCTGTCTGGCACCTTCCCCGGTGGAGTTGTGCATGGGGTGTGTTTGGAACATTTTGTCACCGGCCGAGTCCAAAATTCAGCGTTTCCCCATCTCAGCCCAGAAAGCAGGTAGAACAACTTTTGTGGTGTCTTTCAGATGCCTACCAAGGTAGTGTAAAAACTACTAAGAGAACTCCTGTCTGGCACCTTCCCCGGTGGAGTTGTGCATGGGGTGTGTTTGGAACATTTTGTCACCGGCCGAGTCCAAAATTCAGCGATTCCCCATCTCAGCCCAGAAAGCAGGTAGAACAACTTTTGTGGTGTCTTTCAGATGCCTACCAAGGTAGTGTAAAAACTACCAAGAGAACTCCTGTCTGGCACCTTCCCCGGTGGAGTTGTGCATGGGGTGTGTTTGGAACATTTTGTCAACGGCCGACTCCAAAATTCAGCGGTTCCCCATCTCAGCCCAGAAAGCAGGTAGAACAACTTTTGTGGTGTCTTTCAGATGCCTACCAAGGTAGTGTAAAAACTACCAGGAGAACTCCTGTCTGGCACCTTCCCCGGTGGAGTTGTGCATGGGGTGTGTTTGGAACATTTTGTCACCAGCCGACTCCAAAATTCAGCGGTTCCCCATCTCAGCCCACAAAGCAGGTACAACAACTTTTCTTGTGCCTTTCAGCTGCCTACCAAGGTAGTGTAAAAACTACCAACAGAATTCGTTCCTGGCACCTTCCCCGGTGGAGTTGTGCATGGGGTGTCTGTGGAACATTTTGTCACCGGCCGAGTCCAAAATTCAGCGGTTCCCCATCTCAGCCCAGAAAGCAGGAAGAACAACTTTTGTGGTGCCTTTCAGATGCCTACCAAGGTAGTGTAAAAACTACCAGGAGAACTCCTGTCTGGCACCTTCCATGGTGGAGTTGAGCATGGGGTGTGTTTGGAACATTTTGTCACCAGCCGACTCCAAAATTCAGCGGTTCCCCATCTCAGCCCAGAAAGCAGGTAGAACAACTTTTGTGGTGTCTTTCAAATGCCTACCAAGGTAGTGTAAAAACTACCAGGAGAACTCCTGTCTGGCACCTTCCCCGGTGGAGTTGTGCATGGGGTGTGTTTGGAACATTTTGTCACCAGCCGAGTCCAAAATTCAGCGGTTCCCCATCTCAGCCCAGAAAGCAGGTAGAACAACTTCTGTGGTGTCTTTCAGATGCCTACCAAGGTAGTGTAAAAACTACCAGGAGAACTCCTGTCTGGCACCTTCCGTGGTGGAGTTGTGCAGGGGGTGTGTTTGGAACATTTTGTCACCGGCCGAGTCCAAAATTCAGCGGTTCCCCATCTCAGCCCAGAAAGCAGGTAGAACAACTTTTGTGGTGCCTTTCAGCTGCCTACCAAGGTAGTGTAAAAACTACTAAGAGAACTCCTGTCTGGCACCTTCCCCGGTGGAGTTTTGCATGGGGTGTGTTTGGAACATTTTGTCACCGGCCGAGTCCAAAATTCAGCGATTCCCCATCTCAGCCCAGTAAGCAGGTAGAACAACTTCTGTGGTGTCTTTCAGATGCCTACCAAGGTAGTGTAAAAACTACCAGGAGAACTCCTGTCTGGCACCTTCCCCGGTGGAGTTGTGCATGGGGTGTGTTTGGAACATTTTGTCAACGGCCGACTCCAAAATTCAGCGGTTCCCCATCTCAGCCCAGAAAGCAGGTAGAACAACTTTTGTGGTGTCTTTCAGATGCCTACCGGAGCAATGTAAAAACTACCAGGAGAACTCCTGTCTGGCACCTTCCGTGGTGGAGTTGTGCAGGGGGTGTGTTTGGAACATTTTGTCACCAGCCGAGTCCAAAATTCAGCGGTTCCCCATCTCAGCCCAGAAAGCAGGTAGAACATCTTTTGTGGTATCTTTCAGATGCCTACCGGAGCAATGTAAAAACTACCAGGAGAACTCCTGTCTGGCACCTTCCCCGGTGGAGTTGTGCAGGGGGTGTGTTTGGAACATTTTGTCACCAGCCGACTCCAAAATTCAGCGGTTCCCCATCTCAGCCCACAAAGCAGGTAGAACAACTTTTGTGGTGCCTTTCAGCTGCCTACCAAGGTAGTGTAAAAACTACCAAGAGAACTCCTGTCTGGCACCTTCCGTGGTGGAGTTGTGCATGGGGTGTGTTTGGAACATTTTGTCAATGGCCGACTCCAAAATTCAGCGGTTCCCCATCTCAGCCCACAAAGCAGGTACAACAACTTTTCTTGTGCCTTTCAGCTGCCTACCAAGGTAGTGTAAAAACTATCAAGAGAACTCCTGTCTGGCACCTTCCCCGGTGGAGTTGTGCATGGGGTGTGTTTGGAACATTTTGTCACCGGCCGAGTCCAAAATTCAGCGTTTCCCCATCTCAGCCCAGAAAGCAGGTAGAACAACTTTTGTGGTGTCTTTCAGATGCCTACCAAGGTAGTGTAAAAACTACTAAGAGAACTCCTGTCTGGCACCTTCCCCGGTGGAGTTGTGCATGGGGTGTGTTTGGAACATTTTGTCACCGGCCGAGTCCAAAATTCAGCGATTCCCCATCTCAGCCCAGAAAGCAGGTAGAACAACTTTTGTGGTGTCTTTCAGATGCCTACCAAGGTAGTGTAAAAACTACCAAGAGAACTCCTGTCTGGCACCTTCCCCGGTGGAGTTGTGCATGGGGTGTGTTTGGAACATTTTGTCAACGGCCGACTCCAAAATTCAGCGGTTCCCCATCTCAGCCCAGAAAGCAGGTAGAACAACTTTTGTGGTGTCTTTCAGATGCCTACCAAGGTAGTGTAAAAACTACCAGGAGAACTCCTGTCTGGCACCTTCCCCGGTGGAGTTGTGCATGGGGTGTGTTTGGAACATTTTGTCACCAGCCGACTCCAAAATTCAGCGGTTCCCCATCTCAGCCCACAAAGCAGGTACAACAACTTTTCTTGTGCCTTTCAGCTGCCTACCAAGGTAGTGTAAAAACTACCAACAGAATTCGTTCCTGGCACCTTCCCCGGTGGAGTTGTGCATGGGGTGTCTGTGGAACATTTTGTCACCGGCCGAGTCCAAAATTCAGCGGTTCCCCATCTCAGCCCAGAAAGCAGGAAGAACAACTTTTGTGGTGCCTTTCAGATGCCTACCAAGGTAGTGTAAAAACTACCAGGAGAACTCCTGTCTGGCACCTTCCCCGGTGGAGTTGTGCAGGGGGTGTGTTTGGAACATTTTGTCACCAGCCGACTCCAAAATTCAGCGGTTCCCCATCTCAGCCCAGAAAGCAGGTAGAACAACTTTTGTGGTGTCTTTCAGATGCCTACCAAGGTAGTGTAAAAACTACTAAGAGAACTCCTGTCTGGCACCTTCCCCGGTGGAGTTGTGCATGGGGTGTGTTTGGAACATTTTGTCACCAGCCGAGTCCAAAATTCAGCGGTTCCCCATCTCAGCCCAGAAAGCAGGTAGAACAACTTCTGTGGTGTCTTTCAGATGCCTACCAAGGTAGTGTAAAAACTACCAGGAGAACTCCTGTCTGGCACCTTCCGTGGTGGAGTTGTGCAGGGGGTGTGTTTGGAACATTTTGTCACCGGCCGAGTCCAAAATTCAGCGGTTCCCCATCTCAGCCCAGAAAGCAGGTAGAACAACTTTTGTGGTGCCTTTCAGCTGCCTACCAAGGTAGTGTAAAAACTACTAAGAGAACTCCTGTCTGGCACCTTCCCCGGTGGAGTTTTGCATGGGGTGTGTTTGGAACATTTTGTCACCGGCCGAGTCCAAAATTCAGCGATTCCCCATCTCAGCCCAGTAAGCAGGTAGAACAACTTCTGTGGTGTCTTTCAGATGCCTACCAAGGTAGTGTAAAAACTACCAGGAGAACTCCTGTCTGGCACCTTCCCCGGTGGAGTTGTGCATGGGGTGTGTTTGGAACATTTTGTCAACGGCCGACTCCAAAATTCAGCGGTTCCCCATCTCAGCCCAGAAAGCAGGTAGAACAACTTTTGTGGTGTCTTTCAGATGCCTACCGGAGCAATGTAAAAACTACCAGGAGAACTCCTGTCTGGCACCTTCCCCGGTGGAGTTGTGCAGGGGGTGTGTTTGGAACATTTTGTCACCGGCCGAGTCCAAAATTCAGCGGTTCCCCATCTCAGCCCAGAAAGCAGGTAGAACATCTTTTGTGGTATCTTTCAGATGCCTACCGGAGCAATGTAAAAACTACCAGGAGAACTCCTGTCTGGCACCTTCCCCGGTGGAGTTGTGCAGGGGGTGTGTTTGGAACATTTTGTCACCAGCCGACTCCAAAATTCAGCGGTTCCCCATCTCAGCCCACAAAGCAGGTAGAACAACTTTTGTGGTGCCTTTCAGATGCCTACCAAGGTAGTGTAAAAACTACCAAGAGAACTCCTGTCTGGCACCTTCCGTGGTGGAGTTGTGCATGGGGTGTGTTTGGAACATTTTGTCAATGGCCGACTCCAAAATTCAGCGGTTCCCCATCTCAGCCCACAAAGCAGGTACAACAACTTTTCTTGTGCCTTTCAGCTGCCTACCAAGGTAGTGTAAAAACTATCAAGAGAACTCCTGTCTGGCACCTTCCCCGGTGGAGTTGTGCATGGGGTGTGTTTGGAACATTTTGTCACCGGCCGAGTCCAAAATTCAGCGTTTCCCCATCTCAGCCCAGAAAGCAGGTAGAACAACTTTTGTGGTGTCTTTCAGATGCCTACCAAGGTAGTGTAAAAACTACTAAGAGAACTCCTGTCTGGCACCTTCCCCGGTGGAGTTGTGCATGGGGTGTGTTTGGAACATTTTGTCACCGGCCGAGTCCAAAATTCAGCGATTCCCCATCTCAGCCCAGAAAGCAGGTAGAACAACTTTTGTGGTGTCTTTCAGATGCCTACCAAGGTAGTGTAAAAACTACCAAGAGAACTCCTGTCTGGCACCTTCCCCGGTGGAGTTGTGCATGGGGTGTGTTTGGAACATTTTGTCAACGGCCGACTCCAAAATTCAGCGGTTCCCCATCTCAGCCCAGAAAGCAGGTAGAACAACTTTTGTGGTGTCTTTCAGATGCCTACCAAGGTAGTGTAAAAACTACCAGGAGAACTCCTGTCTGGCACCTTCCCCGGTGGAGTTGTGCATGGGGTGTGTTTGGAACATTTTGTCACCAGCCGACTCCAAAATTCAGCGGTTCCCCATCTCAGCCCACAAAGCAGGTACAACAACTTTTCTTGTGCCTTTCAGCTGCCTACCAAGGTAGTGTAAAAACTACCAACAGAATTCGTTCCTGGCACCTTCCCCGGTGGAGTTGTGCATGGGGTGTCTGTGGAACATTTTGTCACCGGCCGAGTCCAAAATTCAGCGGTTCCCCATCTCAGCCCAGAAAGCAGGAAGAACAACTTTTGTGGTGCCTTTCAGATGCCTACCAAGGTAGTGTAAAAACTACCAGGAGAACTCCTGTCTGGCACCTTCCCCGGTGGAGTTGTGCAGGGGGTGTGTTTGGAACATTTTGTCACCAGCCGACTCCAAAATTCAGCGGTTCCCCATCTCAGCCCAGAAAGCAGGTAGAACAACTTTTGTGGTGTCTTTCAAATGCCTACCAAGGTAGTGTAAAAACTACCAGGAGAACTCCTGTCTGGCACCTTCCCCGGTGGAGTTGTGCATGGGGTGTGTTTGGAACATTTTGTCACCAGCCGACTCCAAAATTCAGCGTTTCCCCATCTCAGCCCAGAAAGCAGGTAGAACAACTTTTGTGGTGTCTTTCAGATGCCTACCAAGGTAGTGTAAAAACTACTAAGAGAACTCCTGTCTGGCACCTTCCCCGGTGGAGTTGTGCATGGGGTGTGTTTGGAACATTTTGTCACCAGCCGAGTCCAAAATTCAGCGGTTCCCCATCTCAGCCCAGAAAGCAGGTAGAACAACTTCTGTGGTGTCTTTCAGATGCCTACCAAGGTAGTGTAAAAACTACCAGGA
Source organism: Falco cherrug (assembly GCF_023634085.1). Classification (NCBI taxonomy): domain Eukaryota; kingdom Metazoa; phylum Chordata; class Aves; order Falconiformes; family Falconidae; genus Falco; species Falco cherrug. The sequence continues at coordinate 1,250,439 of NW_026599434.1, forward strand.
GAACTCCTGTCTGGCACCTTCCCCGGTGGAGTTGTGCAGGGGGTGTGTTTGGAACATTTTGTCACCGGCCGAGTCCAAAATTCAGCGGTTCCCCATCTCAGCCCAGAAAGCAGGTAGAACATCTTTTGTGGTATCTTTCAGATGCCTACCGGAGCAATGTAAAAACTACCAGGAGAACTCCTGTCTGGCACCTTCCCCGGTGGAGTTGTACAGGGGGTGTGTTTGGAACATTTTGTCACCAGCCGACTCCAAAATTCAGCGGTTCCCCATCTCAGCCCACAAAGCAGGTAGAACAACTTTTGTGGTGCCTTTCAGCTGCCTACCAAGGTAGTGTAAAAACTACCAAGAGAACTCCTGTCTGGCACCTTCCGTGGTGGAGTTGTGCATGGGGTGTGTTTGGAACATTTTGTCAATGGCCGACTCCAAAATTCAGCGGTTCCCCATCTCAGCCCACAAAGCAGGTACAACAACTTTTCTTGTGCCTTTCAGCTGCCTACCAAGGTAGTGTAAAAACTATCAAGAGAACTCCTGTCTGGCACCTTCCCCGGTGGAGTTGTGCATGGGGTGTGTTTGGAACATTTTGTCACCAGCCGAGTCCAAAATTCAGCGTTTCCCCATCTCAGCCCAGAAAGCAGGTAGAACAACTTTTGTGGTGTCTTTCAGATGCCTACCAAGGTAGTGTAAAAACTACTAAGAGAACTCCTGTCTGGCACCTTCCCCGGTGGAGTTGTGCATGGGGTGTGTTTGGAACATTTTGTCACCGGCCGAGTCCAAAATTCAGCGATTCCCCATCTCAGCCCAGAAAGCAGGTAGAACAACTTTTGTGGTGTCTTTCAGATGCCTACCAAGGTAGTGTAAAAACTACCAAGAGAACTCCTGTCTGGCACCTTCCCCGGTGGAGTTGTGCAGGGGGTGTGTTTGGAACATTTTGTCAACGGCCGACTCCAAAATTCAGCGGTTCCCCATCTCAGCCCAGAAAGCAGGTAGAACAACTTTTGTGGTGTCTTTCAGATGCCTACCAAGGTAGTGTAAAAACTACCAGGAGAACTCCTGTCTGGCACCTTCCCCGGTGGAGTTGTGCATGGGGTGTGTTTGGAACATTTTGTCAACGGCCGACTCCAAAATTCAGCGGTTCCCCATCTCAGCCCACAAAGCAGGTACAACAACTTTTCTTGTGCCTTTCAGCTGCCTACCAAGGTAGTGTAAAAACTACCAACAGAATTCGTTCCTGGCACCTTCCCCGGTGGAGTTGTGCATGGGGTGTCTGTGGAACATTTTGTCACCAGCCGACTCCAAAATTCAGCGGTTCCCCATCTCAGCCCAGAAAGCAGGTAGAACAACTTTTGTGGTGTCTTTCAAATGCCTACCAAGGTAGTGTAAAAACTACCAGGAGAACTCCTGTCTGGCACCTTCCCCGGTGGAGTTGTGCATGGGGTGTGTTTGGAACATTTTGTCACCGGCCGACTCCAAAATTCAGCGGTTCCCCATCTCAGCCCAGAAAGCAGGTAGAACAACTTTTGTGGTGTCTTTCAGATGCCTACCAAGGTAGTGTAAAAACTACTAAGAGAACTCCTGTCTGGCACCTTCCCCGGTGGAGTTGTGCATGGGGTGTGTTTGGAACATTTTGTCACCGGCCGAGTCCAAAATTCAGCGGTTCCCCATCTCAGCCCAGAAAGCAGGTAGAACAACTTCTGTGGTGTCTTTCAGATGCCTACCAAGGTAGTGTAAAAACTACCAGGAGAACTCCTGTCTGGCACCTTCCCCGGTGGAGTTGTGCAGGGGGTGTGTTTGGAACATTTTGTCACCGGCCGAGTCCAAAATTCAGCGGTTCCCCATCTCAGCCCAGAAAGCAGGTAGAACATCTTTTGTGGTATCTTTCAGATGCCTACCGGAGCAATGTAAAAACTACCAGGAGAACTCCTGTCTGGCACCTTCCCCGGTGGAGTTGTGCATGGGGTGTGTTTGGAACATTTTGTCACCAGCCGACTCCAAAATTCAGCGTTTCCCCATCTCAGCCCACAAAGCAGGTAGAACAACTTTTGTGGTGCCTTTCAGCTGCCTACCAAGGTAGTGTAAAAACTACCAAGAGAACTCCTGTCTGGCACCTTCCGTGGTGGAGTTGTGCATGGGGTGTGTTTGGAACATTTTGTCAATGGCCGACTCCAAAATTCAGCGGTTCCCCATCTCAGCCCACAAAGCAGGTACAACAACTTTTGTGGTGCCTTTCAGCTGCCTACCAAGGTAGTGTAAAAACTATCAAGAGAACTCCTGTCTGGCACCTTCCCCGGTGGAGTTGTGCATGGGGTGTGTTTGGAACATTTTGTCACCAGCCGAGTCCAAAATTCAGCGTTTCCCCATCTCAGCCCAGAAAGCAGGTACAACAACTTTTGTGGTGTCTTTCAGATGCCTACCAAGGTAGTGTAAAAACTACCAACAGAATTCGTTCCTGGCACCTTCCCCGGTGGAGTTGTGCATGGGGTGTCTGTGGAACATTTTGTCACCGGCCGAGTCCAAAATTCAGCGGTTCCCCATCTCAGCCCAGAAAGCAGGAAGAACAACTTTTGTGGTGCCTTTCAGCTGCCTACCAAGGTAGTGTAAAAACTACCAGGAGAACTCCTGTCTGGCACCTTCCGTGGTGGAGTTGTGCATGGGGTGTGTTTGGAACATTTTGTCAATGGCCGACTCCAAAATTCAGCGGTTCCCCATCTCAGCCCACAAAGCAGGTACAACAACTTTTGTGGTGCCTTTCAGCTGCCTACCAAGGTAGTGTAAAAACTATCAAGAGAACTCCTGTCTGGCACCTTCCCCGGTGGAGTTGTGCATGGGGTGTGTTTGGAACATTTTGTCACCAGCCGAGTCCAAAATTCAGTGTTTCCCCATCTCAGCCCAGAAAGCAGGTAGAACAACTTTTGTGGTGTCTTTCAGATGCCTACCAAGGTAGTGTAAAAACTACTAAGAGAACTCCTGTCTGGCACCTTCCCCGGTGGAGTTGTGCATGGGGTGTGTTTGGAACATTTTGTCACCGGCCGAGTCCAAAATTCAGCGGTTCCCCATCTCAGCCCAGAAAGCAGGTAGAACAACTTTTGTGGTGTCTTTCAGATGCCTACCAAGGTAGTGTAAAAACTACCAAGAGAACTCCTGTCTGGCACCTTCCCCGGTGGAGTTGTGCATGGGGTGTGTTTGGAACATTTTGTCAACGGCCGACTCCAAAATTCAGCGGTTCCCCATCTCAGCCCACAAAGCAGGTACAACAACTTTTCTTGTGCCTTTCAGCTGCCTACCAAGGTAGTGTAAAAACTACCAACAGAATTCGTTCCTGGCACCTTCCCCGGTGGAGTTGTGCATGGGGTGTCTGTGGAACATTTTGTCACCGGCCGAGTCCAAAATTCAGCGGTTCCCCATCTCAGCCCAGAAAGCAGGAAGAACAACTTTTGTGGTGCCTTTCAGCTGCCTACCAAGGTAGTGTAAAAACTACCAAGAGAACTCCTGTCTGGCACCTTCCGTGGTGGAGTTGTGCATGGGGTGTGTTTGGAACATTTTGTCAATGGCCGACTCCAAAATTCAGCGGTTCCCCATCTCAGCCCACAAAGCAGGTACAACAACTTTTGTGGTGTCTTTCAGATGCCTACCAAGGTAGTGTAAAAACTACCAGGAGAACTCCTGTCTGGCACCTTCCCCGGTGGAGTTGTGCAGGGGGTGTGTTTGGAACATTTTGTCACCAGCCGACTCCAAAATTCAGCGTTTCCCCATCTCAGCCCACAAAGCAGGTAGAACAACTTTTGTGGTGCCTTTCAGCTGCCTACCAAGGTAGTGTAAAAACTACCAAGAGAACTCCTGTCTGGCACCTTCCGTGGTGGAGTTGTGCATGGGGTGTGTTTGGAACATTTTGTCAATGGCCGACTCCAAAATTCAGCGGTTCCCCATCTCAGCCCACAAAGCAGGTACAACAACTTTTCTTGTGCCTTTCAGCTGCCTACCAAGGTAGTGTAAAAACTACCAGGAGAACTCCTGTCTGGCACCTTCCCCGGTGGAGTTGTGCATGGGGTGTCTGAGGAACATTTTGTCACCAGCCGAGTCCAAAATTCAGCGTTTCCCCATCTCAGCCCAGAAAGCAGGTAGAACAACTTTTGTGGTGTCTTTCAGATGCCTACCAAGGTAGTGTAAAAACTACTAAGAGAACTCCTGTCTGGCACCTTCCCCGGTGGAGTTGTGCATGGGGTGTGTTTGGAACATTTTGTCACCGGCCGAGTCCAAAATTCAGCGATTCCCCATCTCAGCCCAGAAAGCAGGTAGAACAACTTTTGTGGTGTCTTTCAGATGCCTACCAAGGTAGTGTAAAAACTACCAAGAGAACTCCTGTCTGGCACCTTCCCCGGTGGAGTTGTGCATGGGGTGTGTTTGGAACATTTTGTCAACGGCCGAGTCCAAAATTCAGCGGTTCCCCATCTCAGCCCAGAAAGCAGGTAGAACAACTTTTGTGGTGTCTTTCAGATGCCTACCGGAGCAATGTAAAAACTACCAGGAGAACTCCTCTCTGGCACCTTCCCCGGTGGAGTTGTGCATGGGGTGTGTTTGGAACATTTTGTCAACGGCCGACTCCAAAATTCAGCGGTTCCCCATCTCAGCCCACAAAGCAGGTACAACAACTTTTCTTGTGCCTTTCATCTGCCTACCAAGGTAGTGTAAAAACTAACAACAGAATTCGTTCCTGGCACCTTCCCCGGTGGAGTTGTGCATGGGGTGTCTGTGGAACATTTTGTCACCGGCCGAGTCCAAAATTCAGCGGTTCCCCATCTCAGCCCAGAAAGCAGGAAGAACAACTTTTGTGGTGCCTTTCAGCTGCCTACCAAGGTAGTGTAAAAACTACCAAGAGAACTCCTGTCTGGCACCTTCCCCGGTGGAGTTGTGCATGGGGTGTGTTTGGAACATTTTGTCACCAGCCGAGTCCAAAATTCAGCGGTTCCCCATCTCAGCCCAGAAAGCAGGTAGAACAACTTCTGTGGTGTCTTTCAGATGCCTACCAAGGTAGTGTAAAAACTACCAGGAGAACTCCTGTCTGGCACCTTCCCCGGTGGAGTTGTGCATGGGGTGTGTTTGGAACATTTTGTCAACGGCCGAGTCCAAAATTCAGCGGTTCCCCATCTCAGCCCAGAAAGCAGGTAGAACAACTTTTGTGGTGTCTTTCAGATGCCTACCGGAGCAATGTAAAAACTACCAGGAGAACTCCTGTCTGGCACCTTCCCCGGTGGAGTTGTGCAGGGGGTGTGTTTGGAACATTTTGTCACCGGCCGACTCCAAAATTCAGCGGTTCCCCATCTCAGCCCACAAAGCAGGTACAACAACTTTTGTGGTGCCTTTCAGATGCCTACCAAGGTAGTGTAAAAACTACTAAGAGAACTCCTGTCTGGCACCTTCCCCGGTGGAGTTGTGCATGGGGTGTGTTTGGAACATTTTGTCACCGGCCGAGTCCATAATTCAGCGATTCCCCATCTCAGCCCAGAAAGCAGGTAGAACAACTTCTGTGGTGTCTTTCAGATGCCTACCAAGGTAGTGTAAAAACTACCAAGAGAACTCCTGTCTGGCACCTTCCCCGGTGGAGTTGTGCATGGGGTGTGTTTGGAACATTTTGTCACCGGCCGAGTCCAAAATTCAGCGGTTCCCCATCTCAGCCCACAAAGCAGGTAGAACAACTTTTGTGGTGTCTTTCAGATGCCTACCAAGGTAGTGTAAAAACTACCAGGAGAACTCCTGTCTGGCACCTTCCCCGGTGGAGTTGTGCAGGGGGTGTGTTTGGAACATTTTGTCACCGGCCGAGTCCAAAATTCAGCGGTTCCCCATCTCAGCCCACAAAGCAGGTAGAACAACTTTTTTGGTATCTTTCAGATGCCTACCGGAGCAATGTAAAAACTACCAGGAGAACTCCTGTCTGGCACCTTCCCCGGTGGAGTTGTGCATGGGGTGTGTTTGGAACATTTTGTCAACGGCCGACTCCAAAATTCAGCGGTTCCCCATCTCAGCCCACAAAGCAGGTACAACAACTTTTCTTGTGCCTTTCAGCTGCCTACCAAGGTAGTGTAAAAACTACCAACAGAATTCGTTCCTGGTACCTTCCCCGGTGGAGTTGTGCATGGGGTGTGTTTGGAACATTTTGTCACCAGCCGAGTCCAAAATTCAGCGTTTCCCCATCTCAGCCCAGAAAGCAGGTAGAACAACTTTTGTGGTGCCTTTTAGATGCCTACCAAGGTAGTGTAAAAACTACCAGGAGAACTCCTGTCTGGCACCTTCCCCGGTGGAGTTGTGCATGGGGTGTGTTTGGAACATTTTGTCAACGGCCGAGTCCAAAATTCAGCGGTTCCCCATCTCAGCCCAGAAAGCAGGTAGAACAACTTTTGTGGTGTCTTTCAGATGCCTACCGGAGCAATGTAAAAACTACCAGGAGAACTCCTGTCTGGCACCTTCCCCGGTGGAGTTGTGCAGGGGGTGTGTTTGGAACATTTTGTCACCAGCCGACTCCAAAATTCAGCGGTTCCCCATCTCAGCCCACAAAGCAGGTACAACAACTTTTGTGGTGCCTTTCAGATGCCTACCAAGGTAGTGTAAAAACTACTAAGAGAACTCCTGTCTGGCACCTTCCCCGGTGGAGTTGTGCATGGGGTGTGTTTGGAACATTTTGTCACCGGCCGAGTCCATAATTCAGCGATTCCCCATCTCAGCCCAGAAAGCAGGTAGAACAACTTTTGTGGTGTCTTTCAGATGCCTACCAAGGTAGTGTAAAAACTACCAAGAGAACTCCTGTCTGGCACCTTCCCCGGTGGAGTTGTGCATGGGGTGTGTTTGGAACATTTTGTCACCGGCCGAGTCCAAAATTCAGCGGTTCCCCATCTCAGCCCACAAAGCAGGTAGAACAACTTTTGTGGTGTCTTTCAGATGCCTACCGGAGCAATGTAAAAACTACCAGGAGAACTCCTGTCTGGCACCTTCCCCGGTGGAGTTGTGCAGGGGGTGTGTTTGGAACATTTTGTCACCGGCCGAGTCCAAAATTCAGCGGTTCCCCATCTCAGCCCAGAAAGCAGGTAGAACAACTTTTTTGGTATCTTTCAGATGCCTACCGGAGCAATGTAAAAACTACCAGGAGAACTCCTGTCTGGCACCTTCCCCGGTGGAGTTGTGCATGGGGTGTGTTTGGAACATTTTGTCAACGGCCGACTCCAAAATTCAGCGGTTCCCCATCTCAGCCCACAAAGCAGGTACAACAACTTTTCTTGTGCCTTTCAGCTGCCTACCAAGGTAGTGTAAAAACTACCAACAGAATTCGTTCCTGGCACCTTCCCCGGTGGAGTTGTGCATGGGGTGTGTTTGGAACATTTTGTCACCAGCCGAGTCCAAAATTCAGCGTTTCCCCATCTCAGCCCAGAAAGCAGGTAGAACAACTTCTGTGGTGTCTTTCAGATGCCTACCAAGGTAGTGTAAAAACTACCAGGAGAACTCCTGTCTGGCACCTTCCCCGGTGGAGTTGTGCATGGGGTGTGTTTGGAACATTTTGTCAACGGCCGAGTCCAAAATTCAGCGGTTCCCCATCTCAGCCCAGAAAGCAGGTAGAACAACTTTTGTGGTGTCTTTCAGATGCCTACCAAGGTAGTGTAAAAACTACCAGGAGAACTCCTGTCTGGCACCTTCCCCGGTGGAGTTGTGCAGGGGGTGTGTTTGGAACATTTTGTCACCGGCCGACTCCAAAATTCAGCGATTCCCCATCTCAGCCCACAAAGCAGGTACAACAACTTTTGTGGTGCCTTTCAAATGCCTACCAAGGTAGTGTAGAAACTACCAGGAGAACTCCTGTCTGGCACCTTCCCCGGTGGAGTTGTGCATGGGGTGTGTTTGGAACATTTTGTCACCGGCCGAGTCCAAAATTCAGCGGTTCCCCATCTCTAGCCCAGAAAGCAGGTAGAACATCTTTTGTGGTGTCTTTCAGATGCCTACCGGAGCAATGTAAAAACTACCAGGAGAACTCCTGTCTGGCACCTTCCCCGGTGGAGTTGTGCATGGGGTGTGTTTGGAACATTTTGTCAACGGCCGACTCCAAAATTCAGCGGTTCCCCATCTCAGCCCACAAAGCAGGTACAACAACTTTTCTTGTGCCTTTCAGCTGCCTACCAAGGTAGTGTAAAAACTACCAACAGAATTCGTTCCTGGCACCTTCCCCGGTGGAGTTGTGCATGGGGTGTGTTTGGAACATTTTGTCAATGGCCGACTCCAAAATTCAGCGGTTCCCCATCTCAGCCCAGAAAGCAGGTACAACAACTTTTCTTGTGCCTTTCAGCTGCCTACCAAGGTAGTGTAAAAACTATCAAGAGAACTCCTGTCTGGCACCTTCCCCGGTGGAGTTGTGCATGGGGTGTGTTTGGAACATTTTGTCACCAGCCGAGTCCAAAATTCAGCGTTTCCCCATCTCAGCCCAGAAAGCAGGTAGAACAACTTTTGTGGTGTCTTTCAGATGCCTACCAAGGTAGTGTAAAAACTACCAGGAGAACTCCTGTCTGGCACCTTCCGTGGTGGAGTTGTGCATGGGGTGTGTTTGGAACATTTTGTCACCGGCCGACTCCAAAATTCAGCGGTTCCCCATCTCAGCCCAGAAAGCAGGTAGAACAACTTTTCTTGTGCCTTTCAGCTGCCTACCAAGGTAGTGTAAAAACTAACAACAGAATTCGTTCCTGGCACCTTCCCCGGTGGAGTTGTGCATGGGGTGTCTGTGGAACATTTTGTCACCGGCCGAGTCCAAAATTCAGCGGTTCCCCATCTCAGCCCAGAAAGCAGGAAGAACAACTTTTGTGGTGCCTTTCAGCTGCCTACCAAGGTAGTGTAAAAACTACCAAGAGAACTCCTGTCTGGCACCTTCCGTGGTGGAGTTGTGCATGGGGTGTGTTTGGAACATTTTGTCACCAGCCGAGTCCAAAATTCAGCGGTTCCCCATCTCAGCCCAGAAAGCAGGTAGAACAACTTCTGTGGTGTCTTTCAGATGCCTACCAAGGTAGTGTAAAAACTACCAGGAGAACTCCTGTCTGGCACCTTCCCCGGTGGAGTTGTGCATGGGGTGTGTTTGGAACATTTTGTCAACGGCCGAGTCCAAAATTCAGCGGTTCCCCATCTCAGCCCAGAAAGCAGGTAGAACAACTTTTGTGGTGTCTTTCAGATGCCTACCGGAGCAATGTAAAAACTACCAGGAGAACTCCTGTCTGGCACCTTCCCCGGTGGAGTTGTGCAGGGGGTGTGTTTGGAACATTTTGTCAACGGCCGAGTCCAAAATTCAGCGGTTCCCCATCTCAGCCCAGAAAGCAGGTAGAACATCTTTTGTGGTATCTTTCAGATGCCTACCGGAGCAATGTAAAAACTACCAGGAGAACTCCTGTCTGGCACCTTCCCCGGTGGAGTTGTGCATGGGGTGTGTTTGGAACATTTTGTCAATGGCCGACTCCAAAATTCAGCGGTTCCCCATCTCAGCCCAGAAAGCAGGTACAACAACTTTTGTGGTGCCTTTCAGCTGCCTACCAAGGTAGTGTAAAAACTACCAACAGAATTCGTTCCTGGCACCTTCCCCGGTGGAGTTGTGCATGGGGTGTGTTTGGAACATTTTGTCACCAGCCGACTCCAAAATTCAGCGGTTCCCCATCTCAGCCCAGAAAGCAGGTAGAACAACTTTTGTGGTGTCTTTCAGCTGCCTACCAAGGTAGTGTAAAAACTACCAGGAGAACTCCTGTCTGGCACCTTCCGTGGTGGAGTTGTGCATGGGGTGTGTTTTGAACATTTTGTCACCGGCCGACTCCAAAATTCAGCGGTTCCCCATCTCAGCCCAGAAAGCAGGTAGAACAACTTTTGTGGTGCCTTTCAGCTGCCTACCAAGGTAGTGTAAAAACTACCAAGAGAACTCCTGTCTGGCACCTTCCGTGGTGGAGTTGTGCATGGGGTGTGTTTTGAACATTTTGTCACCGGCCGACTCCAAAATTCAGCGGTTCCCCATCTCAGCCCAGAAAGCAGGTAGAACAACTTTTGTGGTGTCTTTCAAATGCCTACCAAGGTAGTGTAAAAACTACCAGGAGAACTCCTGTCTGGCACCTTCCGTGGTGGAGTTGTGCATGGGGTGTGTTTTGAACATTTTGTCACCGGCCGAGTCCAAAATTCAGCGTTTCCCCATCTCAGCCCAGAAAGCAGGTAGAACAACTTTTGAGGTGCCTTTCAGCTGCCTACCAAGGTAGTGTAAAAACTACTAAGAGAACTCCTGTCTGGCACCTTCCCCGGTGGAGTTTTGCATGGGGTGTGTTTGGAACATTTTGTAACCGGCCGAGTCCAAAATTCAGCGATTCCCCATCTCAGCCCAGAAAGCAGGTAGAACAACTTTTGTGGTGTCTTTCAGATGCCTACCAAGGTAGTGTAAAAACTACCAGGAGAACTCCTGTCTGGCACCTTCCCCGGTGGAGTTGTGCATGGGGTGTGTTTGGAACATTTTGTCAACGGCCGAGTCCAAAATTCAGCGGTTCCCCATCTCAGCCCAGAAAGCAGGTAGAACAACTTTTGTGGTGTCTTTCAGATGCCTACCGGAGCAATGTAAAAACGACCAGGAGAACTCCTGTCTGGCACCTTCCCCGGTGGAGTTGTGCATGGGGTGTGTTTGGAACATTTTGTCACCGGCCGAGTCCAAAATTCAGCGGTTCCCCATCTCAGCCCAGAAAGCAGGTAGAACATCTTTTGTGGTATCTTTCAGATGCCTACCGGAGCAATGTAAAAACTACCAGGAGAACTCCTGTCTGGCACCTTCCCCGGTGGAGTTGTGCATGGGGTGTGTTTGGAACATTTTGTCAACGGCCGACTCCAAAATTCAGCGGTTCCCCATCTCAGCCCAGAAAGCAGATAGAACAACTTCTGTGGTGTCTTTCAGATGCCTACCAAGGTAGTGTAAAAACTATCAAGAGAACTCCTGTCTGGCACCTTCCCCGGTGGAGTTGTGCATGGGGTGTGTTTGGAACATTTTGTCACCAGCCGAGTCCAAAATTCAGCGTTTCCCCATCTCAGCCCAGAAAGCAGGTAGAACAACTTTTGTGGTGTCTTTCAGATGCCTACCAAGGTAGTGTAAAAACTACTAAGAGAACTCCTGTCTGGCACCTTCCCCGGTGGAGTTGTGCATGGGGTGTGTTTGGAACATTTTGTCAACGGCCGACTCCAAAATTCAGCTGTTCCCCATCTCAGCCCAGAAAGCAGGTAGAACAACTTTTGTGGTGTCTTTCAGATGCCTACCGGAGCAATGTAAAAACTACCAGGAGAACTCCTGTCTGGCACCTTCCCCGGTGGAGTTGTACATGGGGTGTGTTTGGAACATTTTGTCACCAGCCGAGTCCAAAATTCAGCGGTTCCCCATCTCAGCCCAGAAAGCAGGTAGAACAACTTTTGTGGTGCCTTTCAGCTGCCTACCAAGGTAGTGTAAAAACTACCAAGAGAACTCCTCTCTGGCACCTTCCCCGGTGGAGTTGTGCATGGGGTGTGTTTGGAACATTTTGTCACCGGCCGACTCCAAAATTCAGCGTTTCCCCATCTCAGCCCAGAAAGCAGGTAGAACAACTTTTGTGGTGTCTTTCAGATGCCTACCAGAGCAATGTAAAAACTACCAGGAGAACTCCTGTCTGGCACCTTCCCCGGTGGAGTTGTGCATGGGGTGTGTTTGGAACATTTTGTCAACGGCCGAGTCCAAAATTCAGCGGTTCCCCATCTCAGCCCAGAAAGCAGGTAGAACATCTTTTGTGGTATCTTTCAGATGCCTACCGGAGCAATGTAAAAACTACCAGGAGAACTCCTGTCTGGCACCTTCCCCGGTGGAGTTGTGCATGGGGTGTGTTTGGAACATTTTGTCAACGGCCGAGTCCAAAATTCAGCGGTTCCCCATCTCAGCCCACAAAGCAGGTACAACAACTTTTGTGGTGCCTTTCAGCTGCCTACCAAGGTAGTGTAAAAACTACCAACAGAATTCGTTCCTGGCACCTTCCCCGGTGGAGTTGTGCATGGGGTGTGTTTGGAACATTTTGTCACCAGCCGACTCCAAAATTCAGCGATTCCCCATCTCAGCCCAGAAAGCAGGTAGAACAACTTTTGTGGTGTCTTTCAGATGCCTACCAAGGTAGTGTAAAAACTACCAGGAGAACTCCTGTCTGGCACCTTCCCCGGTGGAGTTGTGCATGGGGTGTGTTTGGAACATTTTGTCACCGGCCGACTCCAAAATTCAGCGTTTCCCCATCTCAGCCCAGAAAGCAGGTAGAACAACTTTTGTGGTGTCTTTCAGATGCCTACCGGAGCAATGTAAAAACTACCAGGAGAACTCCTGTCTGGCACCTTCCCCGGTGGAGTTGTGCATGGGGTGTGTTTGGAACATTTTGTCACCAGCCGACTCCAAAATTCAGCGTTTCCCCATCTCAGCCCAGAAAGCAGGAAGAACAACTTTTGTGGTGCCTTTTGGCTGCCTACCAAGGTAGTGTAAAAACTACCAAGAGAACTCCTGTCTGGCACCTTCCCCGGTGGAGTTGTGCATGGGGTGTGTTTGGAACATTTTGTCACCGGCCGACTCCAAAATTCAGCTGTTCCCCATCTCAGCCCAGAAAGCAGGTAGAACAACTTTTGTGGTGTCTTTCAGATGCCTACCAAGGTAGTGTAAAAACTACCAGGAGAACTCCTGTCTGGCACCTTCCGTGGTGGAGTTGTGCATGGGGTGTGTTTGGAACATTTTGTCACCGGCCGACTCCAAAATTCAGCGGTTCCCCATCTCAGCCCAGAAAGCAGGTAGAACAACTTTTGTGGTGCCTTTCAGCTGCCTACCAAGGTAGTGTAAAAACTACTAAGAGAACTCCTGTCTGGCACCTTCCCCGGTGGAGTTTTGCATGGGGTGTGTTTGGAACATTTTGTCACCGGCCGAGTCCAAAATTCAGCGATTCCCCATCTCAGCCCAGAAAGCAGGTAGAACAACTTCTGTGGTGTCTTTCAGATGCCTACCAAGGTAGTGTAAAAACTACCAGGAGAACTCCTGTCTGGCACCTTCCCCGGTGGAGTTGTGCATGGGGTGTGTTTGGAACATTTTGTCAACGGCCGAGTCCAAAATTCAGCGGTTCCCCATCTCAGCCCAGAAAGCAGGTAGAACAACTTTTGTGGTGTCTTTCAGATGCCTACCGGAGCAATGTAAAAACTACCAGGAGAACTCCTGTCTGGCACCTTCCCCGGTGGAGTTGTGCAGGGGGTGTGTTTGGAACATTTTGTCACCAGCCGACTCCAAAATTCAGCGGTTCCCCATCTCAGCCCACAAAGCAGGTAGAACAACTTTTGTGGTGCCTTTCAGCTGCCTACCAAGGTAGTGTAAAAACTACCAAGAGAACTCCTGTCTGGCACCTTCCGTGGTGGAGTTGTGCATGGGGTGTGTTTGGAACATTTTGTCAATGGCCGACTCCAAAATTCAGCGGTTCCCCATCTCAGCCCACAAAGCAGGTACAACAACTTTTCTTGTGCCTTTCAGCTGCCTACCAAGGTAGTGTAAAAACTATCAAGAGAACTCCTGTCTGGCACCTTCCCCGGTGGAGTTGTGCATGGGGTGTGTTTGGAACATTTTGTCACCGGCCGAGTCCAAAATTCAGCGTTTCCCCATCTCAGCCCAGAAAGCAGGTAGAACAACTTTTGTGGTGTCTTTCAAATGCCTACCAAGGTAGTGTAAAAACTACCAGGAGAACTCCTGTCTGGCACCTTCCCTGGTGGAGTTGTGCATGGGGTGTGTTTGGAACATTTTGTCACCGGCCGACTCCAAAATTCAGCGGTTCCCCATCTCAGCCCAGAAAGCAGGTAGAACATCTTTTGTGGTATCTTTCAGATGCCTACCGGAGCAATGTAAAAACTACCAGGAGAACTCCTGTCTGGCACCTTCCGTGGTGGAGTTGTGCAGGGGGTGTGTTTGGAACATTTTGTCACCAGCCGAGTCCAAAATTCAGCGGTTCCCCATCTCAGCCCACAAAGCAGGTACAACAACTTTTGTGGTGCCTTTCAGCTGCCTACCAAGGTAGTGTAAAAACTACCAACAGAATTCGTTCCTGGCACCTTCCCCGGTGGAGTTGTGCATGGGGTGTGTTTGGAACATTTTGTCACCAGCCGAGTCCAAAATTCAGCGGTTCCCCATCTCAGCCCAGAAAGCAGGAAGAACAACTTTTGTGGTGCCTTTCAGCTGCCTACCAAGGTAGTGTAAAAACTACTAAGAGAACTCCTGTCTGGCACCTTCCGTGGTGGAGTTGTGCATGGGGTGTGTTTGGAACATTTTGTCAATGGCCGACTCCAAAATTCAGCGGTTCCCCATCTCAGCCCACAAAGCAGGTACAACAACTTTTCTTGTGCCTTTCAGCTGCCTACCAAGGTAGTGTAAAAACTATCAAGAGAACTCCTGTCTGGCACCTTCCCCGGTGGAGTTGTGCATGGGGTGTGTTTGGAACATTTTGTCACCGGCCGAGTCCAAAATTCAGCGTTTCCCCATCTCAGCCCAGAAAGCAGGTAGAACAACTTTTGTGGTGTCTTTCAGATGCCTACCAAGGTAGTGTAAAAACTACCAGGAGAACTCCTGTCTGGCACCTTCCCCGGTGGAGTTGTGCATGGGGTGTGTTTGGAACATTTTGTCACCGGCCGACTCCAAAATTCAGCGGTTCCCCATCTCAGCCCAGAAAGCAGGTAGAACATCTTTTGTGGTATCTTTCAGATGCCTACCGGAGCAATGTAAAAACTACCAGGAGAACTCCTGTCTGGCACCTTCCGTGGTGGAGTTGTGCAGGGGGTGTGTTTGGAACATTTTGTCACCAGCCGAGTCCAAAATTCAGCGGTTCCCCATCTCAGCCCACAAAGCAGGTACAACAACTTTTGTGGTGCCTTTCAGCTGCCTACCAAGGTAGTGTAAAAACTACCAACAGAATTCGTTCCTGGCACCTTCCCCGGTGGAGTTGTGCATGGGGTGTGTTTGGAACATTTTGTCACCAGCCGAGTCCAAAATTCAGCGGTTCCCCATCTCAGCCCAGAAAGCAGGAAGAACAACTTTTGTGGTGCCTTTCAGCTGCCTACCAAGGTAGTGTAAAAAACTACTAAGAGAACTCCTGTCTGGCACCTTCCGTGGTGGAGTTGTGCATGGGGTGTGTTTTGAACATTTTGTCAACGGCCGACTCCAAAATTCAGCGGTTCCCCATCTCAGCCCAGAAAGCAGGTAGAACAACTTTTGTGGTGTCTTTCAAATGCCTACCAAGGTAGTGTAAAAACTACCAGGAGAACTCCTGTCTGGCACCTTCTGTGGTGGAGTTGTGCATGGGGTGTGTTTTGAACATTTTGTCACCGGCCGACTCCAAAATTCAGCGGTTCCCCATCTCAGCCCAGAAAGCAGGTAGAACAACTTTTGTGGTGCCTTTCAGCTGCCTACCAAGGTAGTGTAAAAACTACTAAGAGAACTCCTGTCTGGCACCTTCCCCGGTGGAGTTTTGCATGGGGTGTGTTTGGAACATTTTGTAACCGGCCGAGTCCAAAATTCAGCGATTCCCCATCTCAGCCCAGAAAGCAGGTAGAACAACTTCTGTGGTGTCTTTCAGATGCCTACCAAGGTAGTGTAAAAACTACCAGGAGAACTCCTTTCTGGCACCTTCCCCGGTGGAGTTGTGCATGGGGTGTGTTTGGAACATTTTGTCACCGGCCGACTCCAAAATTCAGCGGTTCCCCATCTCAGCCCAGAAAGCAGGTAGAACAACTTTTGTGGTGTCTTTCAGATGCCTACCGGAGCAATGTAAAAACTACCAGGAGAACTCCTGTCTGGCACCTTCCGTGGTGGAGTTGTGCATGGGGTGTGTTTGGAACATTTTGTCAACGGCCGACTCCAAAATTCAGCGGTTCCCCATCTCAGCCCAGAAAGCAGGTAGAACATCTTTTGTGGTATCTTTCAGATGCCTACCGGAGCAATGTAAAAACTACCAGGAGAACTCCTGTCTGGCACCTTCCGTGGTGGAGTTGTGCATGGGGTGTGTTTGGAACATTTTGTCACCAGCCGACTCCAAAATTCAGCGGTTCCCCATCTCAGCCCACAAAGCAGGTACAACAACTTTTCTTTTGCCTTTCAGCTGCCTACCAAGGTAGTGTAAAAACTACCAACAGAATTCGTTCCTGGCACCTTCCCCGGTGGAGTTGTGCATGGGGTGTGTTTGGAACATTTTGTCACCGGCCGAGTCCAAAATTCAGCGTTTCCCCATCTCAGCCCAGAAAGCAGGTAGAACAACTTTTGTGGTGTCTTTCAGATGCCTACCGGAGCAATGTAAAAACTACCAGGAGAACTCCTGTCTGGCACCTTCCCCGGTGGAGTTGTGCATGGGGTGTGTTTGGAACATTTTGTCACCGGCCGAGTCCAAAATTCAGCGATTCCCCATCTCAGCCCACAAAGCAGGTAGAACAACTTCTGTGGTGTCTTTCAGATGCCTACCAAGGTAGTGTAAAAACTACCAAGAGAACTCCTGTCAGGCACCTTCCCCGGTGGAGTTGTGCATGGGGTGTGTTTGGAACATTTTGTCACCGGCCGAGTCCAAAATTCAGCGGTTCCCCATCTCAGCCCAGAAAGCAGGTAGAACAACTTTTGTGGTGTCTTTCAGATGCCTACCGGAGCAATGTAAAAACTACCAGGAGAACTCCTGTCTGGCACCTTCCCCGGTGGAGTTGTGCATGGGGTGTGTTTGGAACATTTTGTCACCAGCCGAGTCCAAAATTCAGCGGTTCCCCATCTCAGCCCACAAAGCAGGTACAACAACTTTTCTTGTGCCTTTCAGCTGCCTACCAAGGTAGTGTAAAAACTACCAACAGAATTCGTTCCTGGCACCTTCCCCGGTGGAGTTGTGCATGGGGTGTCTGTGGAACATTTTGTCACCGGCCGAGTCCAAAATTCAGCGGTTCCCCATCTCAGCCCAGAAAGCAGGTAGAACAACTTTTGTGGTGTCTTTCAGATGCCTACCGGAGCAATGTAAAAACTACCAGGAGAACTCCTCTCTGGCACCTTCCCCGGTGGAGTTGTGCATGGGGTGTGTTTGGAACATTTTGTCACCAGCCGACTCCAAAATTCAGCGTTTCCCCATCTCAGCCCAGAAAGCAGGTAGAACAACTTTTGTGGTGTCTTTCAAATGCCTACCAAGGTAGTGTAAAAACTACCAGGAGAACTCCTGTCTGGCACCTTCCCCGGTGGAGTTGTGCATGGGGTGTGTTTGGAACATTTTGTCACCAGCCGACTCCAAAATTCAGCGTTTCCCCATCTCAGCCCAGAAAGCAGGTAGAACAACTTTTGTGGTGTCTTTCAGATGCCTACCAAGGTAGTGTAAAAACTACTAAGAGAACTCCTGTCTGGCACCTTCCCCGGTGGAGTTGTGCATGGGGTGTGTTTGGAACATTTTGTCACCGGCCGAGTCCAAAATTCAGCGATTCCCCATCTCAGCCCAGAAAGCAGGTAGAACAACTTCTGTGGTGTCTTTCAGATGCCTACCAAGGTAGTGTAAAAACTACCAGGAGAACTCCTGTCTGGCACCTTCCCCGGTGGAGTTGTGCATGGGGTGTGTTTGGAACATTTTGTCAACGGCCGACTCCAAAATTCAGCGTTTCCCCATCTCAGCCCAGAAAGCAGGTAGAACAACTTTTGTGGTGTCTTTCAGATGCCTACCGGAGCAATGTAAAAACTACCAGGAGAACTCCTGTCTGGCACCTTCCCCGGTGGAGTTGTGCATGGGGTGTGTTTGGAACATTTTGTCACCGGCCGAGTCCAAAATTCAGCGGTTCCCCATCTCAGCCCAGAAAGCAGGTAGAACAACTTTTGTGGTGTCTTTCAGATGCCTACCAAGGTAGTGTAAAAACTACCAGGAGAACTCCTGTCTGGCACCTTCCCCGGTAGAGTTGTGCATGGGGTGTGTTTGGAACATTTTGTCACCAGCCGACTCCAAAATTCAGCGGTTCCCCATCTCAGCCCACAAAGCAGGTAGAACAACTTTTGTGGTGCCTTTCAAATGCCTACCAAGGTAGTGTAAAAACTACCAAGAGAACTCCTGTCTGGCACCTTCCGTGGTGGAGTTGTGCATGGGGTGTGTTTGGAACATTTTGTCAATGGCCGACTCCAAAATTCAGCGGTTCCCCATCTCAGCCCACAAAGCAGGTACAACAACTTTTCTTGTGCCTTTCAGCTGCCTACCAAGGTAGTGTAAAAACTACCAGGAGAACTCCTGTCTGGCACCTTCCCCGGTGGAGTTGTGCATGGGGTGTGTTTGGAACATTTTGTCACCAGCCGAGTCCAAAATTCAGCGTTTCCCCATCTCAGCCCAGAAAGCAGGTAGAACAACTTTTGTGGTGTCTTTCAGATGCCTACCAAGGTAGTGTAAAAACTACTAAGAGAACTCCTGTCTGGCACCTTCCCCGGTGGAGTTGTGCATGGGGTGTGTTTGGAACATTTTGTCACCGGCCGAGTCCAAAATTCAGCGATTCCCCATCTCAGCCCAGAAAGCAGGTAGAACAACTTTTGTGGTGTCTTTCAGATGCCTACCAAGGTAGTGTAAAAACTACCAGGAGAACTCCTGTCTGGCACCTTCCCCGGTGGAGTTGTGCATGGGGTGTGTTTGGAACATTTTGTCAATGGCCGACTCCAAAATTCAGCGGTTCCCCATCTCAGCCCACAAAGCAGGTACAACAACTTTTCTTGTGCCTTTCAGCTGCCTACCAAGGTAGTGTAAAAACTACCAACAGAATTCGTTCCTGGCACCTTCCCCGGTGGAGTTGTGCATGGGGTGTGTTTGGAACATTTTGTCACCAGCCGAGTCCAAAATTCAGCGTTTCCCCATCTCAGCCCAGAAAGCAGGTAGAACAACTTTTGTGGTGCCTTTCAGATGCCTACCAAGGTAGTGTAAAAACTACCAGGAGAACTCCTGTCTGGCACCTTCCCCGGTGGAGTTGTGCATGGGGTGTGTTTGGAACATTTTGTCACCGGCCGAGTCCAAAATTCAGCGGTTCCCCATCTCAGCCCACAAAGCAGGTACAACAACTTTTCTTGTGCCTTTCAGCTGCCTACCAAGGTAGTGTAAAAACTACCAAGAGAACTCCTGTCTGGCACCTTCCCCGGTGGAGTTGTGCATGGGGTGTGTTTGGAACATTTTGTCAACGGCCGACTCCAAAATTCAGCGGTTCCCCATCTCAGCCCAGAAAGCAGGTAGAACAACTTTTGTGGTGTCTTTCAGATGCCTACCGGAGCAATGTAAAAACTACCAGGAGAACTCCTGTCTGGCACCTTCCCCGGTGGAGTTGTGCATGGGGTGTGTTTGGAACATTTTGTCACCAGCCGACTCCAAAATTCAGCGGTTCCCCATCTCAGCCCACAAAGCAGGTACAACAACTTTTCTTGTGCCTTTCAGCTGCCTACCAAGGTAGTGTAAAAACTAACAACAGAATTCGTTCCTGGCACCTTCCCCGGTGGAGTTGTGCATGGGGTGTCTGTGGAACATTTTGTCACCGGCCGAGTCCAAAATTCAGCGGTTCCCCATCTCAGCCCAGAAAGCAGGTAGAACAACTTTTGTGGTGCCTTTCAGCTGCCTACCAAGGTAGTGTAAAAACTACCAAGAGAACTCCTGTCTGGCACCTTCCCCGGTGGAGTTGTGCATGGGGTGTGTTTGGAACATTTTGTCACCAGCCGAGTCCAAAATTCAGCGGTTCCCCATCTCAGCCCAGAAAGCAGGTAGAACAACTTCTGTGGTGTCTTTCAGATGCCTACCAAGGTAGTGTAAAAACTACTAAGAGAACTCCTGTCTGGCACCTTCCCCGGTGGAGTTGTGCATGGGGTGTGTTTGGAACATTTTGTCACCAGCCGAGTCCAAAATTCAGCGGTTCCCCATCTCAGCCCAGAAAGCAGGTAGAACAACTTTTGTGGTGTCTTTCAGATGCCTACCGGAGCAATGTAAAAACTACCAGGAGAACTCCTGTCTGGCACCTTCCCCGGTGGAGTTGTGCAGGGGGTGTGTTTGGAACATTTTGTCACCGGCCGACTCCAAAATTCAGCGGTTCCCCATCTCAGCCCAGAAAGCAGGTAGAACAACTTTTGTGGTGCCTTTCAGATGCCTACCAAGGTAGTGTAAAAACTACTAAGAGAACTCCTGTCTGGCACCTTCCCCGGTGGAGTTTTGCATGGGGTGTGTTTGGAACATTTTGTCAACGGCCGAGTCCATAATTCAGCGATTCCCCATCTCAGCCCAGAAAGCAGGTAGAACAACTTCTGTGGTGTCTTTCAGATGCCTACCAAGGTAGTGTAAAAACTACCAAGAGAACTCCTGTCTGGCACCTTCCCCGGTGGAGTTGTGCATGGGGTGTGTTTGGAACATTTTGTCACCGGCCGAGTCCAAAATTCAGCGGTTCCCCATCTCAGCCCAGAAAGCAGGTAGAACAACTTTTGTGGTATCTTTCAGATGCCTACCAAGGTAGTGTAAAAACTACCAACAGAATTCGTTCCTGGCACCTTCCCCGGTGGAGTTGTGCATGGGGTGTGTTTGGAACATTTTGTCACCAGCCGAGTCCAAAATTCAGCGTTTCCCCATCTCAGCCCAGAAAGCAGGTAGAACAACTTCTGTGGTGTCTTTCAGATGCCTACCAAGGTAGTGTAAAAACTACCAGGAGAACTCCTGTCTGGCACCTTCCCCGGTGGAGTTGTGCATGGGGTGTGTTTGGAACATTTTGTCAACGGCCGAGTCCAAAATTCAGCGGTTCCCCATCTCAGCCCAGAAAGCAGGTAGAACAACTTTTGTGGTGTCTTTCAGATGCCTACCGGAGCAATGTAAAAACTACCAGGAGAACTCCTGTCTGGCACCTTCCCCGGTGGAGTTGTGCAGGGGGTGTGTTTGGAACATTTTGTCACCGGCCGACTCCAAAATTCAGCGGTTCCCCATCTCAGCCCAGAAAGCAGGTAGAACAACTTTTGTGGTGCCTTTCAGATGCCTACCAAGGTAGTGTAAAAACTACTAAGAGAACTCCTGTCTGGCACCTTCCCCGGTGGAGTTTTGCATGGGGTGTGTTTGGAACATTTTGTCACCGGCCGAGTCCATAATTCAGCGATTCCCCATCTCAGCCCAGAAAGCAGGTAGAACAACTTCTGTGGTGTCTTTCAGATGCCTACCAAGGTAGTGTAAAAACTACCAAGAGAACTCCTGTCTGGCACCTTCCCCGGTGGAGTTGTGCATGGGGTGTGTTTGGAACATTTTGTCACCGGCCGAGTCCAAAATTCAGCGGTTCCCCATCTCAGCCCAGAAAGCAGGTAGAACAACTTTTGTGGTATCTTTCAGATGCCTACCAAGGTAGTGTAAAAACTACCAACAGAATTCGTTCCTGGCACCTTCCCCGGTGGAGTTGTGCATGGGGTGTGTTTGGAACATTTTGTCACCAGCCGAGTCCAAAATTCAGCGGTTCCCCATCTCAGCCCAGAAAGCAGGTAGAACAACTTTTGTGGTGTCTTTCAGATGCCTACCGGAGCAATGTAAAAACTACCAGGAGAACTCCTCTCTGGCACCTTCCCCGGTGGAGTTGTGCATGGGGTGTGTTTGGAACATTTTGTCACCAGCCGACTCCAAAATTCAGCGTTTCCCCATCTCAGCCCAGAAAGCAGGTAGAACAACTTTTGTGGTGTCTTTCAAATGCCTACCAAGGTAGTGTAAAAACTACCAGGAGAACTCCTGTCTGGCACCTTCCCCGGTGGAGTTGTGCATGGGGTGTGTTTGGAACATTTTGTCACCAGCCGACTCCAAAATTCAGCGTTTCCCCATCTCAGCCCAGAAAGCAGGTAGAACAACTTTTGTGGTGTCTTTCAGATGCCTACCAAGGTAGTGTAAAAACTACTAAGAGAACTCCTGTCTGGCACCTTCCCCGGTGGAGTTGTGCATGGGGTGTGTTTGGAACATTTTGTCACCGGCCGAGTCCAAAATTCAGCGATTCCCCATCTCAGCCCAGAAAGCAGGTAGAACAACTTCTGTGGTGTCTTTCAGATGCCTACCAAGGTAGTGTAAAAACTACCAGGAGAACTCCTGTCTGGCACCTTCCCCGGTGGAGTTGTGCATGGGGTGTGTTTGGAACATTTTGTCAACGGCCGACTCCAAAATTCAGCGTTTCCCCATCTCAGCCCAGAAAGCAGGTAGAACAACTTTTGTGGTGTCTTTCAGATGCCTACCGGAGCAATGTAAAAACTACCAGGAGAACTCCTGTCTGGCACCTTCCCCGGTGGAGTTGTGCATGGGGTGTGTTTGGAACATTTTGTCACCGGCCGAGTCCAAAATTCAGCGATTCCCCATCTCAGCCCAGAAAGCAGGTAGAACAACTTTTGTGGTGTCTTTCAGATGCCTACCAAGGTAGTGTAAAAACTACCAGGAGAACTCCTGTCTGGCACCTTCCCCGGTGGAGTTGTGCATGGGGTGTGTTTGGAACATTTTGTCACCAGCCGACTCCAAAATTCAGCGTTTCCCCATCTCAGCCCACAAAGCAGGTAGAACAACTTTTGTGGTGCCTTTCAAATGCCTACCAAGGTAGTGTAAAAACTACCAAGAGAACTCCTGTCTGGCACCTTCCCCGGTGGAGTTGTGCATGGGGTGTGTTTGGAACATTTTGTCAATGGCCGACTCCAAAATTCAGCGGTTCCCCATCTCAGCCCACAAAGCAGGTACAACAACTTTTCTTGTGCCTTTCAGCTGCCTACCAAGGTAGTGTAAAAACTACCAGGAGAACTCCTGTCTGGCACCTTCCCCGGTGGAGTTGTGCATGGGGTGTGTTTGGAACATTTTGTCACCAGCCGAGTCCAAAATTCAGCGTTTCCCCATCTCAGCCCAGAAAGCAGGTAGAACAACTTTTGTGGTGTCTTTCAGATGCCTACCAAGGTAGTGTAAAAACTACTAAGAGAACTCCTGTCTGGCACCTTCCCCGGTGGAGTTGTGCATGGGGTGTGTTTGGAACATTTTGTCACCGGCCGAGTCCAAAATTCAGCGATTCCCCATCTCAGCCCAGAAAGCAGGTAGAACAACTTTTGTGGTGTCTTTCAGATGCCTACCAAGGTAGTGTAAAAACTACCAGGAGAACTCCTGTCTGGCACCTTCCCCGGTGGAGTTGTGCATGGGGTGTGTTTGGAACATTTTGTCAATGGCCGACTCCAAAATTCAGCGGTTCCCCATCTCAGCCCACAAAGCAGGTACAACAACTTTTCTTGTGCCTTTCAGCTGCCTACCAAGGTAGTGTAAAAACTACCAACAGAATTCGTTCCTGGCACCTTCCCCGGTGGAGTTGTGCATGGGGTGTGTTTGGAACATTTTGTCACCAGCCGAGTCCAAAATTCAGCGTTTCCCCATCTCAGCCCAGAAAGCAGGTAGAACAACTTTTGTGGTGCCTTTCAGATGCCTACCAAGGTAGTGTAAAAACTACCAGGAGAACTCCTGTCTGGCACCTTCCCCGGTGGAGTTGTGCATGGGGTGTGTTTGGAACATTTTGTCACCGGCCGAGTCCAAAATTCAGTGGTTCCCCATCTCAGCCCACAAAGCAGGTACAACAACTTTTCTTGTGCCTTTCAGCTGCCTACCAAGGTAGTGTAAAAACTACCAAGAGAACTCCTGTCTGGCACCTTCCCCGGTGGAGTTGTGCATGGGGTGTGTTTGGAACATTTTGTCAACGGCCGACTCCAAAATTCAGCGGTTCCCCATCTCAGCCCAGAAAGCAGGTAGAACAACTTTTGTGGTGTCTTTCAGATGCCTACCGGAGCAATGTAAAAACTACCAGGAGAACTCCTGTCTGGCACCTTCCCCGGTGGAGTTGTGCATGGGGTGTGTTTGGAACATTTTGTCACCAGCCGACTCCAAAATTCAGCGGTTCCCCATCTCAGCCCACAAAGCAGGTACAACAACTTTTCTTGTGCCTTTCAGCTGCCTACCAAGGTAGTGTAAAAACTAACAACAGAATTCGTTCCTGGCACCTTCCCCGGTGGAGTTGTGCATGGGGTGTCTGTGGAACATTTTGTCACCGGCCGAGTCCAAAATTCAGCGGTTCCCCATCTCAGCCCAGAAAGCAGGTAGAACAACTTTTGTGGTGCCTTTCAGCTGCCTACCAAGGTAGTGTAAAAACTACCAAGAGAACTCCTGTCTGGCACCTTCCCCGGTGGAGTTGTGCATGGGGTGTGTTTGGAACATTTTGTCACCAGCCGAGTCCAAAATTCAGCGGTTCCCCATCTCAGCCCAGAAAGCAGGTAGAACAACTTCTGTGGTGTCTTTCAGATGCCTACCAAGGTAGTGTAAAAACTACCAGGAGAACTCCTGTCTGGCACCTTCCCCGGTGGAGTTGTGCATGGGGTGTGTTTGGAACATTTTGTCACCAGCCGACTCCAAAATTCAGCGTTTCCCCATCTCAGCCCAGAAAGCAGGTAGAACAACTTTTGTGGTGTCTTTCAGATGCCTACCAAGGTAGTGTAAAAACTACTAAGAGAACTCCTGTCTGGCACCTTCCCCGGTGGAGTTGTGCATGGGGTGTGTTTGGAACATTTTGTCACCGGCCGAGTCCAAAATTCAGCGATTCCCCATCTCAGCCCAGAAAGCAGGTAGAACAACTTCTGTGGTGTCTTTCAGATGCCTACCAAGGTAGTGTAAAAACTACCAGGAGAACTCCTGTCTGGCACCTTCCCCGGTGGAGTTGTGCATGGGGTGTGTTTGGAACATTTTGTCAACGGCCGACTCCAAAATTCAGCGTTTCCCCATCTCAGCCCAGAAAGCAGGTAGAACAACTTTTGTGGTGTCTTTCAGATGCCTACCGGAGCAATGTAAAAACTACCAAGAGAACTCCTGTCTGGCACCTTCCGTGGTGGAGTTGTGCATGGGGTGTGTTTGGAACATTTTGTCACCGGCCGAGTCCAAAATTCAGCGATTCCCCATCTCAGCCCAGAAAGCAGGTAGAACAACTTTTGTGGTGTCTTTCAGATGCCTACCAAGGTAGTGTAAAAACTACCAGGAGAACTCCTGTCTGGCACCTTCCCCGGTGGAGTTGTGCATGGGGTGTGTTTGGAACATTTTGTCACCAGCCGACTCCAAAATTCAGCGTTTCCCCATCTCAGCCCACAAAGCAGGTAGAACAACTTTTGTGGTGCCTTTCAAATGCCTACCAAGGTAGTGTAAAAACTACCAAGAGAACTCCTGTCTGGCACCTTCCGTGGTGGAGTTGTGCATGGGGTGTGTTTGGAACATTTTGTCAATGGCCGACTCCAAAATTCAGCGGTTCCCCATCTCAGCCCACAAAGCAGGTACAACAACTTTTGTGGTGCCTTTCAGCTGCCTACCAAGGTAGTGTAAAAACTACCAGGAGAACTCCTGTCTGGCACCTTCCCCGGTGGAGTTGTGCATGGGGTGTGTTTGGAACATTTTGTCACCAGCCGAGTCCAAAATTCAGCGTTTCCCCATCTCAGCCCAGAAAGCAGGTAGAACAACTTTTGTGGTGTCTTTCAGATGCCTACCAAGGTAGTGTAAAAACTACTAAGAGAACTCCTGTCTGGCACCTTCCCCGGTGGAGTTGTGCATGGGGTGTGTTTGGAACATTTTGTCACCGGCCGAGTCCAAAATTCAGCGATTCCCCATCTCAGCCCAGAAAGCAGGTAGAACAACTTTTGTGGTGTCTTTCAGATGCCTACCAAGGTAGTGTAAAAACTACCAGGAGAACTCCTGTCTGGCACCTTCCCCGGTGGAGTTGTGCATGGGGTGTGTTTGGAACATTTTGTCAATGGCCGACTCCAAAATTCAGCGGTTCCCCATCTCAGCCCACAAAGCAGGTACAACAACTTTTCTTGTGCCTTTCAGCTGCCTACCAAGGTAGTGTAAAAACTACCAACAGAATTCGTTCCTGGCACCTTCCCCGGTGGAGTTGTGCATGGGGTGTGTTTGGAACATTTTGTCACCAGCCGAGTCCAAAATTCAGCGTTTCCCCATCTCAGCCCAGAAAGCAGGTAGAACAACTTTTGTGGTGCCTTTCAGATGCCTACCAAGGTAGTGTAAAAACTACCAGGAGAACTCCTGTCTGGCACCTTCCCCGGTGGAGTTGTGCATGGGGTGTGTTTGGAACATTTTGTCACCGGCCGAGTCCAAAATTCAGCGGTTCCCCATCTCAGCCCACAAAGCAGGTACAACAACTTTTCTTGTGCCTTTCAGCTGCCTACCAAGGTAGTGTAAAAACTACCAAGAGAACTCCTGTCTGGCACCTTCCCCGGTGGAGTTGTGCATGGGGTGTGTTTGGAACATTTTGTCAACGGCCGACTCCAAAATTCAGCGGTTCCCCATCTCAGCCCAGAAAGCAGGTAGAACAACTTTTGTGGTGTCTTTCAGATGCCTACCGGAGCAATGTAAAAACTACCAGGAGAACTCCTGTCTGGCACCTTCCCCGGTGGAGTTGTGCATGGGGTGTGTTTGGAACATTTTGTCACCAGCCGACTCCAAAATTCAGCGGTTCCCCATCTCAGCCCACAAAGCAGGTACAACAACTTTTCTTGTGCCTTTCAGCTGCCTACCAAGGTAGTGTAAAAACTAACAACAGAATTCGTTCCTGGCACCTTCCCCGGTGGAGTTGTGCATGGGGTGTCTGTGGAACATTTTGTCACCGGCCGAGTCCAAAATTCAGCGGTTCCCCATCTCAGCCCAGAAAGCAGGTAGAACAACTTTTGTGGTGCCTTTCAGCTGCCTACCAAGGTAGTGTAAAAACTACCAAGAGAACTCCTGTCTGGCACCTTCCCCGGTGGAGTTGTGCATGGGGTGTGTTTGGAACATTTTGTCACCAGCCGAGTCCAAAATTCAGCGGTTCCCCATCTCAGCCCAGAAAGCAGGTAGAACAACTTCTGTGGTGTCTTTCAGATGCCTACCAAGGTAGTGTAAAAACTACTAAGAGAACTCCTGTCTGGCACCTTCCCCGGTGGAGTTTTGCATGGGGTGTGTTTGGAACATTTTGTCAACGGCCGAGTCCAAAATTCAGCGGTTCCCCATCTCAGCCCAGAAAGCAGGTAGAACAACTTTTGTGGTGTCTTTCAGATGCCTACCGGAGCAATGTAAAAACTACCAGGAGAACTCCTGTCTGGCACCTTCCCCGGTGGAGTTGTGCAGGGGGTGTGTTTGGAACATTTTGTCACCGGCCGACTCCAAAATTCAGCGGTTCCCCATCTCAGCCCAGAAAGCAGGTAGAACAACTTTTGTGGTGCCTTTCAGATGCCTACCAAGGTAGTGTAAAAACTACTAAGAGAACTCCTGTCTGGCACCTTCCCCGGTGGAGTTTTGCATGGGGTGTGTTTGGAACATTTTGTCAACGGCCGAGTCCATAATTCAGCGATTCCCCATCTCAGCCCAGAAAGCAGGTAGAACAACTTCTGTGGTGTCTTTCAGATGCCTACCAAGGTAGTGTAAAAACTACCAAGAGAACTCCTGTCTGGCACCTTCCCCGGTGGAGTTGTGCATGGGGTGTGTTTGGAACATTTTGTCACCGGCCGAGTCCAAAATTCAGCGGTTCCCCATCTCAGCCCAGAAAGCAGGTAGAACAACTTTTGTGGTATCTTTCAGATGCCTACCAAGGTAGTGTAAAAACTACCAACAGAATTCGTTCCTGGCACCTTCCCCGGTGGAGTTGTGCATGGGGTGTGTTTGGAACATTTTGTCACCAGCCGAGTCCAAAATTCAGCGTTTCCCCATCTCAGCCCAGAAAGCAGGTAGAACAACTTCTGTGGTGTCTTTCAGATGCCTACCAAGGTAGTGTAAAAACTACCAGGAGAACTCCTGTCTGGCACCTTCCCCGGTGGAGTTGTGCATGGGGTGTGTTTGGAACATTTTGTCAACGGCCGAGTCCAAAATTCAGCGGTTCCCCATCTCAGCCCAGAAAGCAGGTAGAACAACTTTTGTGGTGTCTTTCAGATGCCTACCGGAGCAATGTAAAAACTACCAGGAGAACTCCTGTCTGGCACCTTCCCCGGTGGAGTTGTGCAGGGGGTGTGTTTGGAACATTTTGTCACCGGCCGACTCCAAAATTCAGCGGTTCCCCATCTCAGCCCAGAAAGCAGGTAGAACAACTTTTGTGGTGCCTTTCAGATGCCTACCAAGGTAGTGTAAAAACTACTAAGAGAACTCCTGTCTGGCACCTTCCCCGGTGGAGTTTTGCATGGGGTGTGTTTGGAACATTTTGTCACCGGCCGAGTCCATAATTCAGCGATTCCCCATCTCAGCCCAGAAAGCAGGTAGAACAACTTCTGTGGTGTCTTTCAGATGCCTACCAAGGTAGTGTAAAAACTACCAAGAGAACTCCTGTCTGGCACCTTCCCCGGTGGAGTTGTGCATGGGGTGTGTTTGGAACATTTTGTCACCGGCCGAGTCCAAAATTCAGCGGTTCCCCATCTCAGCCCAGAAAGCAGGTAGAACAACTTTTGTGGTATCTTTCAGATGCCTACCAAGGTAGTGTAAAAACTACCAACAGAATTCGTTCCTGGCACCTTCCCCGGTGGAGTTGTGCATGGGGTGTGTTTGGAACATTTTGTCACCAGCCGAGTCCAAAATTCAGCGTTTCCCCATCTCAGCCCAGAAAGCAGGTAGAACAACTTCTGTGGTGTCTTTCAGATGCCTACCAAGGTAGTGTAAAAACTACCAGGAGAACTCCTGTCTGGCACCTTCCCCGGTGGAGTTGTGCATGGGGTGTGTTTGGAACATTTTGTCAACGGCCGACTCCAAAATTCAGCGGTTCCCCATCTCAGCCCACAAAGCAGGTACAACAACTTTTGTGGTGCCTTTCAGCTGCCTACCAAGGTAGTGTAAAAACTACCAACAGAATTCGTTCCTGGCACCTTCCCCGGTGGAGTTGTGCATGGGGTGTGTTTGGAACATTTTGTCACCAGCCGAGTCCAAAATTCAGCGTTTCCCCATCTCAGCCCAGAAAGCAGGTAGAACAACTTCTGTGGTGTCTTTCAGATGCCTACCAAGGTAGTGTAAAAACTACCAGGAGAACTCCTGTCTGGCACCTTCCCCGGTGGAGTTGTGCATGGGGTGTGTTTGGAACATTTTGTCAACGGCCGAGTCCAAAATTCAGCGGTTCCCCATCTCAGCCCAGAAAGCAGGTAGAACAACTTTTGTGGTGTCTTTCAGATGCCTACCGGAGCAATGTAAAAACTACCAGGAGAACTCCTGTCTGGCACCTTCCGTGGTGGAGTTGTGCAGGGGGTGTGTTTGGAACATTTTGTCACCGGCCGAGTCCAAAATTCAGCGGTTCCCCATCTCAGCCCAGAAAGCAGGTAGAACAACTTTTCTTGTGCCTTTCAGCTGCCTACCAAGGTAGTGTAAAAACTAACAACAGAATTCGTTCCTGGCACCTTCCCCGGTGGAGTTGTGCATGGGGTGTCTGTGGAACATTTTGTCACCGGCCGAGTCCAAAATTCAGCGGTTCCCCATCTCAGCCCAGAAAGCAGGAAGAACAACTTTTGTGGTGCCTTTCAGCTGCCTACCAAGGTAGTGTAAAAACTACCAAGAGAACTCCTGTCTGGCACCTTCCCCGGTGGAGTTGTGCATGGGGTGTGTTTGGAACATTTTGTCAACGGCCGACTCCAAAATTCAGCGGTTCCCCATCTCAGCCCACAAAGCAGGTACAACAACTTTTCTTGTGCCTTTCAGCTGCCTACCAAGGTAGTGTAAAAACTACCAACAGAATTCGTTCCTGGCACCTTCCCCGGTGGAGTTGTGCATGGGGTGTGTTTGGAACATTTTGTCACCAGCCGAGTCCAAAATTCAGCGTTTCCCCATCTCAGCCCAGAAAGCAGGTAGAACAACTTCTGTGGTGTCTTTCAGATGCCTACCAAGGTAGTGTAAAAACTACCAGGAGAACTCCTGTCTGGCACCTTCCCCGGTGGAGTTGTGCATGGGGTGTGTTTGGAACATTTTGTCAACGGCCGAGTCCAAAATTCAGCGGTTCCCCATCTCAGCCCAGAAAGCAGGTAGAACAACTTTTGTGGTGTCTTTCAGATGCCTACCGGAGCAATGTAAAAACTACCAGGAGAACTCCTGTCTGGCACCTTCCGTGGTGGAGTTGTGCAGGGGGTGTGTTTGGAACATTTTGTCACCGGCCGAGTCCAAAATTCAGCGGTTCCCCATCTCAGCCCAGAAAGCAGGTAGAACAACTTTTCTTGTGCCTTTCAGCTGCCTACCAAGGTAGTGTAAAAACTAACAACAGAATTCGTTCCTGGCACCTTCCCCGGTGGAGTTGTGCATGGGGTGTCTGTGGAACATTTTGTCACCGGCCGAGTCCAAAATTCAGCGGTTCCCCATCTCAGCCCAGAAAGCAGGAAGAACAACTTTTGTGGTGCCTTTCAGCTGCCTACCAAGGTAGTGTAAAAACTACCAAGAGAACTCCTGTCTGGCACCTTCCCCGGTGGAGTTGTGCATGGGGTGTGTTTGGAACATTTTGTCACCAGCCGAGTCCAAAATTCAGCGGTTCCCCATCTCAGCCCAGAAAGCAGGTAGAACAACTTCTGTGGTGTCTTTCAGATGCCTACCGGAGCAATGTAAAAACTACCAGGAGAACTCCTGTCTGGCACCTTCCCCGGTGGAGTTGTGCAGGGGGTGTGTTTGGAACATTTTGTCACCGGCCGAGTCCAAAATTCAGCGGTTCCCCATCTCAGCCCAGAAAGCAGGTAGAACATCTTTTGTGGTATCTTTCAGATGCCTACCGGAGCAATGTAAAAACTACCAGGAGAACTCCTGTCTGGCACCTTCCCCGGTGGAGTTGTGCATGGGGTGTGTTTGGAACATTTTGTCAACGGCCGACTCCAAAATTCAGCGGTTCCCCATCTCAGCCCAGAAAGCAGGTAGAACAACTTTTGTGGTGCCTTTCAGCTGCCTACCAAGGTAGTGTAAAAACTACCAACAGAATTCGTTCCTGGCACCTTCCCCGGTGGAGTTGTGCATGGGGTGTGTTTGGAACATTTTGTCACCAGCCGACTCCAAAATTCAGCGGTTCCCCATCTCAGCCCAGAAAGCAGGTAGAACAACTTTTGTGGTGTCTTTCAAATGCCTACCAAGGTAGTGTAAAAACTACCAACAGAATTCGTTCCTGGCACCTTCCCCGGTGGAGTTGTGCATGGGGTGTGTTTGGAACATTTTGTCACCGGCCGAGTCCAAAATTCAGCGATTCCCCATCTCAGCCCAGAAAGCAGGTAGAACAACTTTTGTGGTGTCTTTCAGATGCCTACCAAGGTAGTGTAAAAACTACCAGGAGAACTCCTGTCTGGCACCTTCCCCGGTGGAGTTGTGCATGGGGTGTGTTTGGAACATTTTGTCACCGGCCGAGTCCAAAATTCAGCGATTCCCCATCTCAGCCCAGAAAGCAGGTAGAACAACTTCTGTGGTGTCTTTCAGATGCCTACCAAGGTAGTGTAAAAACTACCAGGAGAACTCCTGTCTGGCACCTTCCCCGGTGGAGTTGTGCATGGGGTGTGTTTGGAACATTTTGTCAACGGCCGAGTCCAAAATTCAGCGGTTCCCCATCTCAGCCCAGAAAGCAGGTAGAACAACTTTTGTGGTGTCTTTCAGATGCCTACCGGAGCAATGTAAAAACTACCAGGAGAACTCCTGTCTGGCACCTTCCCCGGTGGAGTTGTGCATGGGGTGTGTTTGGAACATTTTGTCACCGGCCGAGTCCAAAATTCAGCGGTTCCCCATCTCAGCCCAGAAAGCAGGTAGAACAAGTTTTGTGGTGCCTTTCAGCTGCCTACCAAGGTAGTGTAAAAACTACCAAGAGAACTCCTGTCTGGCACCTTCCGTGGTGGAGTTGTGCATGGGGTGTGTTTGGAACATTTTGTCAATGGCCGACTCCAAAATTCAGCGGTTCCCCATCTCAGCCCACAAAGCAGGTACAACAACTTTTCTTGTGCCTTTCAGCTGCCTACCAAGGTAGTGTAAAAACTACCAGGAGAACTCCTGTCTGGCACCTTCCCCGGTGGAGTTGTGCATGGGGTGTGTTTGGAACATTTTGTCACCAGCCGAGTCCAAAATTCAGCGTTTCCCCATCTCAGCCCAGAAAGCAGGTAGAACAACTTTTGTGGTTTCTTTCAGATGCCTACCAAGGTAGTGTAAAAACTACTAAGAGAACTCCTGTCTGGCACCTTCCCCGGTGGAGTTGTGCAGGGGGTGTGTTTGGAACATTTTGTCACCGGCCGAGTCCAAAATTCAGCGATTCCCCATCTCAGCCCAGAAAGCAGGTAGAACAACTTTTTTGGTGTCTTTCAGATGCCTACCAAGGCAGTGTAAAAACTACCAAGAGAACTCCTGTCTGGCACCTTCCCCGGTGGAGTTGTGCATGGGGTGTGTTTGGAACATTTTGTCAACGGCCGACTCCAAAATTCAGCGTTTCCCCATCTCAGCCCAGAAAGCAGGTAGAACAACTTTTGTGGTGTCTTTCAGATGCCTACCGGAGCAATGTAAAAACTACCAGGAGAACTCCTGTCTGGCACCTTCCCCGGTGGAGTTGTGCATGGGGTGTGTTTGGAACATTTTGTCAACGGCCGACTCCAAAATTCAGCGGTTCCCCATCTCAGCCCACAAAGCAGGTACAACAACTTTTCTTGTGCCTTTCAGCTGCCTACCAAGGTAGTGTAAAAACTACCAACAGAATTCGTTCCTGGCACCTTCCCCGGTGGAGTTGTGCATGGGGTGTGTTTGGAACATTTTGTCACCGGCCGAGTCCAAAATTCAGCGATTCCCCATCTCAGCCCAGAAAGCAGGTAGAACAACTTTTGTGGTGTCTTTCAGATGCCTACCAAGGTAGTGTAAAAACTACCAGGAGAACTCCTGTCTGGCACCTTCCCCGGTGGAGTTGTGCATGGGGTGTGTTTGGAACATTTTGTCACCAGCCGAGTCCAAAATTCAGCGGTTCCCCATCTCAGCCCACAAAGCAGGTACAACAACTTTTCTTGTGCCTTTCAGCTGCCTACCAAGGTAGTGTAAAAACTACCAACAGAATTCGTTCCTGGCACCTTCCCCGGTGGAGTTGTGCATGGGGTGTGTTTGGAACATTTTGTCACCAGCCGAGTCCAAAATTCAGCGTTTCCCCATCTCAGCCCAGAAAGCAGGTAGAACAACTTTTGTGGTGTCTTTCAGATGCCTACCAAGGTAGTGTAAAAACTACTAAGAGAACTCCTGTCTGGCACCTTCCCCGGTGGAGTTGTGCAGGGGGTGTGTTTGGAACATTTTGTCACCGGCCGAGTCCAAAATTCAGCGGTTCCCCATCTCAGCCCACAAAGCAGGTACAACAACTTTTCTTGTGCCTTTCAGATGCCTACCAAGGTAGTGTAAAAACTACCAAGAGAACTCCTGTCTGGCACCTTCCCCGGTGGAGTTGTGCATGGGGTGTGTTTGGAACATTTTGTCAACGGCCGACTCCAAAATTCAGCGGTTCCCCATCTCAGCCCAGAAAGCAGGTAGAACAACTTTTGTGGTGTCTTTCAGATGCCTACCGGAGCAATGTAAAAACTACCAGGAGAACTCCTGTCTGGCACCTTCCCCGGTGGAGTTGTGCATGGGGTGTGTTTGGAACATTTTGTCACCAGCCGACTCCAAAATTCAGCGGTTCCCCATCTCAGCCCAGAAAGCAGGTAGAACAACTTTTCTTGTGCCTTTCAGCTGCCTACCAAGGTAGTGTAAAAACTAACAACAGAATTCGTTCCTGGCACCTTCCCCGGTGGAGTTGTGCATGGGGTGTGTTTGGAACATTTTGTCACCAGCCGAGTCCAAAATTCAGCGTTTCCCCATCTCAGCCCAGAAAGCAGGTAGAACAACTTCTGTGGTGTCTTTCAGATGCCTACCAAGGTAGTGTAAAAACTACCAGGAGAACTCCTGTCTGGCACCTTCCCCGGTGGAGTTGTGCATGGGGTGTGTTTGGAACAT
The DNA here is from genome assembly GCF_023634085.1 of Falco cherrug. Taxonomy (NCBI): domain Eukaryota; kingdom Metazoa; phylum Chordata; class Aves; order Falconiformes; family Falconidae; genus Falco; species Falco cherrug. The sequence goes on from NW_026599434.1 coordinate 1,284,428, forward strand.
TTTGTCAACGGCCGAGTCCAAAATTCAGCGGTTCCCCATCTCAGCCCAGAAAGCAGGTAGAACAACTTTTGTGGTGTCTTTCAGATGCCTACCGGAGCAATGTAAAAACTACCAGGAGAACTCCTGTCTGGCACCTTCCCCGGTGGAGTTGTGCAGGGGGTGTGTTTGGAACATTTTGTCAACGGCCGAGTCCAAAATTCAGCGGTTCCCCATCTCAGCCCAGAAAGCAGGTAGAACATCTTTTGTGGTATCTTTCAGATGCCTACCGGAGCAATGTAAAAACTACCAGGAGAACTCCTGTCTGGCACCTTCCCCGGTGGAGTTGTGCATGGGGTGTGTTTGGAACATTTTGTCAACGGCCGACTCCAAAATTCAGCGGTTCCCCATCTCAGCCCACAAAGCAGGTACAACAACTTTTCTTGTGCCTTTCAGCTGCCTACCAAGGTAGTGTAAAAACTACCAACAGAATTCGTTCCTGGCACCTTCCCCGGTGGAGTTGTGCATGGGGTGTGTTTGGAACATTTTGTCACCGGCCGAGTCCAAAATTCAGCGATTCCCCATCTCAGCCCAGAAAGCAGGTAGAACAACTTTTGTGGTGTCTTTCAGATGCCTACCAAGGTAGTGTAAAAACTACCAGGAGAACTCCTGTCTGGCACCTTCCCCGGTGGAGTTGTGCAGGGGGTGTGTTTGGAACATTTTGTCAACGGCCGACTCCAAAATTCAGCGTTTCCCCATCTCAGCCCAGAAAGCAGGTAGAACAACTTTTGTGGTGCCTTTCAGATGCCTACCAAGGTAGTGTAAAAACTACCAGGAGAACTCCTGTCTGGCACCTTCCCCGGTGGAGTTGTGCATGGGGTGTGTTTGGAACATTTTGTCACCAGCCGAGTCCAAAATTCAGCGTTTCCCCATCTCAGCCCAGAAAGCAGGTAGAACAACTTTTGTGGTGCCTTTCAGATGCCTACCAAGGTAGTGTAAAAACTACTAAGAGAACTCCTGTCTGGCACCTTCCCCGGTGGAGTTGTGCATGGGGTGTGTTTGGAACATTTTGTCACCGGCCGAGTCCAAAATTCAGCGGTTCCCCATCTCAGCCCACAAAGCAGGTACAACAACTTTTCTTGTGCCTTTCAGCTGCCTACCAAGGTAGTGTAAAAACTACTAAGAGAACTCCTGTCTGGCACCTTCCCCGGTGGAGTTGTGCATGGGGTGTGTTTGGAACATTTTGTCAACGGCCGAGTCCAAAATTCAGCGGTTCCCCATCTCAGCCCAGAAAGCAGGTAGAACAACTTTTGTGGTGTCTTTCAGATGCCTACCGGAGCAATGTAAAAACTACCAGGAGAACTCCTGTCTGGCACCTTCCCCGGTGGAGTTGTGCATGGGGTGTGTTTGGAACATTTTGTCACCGGCCGAGTCCAAAATTCAGCGGTTCCCCATCTCAGCCCACAAAGCAGGTACAACAACTTTTCTTGTGCCTTTCAGCTGCCTACCAAGGTAGTGTAAAAACTAACAACAGAATTCGTTCCTGGCACCTTCCCCGGTGGAGTTGTGCATGGGGTGTCTGTGGAACATTTTGTCACCGGCCGAGTCCAAAATTCAGCGGTTCCCCATCTCAGCCCAGAAAGCAGGTACAACAACTTTTGTGGTGCCTTTCAGCTGCCTACCAAGGTAGTGTAAAAACTACCAAGAGAACTCCTGTCTGGCACCTTCCCCGGTGGAGTTGTGCATGGGGTGTGTTTGGAAAATTTTGTCACCAGCCGAGTCCAAAATTCAGCGGTTCCCCATCTCAGCCCAGAAAGCAGGTGGAACAACTTTTGTGGTGTCTTTTAGATGCCTACCAAGGTAGTGTAAAAACTACCAAGAGAACTCCTGTCTGGCACCTTCCCCGGTGGAGTTGTGCATGGGGTGTGTTTGGAACATTTTGTCAACGGCCGAGTCCAAAATTCAGCGGTTCCCCATCTCAGCCCAGAAAGCAGGTAGAACAACTTTTGTGGTGTCTTTCAGATGCCTACCGGAGCAATGTAAAAACTACCAGGAGAACTCCTGTCTGGCACCTTCCCCGGTGGAGTTGTGCAGGGGGTGTGTTTGGAACATTTTGTCACCGGCCGACTCCAAAATTCAGCGGTTCCCCATCTCAGCCCAGAAAGCAGGTAGAACAACTTTTGTGGTGCCTTTCAGATGCCTACCAAGGTAGTGTAAAAACTACTAAGAGAACTCCTGTCTGGCACCTTCCCCGGTGGAGTTTTGCATGGGGTGTGTTTGGAACATTTTGTCACCGGCCGAGTCCATAATTCAGCGATTCCCCATCTCAGCCCAGAAAGCAGGTAGAACAACTTCTGTGGTGTCTTTCAGATGCCTACCAAGGTAGTGTAAAAACTACCAAGAGAACTCCTGTCTGGCACCTTCCCCGGTGGAGTTGTGCATGGGGTGTGTTTGGAACATTTTGTCACCGGCCGAGTCCAAAATTCAGCGGTTCCCCATCTCAGCCCAGAAAGCAGGTAGAACAACTTTTGTGGTGTCTTTCAGATGCCTACCGGAGCAATGTAAAAACTACCAGGAGAACTCCTGTCTGGCACCTTCCCCGGTGGAGTTGTGCAGGGGGTGTGTTTGGAACATTTTGTCACCGGCCGAGTCCAAAATTCAGCGGTTCCCCATCTCAGCCCACAAAGCAGGTAGAACAACTTTTGTGGTATCTTTCAGATGCCTACCGGAGCAATGTAAAAACTACCAGGAGAACTCCTGTCTGGCACCTTCCCCGGTGGAGTTGTGCATGGGGTGTGTTTGGAACATTTTGTCAACGGCCGACTCCAAAATTCAGCGGTTCCCCATCTCAGCCCACAAAGCAGGTACAACAACTTTTCTTGTGCCTTTCAGCTGCCTACCAAGGTAGTGTAAAAACTACCAACAGAATTCGTTCCTGGCCCCTTCCCCGGTGGAGTTGTGCATGGGGTGTGTTTGGAACATTTTGTCACCAGCCGACTCCAAAATTCAGCGTTTCCCCATCTCAGCCCAGAAAGCAGGTAGAACAACTTCTGTGGTGTCTTTCAGATGCCTACCAAGGTAGTGTAAAAACTACCAGGAGAACTCCTGTCTGGCACCTTCCCCGGTGGAGTTTTGCATGGGGTGTGTTTGGAACATTTTGTCAACGGCCGAGTCCAAAATTCAGCGGTTCCCCATCTCAGCCCAGAAAGCAGGTAGAACAACTTTTGTGGTGTCTTTCAGATGCCTACCGGAGCAATGTAAAAACTACCAGGAGAACTCCTGTCTGGCACCTTCCCCGGTGGAGTTGTGCAGGGGGTGTGTTTGGAACATTTTGTCACCGGCCGAGTCCAAAATTCAGCGGTTCCCCATCTCAGCCCAGAAAGCAGGTAGAACATCTTTTGTGGTATCTTTCAGATGCCTACCGGAGCAATGTAAAAACTACCAGGAGAACTCCTGTCTGGCACCTTCCCCGGTGGAGTTGTGCATGGGGTGTGTTTGGAACATTTTGTCAACGGCCGACTCCAAAATTCAGCGGTTCCCCATCTCAGCCCACAAAGCAGGTACAACAACTTTTCTTGTGCCTTTCAGCTGCCTACCAAGGTAGTGTAAAAACTACCAACAGAATTCGTTCCTGGCCCCTTCCCCGGTGGAGTTGTGCATGGGGTGTGTTTGGAACATTTTGTCACCAGCCGAGTCCAAAATTCAGCGTTTCCCCATCTCAGCCCAGAAAGCAGGTAGAACAACTTCTGTGGTGTCTTTCAGATGCCTACCAAGGTAGTGTAAAAACTACCAGGAGAACTCCTGTCTGGCACCTTCCCCGGTGGAGTTTTGCATGGGGTGTGTTTGGAACATTTTGTCAACGGCCGAGTCCAAAATTCAGCGGTTCCCCATCTCAGCCCAGAAAGCAGGTAGAACAACTTTTGTGGTGTCTTTCAGATGCCTACCGGAGCAATGTAAAAACTACCAGGAGAACTCCTGTCTGGCACCTTCCCCGGTGGAGTTGTGCAGGGGGTGTGTTTGGAACATTTTGTCAACGGCCGAGTCCAAAATTCAGCGGTTCCCCATCTCAGCCCAGAAAGCAGGTAGAACATCTTTTGTGGTATCTTTCAGATGCCTACCGGAGCAATGTAAAAACTACCAGGAGAACTCCTGTCTGGCACCTTCCCCGGTGGAGTTGTGCATGGGGTGTGTTTGGAACATTTTGTCAACGGCCGACTCCAAAATTCAGCGGTTCCCCATCTCAGCCCACAAAGCAGGTACAACAACTTTTCTTGTGCCTTTCAGCTGCCTACCAAGGTAGTGTAAAAACTACCAACAGAATTCGTTCCTGGCACCTTCCCCGGTGGAGTTGTGCATGGGGTGTGTTTGGAACATTTTGTCACCGGCCGAGTCCAAAATTCAGCGATTCCCCATCTCAGCCCAGAAAGCAGGTAGAACAACTTTTGTGGTGTCTTTCAGATGCCTACCAAGGTAGTGTAAAAACTACCAGGAGAACTCCTGTCTGGCACCTTCCCCGGTGGAGTTGTGCAGGGGGTGTGTTTGGAACATTTTGTCAACGGCCGACTCCAAAATTCAGCGTTTCCCCATCTCAGCCCAGAAAGCAGGTAGAACAACTTTTGTGGTGCCTTTCAGATGCCTACCAAGGTAGTGTAAAAACTACCAGGAGAACTCCTGTCTGGCACCTTCCCCGGTGGAGTTGTGCATGGGGTGTGTTTGGAACATTTTGTCACCAGCCGAGTCCAAAATTCAGCGTTTCCCCATCTCAGCCCAGAAAGCAGGTAGAACAACTTTTGTGGTGCCTTTCAGATGCCTACCAAGGTAGTGTAAAAACTACTAAGAGAACTCCTGTCTGGCACCTTCCCCGGTGGAGTTGTGCATGGGGTGTGTTTGGAACATTTTGTCACCGGCCGAGTCCAAAATTCAGCGGTTCCCCATCTCAGCCCACAAAGCAGGTACAACAACTTTTCTTGTGCCTTTCAGCTGCCTACCAAGGTAGTGTAAAAACTACTAAGAGAACTCCTGTCTGGCACCTTCCCCGGTGGAGTTGTGCATGGGGTGTGTTTGGAACATTTTGTCAACGGCCGAGTCCAAAATTCAGCGGTTCCCCATCTCAGCCCAGAAAGCAGGTAGAACAACTTTTGTGGTGTCTTTCAGATGCCTACCGGAGCAATGTAAAAACTACCAGGAGAACTCCTGTCTGGCACCTTCCCCGGTGGAGTTGTGCATGGGGTGTGTTTGGAACATTTTGTCACCGGCCGAGTCCAAAATTCAGCGGTTCCCCATCTCAGCCCAGAAAGCAGGTACAACAACTTTTCTTGTGCCTTTCAGCTGCCTACCAAGGTAGTGTAAAAACTAACAACAGAATTCGTTCCTGGCACCTTCCCCGGTGGAGTTGTGCATGGGGTGTCTGTGGAACATTTTGTCACCGGCCGAGTCCAAAATTCAGCGGTTCCCCATCTCAGCCCAGAAAGCAGGTACAACAACTTTTGTGGTGCCTTTCAGCTGCCTACCAAGGTAGTGTAAAAACTACCAAGAGAACTCCTGTCTGGCACCTTCCCCGGTGGAGTTGTGCATGGGGTGTGTTTGGAAAATTTTGTCACCAGCCGAGTCCAAAATTCAGCGGTTCCCCATCTCAGCCCAGAAAGCAGGTGGAACAACTTTTGTGGTGTCTTTTAGATGCCTACCAAGGTAGTGTAAAAACTACCAAGAGAACTCCTGTCTGGCACCTTCCCCGGTGGAGTTGTGCATGGGGTGTGTTTGGAACATTTTGTCAACGGCCGACTCCAAAATTCAGCGGTTCCCCATCTCAGCCCAGAAAGCAGGTACAACAACTTTTGTGGTGTCTTTCAGATGCCTACCGGAGCAATGTAAAAACTACCAGGAGAACTCCTGTCTGGCACCTTCCCCGGTGGAGTTGTGCAGGGGGTGTGTTTGGAACATTTTGTCACCGGCCGACTCCAAAATTCAGCGGTTCCCCATCTCAGCCCAGAAAGCAGGTAGAACAACTTTTGTGGTGCCTTTCAGATGCCTACCAAGGTAGTGTAAAAACTACTAAGAGAACTCCTGTCTGGCACCTTCCCCGGTGGAGTTTTGCATGGGGTGTGTTTGGAACATTTTGTCACCGGCCGAGTCCATAATTCAGCGATTCCCCATCTCAGCCCAGAAAGCAGGTAGAACAACTTCTGTGGTGTCTTTCAGATGCCTACCAAGGTAGTGTAAAAACTACCAAGAGAACTCCTGTCTGGCACCTTCCCCGGTGGAGTTGTGCATGGGGTGTGTTTGGAACATTTTGTCACCGGCCGAGTCCAAAATTCAGCGGTTCCCCATCTCAGCCCAGAAAGCAGGTAGAACAACTTTTGTGGTGTCTTTCAGATGCCTACCGGAGCAATGTAAAAACTACCAGGAGAACTCCTGTCTGGCACCTTCCCCGGTGGAGTTGTGCAGGGGGTGTGTTTGGAACATTTTGTCACCGGCCGAGTCCAAAATTCAGCGGTTCCCCATCTCAGCCCACAAAGCAGGTAGAACAACTTTTGTGGTATCTTTCAGATGCCTACCGGAGCAATGTAAAAACTACCAGGAGAACTCCTGTCTGGCACCTTCCCCGGTGGAGTTGTGCATGGGGTGTGTTTGGAACATTTTGTCAACGGCCGACTCCAAAATTCAGCGGTTCCCCATCTCAGCCCACAAAGCAGGTACAACAACTTTTCTTGTGCCTTTCAGCTGCCTACCAAGGTAGTGTAAAAACTACCAACAGAATTCGTTCCTGGCCCCTTCCCCGGTGGAGTTGTGCATGGGGTGTGTTTGGAACATTTTGTCACCAGCCGACTCCAAAATTCAGCGTTTCCCCATCTCAGCCCAGAAAGCAGGTAGAACAACTTCTGTGGTGTCTTTCAGATGCCTACCAAGGTAGTGTAAAAACTACCAGGAGAACTCCTGTCTGGCACCTTCCCCGGTGGAGTTTTGCATGGGGTGTGTTTGGAACATTTTGTCAACGGCCGAGTCCAAAATTCAGCGGTTCCCCATCTCAGCCCAGAAAGCAGGTAGAACAACTTTTGTGGTGTCTTTCAGATGCCTACCGGAGCAATGTAAAAACTACCAGGAGAACTCCTGTCTGGCACCTTCCCCGGTGGAGTTGTGCAGGGGGTGTGTTTGGAACATTTTGTCACCGGCCGAGTCCAAAATTCAGCGGTTCCCCATCTCAGCCCAGAAAGCAGGTAGAACATCTTTTGTGGTATCTTTCAGATGCCTACCGGAGCAATGTAAAAACTACCAGGAGAACTCCTGTCTGGCACCTTCCCCGGTGGAGTTGTGCATGGGGTGTGTTTGGAACATTTTGTCAACGGCCGACTCCAAAATTCAGCGGTTCCCCATCTCAGCCCACAAAGCAGGTACAACAACTTTTCTTGTGCCTTTCAGCTGCCTACCAAGGTAGTGTAAAAACTACCAACAGAATTCGTTCCTGGCACCTTCCCCGGTGGAGTTGAGCATGGGTTGTGTTTGGAACATTTTGTCACCGGCCGAGTCCAAAATTCAGCGATTCCCCATCTCAGCCCAGAAAGCAGGTAGAACAACTTTTGTGGTGTCTTTCAGATGCCTACCAAGGTAGTGTAAAAACTACCAGGAGAACTCCTGTCTGGCACCTTCCCCGGTGGAGTTGTGCATGGGGTGTGTTTGGAACATTTTGTCAACGGCCGACTCCAAAATTCAGCGTTTCCCCATCTCAGCCCAGAAAGCAGGTAGAACAACTTTTGTGGTGCCTTTCAGATGCCTACCAAGGTAGTGTAAAAACTACCAGGAGAACTCCTGTCTGGCACCTTCCCCGGTGGAGTTGTGCATGGGGTGTGTTTGGAACATTTTGTCACCGGCCGAGTCCAAAATTCAGCGTTTCCCCATCTCAGCCCAGAAAGCAGGTAGAACAACTTCTGTGGTGTCTTTCAGATGCCTACCAAGGTAGTGTAAAAACTACTAAGAGAACTCCTGTCTGGCACCTTCCCCGGTGGAGTTGTGCATGGGGTGTGTTTGGAACATTTTGTCACCGGCCGAGTCCAAAATTCAGCGATTCCCCATCTCAGCCCAGAAAGCAGGTACAACAACTTTTGTGGTGTCTTTCAGATGCCTACCAAGGTAGTGTAAAAACTACCAGGAGAACTCCTGTCTGGCACCTTCCCCGGTGGAGTTGTGCATGGGGTGTGTTTGGAACATTTTGTCACCAGCCGACTCCAAAATTCAGCGGTTCCCCATCTCAGCCCAGAAAGCAGGTACAACAACTTTTCTTGTGCCTTTCAGCTGCCTACCAAGGTAGTGTAAAAACTAACAACAGAATTCGTTCCTGGCACCTTCCCCGGTGGAGTTGTGCATGGGGTGTCTGTGGAACATTTTGTCACCGGCCGAGTCCAAAATTCAGCGGTTCCCCATCTCAGCCCACAAAGCAGGAAGAACAACTTTTGTGGTGCCTTTCAGCTGCCTACCAAGGTAGTGTAAAAACTACCAAGAGAACTCCTGTCTGGCACCTTCCCCGGTGGAGTTGTGCATGGGGTGTGTTTGGAACATTTTGTCACCAGCCGAGTCCAAAATTCAGCGGTTCCCCATCTCAGCCCAGAAAGCAGGTAGAACAACTTTTGTGGTGTCTTTCAGATGCCTACCGGAGCAATGTAAAAACTACCAGGAGAACTCCTGTCTGGCACCTTCCCCGGTGGAGTTGTGCAGGGGGTGTGTTTGGAACATTTTGTCACCGGCCGACTCCAAAATTCAGCGGTTCCCCATCTCAGCCCAGAAAGCAGGTAGAACATCTTTTGTGGTATCTTTCAGATGCCTACCGGAGCAATGTAAAAACTACCAGGAGAACTCCTGTCTGGCACCTTCCCCGGTGGAGTTGTGCATGGGGTGTGTTTGGAACATTTTGTCAACGGCCGACTCCAAAATTCAGCGGTTCCCCATCTCAGCCCAGAAAGCAGGTCGAACAACTTTTGTGGTGCCTTTCAGCTGCCTACCAAGGTAGTGTAAAAACTACCAACAGAATTCGTTCCTGGCACCTTCCCCGGTGGAGTTGTGCATGGGGTGTGTTTGGAACATTTTGTCACCAGCCGAGTCCAAAATTCAGCGGTTCCCCATCTCAGCCCAGAAAGCAGGTAGAACAACTTTTGTGGTGTCTTTCAGATGCCTACCAAGGTAGTGTAAAAACTACCAAGAGAACTCCTGTCTGGCACCTTCCCCGGTGGGGTTGTGCATGGGGTGTGTTTGGAACATTTTGTCACCGGCCGACTCCAAAATTCAGCGGTTCCCCATCTCAGCCCAGAAAGCAGGTAGAACAACTTTTGTGGTGTCTTTCAGATGCCTACCAAGGTAGTGTAAAAACTACCAAGAGAACTCCTGTCTGGCACCTTCCCCGGTGGAGTTGTGCATGGGGTGTGTTTGGAACATTTTGTCACCAGCCGAGTCCAAAATTCAGCGTTTCCCCATCTCAGCCCAGAAAGCAGGTAGAACAACTTTTGTGGTGTCTTTCAAATGCCTACCAAGGTAGTGTAAAAACTACCAGGAGAACTCCTGTCTGGCACCTTCCGTGGTGGAGTTGTGCATGGGGTGTGTTTGGAACATTTTGTCTCCGGCCGAGTCCAAAATTCAGCGGTTCCCCATCTCAGCCCAGAAAGCAGGTAGAACAACTTTTGTGGTGCCTTTCAGATGCCTACCAAGGTAGTGTAAAAACTACTAAGAGAACTCCTGTCTGGCACCTTCCCCGGTGGAGTTGTGCAGGGGGTGTGTTTGGAACATTTTGTCACCGGCCGACTCCAAAATTCAGCGGTTCCCCATCTCAGCCCACAAAGCAGGAAGAACAACTTTTGTGGTGCCTTTCAAATGCTTACCAAGGTAGTGTAAAAACTACCAGGAGAACTCCTGTCTGGCACCTTCCGTGGTGGAGTTGTGCATGGGGTGTGTTTGGAACATTTTATCACCAGCCGACTCCAAAATTCAGCGGTTCCCCATCTCAGCCCAGAAAGCAGGTAGAACAACTTTTCTTGTGCCTTTCAGCTGCCTACCAAGGTAGTGTAAAAACTAACAACAGAATTCGTTCCTGGCACCTTCCCCGGTGGAGTTGTGCATGGGGTGTCTGTGGAACATTTTGTCACCGGCCGAGTCCAAAATTCAGCGGTTCCCCATCTCAGCCCAGAAAGCAGGAAGAACAACTTTTGTGGTGCCTTTCAGCTGCCTACCAAGGTAGTGTAAAAACTACCAAGAGAACTCCTGTCTGGCACCTTCCCCGGTGGAGTTGTGCATGGGGTGTGTTTGGAACATTTTGTCACCAGCCGAGTCCAAAATTCAGCGGTTCCCCATCTCAGCCCAGAAAGCAGGTAGAACAACTTCTGTGGTGTCTTTCAGATGCCTACCAAGGTAGTGTAAAAACTACCAGGAGAACTCCTGTCTGGCACCTTCCCCGGTGGAGTTGTGCATGGGGTGTGTTTGGAACATTTTGTCAACGGCCGAGTCCAAAATTCAGCGGTTCCCCATCTCAGCCCAGAAAGCAGGTAGAACAACTTTTGTGGTGTCTTTCAGATGCCTACCGGAGCAATGTAAAAACTACCAGGAGAACTCCTGTCTGGCACCTTCCCCGGTGGAGTTGTGCAGGGGGTGTGTTTGGAACATTTTGTCACCGGCCGAGTCCCAAATTTCAGCGGTTCCCCATCTCAGCCCAGAAAGCAGGTAGAACATCTTTTGTGGTATCTTTCAGATGCCTACCGGAGCAATGTAAAAACTACCAAAAGAATTCGTTCCTGGCACCTTCCCCGGTGGAGTTGTGCATGGGGTGTGTTTGGAACATTTTGTCACCAGCCGACTCCAAAATTCAGCGTTTCCCCATCTCAGCCCAGAAAGCAGGTAGAACAACTTTTGTGGTGTCTTTCAGATGCCTACCAAGGTAGTGTAAAAACTACCAAGAGAACTCCTGTCTGGCACCTTCCCCGGTGGAGTTGTGCATGGGGTGTGTTTGGAACATTTTGTCACCGGCCGAGTCCAAAATTCAGCCGGTTCCCCCATCTCAGCCCAGAAAGCAGGTAGAACAACTTTTGTGGTGTCTTTCAGATGCCTACCGGAGCAATGTAAAAACTACCAGGAGAACTCCTGTCTGGCACCTTCCCCGGTGGAGTTGTGCAGGGGGTGTGTTTGGAACATTTTGTCACCGGCCGAGTCCAAAATTCAGCGGTTCCCCATCTCAGCCCACAAAGCAGGTAGAACAACTTTTGTGGTATCTTTCAGATGCCTACCGGAGCAATGTAAAAACTACCAGGAGAACTCCTGTCTGGCACCTTCCCCGGTGGAGTTGTGCATGGGGTGTGTTTGGAACATTTTGTCAACGGCCGACTCCAAAATTCAGCGGTTCCCCATCTCAGCCCACAAAGCAGGTACAACAACTTTTCTTGTGCCTTTCAGCTGCCTACCAAGGTAGTGTAAAAACTACCAACAGAATTCGTTCCTGGCCCCTTCCCCGGTGGAGTTGTGCATGGGGTGTGTTTGGAACATTTTGTCACCAGCCGAGTCCAAAATTCAGCGTTTCCCCATCTCAGCCCAGAAAGCAGGTAGAACAACTTCTGTGGTGTCTTTCAGATGCCTACCAAGGTAGTGTAAAAACTACCAGGAGAACTCCTGTCTGGCACCTTCCCCGGTGGAGTTTTGCATGGGGTGTGTTTGGAACATTTTGTCAACGGCCGAGTCCAAAATTCAGCGGTTCCCCATCTCAGCCCAGAAAGCAGGTAGAACAACTTTTGTGGTGTCTTTCAGATGCCTACCGGAGCAATGTAAAAACTACCAGGAGAACTCCTGTCTGGCACCTTCCCCGGTGGAGTTGTGCAGGGGGTGTGTTTGGAACATTTTGTCACCGGCCGAGTCCAAAATTCAGCGGTTCCCCATCTCAGCCCAGAAAGCAGGTAGAACATCTTTTGTGGTATCTTTCAGATGCCTACCGGAGCAATGTAAAAACTACCAGGAGAACTCCTGTCTGGCACCTTCCCCGGTGGAGTTGTGCATGGGGTGTGTTTGGAACATTTTGTCAACGGCCGACTCCAAAATTCAGCGGTTCCCCATCTCAGCCCACAAAGCAGGTACAACAACTTTTCTTGTGCCTTTCAGCTGCCTACCAAGGTAGTGTAAAAACTACCAACAGAATTCGTTCCTGGCACCTTCCCCGGTGGAGTTGTGCATGGGGTGTGTTTGGAACATTTTGTCACCGGCCGAGTCCAAAATTCAGCGATTCCCCATCTCAGCCCAGAAAGCAGGTAGAACAACTTTTGTGGTGTCTTTCAGATGCCTACCAAGGTAGTGTAAAAACTACCAGGAGAACTCCTGTCTGGCACCTTCCCCGGTGGAGTTGTGCAGGGGGTGTGTTTGGAACATTTTGTCAACGGCCGACTCCAAAATTCAGCGTTTCCCCATCTCAGCCCAGAAAGCAGGTAGAACAACTTTTGTGGTGTCTTTCAGATGCCTACCGGAGCAATGTAAAAACTACCAGGAGAACTCCTGTCTGGCACCTTCCCCGGTGGAGTTGTGCATGGGGTGTGTTTGGAACATTTTGTCACCGGCCGAGTCCAAAATTCAGCGTTTCCCCATCTCAGCCCAGAAAGCAGGTAGAACAACTTCTGTGGTGTCTTTCAGATGCCTACCAAGGTAGTGTAAAAACTACTAAGAGAACTCCTGTCTGGCACCTTCCCCGGTGGAGTTGTGCATGGGGTGTGTTTGGAACATTTTGTCACCGGCCGAGACCAAAATTCAGCGATTCCCCATCTCAGCCCAGAAAGCAGGTACAACAACTTTTGTGGTGTCTTTCAGATGCCTACCAAGGTAGTGTAAAAACTACCAAGAGAACTCCTGTCTGGCACCTTCCCCGGTGGAGTTGTGCATGGGGTGTGTTTGGAACATTTTGTCACCAGCCGACTCCAAAATTCAGCGGTTCCCCATCTCAGCCCAGAAAGCAGGTACAACAACTTTTCTTGTGCCTTTCAGCTGCCTACCAAGGTAGTGTAAAAACTAACAACAGAATTCGTTCCTGGCACCTTCCCCGGTGGAGTTGTGCATGGGGTGTCTGTGGAACATTTTGTCACCGGCCGAGTCCAAAATTCAGCGGTTCCCCATCTCAGCCCACAAAGCAGGAAGAACAACTTTTGTGGTGCCTTTCAGCTGCCTACCAAGGTAGTGTAAAAACTACCAAGAGAACTCCTGTCTGGCACCTTCCCCGGTGGAGTTGTGCATGGGGTGTGTTTGGAACATTTTGTCACCAGCCGAGTCCAAAATTCAGCGGTTCCCCATCTCAGCCCAGAAAGCAGGTAGAACAACTTCTGTGGTGTCTTTCAGATGCCTACCGGAGCAATGTAAAAACTACCAGGAGAACTCCTGTCTGGCACCTTCCCCGGTGGAGTTGTGCAGGGGGTGTGTTTGGAACATTTTGTCACCGGCCGACTCCAAAATTCAGCGGTTCCCCATCTCAGCCCACAAAGCAGGTAGAACATCTTTTGTGGTATCTTTCAGATGCCTACCGGAGCAATGTAAAAACTACCAGGAGAACTCCTGTCTGGCACCTTCCCCGGTGGAGTTGTGCATGGGGTGTGTTTGGAACATTTTGTCAACGGCCGACTCCAAAATTCAGCGGTTCCCCATCTCAGCCCAGAAAGCAGGTAGAACAACTTTTGTGGTGTCTTTCAGATGCCTACCAAGGTAGTGTAAAAACTACCAACAGAATTCGTTCCTGGCACCTTCCCCGGTGGAGTTGTGCATGGGGTGTGTTTGGAACATTTTGTCACCAGCCGAGTCCAAAATTCAGCGGTTCCCCATCTCAGCCCAGAAAGCAGGTAGAACAACTTTTGTGGTGTCTTTCAGATGCCTACCAAGGTAGTGTAAAAACTACCAAGAGAACTCCTGTCTGGCACCTTCCCCGGTGGAGTTGTGCATGGGGTGTGTTTGGAACATTTTGTCACCGGCCGACTCCAAAATTCAGCGGTTCCCCATCTCAGCCCAGAAAGCAGGTAGAACAACTTTTGTGGTGTCTTTCAGATGCCTACCAAGGTAGTGTAAAAACTACCAAGAGAACTCCTGTCTGGCACCTTCCCCGGTGGAGTTGTGCATGGGGTGTGTTTGGAACATTTTGTCACCAGCCGAGTCCAAAATTCAGCGTTTCCCCATCTCAGCCCAGAAAGCAGGTAGAACAACTTTTGTGGTGTCTTTCAAATGCCTACCAAGGTAGTGTAAAAACTACCAGGAGAACTCCTGTCTGGCACCTTCCGTGGTGGAGTTGTGCATGGGGTGTGTTTGGAACATTTTGTCACCGGCCGAGTCCAAAATTCAGCGGTTCCCCATCTCAGCCCAGAAAGCAGGTAGAACAACTTTTGTGGTGCCTTTCAGATGCCTACCAAGGTAGTGTAAAAACTACCAGGAGAACTCCTGTCTGGCACCTTCCGTGGTGGAGTTGTGCATGGGGTGTGTTTGGAACATTTTGTCACCAGCCGACTCCAAAATTCAGCGGTTCCCCATCTCAGCCCAGAAAGCAGGAAGAACAACTTTTGTGGTGCCTTTCAGCTGCCTACCAAGGTAGTGTAAAAACTACCAAGAGAACTCCTGTCTGGCACCTTCCCCGGTGGAGTTGTGCATGGGGTGTGTTTGGAACATTTTGTCACCGGCCGAGTCCAAAATTCAGCGATTCCCCATCTCAGCCCAGAAAGCAGGTAGAACAACTTTTGTGGTGTCTTTCAGATGCCTACCAAGGTAGTGTAAAAACTACCAAGAGAACTCCTGTCTGGCACCTTCCCCGGTGGAGTTGTGCATGGGGTGTTTTTGGAACATTTTGTCAACGGCCGACTCCAAAATTCAGCGGTTCCCCATCTCAGCCCAGAAAGCAGGTAGAACAACTTTTGTGGTGTCTTTCAGATGCCTACCGGAGCAATGTAAAAACTATCAGGAGAACTCCTGTCTGGCACCTTCCCCGGTGGAGTTGTGCATGCGGTGTGTTTGGAACATTTTGTCACCAGCCGACTCCAAAATTCAGCGTTTCCCCATCTCAGCCCAGAAAGCAGGTACAACAACTTTTGTGGTGTCTTTCTGATGCCTACCAAGGTACTGTAAAAACTACCAACAGAATTCGTTCCTGGCACCTTCCCCGGTGGAGTTGTGCATGGGGTGTGTTTGGAACATTTTGTCACCGGCCGAGTCCAAAATTCAGCGGTTCCCCATCTCAGCCCAGAAAGCAGGAAGAACAACTTTTGTGGTGCCTTTCAGCTGCCTACCAAGGTAGTGTAAAAACTACCAAGAGAACTCCTGTCTGGCACCTTCCCCGGTGGAGTTGTGCATGGGGTGTGTTTGGAACATTTTGTCACCAGCCGAGTCCAAAATTCAGCGGTTCCCCATCTCAGCCCAGAAAGCAGGTAGAACAACTTCTGTGGTGTCTTTCAGATGCCTACCAAGGTAGTGTAAAAACTACCAGGAGAACTCCTGTCTGGCACCTTCCCCGGTGGAGTTGTGCATGGGGTGTGTTTGGAACATTTTGTCAACGGCCGAGTCCAAAATTCAGCGGTTCCCCATCTCAGCCCAGAAAGCAGGTAGAACAACTTTTGTGGTGTCTTTCAGATGCCTACCAAGGTAGTGTAAAAACTACCAAGAGAACTCCTGTCTGGCACCTTCCCCGGTGGAGTTGTGCATGGGGTGTTTTTGGAACATTTTGTCAACGGCCGACTCCAAAATTCAGCGGTTCCCCATCTCAGCCCAGAAAGCAGGTAGAACAACTTTTGTGGTGTCTTTCAGATGCCTACCGGAGCAATGTAAAAACTACCAGGAGAACTCCTGTCTGGCACCTTCCCCGGTGGAGTTGTGCATGGGGTGTGTTTGGAACATTTTGTCACCAGCCGACTCCAAAATTCAGCGGTTCCCCATCTCAGCCCACAAAGCAGGTACAACAACTTTTCTTGTGCCTTTCAGCTGCCTACCAAGGTAGTGTAAAAACTAACAACAGAATTCGTTCCTGGCACCTTCCCCGGTGGAGTTGTGCATGGGGTGTCTGTGGAACATTTTGTCACCGGCCGAGTCCAAAATTCAGCGGTTCCCCATCTCAGCCCAGAAAGCAGGAAGAACAACTTTTGTGGTGCCTTTCAGCTGCCTACCAAGGTAGTGTAAAAACTACCAAGAGAACTCCTGTCTGGCACCTTCCCCGGTGGAGTTGTGCATGGGGTGTGTTTGGAACATTTTGTCACCAGCCGAGTCCAAAATTCAGCGGTTCCCCATCTCAGCCCAGAAAGCAGGTAGAACAACTTCTGTGGTGTCTTTCAGATGCCTACCAAGGTAGTGTAAAAACTACCAGGAGAACTCCTGTCTGGCACCTTCCCCGGTGGAGTTGTGCATGGGGTGTGTTTGGAACATTTTGTCAACGGCCGAGTCCAAAATTCAGCGGTTCCCCATCTCAGCCCAGAAAGCAGGTAGAACAACTTTTGTGGTGTCTTTCAGATGCCTACCGGAGCAATGTAAAAACTACCAGGAGAACTCCTGTCTGGCACCTTCCCCGGTGGAGTTGTGCAGGGGGTGTGTTTGGAACATTTTGTCAGCAGCCGAGTCCAAAATTCAGCGGTTCCCCATCTCAGCCCAGAAAGCAGGTAGAACATCTTTTGTGGTATCTTTCAGATGCCTACCGGAGCAATGTAAAAACTACCAGGAGAACTCCTGTCTGGCACCTTCCCCGGTGGAGTTGTGCAGAGGGTGTGTTTGGAACATTTTGTCACCAGCCGACTCCAAAATTCAGCGGTTCCCCATCTCAGCCCAGAAAGCAGGTACAACAACTTTTGTGGTGCCTTTCAGCTGCCTACCAAGGTAGTGTAAAAACTACCAAGAGAACTCCTGTCTGGCAGCTTCCCCGGTGGAGTTGTGCATGGGGTGTGTTTGGAACATTTTGTCACCAGCCGACTCCAAAATTCAGCGGTTCCCCATCTCAGCCCAGAAAGCAGGTAGAACAACTTTTGTGGTGCCTTTCAGATGCCTACCAAGGTAGTGTAAAAACTACTAAGAGAACTCCTGTCTGGCACCTTCCCCGGTGGAGTTTTGCATGGGGTGTGTTTGGAACATTTTGTCACCGGCCGACTCCAAAATTCAGCGGTTCCCCATCTCAGCCCACAAAGCAGGAAGAACAACTTTTGTGGTGCCTTTCAAATGCCTACCAAGGTAGTGTAAAAACTACCAGGAGAACTCCTGTCTGGCACCTTCCGTGGTGGAGTTGTGCATGGGGTGTGTTTGGAACATTTTGTCACCAGCCGACTCCAAAATTCAGCGTTTCCCCATCTCAGCCCAGAAAGCAGGAAGAACAACTTTTGTGGTGCCTTTCAGCTGCCTACCAAGGTAGTGTAAAAACTACCAAGAGAACTCCTGTCTGGCACCTTCCCCGGTGGAGTTGTGCATGGGGTGTGTTTGGAACATTTTGTCACCGGCCGAGTCCAAAATTCAGCGATTCCCCATCTCAGCCCAGAAAGCAGGTAGAACAACTTTTGTGGTGTCTTTCAGATGCCTACCAAGGTAGTGTAAAAACTACCAGGAGAACTCCTGTCTGGCACCTTCCCCGGTGGAGTTGTGCATGGGGTGTGTTTGGAACATTTTGTCACCGGCCGAGTCCAAAATTCAGCGGTTCCCCATCTCAGCCCAGAAAGCAGGTAGAACAACTTCTGTGGTGTCTTTCAGATGCCTACCAAGGTAGTGTAAAAACTACCAGGAGAACTCCTGTCTGGCACCTTCCCCGGTGGAGTTGTGCATGGGGTGTGTTTGGAACATTTTGTCACCGGCCGAGTCCAAAATTCAGCGGTTCCCCATCTCAGCCCAGAAAGCAGGTAGAACAACTTTTGTGGTGTCTTTCAGATGCCTACCGGAGCAATGTAAAAACTACCAGGAGAACTCCTGTCTGGCACCTTCCCCGGTGGAGTTGTGCATGGGGTGTGTTTGGAACATTTTGTCAGCAGCCGAGTCCAAAATTCAGCGGTTCCCCATCTCAGCCCAGAAAGCAGGTAGAACATCTTTTGTGGTATCTTTCAGATGCCTACCGGAGCAATGTAAAAACTACCAGGAGAACTCCTGTCTGGCACCTTCCCCGGTGGAGTTGTGCAGAGGGTGTGTTTGGAACATTTTGTCACCAGCCGACTCCAAAATTCAGCGGTTCCCCATCTCAGCCCAGAAAGCAGGTACAACAACTTTTGTGGTGCCTTTCAGCTGCCTACCAAGGTAGTGTAAAAACTACCAAGAGAACTCCTGTCTGGCAGCTTCCCCGGTGGAGTTGTGCATGGGGTGTGTTTGGAACATTTTGTCACCAGCCGACTCCAAAATTCAGCGGTTCCCCATCTCAGCCCACAAAGCAGGTAGAACAACTTTTGTGGTGTCTTTCAAATGCCTACCAAGGTAGTGTAAAAACTACCAGGAGAACTCCTGTCTGGCACCTTCCGTGGTGGAGTTGTGCATGGGGTGTGTTTTGAACATTTTGTCACCAGCCGAGTCCAAAATTCAGCGGTTCCCCATCTCAGCCCACAAAGCAGGTAGAACAACTTTTGTGGTGCCTTTCAGATGCCTACCAAGGTAGTGTAAAAACTACCAGGAGAACTCCTGTCTGGCACCTTCCCCGGTGGAGTTTTGCATGGGGTGTGTTTGGAACATTTTGTCACCGGCCGACTCCAAAATTCAGCGGTTCCCCATCTCAGCCCAGAAAGCAGGTAGAACAACTTTTGTGGTGTCTCTCAAATGCCTACCAAGGTAGTGTAAAAACTACCAGGAGAACTCCTGTCTGGCACCTTCCGTGGTGGAGTTGTGCATGGGGTGTCTTTGGAACATTTTGTCACCGGCCGACTCCAAAATTCAGCGGTTCCCCATCTCAGCCCAGAAAGCAGGTAGAACAACTTTTGTGGTGTCTTTCAAATGCCTACCAAGGTAGTGTAAAAACTACCAGGAGAACTCCTGTCTGGCACCTTCCGTGGTGGAGTTGTGCATGGGGTGTGTTTTGAACATTTTGTCACCGGCCGACTCCAAAATTCAGCGGTTCCCCATCTCAGCCCACAAAGCAGGTAGAACAACTTTTGTGGTGCCTTTCAGCTGCCTACCAAGGTAGTGTAAAAACTACTAAGAGAACTCCTGTCTGGCACCTTCCCCGGTGGAGTTTTGCATGGGGTGTGTTTGGAACATTTTGTCACCGGCCGAGTCCAAAATTCAGCGATTCCCCATCTCAGCCCAGAAAGCAGGTAGAACAACTTCTGTGGTGTCTTTCAGATGCCTACCAAGGTAGTGTAAAAACTACCAGGAGAACTCCTGTCTGGCACCTTCCCCGGTGGAGTTGTGCATGGGGTGTGTTTGGAACATTTTGTCAACGGCCGACTCCAAAATTCAGCGGTTCCCCATCTCAGCCCAGAAAGCAGGTAGAACAACTTTTGTGGTGTCTTTCAGATGCCTACCGGAGCAATGTAAAAACTACCAGGAGAACTCCTGTCTGGCACCTTCCCCGGTGGAGTTGTGCATGGGGTGTGTTTGGAACATTTTGTCACCGGCCGAGTCCAAAATTCAGCGGTTCCCCATCTCAGCCCAGAAAGCAGGTAGAACATCTTTTGTGGTATCTTTCAGATGCCTACCGGAGCAATGTAAAAACTACCAGGAGAACTCCTGTCTGGCACCTTCCCCGGTGGAGTTGTGCATGGGGTGTGTTTGGAACATTTTGTCAACGGCCGACTCCAAAATTCAGTGTTTCCCCATCTCAGCCCACAAAGCAGGTACAACAACTTTTCTTGTGCCTTTCAGCTGCCTACCAAGGTAGTGTAAAAACTACCAACAGAATTCGTTCCTGGCACCTTCCCCGGTGGAGTTGTGCATGGGGTGTGTTTGGAACATTTTGTCACCAGCCGAGTCCAAAATTCAGCGTTTCCCCATCTCAGCCCAGAAAGCAGGTAGAACAACTTTTGTGGTGTCTTTCAGCTGCCTACCAAGGTAGTGTAAAAACTACTAAGAGAACTCCTGTCTGGCACCTTCCCCGGTGGAGTTGTGCATGGGGTGTGTTTGGAACATTTTGTCACCGGCCGAGTCCAAAATTCAGCGATTCCCCATCTCAGCCCAGAAAGCAGGTAGAACAACTTTTGTGGTGTCTTTCAGATGCCTACCAAGGTAGTGTAAAAACTACCAGGAGAACTCCTGTCTGGCACCTTCCCCGGTGGAGTTGTGCATGGGGTGTGTTTGGAACATTTTGTCACCAGCCGAGTCCAAAATTCAGCGGTTCCCCATCTCAGCCCAGAAAGCAGGTAGAACAACTTTTGTGGTGTCTTTCAAATGCCTACCAAGGTAGTGTAAAAACTACCAGGAGAACTCCTGTCTGGCACCTTCCCCGGTGGAGTTGTGCATGGGGTGTGTTTGGAACATTTTGTCAACGGCCGACTCCAAAATTCAGCTGTTCCCCATCTCAGCCCAGAAAGCAGGTAGAACAACTTTTGTGGTGTCTTCAGATGCCTACCGGAGCAATGTAAAAACTACCAGGAGAACTCCTGTCTGGCACCTTCCCCGGTGGAGTTGTGCATGGGGTGTGTTTGGAACATTTTGTCACCAGCCGAGTCCAAAATTCAGCGTTTCCCCATCTCAGCCCAGAAAGCAGGTAGAACAACTTTTGTGGTGCCTTTCAGCTGCCTACCAAGGTAGTGTAAAAACTACCAAGAGAACTCCTGTCTGGCACCTTCCCCGGTGGAGTTGTGCATGGGGTGTGTTTGGAACATTTTGTCAACGGCCGAGTCCAAAATTCAGCGTTTCCCCATCTCAGCCCAGAAAGCAGGTAGAACAACTTTTGTGGTGTCTTTCAAATGCCTACCAAGGTAGTGTAAAATCTACCAACAGAACTCCTGTCTGGCACCTTCCCCGGTGGAGTTGTGCATGGGGTGTGTTTGGAACATTTTGTCACCGGCCGAGTCCAAAATTCAGCGATTCCCCATCTCAGCCCAGAAAGCAGGTAGAACAACTTTTGTGGTGTCTTTCAGATGCCTACCAAGGTAGTGTAAAAACTACGAAGAGAACTCCTGTCTGGCACCTTCCCCGGTGGAGTTGTGCATGGGGTGTGTTTGGAACATTTTGTCACCGGCCGAGTCCAAAATTCAGCGATTCCCCATCTCAGCCCAGAAAGCAGGTAGAACAACTTTTGTGGTGTCTTTCAGATGCCTACCGGAGCAATGTAAAAACTACCAGGAGAACTCCTGTATGGCACCTTCCGTGGTGGAGTTGTGCATGGGGTGTGTTTGGAACATTTTGTCACCGGCCGACTCCAAAATTCAGCGGTTCCCCATCTCAGCCCAGAAAGCAGGAAGAACAACTTTTGTGGTGCCTTTCAAATGCTTACCAAGGTAGTGTAAAAACTACCAGGAGAACTCCTGTCTGGCACCTTCCGTGGTGGAGTTGTGCATGGGGTGTGTTTGGAACATTTTGTCACCGGCCGACTCCAAAATTCAGCGTTTCCCCATCTCAGCCCAGAAAGCAGGTAGAACAACTTTTGTGGTGTCTTTCAGATGCCTACCAAGGTAGTGTAAAAACTATCAAGAGAACTCCTGTCTGGCACCTTCCCCGGTGGAGTTGTGCATGGGGTGTGTTTGGAACATTTTGTCACCGGCCGAGTCCAAAATTCAGCGATTCCCCATCTCAGCCCAGAAAGCAGGTAGAACAACTTTTGTGGTGTCTTTCAGATGCCTACCAAGGTAGTGTAAAAACTACCAGGAGAACTCCTGTCTGGCACCTTCCCCGGTGGAGTTGTGCATGGGGTGTGTTTGGAACATTTTGTCACCGGCCGAGTCCAAAATTCAGCTGTTCCCCATCTCAGCCCAGAAAGCAGGTAGAACAACTTTTGTGGTGTCTTCAGATGCCTACCGGAGCAATGTAAAAACTACCAGGAGAACTCCTTTCTGGCACCTTCCCCGGTGGAGTTGTGCATGGGGTGTGTTTGGAACATTTTGTCACCAGCCGAGTCCAAAATTCAGCGTTTCCCCATCTCAGCCCAGAAAGCAGGTACAACAACTTTTGTGGTGCCTTTCAGCTGCCTACCAAGGTAGTGTAAAAACTACCAAGAGAACTCCTGTCTGGCACCTTCCGTGGTGGAGTTGTGCATGGGGTGTGTTTGGAACATTTTGTCACCGGCCGACTCCAAAATTCAGCGGTTCCCCATCTCAGCCCAGAAAGCAGGTAGAACAAGTTTTGTGGTGTCTTTCAAATGCCTACCAAGGTAGTGTAAAAACTACCAGGAGAACTCCTGTCTGGCACCTTCCCCGGTGGAGTTGTGCATGGGGTGTGTTTGGAACATTTTGTCACCGGCCGACTCCAAAATTCAGCGATTCCCCATCTCAGCCCAGAAAGCAGGTAGAACAACTTTTGTGGTGTCTTTCAGATGCCTACCAAGGTAGTGTAAAAACTACGAAGAGAACTCCTGTCTGGCACCTTCCCCGGTGGAGTTGTGCATGGGGTGTGTTTGGAACATTTTGTCACCGGCCGAGTCCAAAATTCAGCGGTTCCCCATCTCAGCCCAGAAAGCAGGTAGAACAACTTTTGTGGTGTCTTTAAGATGCCTACCGGAGCAATGTAAAAACTACCAGGAGAACTCCTGTATGGCACCTTCCGTGGTGGAGTTGTGCATGGGGTGTGTTTGGAACATTTTGTCACCGGCCGACTCCAAAATTCAGCGGTTCCCCATCTCAGCCCAGAAAGCAGGAAGAACAACTTTTGTGGTGCCTTTCAAATGCTTACCAAGGTAGTGTAAAAACTACCAGGAGAACTCCTGTCTGGCACCTTCCGTGGTGGAGTTGTGCATGGGGTGTGTTTGGTACATTTTGTCACCGGCCGACTCCAAAATTCAGCGGTTCCCCATCTCAGCCCAGAAAGCAGGTAGAACAACTTTTGTGGTGCCTTTTAGATGCCTACCAAGGTAGTGTAAAAACTACCAAGAGAACTCCTGTCTGGCACCTTCCCCGGTGGAGTTGTGCATGGGGTGTGTTTGGAACATTTTGTCACCGGCCGACTCCAAAATTCAGCAGTTCCCCATCTCAGCCCACAAAGCAGGTACAACAACTTTTCTTGTGCCTTTCAAATGCCTACCAAGGTAGTGTAAAAACTACCAACAGAATTCGTTCCTGGCACCTTCCCCGGTGGAGTTGTGCATGGGGTGTGTTTGGAACATTTTGTCACCAGCCGAGTCCAAAATTCAGCGGTTCCCCATCTCAGCCCAGAAAGCAGGTAGAACAACTTTTGTGGTGTCTTTCAGATGCCTACCAAGGTAGTGTAAAAACTACCAGGAGAACTCCTGTCTGGCACCTTCCCCGGTGGAGTTGTGCATGGGGTGTGTTTGGAACATTTTGTCACCGGCCGAGTCCAAAATTCAGCGATTCCCCATCTCAGCCCAGAAAGCAGGTAGAACAACTTTTGTGGTGTCTTTCAGATGCCTACCAAGGTAGTGTAAAAACTACCAGGAGAACTCCTGTCTGGCACCTTCCCCGGTGGAGTTGTGCATGGGGTGTGTTTGGAACATTTTGTCACCGGCCGAGTCCAAAATTCAGCGGTTCCCCATCTCAGCCCAGAAAGCAGGTAGAACAACTTTTGTGGTGTCTTTCAGATGCCTACCGGAGCAATGTAAAAACTACCAGGAGAACTCCTGTCTGGCACCTTCCCCGGTGGAGTTGTGCAAAGGTGTGTTTGGAACATTTTGTCACCAGCCGAGTCCAAAATTCAGCGTTTCCCCATCTCAGCCCACAAAGCAGGTAGAACAACTTTTGTGGTGCCTTTCAGCTGCCTACCAAGGTAGTGTAAAAACTACCAAGAGAACTCCTGTCTGGCACCTTCCCCGGTGGAGTTGTGCATGGGGTGTGTTTGGAACATTTTGTCAACGGCCGAGTCCAAAATTCAGCGGTTCCCCATCTCAGCCCAGAAAGCAGGTAGAACAACTTTTCTTGTGCCTTTCAGCTGCCTACCAAGGTAGTGTAAAAAATATCAAGAGAATTCCTGTCTGGCACCTTCCCCGGTGGAGTTGTGCATGGGGTGTGTTTGGAACATTTTGTCACCGGCCGAGTCCAAAATTCAGCGATTCCCCATCTCAGCCCAGAAAGAAGGTAGAACAACTTTTGTGGTGTCTTTCAGATGCCTACCAAGGTAGTGTAAAAACTACCAAGAGAACTCCTGTCTGGCACCTTCCCCGGTGGAGTTGTGCATGGGGTGTGTTTGGAACATTTTGTCACCGGCCGACTCCAAAATTCAGCGGTTCCCCATCTCAGCCCAGAAAGCAGGTAGAACAACTTTTTTGGTGTCTTTAAGATGCCTACCGGAGCAATGTAAAAACTACCAGGAGAACTCCTGTCTGGCACCTTCCCCGGTGGAGTTGTGCATGGGGTGTGTTTGGAACATTTTGTCACCAGCCGACTCCAAAATTCAGCGGTTCCCCATCTCAGCCCAGAAAGCAGGTACAACAACTTTTGTGGTGCCTTTCAGATGCCTACCAAGGTAGTGTAAAAACTACCAAGAGAACTCCTGTCTGGCACCTTCCGTGGTGGAGTTGTGCATGGGGTGTGTTTGGAACATTTTGTCACCGGCCGAGTCCAAAATTCAGCGGTTCCCCATCTCAGCCCAGAAAGCAGGTAGAACAACTTTTGTGGTGTCTTTCAAATGCCTACCAAGGTAGTGTAAAAACTACCAGGAGAACTCCTGTCTGGCACCTTCCGTGGTGGAGTTGTGCATGGGGTGTGTTTGGAACATTTTGTCACCGGCCGACTCCAAAATTCAGCGGTTCCCCATCTCAGCCCAGAAAGCAGGTAGAACAACTTTTGTGGTGTCTTTCAAATGCCTACCAAGGTAGTGTAAAAACTACCAGGAGAACTCCTGTCTGGCACCTTCCGTGGTGGAGTTGTGCATGGGGTGTGTTTTGAACATTTTGTCACCGGCCGACTCCAAAATTCAGCGGTTCCCCATCTCAGCCCAGAAAGCAGGTAGAACAACTTTTGTGGTGCCTTTCAGATGCCTACCAAGGTAGTGTAAAAACTACTAAGAGAACTCCTGTCTGGCACCTTCCCCGGTGGAGTTTTGCATGGGGTGTGTTTGGAACATTTTGTCACCGGCCGAGTCCAAAATTCAGCGGTTCCCCATCTCAGCCCAGAAAGCAGGTAGAACAACTTTTGTGGTGCCTTTCAGCTGCCTACCAAGGTAGTGTAAAAACTACTAAGAGAACTCCTGTCTGGCACCTTCCCCGGTGGAGTTGTGCATGGGGTGTGTTTGGAACATTTTGTCACCGGCCGAGTCCAAAATTCAGCGGTTCCCCATCTCAGCCCAGAAAGCAGGTAGAACATCTTTTGTGGTATCTTTCAGATGCCTACCGGAGCAATGTAAAAACTACCAGGAGAACTCCTGTCTGGCACCTTCCGTGGTGGAGTTGTGCAGGGGGTGTGTTTGGAACATTTTGTCACCAGCCGAGTCCAAAATTCAGCGGTTCCCCATCTCAGCCCACAAAGCAGGTACAACAACTTTTGTGGTGCCTTTCAGCTGCCTACCAAGGTAGTGTAAAAACTACCAACAGAATTCGTTCCTGGCACCTTCCGTGGTGGAGTTGTGCATGGGGTGTGTTTGGAACATTTTGTCACCAGCCGAGTCCAAAATTCAGCGTTTCCCCATCTCAGCCCAGAAAGCAGGTAGAACAACTTTTGTGGTGTCTTTCAGATGCCTACCAAGGTAGTGTAAAAACTACTAAGAGAACTCCTGTCTGGCACCTTCCCCGGTGGAGTTGTGCATGGGGTGTGTTTGGAACATTTTGTCAACGGCCGAGTCCAAAATTCAGCGGTTCCCCATCTCAGCCCAGAAAGCAGGTAGAACAACTTTTGTGGTGTCTTTCAGATGCCTACCGGAGCAATGTAAAAACTACCAGGAGAACTCCTGTCTGGCACCTTCCCCGGTGGAGTTGTGCAGGGGGTGTTTTTGGAACATTTTGTCACCAGCCGACTCCAAAATTCAGCGGTTCCCCATCTCAGCCCAGAAAGCAGGTAGAACAACTTTTGTGGTGCCTTTCAGCTGCCTACCAAGGTAGTGTAAAAACTATCAAGAGAACTCCTGTCTGGCACCTTCCCCGGTGGAGTTGTGCATGGGGTGTGTTTGGAACATTTTGTCACCGGCCGAGTCCAAAATTCAGCGATTCCCCATCTCAGCCCAGAAAGCAGGTAGAACAACTTCTGTGGTGTCTTTCAGATGCCTACCAAGGTAGTGTAAAAACTACCAGGAGAACTCCTGTCTGGCACCTTCCCCGGTGGAGTTGTGCATGGGGTGTGTTTGGAACATTTTGTCAACGGCCGACTCCAAAATTCAGCGTTTCCCCATCTCAGCCCAGAAAGCAGGTAGAACAACTTTTGTGGTGTCTTTCAGATGCCTACCGGAGCAATGTAAAAACTACCAGGAGAACTCCTGTCTGGCACCTTCCCCGGTGGAGTTGTGCAGGGGGTGTGTTTGGAACATTTTGTCAACGGCCGAGTCCAAAATTCAGCGGTTCCCCATCTCAGCCCAGAAAGCAGGTAGAACATCTTTTGTGGTATCTTTCAGATGCCTACCGGAGCAATGTAAAAACTACCAGGAGAACTCCTGTCTGGCACCTTCCCCGGTGGAGTTGTGCATGGGGTGTGTTTGGAACATTTTGTCAACGGCCGACTCCAAAATTCAGCGGTTCCCCATCTCAGCCCACAAAGCAGGTACAACAACTTTTCTTGTGCCTTTCAGCTGCCTACCAAGGTAGTGTAAAAACTACCAACAGAATTCGTTCCTGGCACCTTCCCCGGTGGAGTTGTGCATGGGGTGTGTTTGGAACATTTTGTCACCAGCCGAGTCCAAAATTCAGCGGTTCCCCATCTCAGCCCAGAAAGCAGGTAGAACAACTTTTGTGGTGTCTTTCAGATGCCTACCAAGGTAGTGTAAAAACTACCAGGAGAACTCCTGTCTGGCACCTTCCCCGGTGGAGTTGTGCATGGGGTGTGTTTGGAACATTTTGTCACCGGCCGAGTCCAAAATTCAGCGATTCCCCATCTCAGCCCAGAAAGCAGGTAGAACAACTTTTGTGGTGTCTTTCAGATGCCTACCAAGGTAGTGTAAAAACTACCAGGAGAACTCCTGTCTGGCACCTTCCCCGGTGGAGTTGTGCATGGGGTGTGTTTGGAACATTTTGTCACCGGCCGAGTCCAAAATTCAGCGGTTCCCCATCTCAGCCCAGAAAGCAGGTAGAACAACTTTTGTGGTGTCTTTCAGATGCCTACCGGAGCAATGTAAAAACTACCAGGAGAACTCCTGTCTGGCACCTTCCCCGGTGGAGTTGTGCAAAGGTGTGTTTGGAACATTTTGTCACCAGCCGAGTCCAAAATTCAGCGTTTCCCCATCTCAGCCCACAAAGCAGGTAGAACAACTTTTGTGGTGCCTTTCAGCTGCCTACCAAGGTAGTGTAAAAACTACCAAGAGAACTCCTGTCTGGCACCTTCCCCGGTGGAGTTGTGCATGGGGTGTGTTTGGAACATTTTGTCAACGGCCGAGTCCAAAATTCAGCGGTTCCCCATCTCAGCCCAGAAAGCAGGTAGAACAACTTTTCTTGTGCCTTTCAGCTGCCTACCAAGGTAGTGTAAAAAATATCAAGAGAATTCCTGTCTGGCACCTTCCCCGGTGGAGTTGTGCATGGGGTGTGTTTGGAACATTTTGTCACCGGCCGAGTCCAAAATTCAGCGATTCCCCATCTCAGCCCAGAAAGAAGGTAGAACAACTTTTGTGGTGTCTTTCAGATGCCTACCAAGGTAGTGTAAAAACTACCAAGAGAACTCCTGTCTGGCACCTTCCCCGGTGGAGTTGTGCATGGGGTGTGTTTGGAACATTTTGTCACCGGCCGACTCCAAAATTCAGCGGTTCCCCATCTCAGCCCAGAAAGCAGGTAGAACAACTTTTTTGGTGTCTTTAAGATGCCTACCGGAGCAATGTAAAAACTACCAGGAGAACTCCTGTCTGGCACCTTCCCCGGTGGAGTTGTGCATGGGGTGTGTTTGGAACATTTTGTCACCAGCCGACTCCAAAATTCAGCGGTTCCCCATCTCAGCCCAGAAAGCAGGTACAACAACTTTTGTGGTGCCTTTCAGATGCCTACCAAGGTAGTGTAAAAACTACCAAGAGAACTCCTGTCTGGCACCTTCCGTGGTGGAGTTGTGCATGGGGTGTGTTTGGAACATTTTGTCACCGGCCGAGTCCAAAATTCAGCGGTTCCCCATCTCAGCCCAGAAAGCAGGTAGAACAACTTTTGTGGTGTCTTTCAAATGCCTACCAAGGTAGTGTAAAAACTACCAGGAGAACTCCTGTCTGGCACCTTCCGTGGTGGAGTTGTGCATGGGGTGTGTTTGGAACATTTTGTCACCGGCCGACTCCAAAATTCAGCGGTTCCCCATCTCAGCCCAGAAAGCAGGTAGAACAACTTTTGTGGTGTCTTTCAAATGCCTACCAAGGTAGTGTAAAAACTACCAGGAGAACTCCTGTCTGGCACCTTCCGTGGTGGAGTTGTGCATGGGGTGTGTTTTGAACATTTTGTCACCGGCCGACTCCAAAATTCAGCGGTTCCCCATCTCAGCCCAGAAAGCAGGTAGAACAACTTTTGTGGTGCCTTTCAGATGCCTACCAAGGTAGTGTAAAAACTACTAAGAGAACTCCTGTCTGGCACCTTCCCCGGTGGAGTTTTGCATGGGGTGTGTTTGGAACATTTTGTCACCGGCCGAGTCCAAAATTCAGCGGTTCCCCATCTCAGCCCAGAAAGCAGGTAGAACAACTTTTGTGGTGCCTTTCAGCTGCCTACCAAGGTAGTGTAAAAACTACTAAGAGAACTCCTGTCTGGCACCTTCCCCGGTGGAGTTGTGCATGGGGTGTGTTTGGAACATTTTGTCACCGGCCGAGTCCAAAATTCAGCGGTTCCCCATCTCAGCCCAGAAAGCAGGTAGAACATCTTTTGTGGTATCTTTCAGATGCCTACCGGAGCAATGTAAAAACTACCAGGAGAACTCCTGTCTGGCACCTTCCGTGGTGGAGTTGTGCAGGGGGTGTGTTTGGAACA
Organism: Falco cherrug; assembly: GCF_023634085.1. Taxonomy (NCBI): domain Eukaryota; kingdom Metazoa; phylum Chordata; class Aves; order Falconiformes; family Falconidae; genus Falco; species Falco cherrug. The sequence continues at coordinate 1,313,484 of NW_026599434.1, forward strand.
TTTTGTCACCAGCCGAGTCCAAAATTAAGCGGTTCCCCATCTCAGCCCACAAAGCAGGTACAACAACTTTTGTGGTGCCTTTCAGCTGCCTACCAAGGTAGTGTAAAAACTACCAACAGAATTCGTTCCTGGCACCTTCCGTGGTGGAGTTGTGCATGGGGTGTGTTTGGAACATTTTGTCACCAGCCGAGTCCAAAATTCAGCGTTTCCCCATCTCAGCCCAGAAAGCAGGTAGAACAACTTTTGTGGTGTCTTTCAGATGCCTACCAAGGTAGTGTAAAAACTACTAAGAGAACTCCTGTCTGGCACCTTCCCCGGTGGAGTTGTGCATGGGGTGTGTTTGGAACATTTTGTCAACGGCCGAGTCCAAAATTCAGCGGTTCCCCATCTCAGCCCAGAAAGCAGGTAGAACAACTTTTGTGGTGTCTTTCAGATGCCTACCGGAGCAATGTAAAAACTACCAGGAGAACTCCTGTCTGGCACCTTCCCCGGTGGAGTTGTGCAGGGGGTGTTTTTGGAACATTTTGTCACCAGCCGACTCCAAAATTCAGCGGTTCCCCATCTCAGCCCAGAAAGCAGGTAGAACAACTTTTGTGGTGCCTTTCAGCTGCCTACCAAGGTAGTGTAAAAACTACCAAGAGAACTCCTGTCTGGCACCTTCCCCGGTGGAGTTGTGCATGGGGTGTGTTTGGAACATTTTGTCACCGGCCGAGTCCAAAATTCAGCGATTCCCCATCTCAGCCCAGAAAGCAGGTAGAACAACTTCTGTGGTGTCTTTCAGATGCCTACCAAGGTAGTGTAAAAACTACCAGGAGAACTCCTGTCTGGCACCTTCCCCGGTGGAGTTGTGCATGGGGTGTGTTTGGAACATTTTGTCAACGGCCGACTCCAAAATTCAGCGTTTCCCCATCTCAGCCCAGAAAGCAGGTAGAACAACTTTTGTGGTGTCTTTCAGATGCCTACCGGAGCAATGTAAAAACTACCAGGAGAACTCCTGTCTGGCACCTTCCCCGGTGGAGTTGTGCAGGGGGTGTGTTTGGAACATTTTGTCAACGGCCGAGTCCAAAATTCAGCGGTTCCCCATCTCAGCCCAGAAAGCAGGTAGAACATCTTTTGTGGTATCTTTCAGATGCCTACCGGAGCAATGTAAAAACTACCAGGAGAACTCCTGTCTGGCACCTTCCCCGGTGGAGTTGTGCATGGGGTGTGTTTGGAACATTTTGTCAACGGCCGACTCCAAAATTCAGCGGTTCCCCATCTCAGCCCACAAAGCAGGTACAACAACTTTTCTTGTGCCTTTCAGCTGCCTACCAAGGTAGTGTAAAAACTACCAACAGAATTCGTTCCTGGCACCTTCCCCGGTGGAGTTGTGCATGGGGTGTGTTTGGAACATTTTGTCACCAGCCGACTCCAAAATTCAGCGTTTCCCCATCTCAGCCCAGAAAGCAGGTAGAACAACTTTTGTGGTGTCTTTCAAATGCCTACCAAGGTAGTGTAAAAACTACTAAGAGAACTCCTGTCTGGCACCTTCCCCGGTGGAGTTGTGCATGGGGTGTGTTTGGAACATTTTGTCACCGGCCGAGTCCAAAATTCAGCGGTTCCCCATCTCAGCCCACAAAGCAGGTAGAACAACTTTTGTGGTGTCTTTCAGCTGCCTACCAAGGTAGTGTAAAAACTACCAAGAGAACTCCTGTCTGGCACCTTCCCCGGTGGAGTTGTGCAGGGGGTGTGTTTGGAACATTTTGTCACCGGCCGAGTCCAAAATTCAGCGGTTCCCCATCTCAGCCCAGAAAGCAGGTAGAACAACTTTTGTGGTGCCTTTCAGCTGCCTACCAAGGCAGTGTAAAAACTACCAGGAGAACTCCTGTCTGGCACCTTCCGTGGTGGAGTTGTGCATGGGGTGTGTTTGGTACATTTTGTCACCAGCCGACTCCAAAATTCAGCGGTTCCCCATCTCAGCCCAGAAAGCAGGAAGAACAACTTTTGTGGTGCCTTTCAAATGCCTACCAAGGTAGTGTAAAAACTACCAAGAGAACTCCTGTCTGGCACCTTCCGTGGTGGAGTTGCGCATGGGGTGTGTTTGGAACATTTTGTCACCGGCCGACTCCAAAATTCAGCGGTTCCCCATCTCAGCCCAGAAAGCAGGAAGAACAACTTTTGTGGTGTCTTTCAGATGCCTACCAAGGTAGTGTAAAAACTACCAAGAGAACTCCTGTCTGGCACCTTCCCCGGTGGAGTTGTGCATGGGGTGTGTTTGGAACATTTTGTCACCAGCCGACTCCAAAATTCAGCGGTTCCCCATCTCAGCCCAGAAAGCAGGTAGAACAACTTTTGTGGTGTCTTTCAGATGCCTACCAAGGTAGTGTAAAAACTACTAAGAGAACTCCTGTCTGGCACCTTCCCCGGTGGAGTTGTGCATGGGGTGTGTTTGGAACATTTTGTCACCGGCCGAGTCCAAAATTCAGCGATTCCCCATCTCAGCCCAGAAAGCAGGTAGAACAACTTTTGTGGTGTCTTTCAGATGCCTACCAAGGTAGTGTAAAAAATACCAGGAGAACTACTGTCTAGCACCTTCCCCGGTGGAGTTGTGCATGGGGTGTGTTTGGAACATTTTGTCACCAGCCGAGTCCAAAATTCAGCGGTTCCCCATCTCAGCCCAGAAAGCAGGTAGAACAACTTTTGTGGTGCCTTTCAAATGCTTACCAAGGTAGTGTAAAAACTACCAGGAGAACTCCTGTCTGGCACCTTCCCCGGTGGAGTTGTGCATGGGGTGTGTTTGGTACATTTTGTCACCGGCCGACTCCAAAATTCAGCGGTTCCCCATCTCAGCCCAGAAAGCAGGTAGAACAACTTTTGTGGTGTCTTTCAGATGCCTACCGGAGCAATGTAAAAACTACCAGGAGAACTCCTGTCTGGCACCTTCCCCGGTGGAGTTGTGCAAAGGTGTGTTTGGAACATTTTGTCACCCGCCGAGTCCAAAATTCAGCGTTTCCCCATCTCAGCCCAGAAAGCAGGTAGAACAACTTTTGTGGTGCCTTTCAGCTGCCTACCAAGGTAGTGTAAAAACTACCAGGAGAACTCCTGTCTGGCACCTTCCCCGGTGGAGTTGTGCATGGGGTGTGTTTGGAACATTTTGTCAACGGCCGAGTCCAAAATTCAGCGGTTCCCCATCTCAGCCCAGAAAGCAGGTAGAACAACTTTTGTGGTGTCTTTCAAATGCCTACCAAGGTAGTGTAAAAACTACCAGGAGAACTCCTGTCTGGCACCTTCCGTGGTGGAGTTGTGCATGGGGTGTGTTTGGAACATTTTGTCACCGGCCGACTCCAAAATTCAGCGTTTCCCCATCTCAGCCCACAAAGCAGGTAGAACAACTTTTGTGGTGTCTTTCAAATGCCTACCAAGGTAGTGTAAAAACTACCAAGAGAACTCCTGTCTGGCACCTTCCCCGGTGGAGTTTTGCATGGGGTGTGTTTGGAACATTTTGTCACCGGCCGAGTCCAAAATTCAGCGATTCCCCATCTCAGCCCAGAAAGCAGGTAGAACAACTTCTGTGGTGTCTTTCAGATGCCTACCAAGGTAGTGTAAAAACTACCAGGAGAACTCCTGTCTGGCACCTTCCCCGGTGGAGTTGTGCATGGGGTGTGTTTGGAACATTTTGTCAACGGCCGACTCCAAAATTCAGCGGTTCCCCATCTCAGCCCAGAAAGCAGGTAGAACAACTTTTGTGGTGTCTTTCAGATGCCTACCGGAGCAATGTAAAAACTACCAGGAGAACTCCTGTCTGGCACCTTCCCCGGTGGAGTTGTGCATGGGGTGTGTTTGGAACATTTTGTCACCGGCCGAGTCCAAAATTCAGCGGTTCCCCATCTCAGCCCAGAAAGCAGGTAGAACATCTTTTGTGGTATCTTTCAGATGCCTACCGGAGCAATGTAAAAACTACCAGGAGAAGTCCTGTCTGGCACCTTCCCCGGTGGAGTTGTGCATGGGGTGTGTTTGGAACATTTTGTCAACGGCCGACTCCAAAATTCAGCGTTTCCCCATCTCAGCCCACAAAGCAGGTACAACAACTTTTGTGGTGCCTTTCAGCTGCCTACCAAGGTAGTGTAAAAACTACCAAGAGAACTCCTGTCTGGCACCTTCCCCGGTGGAGTTGTGCATGGGGTGTGTTTGGAACATTTTGTCACCAGCCGAGTCCAAAATTCAGCGTTTCCCCATCTCAGCCCAGAAAGCAGGTAGAACAACTTTTGTGGTGTCTTTCAGATGCCTACCAAGGTAGTGTAAAAACTATCAAGAGAACTCCTGTCTGGCACCTTCCCCGGTGGAGTTGTGCATGGGGTGTGTTTGGAACATTTTGTCACCGGCCGAGTCCAAAATTCAGCGATTCCCCATCTCAGCCCAGAAAGCAGGTAGAACAACTTTTGTGGTGTCTTTCAGATGCCTACCAAGGTAGTGTAAAAACTACCAGGAGAACTCCTGTCTGGCACCTTCCCCGGTGGAGTTGTGCATGGGGTGTGTTTGGAACATTTTGTCACCGGCCGAGTCCAAAATTCAGCGGTTCCCCATCTCAGCCCAGAAAGCAGGTAGAACAACTTTTGTGGTGTCTTTAAGATGCCTACCGGAGCAATGTAAAAACTACCAGGAGAACTCCTGTATGGCACCTTCCGTGGTGGAGTTGTGCATGGGGTGTGTTTGGAACATTTTGTCACCGGCCGACTCCAAAATTCAGCGGTTCCCCATCTCAGCCCAGAAAGCAGGAAGAACAACTTTTGTGGTGCCTTTCAAATGCTTACCAAGGTAGTGTAAAAACTACCAGGAGAACTCCTGTCTGGCACCTTCCGTGGTGGAGTTGTGCATGGGGTGTGTTTGGTACATTTTGTCACCGGCCGACTCCAAAATTCAGCGGTTCCCCATCTCAGCCCAGAAAGCAGGTAGAACAACTTTTGTGGTGCCTTTTAGATGCCTACCAAGGTAGTGTAAAAACTACCAAGAGAACTCCTGTCTGGCACCTTCCCCGGTGGAGTTGTGCATGGGGTGTGTTTGGAACATTTTGTCACCGGCCGACTCCAAAATTCAGCAGTTCCCCATCTCAGCCCACAAAGCAGGTACAACAACTTTTCTTGTGCCTTTCAAATGCCTACCAAGGTAGTGTAAAAACTACCAACAGAATTCGTTCCTGGCACCTTCCCCGGTGGAGTTGTGCATGGGGTGTGTTTGGAACATTTTGTCACCAGCCGAGTCCAAAATTCAGCGTTTCCCCATCTCAGCCCAGAAAGCAGGTAGAACAACTTTTGTGGTGTCTTTCAGATGCCTACCAAGGTAGTGTAAAAACTACTAAGAGAACTCCTGTCTGGCACCTTCCCCGGTGGAGTTGTGCATGGGGTGTGTTTGGAACATTTTGTCACCGGCCGAGTCCAAAATTCAGCGATTCCCCATCTCAGCCCAGAAAGCAGGTAGAACAACTTTTGTGGTGTCTTTCAGATGCCTACCAAGGTAGTGTAAAAACTACCAAGAGAACTCCTGTCTGGCACCTTCCCCGGTGGAGTTGTGCATGGGGTGTGTTTGGAACATTTTGTCACCGGCCGAGTCCAAAATTCAGCGGTTCCCCATCTCAGCCCAGAAAGCAGGTAGAACAACTTTTGTGGTGTCTTTCAGATGCCTACCGGAGCAATGTAAAAACTACCAGGAGAACTCCTGTCTGGCACCTTCCCCGGTGGAGTTGTGCAAAGGTGTGTTTGGAACATTTTGTCACCAGCCGAGTCCAAAATTCAGCGTTTCCCCATCTCAGCCCAGAAAGCAGGTAGAACAACTTTTGTGGTGTCTTCAGCTGCCTACCAAGGTAGTGTAAAAACTACCAGGAGAACTCCTGTCTGGCACCTTCCCCGGTGGAGTTGTGCATGGGGTGTGTTTGGAACATTTTGTCAACGGCCGAGTCCAAAATTCAGCGGTTCCCCATCTCAGCCCAGAAAGCAGGTAGAACAACTTTTCTTGTGCCTTTCAGCTGCCTACCAAGGTAGTGTAAAAACTATCAAGAGAACTCCTGTCTGGCACCTTCCCCGGTGGAGTTGTGCATGGGGTGTGTTTGGAACATTTTGTCACCGGCCGAGTCCAAAATTCAGCGATTCCCCATCTCAGCCCAGAAAGAAGGTAGAACAACTTTTGTGGTGTCTTTCAGATGCCTACCAAGGTAGTGTAAAAACTACCAAGAGAACTCCTGTCTGGCACCTTCCCCGGTGGAGTTGTGCATGGGGTGTGTTTGGAACATTTTGTCACCGGCCGACTCCAAAATTCAGCGGTTCCCCATCTCAGCCCAGAAAGCAGGTAGAACAACTTTTTTGGTGTCTTTAAGATGCCTACCGGAGCAATGTAAAAACTACCAGGAGAACTCCTGTCTGGCACCTTCCCCGGTGGAGTTGTGCATGGGGTGTGTTTGGAACATTTTGTCACCAGCCGACTCCAAAATTCAGCGGTTCCCCATCTCAGCCCAGAAAGCAGGTACAACAACTTTTGTGGTGCCTTTCAGATGCCTACCAAGGTAGTGTAAAAACTACCAAGAGAACTCCTGTCTGGCACCTTCCGTGGTGGAGTTGTGCATGGGGTGTGTTTGGAACATTTTGTCACCGGCCGAGTCCAAAATTCAGCGGTTCCCCATCTCAGCCCAGAAAGCAGGTAGAACAACTTTTGTGGTGTCTTTCAAATGCCTACCAAGGTAGTGTAAAAACTACCAGGAGAACTCCTGTCTGGCACCTTCCGTGGTGGAGTTGTGCATGGGGTTTGTTTGGAACATTTTGTCACCGGCCGACTCCAAAATTCAGCGGTTCCCCATCTCAGCCCAGAAAGCAGGTAGAACAACTTTTGTGGTGTCTTTCAAATGCCTACCAAGGTAGTGTAAAAACTACCAGGAGAACTCCTGTCTGGCACCTTCCGTGGTGGAGTTGTGCATGGGGTGTGTTTTGAACATTTTGTCACCGGCCGACTCCAAAATTCAGCGGTTCCCCATCTCAGCCCAGAAAGCAGGTAGAACAACTTTTGTGGTGCCTTTCAGCTGCCTACCAAGGTAGTGTAAAAACTACTAAGAGAACTCCTGTCTGGCACCTTCCCCGGTGGAGTTTTGCATGGGGTGTGTTTGGAACATTTTGTCACCGGCCGAGTCCAAAATTCAGCGGTTCCCCATCTCAGCCCAGAAAGCAGGTAGAACAACTTTTGTGGTGCCTTTCAGCTGCCTACCAAGGTAGTGTAAAAACTACTAAGAGAACTCCTGTCTGGCACCTTCCCCGGTGGAGTTGTGCATGGGGTGTGTTTGGAACATTTTGTCACCGGCCGAGTCCAAAATTCAGCGATTCCCCATCTCAGCCCAGAAAGCAGGTAGAACAACTTCTGTGGTGTCTTTCAGATGCCTACCAAGGTAGTGTAAAAACTACCAGGAGAACTCCTGTCTGGCACCTTCCCCGGTGGAGTTGTGCATGGGGTGTGTTTGGAACATTTTGTCAACGGCCGACTCCAAAATTCAGCGGTTCCCCATCTCAGCCCAGAAAGCAGGTAGAACAACTTTTGTGGTGTCTTTCAGATGCCTACCGGAGCAATGTAAAAACTACCAGGAGAACTCCTGTCTGGCACCTTCCGTGGTGGAGTTGTGCAGGGGGTGTGTTTGGAACATTTTGTCACCAGCCGAGTCCAAAATTCAGCGGTTCCCCATCTCAGCCCACAAAGCAGGTACAACAACTTTTGTGGTGCCTTTCAGCTGCCTACCAAGGTAGTGTAAAAACTACCAACAGAATTCGTTCCTGGCACCTTCCGTGGTGGAGTTGTGCATGGGGTGTGTTTGGAACATTTTGTCACCAGCCGAGTCCAAAATTCAGCGTTTCCCCATCTCAGCCCAGAAAGCAGGTAGAACAACTTTTGTGGTGTCTTTCAGATGCCTACCAAGGTAGTGTAAAAACTACTAAGAGAACTCCTGTCTGGCACCTTCCCCGGTGGAGTTGTGCATGGGGTGTGTTTGGAACATTTTGTCACCGGCCGAGTCCACAATTCAGCGATTCCCCATCTCAGCCCAGAAAGCAGGTAGAACAACTTTTGTGGTGCCTTTCAGATGCCTACCAAGGTAGTGTAAAAACTACCAGGAGAACTCCTGTCTGGCACCTTCCCCGGTGGAGTTGTGCAGGGGGTGTTTTTGGAACATTTTGTCACCAGCCGACTCCAAAATTCAGCGGTTCCCCATCTCAGCCCAGAAAGCAGGTAGAACAACTTTTGTGGTGCCTTTCAGCTGCCTACCAAGGTAGTGTAAAAACTATCAAGAGAACTCCTGTCTGGCACCTTCCCCGGTGGAGTTGTGCATGGGGTGTGTTTGGAACATTTTGTCACCGGCCGAGTCCAAAATTCAGCGATTCCCCATCTCAGCCCAGAAAGCAGGTAGAACAACTTCTGTGGTGTCTTTCAGATGCCTACCAAGGTAGTGTAAAAACTACCAGGAGAACTCCTGTCTGGCACCTTCCCCGGTGGAGTTGTGCATGGGGTGTGTTTGGAACATTTTGTCAACGGCCGACTCCAAAATTCAGCGTTTCCCCATCTCAGCCCAGAAAGCAGGTAGAACAACTTTTGTGGTGTCTTTCAGATGCCTACCGGAGCAATGTAAAAACTACCAGGAGAACTCCTGTCTGGCACCTTCCCCGGTGGAGTTGTGCAGGGGGTGTGTTTGGAACATTTTGTCAACGGCCGAGTCCAAAATTCAGCGGTTCCCCATCTCAGCCCAGAAAGCAGGTAGAACATCTTTTGTGGTATCTTTCAGATGCCTACCGGAGCAATGTAAAAACTACCAGGAGAACTCCTGTCTGGCACCTTCCCCGGTGGAGTTGTGCATGGGGTGTGTTTGGAACATTTTGTCAACGGCCGACTCCAAAATTCAGCGGTTCCCCATCTCAGCCCACAAAGCAGGTACAACAACTTTTCTTGTGCCTTTCAGCTGCCTACCAAGGTAGTGTAAAAACTACCAACAGAATTCGTTCCTGGCACCTTCCCCGGTGGAGTTGTGCATGGGGTGTGTTTGGAACATTTTGTCACCAGCCGACTCCAAAATTCAGCGTTTCCCCATCTCAGCCCAGAAAGCAGGTAGAACAACTTTTGTGGTGTCTTTCAGATGCCTACCGGAGCAATGTAAAAACTACCAGGAGAACTCCTGTCTGGCACCTTCCCCGGTGGAGTTGTGCAGGGGGTGTGTTTGGAACATTTTGTCAACGGCCGAGTCCAAAATTCAGCGGTTCCCCATCTCAGCCCACAAAGCAGGTAGAACAACTTTTGTGGTGCCTTTCAGATGCCTACCAAGGCAGTGTAAAAACTACCAGGAGAACTCCTGTCTGGCACCTTCCGTGGTGGAGTTGTGCATGGGGTGTGTTTGGTACATTTTGTCACCAGTCGACTCCAAAATTCAGCGGTTCCCCATCTCAGCCCACAAAGCAGGTACAACAACTTTTGTGGTGCCTTTCAAATGCCTACCAAGGTAGTGTAAAAACTACCAAGAGAACTCCTGTCTGGCACCTTCCGTGGTGGAGTTGCGCATGGGGTGTGTTTGGAACATTTTGTCACCGGCCGACTCCAAAATTCAGCGGTTCCCCATCTCAGCCCAGAAAGCAGGAAGAACAACTTTTGTGGTGTCTTTCAGATGCCTACCAAGGTAGTGTAAAAACTACTAAGAGAACTCCTGTCTGGCACCTTCCCCGGTGGAGTTGTGCATGGGGTGTGTTTGGAACATTTTGTCACCGGCCGACTCCAAAATTCAGCGATTCCCCATCTCAGCCCAGAAAGCAGGTAGAACAACTTTTGTGGTGTCTTTCAGATGCCTACCAAGGTAGTGTAAAAACTACCAGGAGAACTCCTGTCTGGCACCTTCCCCGGTGGAGTTGTGCATGGGGTGTGTTTGGAACATTTTGTCAACGGCCGACTCCAAAATTCAGCGGTTCCCCATCTCAGCCCAGAAAGCAGGTAGAACAACTTTTGTGGTGTCTTTCAGATGCCTACCGGAGCAATGTAAAAACTACCAGGAGAACTCCTGTCTGGCACCTTCCCCGGTGGAGTTGTGCAAAGGTGTGTTTGGAACATTTTGTCACCCGCCGAGTCCAAAATTCAGCGTTTCCCCATCTCAGCCCAGAAAGCAGGTAGAACAACTTTTGTGGTGCCTTTCAGCTGCCTACCAAGGTAGTGTAAAAACTACCAAGAGAACTCCTGTCTGGCACCTTCCCCGGTGGAGTTGTGCATGGGGTGTGTTTGGAACATTTTGTCAACGGCCGAGTCCAAAATTCAGCGGTTCCCCATCTCAGCCCAGAAAGCAGGTAGAACAACTTTTGTGGTGTCTTTCAGATGCCTACCAAGGTAGTGTAAAAACTACCAGGAGAACTCCTGTCTGGCACCTTCCGTGGTGGAGTTGTGCATGGGGTGTGTTTTGAACATTTTGTCACCGGCCGACTCCAAAATTCAGCGGTTCCCCATCTCAGCCCAGAAAGCAGGTAGAACAACTTTTGTGGTGCCTTTCAGCTGCCTACCAAGGTAGTGTAAAAACTACTAAGAGAACTCCTGTCTGGCACCTTCCCCGGTGGAGTTGTGCATGGGGTGTGTTTGGAACATTTTGTCACCAGCCGAGTCCAAAATTCAGCGATTCCCCATCTCAGCCCAGAAAGCAGGTAGAACAACTTTTCTGGTGTCTTTCAGATGCCTACCAAGGTAGTGTAAAAACTACCAGGAGAACTCCTGTCTGGCACCTTCCGTGGTGGAGTTGTGCAGGGGGTGTGTTTGGAACATTTTGTCAACGGCCGAGTCCAAAATTCAGCGGTTCCCCATCTCAGCCCAGAAAGCAGGTAGAACATCTTTTGTGGTATCTTTCAGATGCCTACCGGAGCAATGTAAAAACTACCAGGAGAACTCCTGTCTGGCACCTTCCCCGGTGGAGTTTTGCATGGGGTGTGTTTGGAACATTTTGTCACCGGCCGAGTCCAAAATTCAGCGGTTCCCCATCTCAGCCCAGAAAGCAGGTAGAACAACTTTTGTGGTGCCTTTCAGCTGCCTACCAAGGTAGTGTAAAAACTACCAACATAATTCGTTCCTGGCACCTTCCGTGGTGGAGTTGTGCATGGGGTGTGTTTGGAACATTTTGTCACCAGCCGAGTCCAAAATTCAGCGTTTCCCCATCTCAGCCCAGAAAGCAGGTAGAACAACTTTTGTGGTGTCTTTCAGATGCCTACCAAGGTAGTGTAAAAACTACTAAGAGAACTCCTGTCTGGCACCTTCCCCGGTGGAGTTGTGCATGGGGTGTGTTTGGAACATTTTGTCACCGGCCGAGTCCAAAATTCAGCGGTTCCCCATCTCAGCCCAGAAAGCAGGTAGAACAACTTTTGTGGTGCCTTTCAGATGCCTACCAAGGTAGTGTAAAAACTACCAGGAGAACTCCTGTCTGGCACCTTCCCCGGTGGAGTTGTGCAGGGGGTGTGTTTGGAACATTTTGTCACCAGCCGACTCCAAAATTCAGCGGTTCCCCATCTCAGCCCAGAAAGCAGGTAGAACAACTTTTGTGGTGTCTTTCAGATGCCTACCGGAGCAATGTAAAAACTACCAGGAGAACTCCTGTCTGGCACCTTCCCCGGTGGAGTTTTGCATGGGGTGTGTTTGGAACATTTTGTCACCCGCCGAGTCCAAAATTCAGCGTTTCCCCATCTCAGCCCAGAAAGCAGGTAGAACAACTTTTGTGGTGCCTTTCAGCTGCCTACCAAGGTAGTGTAAAAACTACCAGGAGAACTCCTGTCTGGCACCTTCCCCGGTGGAGTTGTGCAGGGGGTGTGTTTGGAACATTTTGTCAACGGCCGAGTCCAAAATTCAGCGGTTCCCCATCTCAGCCCAGAAAGCAGGTAGAACAACTTTTGTGGTGTCTTTCAGCTGCCTACCAAGGTAGTGTAAAATCTACCAACAGAACTCCTGTCTGGCACCTTCCCCGGTGGAGTTGTGCATGGGGTGTGTTTGGAACATTTTGTCACCGGCCGAGTCCAAAATTCAGCGATTCCCCATCTCAGCCCAGAAAGCAGGTAGAACAACTTTTGTGGTGTCTTTCAAATGCCTACCAAGGTAGTGTAAAAACTACCAGGAGAACTCCTGTCTGGCACCTTCCGTGGTGGAGTTGTGCATGGGGTGTGTTTGGAACATTTTGTCACCGGCCGAGTCCAAAATTCAGCGGTTCCCCATCTCAGCCCAGAAAGCAGGTAGAACAACTTTTGTGGTGCCTTTCAGCTGCCTACCAAGGTAGTGTAAAAACTACTAAGAGAACTCCTGTCTGGCACCTTCCCCGGTGGAGTTTTGCATGGGGTGTGTTTGGAACATTTTGTCACCGGCCGAGTCCAAAATTCAGCGATTCCCCATCTCAGCCCAGAAAGCAGGTAGAACAACTTCTGTGGTGTCTTTCAGATGCCTACCAAGGTAGTGTAAAAACTACCAGGAGAACTCCTGTCTGGCACCTTCCGTGATGGAGTTGTGCATGGGGTGTGTTTGGAACATTTTGTCAACGGCCGAGTCCAAAATTCAGCGGTTCCCCATCTCAGCCCAGAAAGCAGGTAGAACAACTTTTGTGGTGCCTTTCAGCTGCCTACCGGAGCAATGTAAAAACTACCAGGAGAACTCCTGTCTGGCACCTTCCGTGGTGGAGTTGTGCATGGGGTGTGTTTGGAACATTTTGTCACCAGCCGAGTCCAAAATTCAGCGGTTCCCCATCTCAGCCCACAAAGCAGGTACAACAACTTTTGTGGTGCCTTTCAGCTGCCTACCAAGGTAGTGTAAAAACTACCAACAGAATTCGTTCCTGGCACCTTCCCCGGTGGAGTTGTGCATGGGGTGTGTTTGGAACATTTTGTCACCAGCCGAGTCCAAAATTCAGCGTTTCCCCATCTCAGCCCAGAAAGCAGGTAGAACAACTTTTGTGGTGTCTTTCAGATGCCTACCAAGGTAGTGTAAAAACTACTAAGAGAACTCCTGTCTGGCACCTTCCCCGGTGGAGTTGTGCATGGGGTGTGTTTGGAACATTTTGTCACCGGCCGAGTCCAAAATTCAGCGATTCCCCATCTCAGCCCAGAAAGCAGGTAGAACAACTTTTGTGGTGCCTTTCAGATGCCTACCAAGGTAGTGTAAAAACTACCAGGAGAACTCCTGTCTGGCACCTTCCCCGGTGGAGTTGTGCAGGGGGTGTGTTTGGAACATTTTGTCACCAGCCGAGTCCAAAATTCAGCGGTTCCCCATCTCAGCCCAGAAAGCAGGTAGAACAACTTTTGTGGTGCCTTTCAGCTGCCTACCAAGGTAGTGTAAAAACTATCAAGAGAACTCCTGTCTGGCACCTTCCGTGGTGGAGTTGTGCATGGGGTGTGTTTGGAACATTTTGTCACCGGCCGAGTCCAAAATTCAGCGATTCCCCATCTCAGCCCAGAAAGCAGGTAGAACAACTTCTGTGGTGTCTTTCAGATGCCTACCAAGGTAGTGTAAAAACTACCAGGAGAACTCCTGTCTGGCACCTTCCCCGGTGGAGTTGTGCATGGGGTGTGTTTGGAACATTTTGTCACCAGCCGACTCCAAAATTCAGCGGTTCCCCATCTCAGCCCAGAAAGCAGGTAGAACAACTTTTGTGGTGTCTTTCAGATGCCTACCGGAGCAATGTAAAAACTACCAGGAGAACTCCTGTCTGGCACCTTCCCCGGTGGAGTTGTGCAGGGGGTGTGTTTGGAACATTTTGTCACCGGCCGGGTCCAAAATTCAGCGGTTCCCCATCTCAGCCCAGAAAGCAGGTAGAACAACTTTTGTGGTGCCTTTCAGCTGCCTACCGGAGCAATGTAAAAACTACCAGGAGAACTCCTGTCTGGCACCTTCCCCGGTGGAGTTGTGCATGGGGTGTGTTTGGAACATTTTGTCACCGGCCGAGTCCAAAATTCAGCGGTTCCCCATCTCAGCCCAGAAAGCAGGTAGAACAACTTTTGTGGTGTCTTTCAGATGCCTACCGGAGCAATGTAAAAACTACCAGGAGAACTCCTGTCTGGCACCTTCCCCGGTGGAGTTGTGCATGGGGTGTGTTTGGAACATTTTGTCAACGGCCGAGTCCAAAATTCAGCGGTTCCCCATCTCAGCCCAGAAAGCAGGTAGAACATCTTTTGTGGTATCTTTCAGATGCCTACCGGAGCAATGTAAAAACTACCAGGAGAACTCCTGTCTGGCACCTTCCCCGGTGGAGTTGTGCATGGGGTGTGTTTGGAACATTTTGTCACCGGCCGAGTCCAAAATTCAGCGGTTCCCCATCTCAGCCCACAAAGCAGGTACAACAACTTTTCTTGTGCCTTTCAGCTGCCTACCAAGGTAGTGTAAAAACTACCAACAGAATTCGTTCCTGGCACCTTCCCCGGTGGAGTTGTGCATGGGGTGTGTTTGGAACATTTTGTCACCAGCCGAGTCCAAAATTCAGCGTTTCCCCATCTCAGCCCAGAAAGCAGGTAGAACAACTTTTGTGGTGTCTTTCAGATGCCTACCAAGGTAGTGTAAAAACTACTAAGAGAACTCCTGTCTGGCACCTTCCCCGGTGGAGTTGTGCATGGGGTGTGTTTGGAACATTTTGTCACCGGCCGACTCCAAAATTCAGCGGTTCCCCATCTCAGCCCAGAAAGCAGGTAGAACAACTTTTGTGGTGTCTTTCAGATGCCTACCAAGGTAGTGTAAAAACTACCAAGAGAACTCCTGTCTGGCACCTTCCCCGGTGGAGTTGTGCAGGGGGTGTGTTTGGAACATTTTGTCACCAGCCGAGTCCAAAATTCAGCGGTTCCCCATCTCAGCCCAGAAAGCAGGTAGAACAACTTTTGTGGTGCCTTTCAGCTGCCTACCAAGGCAGTGTAAAAACTACCAGGAGAACTCCTGTCTGGCACCTTCCGTGGTGGAGTTGTGCATGGGGTGTGTTTGGAACATTTTGTCACCGGCCGAGTCCAAAATTCAGCGGTTCCCCATCTCAGCCCAGAAAGCAGGAAGAACAACTTTTGTGGTGCCTTTCAAATGCTTACCAAGCTAGTGTAAAAACTACCAGGAGAACTCCTGTCTGGCACCTTCCGTGGTGGAGTTGTGCATGGGGTGTGTTTGGTACATTTTGTCACCAGCCGAGTCCAAAATTCAGCGGTTCCCCATCTCAGCCCAGAAAGCAGGAAGAACAACTTTTGTGGTGCCTTTCAAATGCCTACCAAGGTAGTGTAAAAACTACCAAGAGAACTCCTGTCTGGCACCTTCCCCGGTGGAGTTGTGCATGGGGTGTGTTTGGAACATTTTGTCACCGGCCGACTCCAAAATTCAGCGGTTCCCCATCTCAGCCCAGAAAGCAGGAAGAACAACTTTTGTGGTGCCTTTCAGCTGCCTACCAAGGTAGTGTAAAAACTACCAAGAGAACTCCTGTCTGGCACCTTCCCCGGTGGAGTTGTGCATGGGGTGTGTTTGGAACATTTTGTCACCAGCCGACTCCAAAATTCAGCGGTTCCCCATCTCAGCCCAGAAAGCAGGTAGAACAACTTTTGTGGTGTCTTTCAGATGCCTACCAAGGTAGTGTAAAAACTACTAAGAGAACTCCTGTCTGGCACCTTCCCCGGTGGAGTTGTTCATGGGGTGTGTTTGGAACATTTTGTCACCGGCCGAGTCCAAAATTCAGCGGTTCCCCATCTCAGCCCAGAAAGCAGGTAGAACAACTTTTGTGGTGCCTTTCAGCTGCCTACCAAGGTAGTGTAAAAACTACCAAGAGAACTCCTGTCTGGCACCTTCCCCGGTGGAGTTGTGCATGGGGTGTGTTTGGAACATTTTGTCAACGGCCGACTCCAAAATTCAGCGGTTCCCCATCTCAGCCCAGAAAGCTGGTAGAACAACTTTTGTGGTGTCTTTCAGATGCCTACCGGAGCAATGTAAAAACTACCAGGAGAACTCCTGTCTGGCACCTTCCGTGGTGGAGTTGTGCATGGGGTGTGTTTGGAACATTTTGTCACCGGCCGAGTCCAAAATTCAGCGGTTACCCGTCTCAGCCCAGAAAGCAGGTAGAACATCTTTTGTGGTATCTTTCAGATGCCTACCGGAGCAATGTAAAAACTACCAGGAGAACTCCTGTCTGGCACCTTCCCCGGTGGAGTTGTGCATGGGGTGTGTTTGGAACATTTTGTCAACGGCCGAGTCCAAAATTCAGCGGTTCCCCATCTCAGCCCAGAAAGGAGGTACAACAACTTTTGTGGTGCCTTTCAGCTGCCTACCAAGGTAGTGTAAAAACTACCAACAGAATTCGTTCCTGGCACCTTCCCCGGTGGAGTTGTGCATGGGGTGTGTTTGGAACATTTTGTCACCAGCCGAGTCCAAAATTCAGCGTTTCCCCATCTCAGCCCAGAAAGCAGGTAGAACAACTTTTGTGGTGTCTTTCAGATGCCTACCAAGGTAGTGTAAAAACTACTAAGAGAACTCCTGTCTGGCACCTTCCCCGGTGGAGTTGTGCATGGGGTGTGTTTGGAACATTTTGTCACCGGCCGAGTGCAAAATTCAGCGATTCCCCATCTCAGCCCAGAAAGCAGGTAGAACAACTTTTGTGGTGTCTTTCAGATGCCTACCAAGGTAGTGTAAAAACTACCAGGAGAACTCCTGTCTGGCACCTTCCCCGGTGGAGTTGTGCAGGGGGTGTGTTTGGAACATTTTGTCACCAGCCGACTCCAAAATTCAGCGGTTCCCCATCTCAGCCCAGAAAGCAGGTACAACAACTTTTGTGGTGCCTTTCAGCTGCCTACCAAGGTAGTGTAAAAACTACCAAGAGAACTCCTGTCTGGCACCTTCCCCGGTGGAGTTGTGCATGGGGTGTGTTTGGAACATTTTGTCACCAGCCGAGTCCAAAATTCAGCGGTTCCCCATCTCAGCCCAGAAAGCAGGTAGAACAACTTTTGTGGTGTCTTTCAAATGCCTACCAAGGTAGTGTAAAAACTACCAGGAGAACTCCTGTCTGGCACCTTCCCCGGTGGAGTTGTGCATGGGGTGTGTTTTGAACATTTTGTCACCGGCCGAGTCCAAAATTCAGCGGTTCCCCATCTCAGCCCAGAAAGCAGGTAGAACAACTTTTGTGGTGCCTTTCAGATGCCTACCAAGGTAGTGTAAAAACTACCAGGAGAACTCCTGTCTGGCACCTTCCCCGGTGGAGTTTTGCATGGGGTGTGTTTGGAACATTTTGTCACCGGCCGAGTCCAAAATTCAGCGATTCCCCATCTCAGCCCACAAAGCAGGTAGAACAACTTCTGTGGTGTCTTTCAGATGCCTACCAAGGTAGTGTAAAAACTACCAGGAGAACTCCTGTCTGGCACCTTCCCCGGTGGAGTTGTGCATGGGGTGTGTTTGGAACATTTTGTCAACGGCCGAGTCCAAAATTCTTCGGTTCCCCATCTCAGCCCAGAAAGCAGGTAGAACAACTTTTGTGGTGTCTTTCAGATGCCTACCGGAGCAATGTAAAAACTACCAGGAGAACTCCTGTCTGGCACCTTCCCCGGTGGAGTTGTGCAGGGGGTGTGTTTGGAACATTTTGTCACCGGCCGAGTCCAAAATTCAGTGGTTCCCCGTCTCAGCCCAGAAAGCAGGTAGAACATCTTTTGTGGTATCTTTCAGATGCCTACCAGAGCAATGTAAAAACTACCAGGAGAACTCCTGTCTGGCACCTTCCCCGGTGGAGTTGTGCATGGGGTGTGTTTGGAACATTTTGTCAACGGCCGACTCCAAAATTCAGCGGTTCCCCATCTCAGCCCACAAAGCAGGTACAACAACTTTTGTGGTGCCTTTCAGATGCCTACCAAGGTAGTGTAAAAACTACCAACAGAATTCGTTCCTGGCACCTTCCCCGGTGGAGTTGTGCATGGGGTGTGTTTGGAACATTTTGTCACCAGCCGACTCCAAAATTCAGCGTTTCCCCATCTCAGCCCAGAAAGCAGGTAGAACAACTTTTGTGGTGTCTTTCAGATGCCTACCAAGGTAGTGTAAAAACTACTAAGAGAACTCCTGTCTGGTACCTTCCCCGGTGGAGTTGTGCATGGGGTGTGTTTGGAACATTTTGTCACCGGCCGAGTCCAAAATTCAGCGATTCCCCATCTCAGCCCAGAAAGCAGGTAGAACAACTTTTGTGGTGTCTTTCAGATGCCTACCAAGGTAGTGTAAAAACTACTAAGAGAACTCCTGTCTGGCACCTTCCCCGGTGGAGTTGTGCATGGGGTGTGTTTGGAACATTTTGTCACCGGCCGAGTCCAAAATTCAGCGATTCCCCATCTCAGCCCAGAAAGCAGGTACAACAACTTTTGTGGTGTCTTTCAGATGCCTACCAAGGTAGTGTAAAAACTACCAGGAGAACTCCTGTCTGGCACCTTCCCCGGTGGAGTTGTGCATGGGGTGTGTTTGGAACATTTTGTCACCGGCCGAGTCCAAAATTCAGCGGTTCCCCATCTCAGCCCAGAAAGCAGGTAGAACATCTTTTGTGGTATCTTTCAGATGCCTACCGGAGCAATGTAAAAACTACCAGGAGAACTCCTGTCTGGCACCTTCCCCGGTGGAGTTGTGCATGGGGTGTGTTTGGAACATTTTGTCAACGGCCGACTCCAAAATTCAGCGGTTCCCCATCTCAGCCCAGAAAGCAGGTACAACAACTTTTGTGGTGCCTTTCAGCTGCCTACCAAGGTAGTGTAAAAACTACCAACAGAATTCGTTCCTGGCACCTTCCCCGGTGGAGTTGTGCATGGGGTGTGTTTGGAACATTTTGTCACCAGCCGACTCCAAAATTCAGCGGTTCCCCATCTCAGCCCAGAAAGCAGGTAGAACAACTTTTGTGGTGCCTTTCAAATGCCTACCAAGGTAGTGTAAAAACTACCAGGAGAACTCCTGTCTGGCACCTTCCCCGGTGGAGTTGTGCAGGGGGTGTGTTTGGAACATTTTGTCACCGGCCGAGTCCAAAATTCAGCGATTCCCCATCTCAGCCCAGAAAGCAGGTAGAACAACTTTTGTGGTGTCTTTCAGATGCCTACCAAGGTAGTGTAAAAACTACCAGGAGAACTCCTGTCTGGCACCTTCCCCGGTGGAGTTTTGCATGGGGTTTGTTTGGAACATTTTGTAACCGGCCGAGTCCAAAATTCAGCGATTCCCCATCTCAGCCCACAAAGCAGGTAGAACAACTTCTGTGGTGTCTTTCAGATGCCTACCAAGGTAGTGTAAAAACTACCAGGAGAACTCCTGTCTGGCACCTTCCCCGGTGGAGTTGTGCATGGGGTGTGTTTGGAACATTTTGTCAACGGCCGAGTCCAAAATTCTTCGGTTCCCCATCTCAGCACAGAAAGCAGGTAGAACAACTTTTGTGGTGTCTTTCAGATGCCTACCGGAGCAATGTAAAAACTACCAGGAGAACTCCTGTCTGGCACCTTCCCCGGTGGAGTTGTGCAGGGGGTGTGTTTGGAACATTTTGTCACCAGCCGAGTCCAAAATTCAGCGTTTCCCCATCTCAGCCCAGAAAGCAGGTAGAACAACTTTTGTGGTGTCTTTCAGATGCCTACCAAGGTAGTGTAAAAACTACTAAGAGAACTCCTGTCTGGTACCTTCCCCGGTGGAGTTGTGCATGGGGTGTGTTTGGAACATTTTGTCACCAGCCGAGTCCAAAATTCAGCGATTCCCCATCTCAGCCCAGAAAGCAGGTAGAACAACTTTTGTGGTGTCTTTCAGATGCCTACCAAGGTAGTGTAAAAACTACTAAGAGAACTCCTGTCTGGCACCTTCCCCGGTGGAGTTGTGCATGGGGTGTGTTTGGAACATTTTGTCACCGGCCGAGTCCAAAATTCAGCGATTCCCCATCTCAGCCCAGAAAGCAGGTAGAACAACTTTTGTGGTGTCTTTCAGATGCCTACCAAGGTAGTGTAAAAACTACCAAGAGAACTCCTGTCTGGCACCTTCCCCGGTGGAGTTGTGCATGGGGTGTGTTTGGAACATTTTGTCACCAGCCGACTCCAAAATTCAGCGGTTCCCCATCTCAGCCCACAAAGCAGGTAGAACAACTTTTGTGGTGCTTTTCAGCTGCCTACCAAGGTAGTGTAAAAACTACCAAGAGAACTCCTGTCTGGCACCTTCCGTGGTGGAGTTGTGCATGGGGTGTGTTTGGAACATTTTGTCACCGGCCGAGTCCAAAATTCAGCGATTCCCCATCTCAGCCCAGAAAGCAGGTACAACAACTTTTGTGGTGCCTTTCAAATGCTTACCAAGGTAGTGTAAAAACTACCAGGAGAACTCCTGTCTGGCACCTTCCCCGGTGGAGTTGTGCATGGGGTGTGTTTGGTACATTTTGTCACCAGCCGAGTCCAAAATTCAGCGTTTCCCCATCTCAGCCCAGAAAGCAGGAAGAACAACTTTTGTGGTGCCTTTCAAATGCCTACCAAGGTAGTGTAAAAACTACCAAGAGAACTCCTGTCTGGCACCTTCCGTGGTGGAGTTGTGCATGGGGTGTGTTTGGAACATTTTGTCACCAGCCGAGTCCAAAATTCAGCGGTTCCCCATCTCAGCCCAGAAAGCAGGTAGAACAACTTTTGTGGTGTCTTTCAGCTGCCTACCAAGGTAGTGTAAAAACTACCAAGAGAACTCCTGTCTGGCACCTTCCCCGGTGGAGTTGTGCATGGGGTGTGTTTGGAACATTTTGTCACCAGCCGAGTCCAAAATTCAGCGTTTCCCCATCTCAGCCCAGAAAGCAGGTAGAACAACTTTTGTGGTGTCTTTCAGATGCCTACCAAGGTAGTGTAAAAACTACTAAGAGAACTCCTGTCTGGTACCTTCCCCGGTGGAGTTGTGCATGGGGTGTGTTTGGAACATTTTGTCACCGGCCGAGTCCAAAATTCAGCGATTCCCCATCTCAGCCCAGAAAGCAGGTAGAACAACTTTTGTGGTGTCTTTCAGATGCCTACCAAGGTAGTGTAAAAACTACCAGGAGAACTCCTGTCTGGCACCTTCCCCGGTGGAGTTGTGCATGGGGTGTGTTTGGAACATTTTGTCAACGGCCGAGTCCAAAATTCTTCGGTTCCCCAT
This sequence comes from Falco cherrug, assembly GCF_023634085.1. Lineage (NCBI taxonomy): Eukaryota > Metazoa > Chordata > Aves > Falconiformes > Falconidae > Falco > Falco cherrug. Next base: position 1,334,574 of record NW_026599434.1, read on the forward strand.
CTCAGCCCAGAAAGCAGGTAGAACAACTTTTGTGGTGTCTTTCAGATGCCTACCGGAGCAATGTAAAAACTCCCAGGAGAACTCCTGTCTGGCACCTTCCCCGGTGGAGTTGTGCAGGGGGTGTGTTTGGAACATTTTGTCAACGGCCGAGTCCAAAATTCTTCGGTTCCCCATCTCAGCCCAGAAAGCAGGTAGAACAACTTTTGTGGTGTCTTTCAGATGCCTACCGGAGCAATGTAAAAACTACCAGGAGAACTCCTGTCTGGCACCTTCCCCGGTGGAGTTGTGCATGGGGTGTGTTTGGAACATTTTGTCACCGGCCGAGTCCAAAATTCAGCGGTTCCCCATCTCAGCCCACAAAGCAGGTAGAACATCTTTTGTGGTGTCTTTCAGATGCCTACCAAGGTAGTGTAAAAACTACCAGGAGAACTCCTGTCTGGCACCTTCCCCGGTGGAGTTGTGCAGGGGGTGTGTTTGGAACATTTTGTCACCAGCCGAGTCCAAAATTCAGCGATTCCCCATCTCAGCCCAGAAAGCAGGTAGAACAACTTTTGTGGTGTCTTTCAGATGCCTACCAAGGTAGTGTAAAAACTACCAGGAGAACTCCTGTCTGGCACCTTCCCCGGTGGAGTTTTGCATGGGGTTTGTTTGGAACATTTTGTAACCGGCCGAGTCCAAAATTCAGCGATTCCCCATCTCAGCCCACAAAGCAGGTAGAACAACTTCTGTGGTGTCTTTCAGATGCCTACCAAGGTAGTGTAAAAACTACCAGGAGAACTCCTGTCTGGCACCTTCCCCGGTGGAGTTGTGCATGGGGTGTGTTTGGAACATTTTGTCAACGGCCGAGTCCAAAATTCTTCGGTTCCCCATCTCAGCCCAGAAAGCAGGTAGAACAACTTTTGTGGTGTCTTTCAGATGCCTACCGGAGCAATGTAAAAACTACCAGGAGAACTCCTGTCTGGCACCTTCCCCGGTGGAGTTGTGCAGGGGGTGTGTTTGGAACATTTTGTCACCGGCCGAGTCCAAAATTCAGTGGTTCCCCGTCTCAGCCCAGAAAGCAGGTAGAACATCTTTTGTGGTATCTTTCAGATGCCTACCGGAGCAATGTAAAAACTACCAGGAGAACTCCTGTCTGGCACCTTCCCCGGTGGAGTTGTGCATGGGGTGTGTTTGGAACATTTTGTCAACGGCCGACTCCAAAATTCAGCGGTTCCCCATCTCAGCCCACAAAGCAGGTACAACAACTTTTGTGGTGCCTTTCAGATGCCTACCAAGGTAGTGTAAAAACTACCAACAGAATTCGTTCCTGGCACCTTCCCCGGTGGAGTTGTGCATGGGGTGTGTTTGGAACATTTTGTCACCAGCCGAGTCCAAAATTCAGCGTTTCCCCATCTCAGCCCAGAAAGCAGGTAGAACAACTTTTGTGGTGTCTTTCAGATGCCTACCAAGGTAGTGTAAAAACTACTAAGAGAACTCCTGTCTGGTACCTTCCCCGGTGGAGTTGTGCATGGGGTGTGTTTGGAACATTTTGTCACGCGCCGAGTCCAAAATTCAGCGATTCCCCATCTCAGCCCAGAAAGCAGGTAGAACAACTTTTGTGGTGTCTTTCAGATGCCTACCAAGGTAGTGTAAAAACTACTAAGAGAACTCCTGTCTGGCACCTTCCCCGGTGGAGTTGTGCATGGGGTGTGTTTGGAACATTTTGTCACCGGCCGAGTCCAAAATTCAGCGATTCCCCATCTCAGCCCAGAAAGCAGGTAGAACAACTTTTGTGGTGTCTTTCAGCTGCCTACCAAGGTAGTGTAAAAACTACCAAGAGAACTCCTGTCTGGCACCTTCCCCGGTGGAGTTGTGCAGGGGGTGTGTTTGGAACATTTTGTCACCAGCCGAGTCCAAAATTCAGCGTTTCCCCATCTCAGCCCAGAAAGCAGGTAGAACAACTTTTGTGGTGTCTTTCAGATGCCTACCAAGGTAGTGTAAAAACTACCAGGAGAACTCCTGTCTGGCACCTTCCCCGGTGGAGTTGTGCAGGGGGTGTGTTTGGAACATTTTGTCACCAGCCGACTCCAAAATTCAGCGGTTCCCCATCTCAGCCCACAAAGCAGGTAGAACAACTTTTGTGGTGCTTTTCAGCTGCCTACCAAGGTAGTGTAAAAACTACCAAGAGAACTCCTGTCTGGCACCTTCCGTGGTGGAGTTGTGCATGGGGTGTGTTTGGAACATTTTGTCACCGGCCGAGTCCAAAATTCAGCGGTTCCCCATCTCAGCCCAGAAAGCAGGAAGAACAACTTTTGTGGTGCCTTTCAAATGCCTACCAAGGTAGTGTAAAAACTACCAAGAGAACTCCTGTCTGGCACCTTCCCCGGTGGAGTTGTGCATGGGGTGTGTTTGGAACATTTTGTCAACGGCCGACTCCAAAATTCAGCGTTTCCCCATCTCAGCCCAGAAAGCAGGTAGAACAACTTTTGTGGTGCCTTTCAGCTGCCTACCAAGGTAGTGTAAAAACTACCAAGAGAACTCCTGTCTGGCACCTTCCCCGGTGGAGTTGTGCATGGGGTGTGTTTGGAACATTTTGTCACCAGCCGAGTCCAAAATTCAGCGTTTCCCCATCTCAGCCCAGAAAGCAGGTAGAACAACTTTTGTGGTGTCTTTCAGATGCCTACCAAGGTAGTGTAAAAACTACTAAGAGAACTCCTGTCTGGTACCTTCCCCGGTGGAGTTGTGCATGGGGTGTGTTTGGAACATTTTGTCACCGGCCGAGTCCAAAATTCAGCGATTCCCCATCTCAGCCCAGAAAGCAGGTAGAACAACTTTTGTGGTGTCTTTCAGATGCCTACCAAGGTAGTGTAAAAACTACCAGGAGAACTCCTGTCTGGCACCTTCCCCGGTGGAGTTGTGCATGGGGTGTGTTTGGAACATTTTGTCACCGGCCGAGTCCAAAATTCAGCGGTTCCCCATCTCAGCCCAGAAAGCAGGTAGAACATCTTTTGTGGTATCTTTCAGATGCCTACCGGAGCAATGTAAAAACTACCAGGAGAACTCCTGTCTGGCACCTTCCCCGGTGGAGTTGTGCATGGGGTGTGTTTGGAACATTTTGTCAACGGCCGACTCCAAAATTCAGCGGTTCCCCATCTCAGCCCACAAAGCAGGTACAACAACTTTTGTGGTGCCTTTCAGCTGCCTACCAAGGTAGTGTAAAAACTACCAACAGAATTCGTTCCTGGCACCTTCCCCGGTGGAGTTGTGCATGGGGTGTGTTTGGAACATTTTGTCACCAGCCGACTCCAAAATTCAGTGTTTCCCCATCTCAGCCCAGAAAGCAGGTAGAACAACTTTTGTGGTGTCTTTCAGATGCCTACCAAGGTAGTGTAAAAACTACCAAGAGAACTCCTGTCTGGCACCTTCCCCGGTGGAGTTGTGCAGGGGGTGTGTTTGGAACATTTTGTCACCAGCCGAGTCCAAAATTCAGCGATTCCCCATCTCAGCCCAGAAAGCAGGTAGAACAACTTTTGTGGTGTCTTTCAGATGCCTACCAAGGTAGTGTAAAAACTACCAGGAGAACTCCTGTCTGGCACCTTCCCCGGTGGAGTTTTGCATGGGGTGTGTTTGGAACATTTTGTCACCGGCCGAGTCCAAAATTCAGCGATTCCCCATCTCAGCCCAGAAAGCAGGTAGAACAACTTTTGTGGTGCCTTTCAGCTGCCTACCAAGGTAGTGTAAAAACTACCAGGAGAACTCCTGTCTGGCACCTTCCCCGGTGGAGTTGTGCATGGGGTGTGTTTGGAACATTTTGTCAACGGCCGAGTCCAAAATTCTTCGGTTCCCCATCTCAGCCCAGAAAGCAGGTAGAACAACTTTTGTGGTGTCTTTCAGATGCCTACCGGAGCAATGTAAAAACTACCAGGAGAACTCCTGTCTGGCACCTTCCCCGGTGGAGTTGTGCAGGGGGTGTGTTTGGAACATTTTGTCACCGGCCGACTCCAAAATTCTTCGGTTCCCCATCTCAGCCCAGAAAGCAGGTAGAACAACTTTTGTGGTGTCTTTCAGATGCCTACCGGAGCAATGTAAAAACTACCAGGAGAACTCCTGTCTGGCACCTTCCCCGGTGGAGTTGTGCATGGGGTGTGTTTGGAACATTTTGTCAACGGCCGACTCCAAAATTCAGCGGTTCCCCATCTCAGCCCACAAAGCAGGTACAACAACTTTTGTGGTGCCTTTCAGCTGCCTACCAAGGTAGTGTAAAAACTACCAACAGAATTCGTTCCTGGCACCTTCCCCGGTGGAGTTGTACATGGGGTGTGTTTGGAACATTTTGTCACCAGCCGAGTCCAAAATTCAGCGTTTCCCCATCTCAGCCCAGAAAGCAGGTAGAACAACTTTTGTGGTGTCTTTCAGATGCCTACAAAGGCAGTGTAAAAACTACCAGGAGAACTCCTGTCTGGCACCTTCCCCGGTGGAGTTGTGCAGGGGGTGTGTTTGGAACATTTTGTCACCGGCCGAGTCCAAAATTCAGCGATTCCCCATCTCAGCCCAGAAAGCAGGTAGAACAACTTTTGTGGTGTCTTTCAGATGCCTACCAAGGTAGTATAAAAACTACCAGGAGAACTCCTGTCTGGCACCTTCCCCGGTGGAGTTTTGCATGGGGTGTGTTTGGAACATTTTGTCACCGGCCGAGTCCAAAATTCAGCGATTCCGCATCTCAGCCCACAAAGCAGGTAGAACAACTTTTGTGGTGTCTTTCAGATGCCTACCAAGGTAGTGTAAAAACTACCAGGAGAACTCCTGTCTGGCACCTTCCCCGGTGGAGTTGTGCAGGGGGTGTGTTTGGAACATTTTGTCACCAGCCGAGTCCAAAATTCAGCGTTTCCCCATCTCAGCCCACAAAGCAGGTAGAACAACTTTTGTGGTGCTTTTCAGCTGCCTACCAAGGTAGTGTAAAAACTACCAAGAGAACTCCTGTCTGGCACCTTCCGTGGTGGAGTTGTGCATGGGGTGTGTTTGGAACATTTTGTCACCGGCCGAGTCCAAAATTCAGCGGTTCCCCATCTCAGCCCAGAAAGCAGGAAGAACAACTTTTGTGGTGCCTTTCAAATGCTTACCAAGGTAGTGTAAAAACTACCAGGAGAACTCCTGTCTGGCACCTTCCCCGGTGGAGTTGTGCATGGGGTGTGTTTGGAACATTTTGTCACCAGCCGAGTCCAAAATTCAGCGGTTCCCCATCTCAGCCCAGAAAGCAGGAAGAACAACTTTTGTGGTGCCTTTCAGCTGCCTACCAAGGTAGTGTAAAAACTACCAAGAGAACTCCTGTCTGGCACCTTCCCCGGTGGAGTTGTGCATGGGGTGTGTTTGGAACATTTTGTCACCAGCCGAGTCCAAAATTCAGCGTTTCCCCATCTCAGCCCAGAAAGCAGGTAGAACAACTTTTGTGGTGTCTTTCAGATGCCTACCAAGGTAGTGTAAAAACTACTAAGAGAACTCCTGTCTGGTACCTTCCGTGGTGGAGTTGTGCATGGGGTGTGTTTGGAACATTTTGTCACCGGCCGAGTCCAAAATTCAGCGATTCCCCATCTCAGCCCAGAAAGCAGGTAGAACAACTTCTGTGGTGTCTTTCAGATGCCTACCAAGGTAGTGTAAAAACTACCAGGAGAACTCCTGTCTGGCACCTTCCCCGGTGGAGTTGTGCATGGGGTGTGTTTGGAACATTTTGTCACCGGCCGAGTCCAAAATTCAGCGGTTCCCCATCTCAGCCCAGAAAGCAGGTAGAACATCTTTTGTGGTATCTTTCAGATGCCTACCGGAGCAATGTAAAAACTACCAGGAGAACTCCTGTCTGGCACCTTCCCCGGTGGAGTTGTGCATGGGGTGTGTTTGGAACATTTTGTCAACGGCCGACTCCAAAATTCAGCGGTTCCCCATCTCAGCCCACAAAGCAGGTACAACAACTTTTGTGGTGCCTTTCAGCTGCCTACCAAGGTAGTGTAAAAACTACCAACAGAATTCGTTCCTGGCACCTTCCCCGGTGGAGTTGTGCATGGGGTGTGTTTGGAACATTTTGTCACCAGCCGACTCCAAAATTCAGCGGTTCCCCATCTCAGCCCAGAAAGCAGGTAGAACAACTTTTGTGGTGTCTTTCAGATGCCTACCAAGGTAGTGTAAAAACTACCAGGAGAACTCCTGTCTGGCACCTTCCCCGGTGGAGTTGTGCAGGGGGTGTGTTTGGAACATTTTGTCACCAGCCGAGTCCAAAATTCAGCGATTCCCCATCTCAGCCCAGAAAGCAGGTAGAACAACTTTTGTGGTGTCTTTCAGATGCCTACCAAGGTAGTGTAAAAACTACCAGGAGAACTCCTGTCTGGCACCTTCCCCGGTGGAGTTTTGCATGGGGTGTGTTTGGAACATTTTGTCAACGGCCGAGTCCAAAATTCTTCGGTTCCCCATCTCAGCCCAGAAAGCAGGTAGAACAACTTTTGTGGTGTCTTTCAGATGCCTACCAAGGTAGTGTAAAAACTACCAGGAGAACTCCTGTCTGGCACCTTCCCCGGTGGAGTTGTGCATGGGGTGTGTTTGGAACATTTTGTCAACGGCCGAGTCCAAAATTCTTCGGTTCCCCATCTCAGCCCAGAAAGCAGGTAGAACAACTTTTGTGGTGTCTTTCAGATGCCTACCGGAGCAATGTAAAAACTACCAGGAGAACTCCTGTCTGGCACCTTCCCCGGTGGAGTTGTGCAGGGGGTGTGTTTGGAACATTTTGTCACCGGCCGAGTCCAAAATTCAGTGGTTCCCCGTCTCAGCCCAGAAAGCAGGTAGAACATCTTTTGTGGTATCTTTCAGATGCCTACCGGAGCAATGTAAAAACTACCAGGAGAACTCCTGTCTGGCACCTTCCCCGGTGGAGTTGTGCATGGGGTGTGTTTGGAACATTTTGTCAACGGCCGACTCCAAAATTCAGCGGTTCCCCATCTCAGCCCACAAAGCAGGTACAACAACTTTTGTGGTGCCTTTCAGATGCCTACCAAGGTAGTGTAAAAACTACCAACAGAATTCGTTCCTGGCACCTTCCCCGGTGGAGTTGTGCATGGGGTGTGTTTGGAACATTTTGTCACCAGCCGAGTCCAAAATTCAGCGTTTCCCCATCTCAGCCCAGAAAGCAGGTAGAACAACTTTTGTGGTGTCTTTCAGATGCCTACCAAGGTAGTGTAAAAACTACTAAGAGAACTCCTGTCTGGTACCTTCCCCGGTGGAGTTGTGCATGGGGTGTGTTTGGAACATTTTGTCACCAGCCGAGTCCAAAATTCAGCAATTCCCCATCTCAGCCCAGAAAGCAGGTAGAACAACTTTTGTGGTGTCTTTCAGATGCCTACCAAGGTAGTGTAAAAACTACTAAGAGAACTCCTGTCTGGCACCTTCCCCGGTGGAGTTGTGCATGGGGTGTGTTTGGAACATTTTGTCACCGGCCGAGTCCAAAATTCAGCGATTCCCCATCTCAGCCCAGAAAGCAGGTAGAACAACTTTTGTGGTGTCTTTCAGCTGCCTACCAAGGTAGTGTAAAAACTACCAACAGAATTCGTTCCTGGCACCTTCCCCGGTGGAGTTGTGCAGGGGGTGTGTTTGGAACATTTTGTCACCAGCCGAGTCCAAAATTCAGCGTTTCCCCATCTCAGCCCAGAAAGCAGGTAGAACAAGTTTTGTGGTGTCTTTCAGATGCCTACCAAGGTAGTGTAAAAACTACCAGGAGAACTCCTGTCTGGCACCTTCCCCGGTGGAGTTGTGCAGGGGGTGTGTTTGGAACATTTTGTCACCAGCCGACTCCAAAATTCAGCGGTTCCCCATCTCAGCCCACAAAGCAGGTAGAACAACTTTTGTGGTGCTTTTCAGCTGCCTACCAAGGTAGTGTAAAAACTACCAAGAGAACTCCTGTCTGGCACCTTCCGTGGTGGAGTTGTGCATGGGGTGTGTTTGGAACATTTTGTCACCGGCCGAGTCCAAAATTCAGCGGTTCCCCATCTCAGCCCAGAAAGCAGGAAGAACAACTTTTGTGGTGCCTTTCAAATGCCTACCAAGGTAGTGTAAAAACTACCAAGAGAACTCCTGTCTGGCACCTTCCCCGGTGGAGTTGTGCATGGGGTGTGTTTGGAACATTTTGTCAACGGCCGACTCCAAAATTCAGCGTTTCCCCATCTCAGCCCAGAAAGCAGGTAGAACAACTTTTGTGGTGCCTTTCAGCTGCCTACCAAGGTAGTGTAAAAACTACCAAGAGAACTCCTGTCTGGCACCTTCCCCGGTGGAGTTGTGCATGGGGTGTGTTTGGAACATTTTGTCACCAGCCGAGTCCAAAATTCAGCGTTTCCCCATCTCAGCCCAGAAAGCAGGTAGAACAACTTTTGTGGTGTCTTTCAGATGCCTACCAAGGTAGTGTAAAAACTACTAAGAGAACTCCTGTCTGGTACCTTCCGTGGTGGAGTTGTGCATGGGGTGTGTTTGGAACATTTTGTCACCGGCCGAGTCCAAAATTCAGCGATTCCCCATCTCAGCCCAGAAAGCAGGTAGAACAACTTTTGTGGTGTCTTTCAGATGCCTACCAAGGTAGTGTAAAAACTACCAGGAGAACTCCTGTCTGGCACCTTCCCCGGTGGAGTTGTGCATGGGGTGTGTTTGGAACATTTTGTCACCGGCCGAGTCCAAAATTCAGCGGTTCCCCATCTCAGCCCAGAAAGCAGGTAGAACATCTTTTGTGGTATCTTTCAGATGCCTACCGGAGCAATGTAAAAACTACCAGGAGAACTCCTGTCTGGCACCTTCCCCGGTGGAGTTGTGCATGGGGTGTGTTTGGAACATTTTGTCAACGGCCGACTCCAAAATTCAGCGGTTCCCCATCTCAGCCCAGAAAGCAGGTAGAACAACTTTTGTGGTGCCTTTCAGCTGCCTACCAAGGTAGTGTAAAAACTACCAACAGAATTCGTTCCTGGCACCTTCCCCGGTGGAGTTGTGCATGGGGTGTGTTTGGAACATTTTGTCACCAGCCGAGTCCAAAATTCAGCGGTTCCCCATCTCAGCCCAGAAAGCAGGTAGAACAACTTTTGTGGTGTCTTTCAGATGCCTACCAAGGTAGTGTAAAAACTACTAAGAGAACTCCTGTCTGGTACCTTCCCCGGTGGAGTTGTGCATGGGGTGTGTTTGGAACATTTTGTCACCAGCCGAGTCCAAAATTCAGCAATTCCCCATCTCAGCCCAGAAAGCAGGTAGAACAACTTTTGTGGTGTCTTTCAGATGCCTACCAAGGTAGTGTAAAAACTACTAAGAGAACTCCTGTCTGGCACCTTCCCCGGTGGAGTTGTGCATGGGGTGTGTTTGGAACATTTTGTCACCGGCCGAGTCCAAAATTCAGCGATTCCCCATCTCAGCCCAGAAAGCAGGTAGAACAACTTTTGTGGTGTCTTTCAGCTGCCTACCAAGGTAGTGTAAAAACTACCAACAGAATTCGTTCCTGGCACCTTCCCCGGTGGAGTTGTGCAGGGGGTGTGTTTGGAACATTTTGTCACCAGCCGAGTCCAAAATTCAGCGTTTCCCCATCTCAGCCCAGAAAGCAGGTAGAACAACTTTTGTGGTGTCTTTCAGATGCCTACCAAGGTAGTGTAAAAACTACCAGGAGAACTCCTGTCTGGCACCTTCCCCGGTGGAGTTGTGCAGGGGGTGTGTTTGGAACATTTTGTCACCAGCCGACTCCAAAATTCAGCGGTTCCCCATCTCAGCCCACAAAGCAGGTAGAACAACTTTTGTGGTGCTTTTCAGCTGCCTACCAAGGTAGTGTAAAAACTACCAAGAGAACTCCTGTCTGGCACCTTCCGTGGTGGAGTTGTGCATGGGGTGTGTTTGGAACATTTTGTCACCGGCCGAGTCCAAAATTCAGCGGTTCCCCATCTCAGCCCAGAAAGCAGGAAGAACAACTTTTGTGGTGCCTTTCAAATGCCTACCAAGGTAGTGTAAAAACTACCAAGAGAACTCCTGTCTGGCACCTTCCCCGGTGGAGTTGTGCATGGGGTGTGTTTGGAACATTTTGTCAACGGCCGACTCCAAAATTCAGCGTTTCCCCATCTCAGCCCAGAAAGCAGGTAGAACAACTTTTGTGGTGCCTTTCAGCTGCCTACCAAGGTAGTGTAAAAACTACCAAGAGAACTCCTGTCTGGCACCTTCCCCGGTGGAGTTGTGCATGGGGTGTGTTTGGAACATTTTGTCACCAGCCGAGTCCAAAATTCAGCGTTTCCCCATCTCAGCCCAGAAAGCAGGTAGAACAACTTTTGTGGTGTCTTTCAGATGCCTACCAAGGTAGTGTAAAAACTACTAAGAGAACTCCTGTCTGGTACCTTCCGTGGTGGAGTTGTGCATGGGGTGTGTTTGGAACATTTTGTCACCGGCCGAGTCCAAAATTCAGCGATTCCCCATCTCAGCCCAGAAAGCAGGTAGAACAACTTTTGTGGTGTCTTTCAGATGCCTACCAAGGTAGTGTAAAAACTACCAGGAGAACTCCTGTCTGGCACCTTCCCCGGTGGAGTTGTGCATGGGGTGTGTTTGGAACATTTTGTCACCGGCCGAGTCCAAAATTCAGCGGTTCCCCATCTCAGCCCAGAAAGCAGGTAGAACATCTTTTGTGGTATCTTTCAGATGCCTACCGGAGCAATGTAAAAACTACCAGGAGAACTCCTGTCTGGCACCTTCCCCGGTGGAGTTGTGCATGGGGTGTGTTTGGAACATTTTGTCAACGGCCGACTCCAAAATTCAGCGGTTCCCCATCTCAGCCCAGAAAGCAGGTAGAACAACTTTTGTGGTGCCTTTCAGCTGCCTACCAAGGTAGTGTAAAAACTACCAACAGAATTCGTTCCTGGCACCTTCCCCGGTGGAGTTGTGCATGGGGTGTGTTTGGAACATTTTGTCACCAGCCGACTCCAAAATTCAGCGGTTCCCCATCTCAGCCCAGAAAGCAGGTAGAACAACTTTTGTGGTGTCTTTCAGATGCCTACCAAGGTAGTGTAAAAACTACCAGGAGAACTCCTGTCTGGCACCTTCCCCGGTGGAGTTTTGCATGGGGTGTGTTTGGAACATTTTGTCACCAGCCGAGTCCAAAATTCAGCGATTCCCCATCTCAGCCCAGAAAGCAGGTAGAACAACTTTTGTGGTGTCTTTCAGATGCCTACCAAGGTAGTGTAAAAACTACCAGGAGAACTCCTGTCTGGCACCTTCCCCGGTGGAGTTTTGCATGGGGTGTGTTTGGAACATTTTGTCAACGGCCGAGTCCAAAATTCTTCGGTTCCCCATCTCAGCCCAGAAAGCAGGTAGAACAACTTTTGTGGTGTCTTTCAGATGCCTACCAAGGTAGTGTAAAAACTACCAGGAGAACTCCTGTCTGGCACCTTCCCCGGTGGAGTTGTGCATGGGGTGTGTTTGGAACATTTTGTCAACGGCCGAGTCCAAAATTCTTCGGTTCCCCATCTCAGCCCAGAAAGCAGGTAGAACAACTTTTGTGGTGTCTTTCAGATGCCTACCGGAGCAATGTAAAAACTACCAGGAGAACTCCTGTCTGGCACCTTCCGTGGTTGAGTTGTGCATGGGGTGTGTTTGGTACATTTTGTCACCAGCCGAGTCCAAAATTCAGCGTTTCCCCATCTCAGCCCAGAAAGCAGGTAGAACAACTTTTGTGGTGTCTTTCAGATGCCTACCAAGGTAGTGTAAAAACTACCAGGAGAACTCCTGTCTGGCACCTTCCCCGGTGGAGTTGTGCAGGGGGTGTGTTTGGAACATTTTGTCACCAGCCGACTCCAAAATTCAGCGGTTCCCCATCTCAGCCCACAAAGCAGGTAGAACAACTTTTGTGGTGCTTTTCAGCTGCCTACCAAGGTAGTGTAAAAACTACCAAGAGAACTCCTGTCTGGCACCTTCCGTGGTGGAGTTGTGCATGGGGTGTGTTTGGAACATTTTGTCACCGGCCGAGTCCAAAATTCAGCGGTTCCCCATCTCAGCCCAGAAAGCAGGAAGAACAACTTTTGTGGTGCCTTTCAAATGCCTACCAAGGTAGTGTAAAAACTACCAAGAGAACTCCTGTCTGGCACCTTCCCCGGTGGAGTTGTGCATGGGGTGTGTTTGGAACATTTTGTCAACGGCCGACTCCAAAATTCAGCGTTTCCCCATCTCAGCCCAGAAAGCAGGTAGAACAACTTTTGTGGTGCCTTTCAGCTGCCTACCAAGGTAGTGTAAAAACTACCAAGAGAACTCCTGTCTGGCACCTTCCCCGGTGGAGTTGTGCATGGGGTGTGTTTGGAACATTTTGTCACCAGCCGAGTCCAAAATTCAGCGTTTCCCCATCTCAGCCCAGAAAGCAGGTAGAACAACTTTTGTGGTGTCTTTCAGATGCCTACCAAGGTAGTGTAAAAACTACTAAGAGAACTCCTGTCTGGTACCTTCCGTGGTGGAGTTGTGCATGGGGTGTGTTTGGAACATTTTGTCACCGGCCGAGTCCAAAATTCAGCGATTCCCCATCTCAGCCCAGAAAGCAGGTAGAACAACTTTTGTGGTGTCTTTCAGATGCCTACCAAGGTAGTGTAAAAACTACCAGGAGAACTCCTGTCTGGCACCTTCCCCGGTGGAGTTGTGCATGGGGTGTGTTTGGAACATTTTGTCACCGGCCGAGTCCAAAATTCAGCGGTTCCCCATCTCAGCCCAGAAAGCAGGTAGAACATCTTTTGTGGTATCTTTCAGATGCCTACCGGAGCAATGTAAAAACTACCAGGAGAACTCCTGTCTGGCACCTTCCCCGGTGGAGTTGTGCATGGGGTGTGTTTGGAACATTTTGTCAACGGCCGACTCCAAAATTCAGCGGTTCCCCATCTCAGCCCACAAAGCAGGTACAACAACTTTTGTGGTGCCTTTCAGCTGCCTACCAAGGTAGTGTAAAAACTACCAACAGAATTCGTTCCTGGCACCTTCCCCGGTGGAGTTGTGCATGGGGTGTGTTTGGAACATTTTGTCACCAGCCGACTCCAAAATTCAGCGGTTCCCCATCTCAGCCCAGAAAGCAGGTAGAACAACTTTTGTGGTGTCTTTCAGATGCCTACCAAGGTAGTGTAAAAACTACCAGGAGAACTCCTGTCTGGCACCTTCCCCGGTGGAGTTGTGCAGGGGGTGTGTTTGGAACATTTTGTCACCAGCCGAGTCCAAAATTCAGCGATTCCCCATCTCAGCCCAGAAAGAAGGTAGAACAACTTTTGTGGTGTCTTTCAGATGCCTACCAAGGTAGTGTAAAAACTACCAGGAGAACTCCTGTCTGGCACCTTCCCCGGTGGAGTTTTGCATGGGGTGTGTTTGGAACATTTTGTCAACGGCCGAGTCCAAAATTCTTCGGTTCCCCATCTCAGCCCAGAAAGCAGGTAGAACAACTTTTGTGGTGTCTTTCAGATGCCTACCAAGGTAGTGTAAAAACTACCAGGAGAACTCCTGTCTTGCACCTTCCCCGGTGGTGTTGTGCATGGGGTGTGTTTGGAACATTTTGTCAACGGCCGAGTCCAAAATTCTTCGGTTCCCCATCTCAGCCCAGAAAGCAGGTAGAACAACTTTTGTGGTGTCTTTCAGATGCCTACCGGAGCAATGTAAAAACTACCAGGAGAACTCCTGTCTGGCACCTTCCCCGGTGGAGTTGTGCAGGGGGTGTGTTTGGAACATTTTGTCACCGGCCGAGTCCAAAATTCAGTGGTTCCCCGTCTCAGCCCAGAAAGCAGGTAGAACATCTTTTGTGGTATCTTTCAGATGCCTACCGGAGCAATGTAAAAACTACCAGGAGAACTCCTGTCTGGCACCTTCCCCGGTGGAGTTGTGCATGGGGTGTGTTTGGAACATTTTGTCAACGGCCGACTCCAAAATTCAGCGGTTCCCCATCTCAGCCCACAAAGCAGGTACAACAACTTTTGTGGTGCCTTTCAGATGCCTACCAAGGTAGTGTAAAAACTACCAACAGAATTCGTTCCTGGCACCTTCCCCGGTGGAGTTGTGCATGGGGTGTGTTTGGAACATTTTGTCACCAGCCGAGTCCAAAATTCAGCGTTTCCCCATCTCAGCCCAGAAAGCAGGTAGAACAACTTTTGTGGTGCCTTTCAGATGCCTACCAAGGTAGTGTAAAAACTACCAACAGAATTCGTTCCTGGCACCTTCCGTGGTGGAGTTGTGCATGGGGTGTGTTTGGAACATTTTGTCACTGGCCGACTCCAAAATTCAGCGTTTCCCCATCTCAGCCCAGAAAGCAGGTAGAACAACTTTTGTGGTGTCTTTCAGATGCCTACCAAGGTAGTGTAAAAACTACTAAGAGAACTCCTGTCTGGTACCTTCCCCGGTGGAGTTGTGCATGGGGTGTGTTTGGAACATTTTGTCACCAGCCGAGTCCAAAATTCAGCGATTCCCCATCTCAGCCCAGAAAGCAGGTAGAACAACTTTTGTGGTGTCTTTCAGATGCCTACCAAGGTAGTGTAAAAACTACTAAGAGAACTCCTGTCTGGCACCTTCCCCGGTGGAGTTGTGCATGGGGTGTGTTTGGAACATTTTGTCACCGGCCGAGTCCAAAATTCAGCGATTCCCCATCTCAGCCCAGAAAGCAGGTAGAACAACTTTTGTGGTGTCTTTCAGCTGCCTACCAAGGTAGTGTAAAAACTACCAACAGAATTCGTTCCTGGCACCTTCCCCGGTGGAGTTGTGCAGGGGGTGTGTTTGGAACATTTTGTCACCAGCCGAGTCCAAAATTCAGCGTTTCCCCATCTCAGCCCAGAAAGCAGGTAGAACAACTTTTGTGGTGTCTTTCAGATGCCTACCAAGGTAGTGTAAAAACTACCAGGAGAACTCCTGTCTGGCACCTTCCCCGGTGGAGTTGTGCAGGGGGTGTGTTTGGAACATTTTGTCACCAGCCGACTCCAAAATTCAGCGGTTCCCCATCTCAGCCCACAAAGCAGGTAGAACAACTTTTGTGGTGCTTTTCAGCTGCCTACCAAGGTAGTGTAAAAACTACCAAGAGAACTCCTGTCTGGCACCTTCCGTGGTGGAGTTGTGCATGAGGTGTGTTTGGAACATTTTGTCACCGGCCGAGTCCAAAATTCAGCGGTTCCCCATCTCAGCCCAGAAAGCAGGAAGAACAACTTTTGTGGTGCCTTTCAAATGCCTACCAAGGTAGTGTAAAAACTACCAAGAGAACTCCTGTCTGGCACCTTCCCCGGTGGAGTTGTGCATGGGGTGTGTTTGGAACATTTTGTCAACGGCCGACTCCAAAATTCAGCGTTTCCCCATCTCAGCCCAGAAAGCAGGTAGAACAACTTTTGTGGTGCCTTTCAGCTGCCTACCAAGGTAGTGTAAAAACTACCAAGAGAACTCCTGTCTGGCACCTTCCCCGGTGGAGTTGTGCATGGGGTGTGTTTGGAACATTTTGTCACCAGCCGAGTCCAAAATTCAGCGTTTCCCCATCTCAGCCCAGAAAGCAGGTAGAACAACTTTTGTGGTGTCTTTCAGATGCCTACCAAGGTAGTGTAAAAACTACTAAGAGAACTCCTGTCTGGTACCTTCCCCGGTGGAGTTGTGCATGGGGTGTGTTTGGAACATTTTGTCACCGGCCGAGTCCAAAATTCAGCGATTCCCCATCTCAGCCCAGAAAGCAGGTAGAACAACTTTTGTGGTGTCTTTCAGATGCCTACCAAGGTAGTGTAAAAACTACCAGGAGAACTCCTGTCTGGCACCTTCCCCGGTGGAGTTGTGCATGGGGTGTGTTTGGAACATTTTGTCACCGGCCGAGTCCAAAATTCAGCGGTTCCCCATCTCAGCCCAGAAAGCAGGTAGAACATCTTTTGTGGTATCTTTCAGATGCCTACCGGAGCAATGTAAAAACTACCAGGAGAACTCCTGTCTGGCACCTTCCGTGGTGGAGTTGTGCATGGGGTGTGTTTGGAACATTTTGTCAACGGCCGACTCCAAAATTCAGCGGTTCCCCATCTCAGCCCACAAAGCAGGTACAACAACTTTTGTGGTGCCTTTCAGCTGCCTACCAAGGTAGTGTAAAAACTACCAACAGAATTCGTTCCTGGCACCTTCCCCGGTGGAGTTGTGCATGGGGTGTGTTTGGTACATTTTGTCACCAGCCGACTCCAAAATTCAGCGGTTCCCCATCTCAGCCCAGAAAGCAGGTAGAACAACTTTTGTGGTGTCTTTCAGATGCCTACCAAGGTAGTGTAAAAACTACCAGGAGAACTCCTGTCTGGCACCTTCCCCGGTGGAGTTGTGCAGGGGGTGTGTTTGGAACATTTTGTCACCAGCCGAGTCCAAAATTCAGCGATTCCCCATCTCAGCCCAGAAAGCAGGTAGAACAACTTTTGTGGTGTCTTTCAGATGCCTACCAAGGTAGTGTAAAAACTACCAGGAGAACTCCTGTCTGGCACCTTCCCCGGTGGAGTTTTGCATGGGGTGTGTTTGGAACATTTTGTCACCGGCCGAGTCCAAAATTCAGCGATTCCCCATCTCAGCCCAGAAAGCAGGTAGAACAACTTTTGTGGTGCCTTTCAGCTGCCTACCAAGGTAGTGTAAAAACTACCAGGAGAACTCCTGTCTGGCACCTTCCGTGGTGGAGTTGTGCATGGGGTGTGTTTGGAACATTTTGTCACCGGCCGAGTCCAAAATTCAGCCGTTCCCCATCTCAGCCCAGAAAGCAGGAAGAACAACTTTTGTGGTGCCTTTCAAATGCTTACCAAGGTAGTGTAAAAACTACCAGGAGAACTCCTGTCTGGCACCTTCCCCGGTGGAGTTGTGCATGGGGTGTGTTTGGTACATTTTGTCACCAGCCGAGTCCAAAATTCAGCGGTTCCCCATCTCAGCCCAGAAAGCAGGAAGAACAACTTTTGTGGTGCCTTTCAGCTGCCTACCAAGGTAGTGTAAAAACTACCAAGAGAACTCCTGTCTGGCACCTTCCCCGGTGGAGTTGTGCATGGGGTGTGTTTGGAACATTTTGTCACCAGCCGAGTCCAAAATTCAGCGTTTCCCCATCTCAGCCCAGAAAGCAGGTAGAACAACTTTTGTGGTGTCTTTCAGATGCCTACCAAGGTAGTGTAAAAACTACTAAGAGAACTCCTGTCTGGTACCTTCCGTGGTGGAGTTGTGCATGGGGTGTGTTTGGAACATTTTGTCACCGGCCGAGTCCAAAATTCAGCGATTCCCCATCTCAGCCCAGAAAGCAGGTAGAACAACTTTTGTGGTGTCTTTCAGATGCCTACCAAGGTAGTGTAAAAACTACCAGGAGAACTCCTGTCTGGCACCTTCCCCGGTGGAGTTGTGCATGGGGTGTGTTTGGAACATTTTGTCACCGGCCGAGTCCAAAATTCAGCGGTTCCCCATCTCAGCCCAGAAAGCAGGTAGAACATCTTTTGTGGTATCTTTCAGATGCCTACCGGAGCAATGTAAAAACTACCAGGAGAACTCCTGTCTGGCACCTTCCCCGGTGGAGTTGTGCATGGGGTGTGTTTGGAACATTTTGTCAACGGCCGACTCCAAAATTCAGCGGTTCCCCATCTCAGCCCACAAAGCAGTTACAACAACTTTTGTGGTGCCTTTCAGATGCCTACCAAGGTAGTGTAAAAACTACCAACAGAATTCGTTCCTGGCACCTTCCCCGGTGGAGTTGTGCATGGGGTGTGTTTGGAACATTTTGTCACCAGCCGAGTCCAAAATTCAGCGTTTCCCCATCTCAGCCCAGAAAGCAGGTAGAACAACTTTTGTGGTGTCTTTCAGATGCCTACCAAGGTAGTGTAAAAACTACTAAGAGAACTCCTGTCTGGTACCTTCCCCGGTGGAGTTGTGCATGGGGTGTGTTTGGAACATTTTGTCACCGGCCGAGTCCAAAATTCAGCGATTCCCCATCTCAGCCCAGAAAGCAGGTAGAACAACTTTTGTGGTGTCTTTCAGATGCCTACCAAGGTAGTGTAAAAACTACCAGGAGAACTCCTGTCTGGCACCTTCCCCGGTGGAGTTGTGCAGGGGGTGTGTTTGGAACATTTTGTCACCGGCCGAGTCCAAAATTCAGTGGTTCCCCGTCTCAGCCCAGAAAGCAGGTAGAACATCTTTTGTGGTATCTTTCAGATGCCTACCGGAGCAATGTAAAAACTACCAGGAGAACTCCTGTCTGGCACCTTCCCCGGTGGAGTTGTGCATGGGGTGTGTTTGGAACATTTTGTCAACGGCCGACTCCAAAATTCAGCGGTTCCCCATCTCAGCCCACAAAGCAGTTACAACAACTTTTGTGGTGCCTTTCAGATGCCTACCAAGGTAGTGTAAAAACTACCAACAGAATTCGTTCCTGGCACCTTCCCCGGTGGAGTTGTGCATGGGGTGTGTTTGGAACATTTTGTCACCAGCCGAGTCCAAAATTCAGCGTTTCCCCATCTCAGCCCAGAAAGCAGGTAGAACAACTTTTGTGGTGTCTTTCAGATGCCTACCAAGGTAGTGTAAAAACTACTAAGAGAACTCCTGTCTGGCACCTTCCCCGGTGGAGTTGTGCATGGGGTGTGTTTGGAACATTTTGTCACCGGCCGAGTCCAAAATTCAGCGATTCCCCATCTCAGCCCAGAAAGCAGGTAGAACAACTTTTGTGGTGTCTTTCAGATGCCTACCAAGGTAGTGTAAAAACTACCAGGAGAACTCCTGTCTGGCACCTTCCCCGGTGGAGTTGTGCAGGGGGTGTGTTTGGAACATTTTGTCACCAGCCGACTCCAAAATTCAGCGGT
This sequence comes from Falco cherrug, assembly GCF_023634085.1. NCBI lineage: Eukaryota > Metazoa > Chordata > Aves > Falconiformes > Falconidae > Falco > Falco cherrug. The sequence continues at coordinate 1,353,359 of NW_026599434.1, forward strand.
TCCCCATCTCAGCCCACAAAGCAGGTAGAACAACTTTTGTGGTGCTTTTCAGCTGCCTACCAAGGTAGTGTAAAAACTACCAAGAGAACTCCTGTCTGGCACCTTCCGTGGTGGAGTTGTGCATGGGGTGTGTTTGGAACATTTTGTCACCGGCCGAGTCCAAAATTCAGCGGTTCCCCATCTCAGCCCAGAAAGCAGGAAGAACAACTTTTGTGGTGCCTTTCAAATGCTTACCAAGGTAGTGTAAAAACTACCAGGAGAACTCCTGTCTGGCACCTTCCCCGGTGGAGTTGTGCATGGGGTGTGTTTGGTACATTTTGTCACCAGCCGAGTCCAAAATTCAGCGTTTCCCCATCTCAGCCCAGAAAGCAGGAAGAACAACTTTTGTGGTGCCTTTCAAATGCCTACCAAGGTAGTGTAAAAACTACCAAGAGAACTCCTGTCTGGCACCTTCCCCGGTGGAGTTGTGCATGGGGTGTGTTTGGAACATTTTGTCACAGGCCGACTCCAAAATTCAGCGGTTCCCCATCTCAGCCCAGAAAGCAGGTAGAACAACTTCTGTGGTGCCTTTCAGCTGCCTACCAAGGTAGTGTAAAAACTACCAAGAGAACTCCTGTCTGGCACCTTCCCCGGTGGAGTTGTGCATGGGGTGTGTTTGGAACATTTTGTCACCAGCCGAGTCCAAAATTCAGCGTTTCCCCATCTCAGCCCAGAAAGCAGGTAGAACAACTTTTGTGGTGTCTTTCAGATGCCTACCAAGGTAGTGTAAAAACTACTAAGAGAACTCCTGTCTGGCACCTTCCCCGGTGGAGTTGTGCATGGGGTGTGTTTGGAACATTTTGTCACCGGCCGAGTCCAAAATTCAGCGATTCCCCATCTCAGCCCAGAAAGCAGGTAGAACAACTTTTGTGGTGTCTTTCAGATGCCTACCAAGGTAGTGTAAAAACTACCAGGAGAACTCCTGTCTGGCACCTTCCCCGGTGGAGTTGTGCATGGGGTGTGTTTGGAACATTTTGTCACCAGCCGAGTCCAAAATTCAGCGTTTCCCCATCTCAGCCCAGAAAGCAGGTAGAACAACTTTTGTGGTGCCTTTCAGCTGCCTACCAAGGTAGTGTAAAAACTACCAGGAGAACTCCTGTCTGGCACCTTCCGTGGTTGAGTTGTGCATGGGGTGTGTTTGGTACATTTTGTCACCAGCCGAGTCCAAAATTCAGCTGTTCCCCATCTCAGCCCAGAAAGCAGGAAGAACAACTTTTGTGGTGCCTTTCAAATGCCTACCAAGGTAGTGTAAAAACTACCAAGAGAACTCCTGTCTGGCACCTTCCCCGGTGGAGTTGTGCATGGGGTGTGTTTGGAACATTTTGTCACCGGCCGACTCCAAAATTCAGCGGTTCCCCATCTCAGCCCAGAAAGCAGGTAGAACAACTTTTGTGGTGCCTTTCAGCTGCCTACCAAGGTAGTGTAAAAACTACCAAGAGAACTCCTGTCTGGCACCTTCCCCGGTGGAGTTGTGCATGGGGTGTGTTTGGAACATTTTGTCACCGGCCGAGTCCAAAATTCAGCGGTTCCCCATCTCAGCCCAGAAAGCAGGAAGAACAACTTTTGTGGTGCCTTTCAGATGCCTACCAAGGTAGTGTAAAAACTAACAAGAGAACTCCTGTCTGGCACCTTCCCCGGTGGAGTTGTGCATGGGGTGTGTTTGGAACATTTTGTCACCAGCCGAGTCCAAAATTCAGCGTTTCCCCATCTCAGCCCAGAAAGCAGGTAGAACAACTTTTGTGGTGTCTTTCAGATGCCTACCAAGGTAGTGTAAAAACTACCAGGAGAACTCCTGTCTGGCACCTTCCCCGGTGGAGTTGTGCATGGGGTGTGTTTGGAACATTTTGTCACCAGCCGAGTCCAAAATTCAGCGGTTCCCCATCTCAGCCCAGAAAGCAGGTAGAACAACTTTTGTGGTGCCTTTCAGCTGCCTACCAAGGTAGTGTAAAAACTACCAAGAGAACTCCTGTCTGGCACCTTCCGTGGTGGAGTTGTGCATGGGGTGTGTTTGGAACATTTTGTCAACGGCCGACTCCAAAATTCAGCTGTTCCCCATCTCAGCCCAGAAAGCAGGTAGAACAACTTTTGTGGTGTCTTTCAGATGCCTACCGGAGCAATGTAATAACTACCAGGAGAACTCCTGTCTGGCACCTTCCCCGGTGGAGTTGTGCATGGGGTGTGTTTGGAACATTTTGTCACCGGCCGACTCCAAAATTCTTCGGTTCCCCATCTCAGCCCAGAAAGCAGGTAGAACAACTTTTGTGGTGTCTTTCAGATGCCTACCGGAGCAATGTAAAAACTACCAGGAGAACTCCTGTCTGGCACCTTCCCCGGTGGAGTTGTGCATGGGGTGTGTTTGGAACATTTTGTCAACGGCCGACTCCAAAATTCAGCGGTTCCCCATCTCAGCCCACAAAGCAGGTACAACAACTTTTGTGGTGCCTTTCAGCTGCCTACCAAGGTAGTGTAAAAACTACCAACAGAATTCGTTCCTGGCACCTTCCCCGGTGGAGTTGTGCATGGGGTGTGTTTGGAACATTTTGTCACCAGCCGAGTCCAAAATTCAGCGTTTCCCCATCTCAGCCCAGAAAGCAGGTAGAACAACTTTTGTGGTGTCTTTCAGATGCCTACCAAGGTAGTGTAAAAACTACCAGGAGAACTCCTGTCTGGCACCTTCCCCGGTGGAGTTGTGCAGGGGGTGTGTTTGGAACATTTTGTCACCAGCCGAGTCCAAAATTCAGCGATTCCCCATCTCAGCCCAGAAAGCAGGTAGAACAACTTTTGTGGTGTCTTTCAGATGCCTACCAAGGTAGTATAAAAACTACCAGGAGAACTCCTGTCTGGCACCTTCCCCGGTGGAGTTTTGCATGGGGTGTGTTTGGAACATTTTGTCACCGGCCGAGTCCAAAATTCAGCGATTCCCCATCTCAGCCCACAAAGCAGGTAGAACAACTTTTGTGGTGTCTTTCAGATGCCTACCAAGGTAGTGTAAAAACTACCAGGAGAACTCCTGTCTGGCACCTTCCCCGGTGGAGTTGTGCATGGGGTGTGTTTGGAACATTTTGTCACCAGCCGAGTCCAAAATTCAGCGTTTCCCCATCTCAGCCCAGAAAGCAGGTAGAACAACTTTTGTGGTGTCTTTCAGATGCCTACCAAGGTAGTGTAAAAACTACTAAGAGAACTCCTGTCTGGCACCTTCCCCGGTGGAGTTGTGCATGGGGTGTGTTTGGAACATTTTGTCACCGGCCGAGTCCAAAATTCAGCGATTCCCCATCTCAGCCCAGAAAGCAGGTAGAACAACTTTTGTGGTGTCTTTCAGATGCCTACCAAGGTAGTGTAAAAACTACCAGGAGAACTCCTGTCTGGCACCTTCCCCGGTGGAGTTGTGCATGGGGTGTGTTTGGAACATTTTGTCACCAGCCGAGTCCAAAATTCAGCGTTTCCCCATCTCAGCCCAGAAAGCAGGTAGAACAACTTTTGTGGTGCCTTTCAGCTGCCTACCAAGGTAGTGTAAAAACTACCAGGAGAACTCCTGTCTGGCACCTTCCGTGGTTGAGTTGTGCATGGGGTGTGTTTGGTACATTTTGTCACCAGCCGAGTCCAAAATTCAGCTGTTCCCCATCTCAGCCCAGAAAGCAGGAAGAACAACTTTTGTGGTGCCTTTCAAATGCCTACCAAGGTAGTGTAAAAACTACCAAGAGAACTCCTGTCTGGCACCTTCCCCGGTGGAGTTGTGCATGGGGTGTGTTTGGAACATTTTGTCACCGGCCGACTCCAAAATTCAGCGGTTCCCCATCTCAGCCCAGAAAGCAGGTAGAACAACTTTTGTGGTGCCTTTCAGCTGCCTACCAAGGTAGTGTAAAAACTACCAAGAGAACTCCTGTCTGGCACCTTCCCCGGTGGAGTTGTGCATGGGGTGTGTTTGGAACATTTTGTCACCGGCCGAGTCCAAAATTCAGCGGTTCCCCATCTCAGCCCAGAAAGCAGGAAGAACAACTTTTGTGGTGCCTTTCAGATGCCTACCAAGGTAGTGTAAAAACTAACAAGAGAACTCCTGTCTGGCACCTTCCCCGGTGGAGTTGTGCATGGGGTGTGTTTGGAACATTTTGTCACCAGCCGAGTCCAAAATTCAGCGTTTCCCCATCTCAGCCCAGAAAGCAGGTAGAACAACTTTTGTGGTGTCTTTCAGATGCCTACCAAGGTAGTGTAAAAACTACCAGGAGAACTCCTGTCTGGCACCTTCCCCGGTGGAGTTGTGCATGGGGTGTGTTTGGAACATTTTGTCACCAGCCGAGTCCAAAATTCAGCGGTTCCCCATCTCAGCCCAGAAAGCAGGTAGAACAACTTTTGTGGTGCCTTTCAGCTGCCTACCAAGGTAGTGTAAAAACTACCAAGAGAACTCCTGTCTGGCACCTTCCGTGGTGGAGTTGTGCATGGGGTGTGTTTGGAACATTTTGTCAACGGCCGACTCCAAAATTCAGCTGTTCCCCATCTCAGCCCAGAAAGCAGGTAGAACAACTTTTGTGGTGTCTTTCAGATGCCTACCGGAGCAATGTAATAACTACCAGGAGAACTCCTGTCTGGCACCTTCCCCGGTGGAGTTGTGCATGGGGTGTGTTTGGAACATTTTGTCACCGGCCGACTCCAAAATTCTTCGGTTCCCCATCTCAGCCCAGAAAGCAGGTAGAACAACTTTTGTGGTGTCTTTCAGATGCCTACCGGAGCAATGTAAAAACTACCAGGAGAACTCCTGTCTGGCACCTTCCCCGGTGGAGTTGTGCATGGGGTGTGTTTGGAACATTTTGTCAACGGCCGACTCCAAAATTCAGCGGTTCCCCATCTCAGCCCACAAAGCAGGTACAACAACTTTTGTGGTGCCTTTCAGCTGCCTACCAAGGTAGTGTAAAAACTACCAACAGAATTCGTTCCTGGCACCTTCCCCGGTGGAGTTGTGCATGGGGTGTGTTTGGAACATTTTGTCACCAGCCGAGTCCAAAATTCAGCGTTTCCCCATCTCAGCCCAGAAAGCAGGTAGAACAACTTTTGTGGTGTCTTTCAGATGCCTACCAAGGTAGTGTAAAAACTACCAGGAGAACTCCTGTCTGGCACCTTCCCCGGTGGAGTTGTGCAGGGGGTGTGTTTGGAACATTTTGTCACCAGCCGAGTCCAAAATTCAGCGATTCCCCATCTCAGCCCAGAAAGCAGGTAGAACAACTTTTGTGGTGTCTTTCAGATGCCTACCAAGGTAGTATAAAAACTACCAGGAGAACTCCTGTCTGGCACCTTCCCCGGTGGAGTTTTGCATGGGGTGTGTTTGGAACATTTTGTCACCGGCCGAGTCCAAAATTCAGCGATTCCCCATCTCAGCCCACAAAGCAGGTAGAACAACTTTTGTGGTGTCTTTCAGATGCCTACCAAGGTAGTGTAAAAACTACCAGGAGAACTCCTGTCTGGCACCTTCCCCGGTGGAGTTGTGCAGGGGGTGTGTTTGGAACATTTTGTCACCAGCCGACTCCAAAATTCAGCGGTTCCCCATCTCAGCCCACAAAGCAGGTAGAACAACTTTTGTGGTGCTTTTCAGCTGCCTACCAAGGTAGTGTAAAAACTACCAAGAGAACTCCTGTCTGGCACCTTCCGTGGTGGAGTTGTGCATGGGGTGTGTTTGGAACATTTTGTCACCGGCCGAGTCCAAAATTCAGCGTTTCCCCATCTCAGCCCAGAAAGCAGGAAGAACAACTTTTGTGGTGCCTTTCAAATGCTTACCAAGGTAGTGTAAAAACTACCAGGAGAACTCCTGTCTGGCACCTTCCCCGGTGGAGTTGTGCATGGGGTGTGTTTGGTACATTTTGTCACCAGCCGAGTCCAAAATTCAGCGTTTCCCCATCTCAGCCCAGAAAGCAGGAAGAACAACTTTTGTGGTGCCTTTCAGCTGCCTACCAAGGTAGTGTAAAAACTACCAAGAGAACTCCTGTCTGGCACCTTCCCCGGTGGAGTTGTGCATGGGGTGTGTTTGGAACATTTTGTCACCAGCCGAGTCCAAAATTCAGCGTTTCCCCATCTCAGCCCAGAAAGCAGGTAGAACAACTTTTGTGGTGTCTTTCAGATGCCTACCAAGGTAGTGTAAAAACTACTAAGAGAACTCCTGTCTGGTACCTTCCGTGGTGGAGTTGTGCATGGGGTGTGTTTGGAACATTTTGTCACCGGCCGAGTCCAAAATTCAGCGATTCCCCATCTCAGCCCAGAAAGCAGGTAGAACAACTTTTGTGGTGTCTTTCAGATGCCTACCAAGGTAGTGTAAAAACTACCAGGAGAACTCCTGTCTGGCACCTTCCCCGGTGGAGTTGTGCATGGGGTGTGTTTGGAACATTTTGTCACCGGCCGAGTCCAAAATTCAGCGGTTCCCCATCTCAGCCCAGAAAGCAGGTAGAACATCTTTTGTGGTATCTTTCAGATGCCTACCGGAGCAATGTAAAAACTACCAGGAGAACTCCTGTCTGGCACCTTCCCCGGTGGAGTTGTGCATGGGGTGTGTTTGGAACATTTTGTCAACGGCCGACTCCAAAATTCAGCGGTTCCCCATCTCAGCCCACAAAGCAGGTACAACAACTTTTGTGGTGCCTTTCAGCTGCCTACCAAGGTAGTGTAAAAACTACCAACAGAATTCGTTCCTGGCACCTTCCCCGGTGGAGTTGTGCATGGGGTGTGTTTGGAACATTTTGTCACCAGCCGACTCCAAAATTCAGCGGTTCCCCATCTCAGCCCAGAAAGCAGGTAGAACAACTTTTGTGGTGTCTTTCAGATGCCTACCAAGGTAGTGTAAAAACTACCAGGAGAACTCCTGTCTGGCACCTTCCCCGGTGGAGTTGTGCAGGGGGTGTGTTTGGAACATTTTGTCAACGGCCGACTCCAAAATTCAGCGTTTCCCCATCTCAGCCCAGAAAGCAGGTAGAACAACTTTTGTGGTGTCTTTCAGATGCCTACCAAGGTAGTGTAAAAACTACCAGGAGAACTCCTGTCTGGCACCTTCCCCGGTGGAGTTTTGCATGGGGTGTGTTTGGAACATTTTGTCACCGGCCGAGTCCAAAATTCAGCGATTCCCCATCTCAGCCCACAAAGCAGGTAGAACAACTTCTGTGGTGTCTTTCAGATGCCTACCAAGGTAGTGTAAAAACTACCAGGAGAACTCCTGTCTGGCACCTTCCCCGGTGGAGTTGTGCATGGGGTGTGTTTGGAACATTTTGTCAACGGCCGAGTCCAAAATTCTTCGGTTCCCCACCTCAGCCCAGAAAGCAGGTAGAACAACTTTTGTGGTGTCTTTCAGATGCCTACCGGAGCAATGTAAAAACTACCAGGAGAACTCCTGTCTGGCACCTTCCCCGGTGGAGTTGTGCAGGGGGTGTATTTGGAACATTTTGTCAACGGCCGAGTCCAAAATTCTTCGGTTCCCCATCTCAGCCCAGAAAGCAGGTAGAACAACTTTTGTGGTGTCTTTCAGATGCCTACCGGAGCAATGTAAAAACTACCAGGAGAACTCCTGTCTGGCACCTTCCCCGGTGGAGTTGTGCATGGGGTGTGTTTGGAACATTTTGTCAACGGCCGACTCCAAAATTCAGCGGTTCCCCATCTCAGCCCACAAAGCAGGTACAACAACTTTTGTGGTGCCTTTCAGCTGCCTACCAAGGTAGTGTAAAAACTACCAACAGAATTCGTTCCTGGCACCTTCCCCGGTGGAGTTGTGCATGGGGTGTGTTTGGAACATTTTGTCACCAGCCGACTCCAAAATTCAGCGGTTCCCCATCTCAGCCCAGAAAGCAGGTAGAACAACTTTTGTGGTGTCTTTCAGATGCCTACCAAGGTAGTGTAAAAACTACCAGGAGAACTCCTGTCTGGCACCTTCCCCGGTGGAGTTGTGCAGGGGGTGTGTTTGGAACATTTTGTCAACGGCCGAGTCCAAAATTCTTCGGTTCCCCATCTCAGCCCAGAAAGCAGGTAGAACAACTTTTGTGGTGTCTTTCAGATGCCTACCAAGGTAGTGTAAAAACTACCAGGAGAACTCCTGTCTGGCACCTTCCCCGGTGGAGTTGTGCATGGGGTGTGTTTGGAACATTTTGTCAACGGCCGAGTCCAAAATTCTTCGGTTCCCCATCTCAGCCCAGAAAGCAGGTACAACAACTTTTGTGGTGTCTTTCAGATGCCTACCGGAGCAATGTAAAAACTACCAGGAGAACTCCTGTCTGGCACCTTCCCCGGTGGAGTTGTGCAGGGGGTGTGTTTGGAACATTTTGTCACCGGCCGAGTCCAAAATTCAGTGGTTCCCCGTCTCAGCCCAGAAAGCAGGTAGAACATCTTTTGTGGTATCTTTCAGATGCCTACCGGAGCAATGTAAAAACTACCAGGAGAACTCCTGTCTGGCACCTTCCCCGGTGGAGTTGTGCATGGGGTGTGTTTGGAACATTTTGTCAACGGCCGACTCCAAAATTCAGCGGTTCCCCATCTCAGCCCACAAAGCAGGTACAACAACTTTTGTGGTGCCTTTCAGATGCCTACCAAGGTAGTGTAAAAACTACCAACAGAATTCGTTCCTGGCACCTTCCCCGGTGGAGTTGTGCATGGGGTGTGTTTGGAACATTTTGTCACCAGCCGAGTCCAAAATTCAGCGTTTCCCCATCTCAGCCCAGAAAGCAGGTAGAACAACTTTTGTGGTGTCTTTCAGATGCCTACCAAGGTAGTGTAAAAACTACTAAGAGAACTCCTGTCTGGTACCTTCCCCGGTGGAGTTGTGCATGGGGTGTGTTTGGAACATTTTGTCACCGGCCGAGTCCAAAATTCAGCGATTCCCCATCTCAGCCCAGAAAGCAGGTAGAACAACTTTTGTGGTGTCTTTCAGATGCCTACCAAGGTAGTGTAAAAACTACTAAGAGAACTCCTGTCTGGCACCTTCCCCGGTGGAGTTGTGCATGGGGTGTGTTTGGAACATTTTGTCACCGGCCGAGTCCAAAATTCAGCGATTCCCCATCTCAGCCCAGAAAGCAGGTAGAACAACTTTTGTGGTGTCTTTCAGATGCCTACCAAGGTAGTGTAAAAACTACCAGGAGAACTCCTGTCTGGCACCTTCCCCGGTGGAGTTGTGCAGGGGGTGTGTTTGGAACATTTTGTCACCAGCCGACTCCAAAATTCAGCGGTTCCCCATCTCAGCCCACAAAGCAGGTAGAACAACTTTTGTGGTGCTTTTCAGCTGCCTACCAAGGTAGTGTAAAAACTACCAAGAGAACTCCTGTCTGGCACCTTCCGTGGTGGAGTTGTGCATGGGGTGTGTTTGGAACATTTTGTCACCGGCCGAGTCCAAAATTCAGCGGTTCCCCATCTCAGCCCAGAAAGCAGGAAGAACAACTTTTGTGGTGCCTTTCAAATGCTTACCAAGGTAGTGTAAAAACTACCAGGAGAACTCTTGTCTGGCACCTTCCCCGGTGGAGTTGTGCATGGGGTGTGTTTGGTACATTTTGTCACCAGCCGAGTCCAAAATTCAGCGTTTCCCCATCTCAGCCCAGAAAGCAGGAAGAACAACTTTTGTGGTGCCTTTCAAATGCCTACCAAGGTAGTGTAAAAACTACCAAGAGAACTCCTGTCTGGCACCTTCCCCGGTGGAGTTGTGCATGGGGTGTGTTTGGAACATTTTGTCACCGGCCGACTCCAAAATTCAGCGGTTCCCCATCTCAGCCCAGAAAGCAGGAAGAACAACTTTTGTGGTGCCTTTCAGATGCCTACCAAGGTAGTGTAAAAACTAACAAGAGAACTCCTGTCTGGCACCTTCCCCGGTGGAGTTGTGCATGGGGTGTGTTTGGAACATTTTGTCACCAGCCGAGTCCAAAATTCAGCGTTTCCCCATCTCAGCCCAGAAAGCAGGTAGAACAACTTTTGTGGTGTCTTTCAGATGCCTACCAAGGTAGTGTAAAAACTACCAGGAGAACTCCTGTCTGGCACCTTCCCCGGTGGAGTTGTGCATGGGGTGTGTTTGGAACATTTTGTCACCAGCCGAGTCCAAAATTCAGCGGTTCCCCATCTCAGCCCAGAAAGCAGGTAGAACAACTTTTGTGGTGCCTTTCAGCTGCCTACCAAGGTAGTGTAAAAACTACCAAGAGAACTCCTGTCTGGCACCTTCCGTGGTGGAGTTGTGCATGGGGTGTGTTTGGAACATTTTGTCAACGGCCGACTCCAAAATTCAGCTGTTCCCCATCTCAGCCCAGAAAGCAGGAAGAACAACTTTTGTGGTGCCTTTCAAATGCTTACCAAGGTAGTGTAAAAACTACCAGGAGAACTCCTGTCTGGCACCTTCCCCGGTGGAGTTGTGCATGGGGTGTGTTTGGTACATTTTGTCACCAGCCGAGTCCAAAATTCAGCGTTTCCCCATCTCAGCCCAGAAAGCAGGAAGAACAACTTTTGTGGTGCCTTTCAAATGCCTACCAAGGTAGTGTAAAAACTACCAAGAGAACTCCTGTCTGGCACCTTCCCCGGTGGAGTTGTGCATGGGGTGTGTTTGGAACATTTTGTCACAGGCCGACTCCAAAATTCAGCGATTCCCCATCTCAGCCCAGAAAGCAGGTAGAACAACTTTTGTGGTGTCTTTCAGATGCCTACCAAGGTAGTGTAAAAACTACCAGGAGAACTCCTGTCTGGCACCTTCCCCGGTGGAGTTGTGCATGGGGTGTGTTTGGAACATTTTGTCACCAGCCGAGTCCAAAATTCAGCGTTTCCCCATCTCAGCCCAGAAAGCAGGTAGAACAACTTTTGTGGTGCCTTTCAGCTGCCTACCAAGGTAGTGTAAAAACTACCAGGAGAACTCCTGTCTGGCACCTTCCGTGGTTGAGTTGTGCATGGCGTGTGTTTGGTACATTTTGTCACCAGCCGAGTCCAAAATTCAGCTGTTCCCCATCTCAGCCCAGAAAGCAGGAAGAACAACTTTTGTGGTGCCTTTCAAATGCCTACCAAGGTAGTGTAAAAACTACCAAGAGAACTCCTGTCTGGCACCTTCCCCGGTGGAGTTGTGCATGGGGTGTGTTTGGAACATTTTGTCACCGGCCGACTCCAAAATTCAGCGGTTCCCCATCTCAGCCCAGAAAGCAGGTAGAACAACTTTTGTGGTGCCTTTCAGCTGCCTACCAAGGTAGTGTAAAAACTACCAAGAGAACTCCTGTCTGGCACCTTCCCCGGTGGAGTTGTGCATGGGGTGTGTTTGGAACATTTTGTCACCGGCCGACTCCAAAATTCAGCGGTTCCCCATCTCAGCCCAGAAAGCAGGAAGAACAACTTTTGTGGTGCCTTTCAGATGCCTACCAAGGTAGTGTAAAAACTAACAAGAGAACTCCTGTCTGGCACCTTCCCCGGTGGAGTTGTGCATGGGGTGTGTTTGGAACATTTTGTCACCAGCCGAGTCCAAAATTCAGCGTTTCCCCATCTCAGCCCAGAAAGCAGGTAGAACAACTTTTGTGGTGTCTTTCAGATGCCTACCAAGGTAGTGTAAAAACTACCAGGAGAACTCCTGTCTGGCACCTTCCCCGGTGGAGTTGTGCATGGGGTGTGTTTGGAACATTTTGTCACCAGCCGAGTCCAAAATTCAGCGGTTCCCCATCTCAGCCCAGAAAGCAGGTAGAACAACTTTTGTGGTGCCTTTCAGCTGCCTACCAAGGTAGTGTAAAAACTACCAAGAGAACTCCTGTCTGGCACCTTCCGTGGTGGAGTTGTGCATGGGGTGTGTTTGGAACATTTTGTCAACGGCCGACTCCAAAATTCAGCTGTTCCCCATCTCAGCCCAGAAAGCAGGTAGAACAACTTTTGTGGTGTCTTTCAGATGCCTACCGGAGCAATGTAAAAACTACCAGGAGAACTCCTGTCTGGCACCTTCCCCGGTGGAGTTGTGCAAAGGTGTGTTTGGAACATTTTGTCACCAGCCGAGTCCAAAATTCAGCGTTTCCCCATCTCAGCCCAGAAAGCAGGTAGAACAACTTTTGTGGTGTCTTTCAGATGCCTACCAAGGTAGTGTAAAAACTACCAGGAGAACTCCTGTCTGGCACCTTCCCCGGTGGAGTTGTGCAGGGGGTGTGTTTGGAACATTTTGTCACCGGCCGACTCCAAAATTCAGCGGTTCCCCATCTCAGCCCAGAAAGCAGGTACAACAACTTTTGTGGTGCCTTTCAGATGCCTACCAAGGTAGTGTAAAAACTACCAAGAGAACTCCTGTCTGGCACCTTCCGTGGTGGAGTTGTGCATGGGGTGTGTTTGGAACATTTTGTCACCAGCCGAGTCCAAAATTCAGCGGTTCCCCATCTCAGCCCAGAAAGCAGGTAGAACATCTTTTGTGGTATCTTTCAGATGCCTACCAGAGCAATGTAAAAACTACCAGGAGAACTCCTGTCTGGCACCTTCCCCGGTGGAGCTGTGCATGGGGTGTGTTTGGAACATTTTGTCACCAGCCGAGTCCAAAATTCAGCGGTTCCCCATCTCAGCCCACAAAGCAGGTAGAACATCTTTTGTGGTGTCTTTCAGATGCCTACCAAGGTAGTGTAAAAACTACCAGGAGAACTCCTGTCTGGCACCTTCCCCGGTGGAGTTGTGCATGGGGTGTGTTTGGAACATTTTGTCACCGGCCGACTCCAAAATTCAGCGATTCCCCATCTCAGCCCAGAAAGCAGGTAGAACAACTTTTGTGGTGTCTTTCAGATGCCTACCAAGGTAGTGTAAAAACTACCAGGAGTACTCCTGTCTGGCACCTTCCCCGGTGGAGTTGTGCATGGGGTGTGTTTGGTACATTTTGTCACCAGCCGAGTCCAAAATTCAGCGTTTCCCCATCTCAGCCCAGAAAGCAGGAAGAACAACTTTTGTGGTGCCTTTCAAATGCCTACCAAGGTAGTGTAAAAACTACCAAGAGAACTCCTGTCTGGCACCTTCCCTGGTGGAGTTGTGCATGGGGTGTGTTTGGAACATTTTGTCAACGGCCGACTCCAAAATTCAGCGGTTCCCCATCTCAGCCCAGAAAGCAGGTAGAACAACTTTTGTGGTGCCTTTCAGATGCCTACCAAGGTAGTGTAAAAACTACCAAGAGAACTCCTGTCTGGCACCTTCCCCGGTGGAGTTGTGCATGGGGTGTGTTTGGAACATTTTGTCACCAGCCGAGTCCAAAATTCAGCGTTTCCCCATCTCAGCCCAGAAAGCAGGTAGAACAACTTTTGTGGTGTCTTTCAGATGCCTACCAAGGTAGTGTAAAAACTACCAAGAGAACTCCTGTCTGGCACCTTCCGTGGTGGAGTTGTGCATGGGGTGTGTTTGGAACATTTTGTCACCGGCCGAGTCCAAAATTCAGCGATTCCCCATCTCAGCCCAGAAAGCAGGTAGAACAACTTTTGTGGTGTCTTTCAGATGCCTACCAAGGTAGTGTAAAAACTACCAGGAGAACTCCTGTCTGGCACCTTCCCCGGTGGAGTTGTGCATGGGGTGTGTTTGGAACATTTTGTCACCAGCCGAGTCCAAAATTCAGCGGTTCCCCATCTCAGCCCAGAAAGCAGGTAGAACAACTTTTGTGGTGCCTTTCAGCTGCCTACCAAGGTAGTGTAAAAACTACCAAGAGAACTCCTGTCTGGCACCTTCCCCGGTGGAGTTGTGCATGGGGTGTGTTTGGAACATTTTGTCAACGGCCGACTCCAAAATTCAGCTGTTCCCCATCTCAGCCCAGAAAGCAGGTAGAACAACTTTTGTGGTGTCTTTCAGAGGCCTACTGGAGCAATGTAAAAACTACCAGGAGAACTCCTGTCTGGCACCTTCCCCGGTGGAGTTGTGCATGGGGTGTGTTTGGAACATTTTGTCACCAGCCGAGTCCAAAATTCAGCGTTTCCCCATCTCAGCCCAGAAAGCAGGTAGAACAACTTTTGTGGTGCCTTTCAGCTGCCTACCAAGGTAGTGTAAAAACTACCAACAGAATTCGTTCCTGGCACCTTCCCCGGTGGAGTTGTGCATGGGGTGTGTTTGGAACATTTTGTCACCAGCCGACTCCAAAATTCAGCGGTTCCCCATCTCAGCCCAGAAAGCAGGTAGAACAACTTTTGTGGTGTCTTTCAGATGCCTACCAAGGTAGTGTAAAAACTACCAGGAGAACTCCTGTCTGGCACCTTCCCCGGTGGAGTTGTGCATGGGGTGTGTTTGGAACATTTTGTCACCGGCCGAGTCCAAAATTCAGCGATTCCCCATCTCAGCCCAGAAAGCAGGTAGAACAACTTTTGTGGTGTCTTTCAGATGCCTACCAAGGTAGTGTAAAAACTACGAAGAGAACTCCTGTCTGGCACCTTCCCCGGTGGAGTTGTGCATGGGGTGTGTTCGGAACATTTTGTCACCGGCCGACTCCAAAATTCAGCGGTTCCCCATCTCAGCCCAGAAAGCAGGAAGAACAACTTTTGTGGTGCCTTTCAAATGCCTACCAAGGTAGTGTAAAAACTACCAGGAGAACTCCTGTCTGGCACCTTCCGTGGTGGAGTTGTGCATGGGGTGTGTTTGGAACATTTTGTCACCAGCCGACTCCAAAATTCAGCGGTTCCCCATCTCAGCCCAGAAAGCAGGAAGAACAACTTTTGTGGTGCCTTTCAAATGCCTACCAAGGTAGTGTAAAAACTAACAAGAGAACTCCTGTCTGGCACCTTCCCCGGTGGAGTTGTGCATGGGGTGTGTTTGGAACATTTTGTCACCGGCCGAGTCCAAAATTCAGCGGTTCCCCATCTCAGCCCAGAAAGCAGGAAGAACAACTTTTGTGGTGCCTTTCAGATGCCTACCAAGGTAGTGTAAAAACTACCAAGAGAACTCCTGTCTGGCACCTTCCCCGGTGGAGTTGTGCATGGGGTGTGTTTGGAACATTTTGTCACCAGCCGACTCCAATATTCAGCGTTTCCCCATCTCAGCCCAGAAAGCAGGTAGAACAACTTTTGTGGTGTCTTTCAGATGCCTACCATGGTAGTGTAAAAACTACCAAGAGAACTCCTGTCTGGCACCTTCCCCGGTGGAGTTGTGCATGGGGTGTGTTTGGAACATTTTGTCACCAGCCGACTCCAAAATTCAGCGGTTCCCCATCTCAGCCCAGAAAGCAGGTAGAACAACTTCTGTGGTGTCTTTCAGATGCCTACCAAGGTAGTGTAAAAACTACCAAGAGAACTCCTGTCTGGCACCTTCCCCGGTGGAGTTGTGCATGGGGTGTGTTTGGAACATTTTGTCACCAGCCGAGTCCAAAATTCAGCGTTTCCCCATCTCAGCCCAGAAAGCAGGTAGAACAACTTTTGTGGTGTCTTTCAGATGCCTACCAAGGTAGTGTAAAAACTACTAAGAGAACTCCTGTCTGGCACCTTCCCCGGTGGAGTTGTGCATGGGGTGTGTTTGGAACATTTTGTCACCGGCCGAGTCCAAAATTCAGCGATTCCCCATCTCAGCCAGAAAGCAGGTAGAACAACTTTTGTGGTGCCTTTCAGCTGCCTACCAAGGTAGTGTAAAAACTACCAAGAGAACTCCTGTCTGGCACCTTCCGTGGTGGAGTTGTGCATGGGGTGTGTTTGGAACATTTTGTCACCGGCCGACTCCAAAATTCAGCTGTTCCCCATCTCAGCCCAGAAAGCAGGTAGAACAACTTTTGTGGTGTCTTTCAGATGCCTACTGGAGCAATGTAAAAACTACCAGGAGAACTCCTGTCTGGCACCTTCCCCGGTGGAGTTGTGCAAAGGTGTGTTTGGAACATTTTGTCACCAGCCGAGTCCAAAATTCAGCGTTTCCCCATCTCAGCCCACAAAGCAGGTAGAACAACTTTTGTGGTGTCTTTCAGCTGCCTACCAAGGTAGTGTAAAAACTACCAACAGAATTCGTTCCTGGCACCTTCCCCGGTGGAGTTGTGCATGGGGTGTGTTTGGAACATTTTGTCACCAGCCGAGTCCAAAATTCAGCGTTTCCCCATCTCAGCCCAGAAAGCAGGAAGAACAACTTTTGTGGTGTCTTTCAGATGCCTACCAAGGTATTGTAAAAACTACTAAGAGAACTCCTGTCTGGCACCTTCCCCGGTGGAGTTGTGCATGGGGTGTGTTTGGAACATTTTGTCACCAGCCGAGTCCAAAATTCAGCGATTCCCCATCTCAGCCCAGAAAGCAGGTAGAACAACTTTTGTGGTGTCTTTCAGATGCCTACCAAGGTAGTGTAAAAACTACGAAGAGAACTCCTGTCTGGCACCTTCCCCGGTGGAGTTGTGCATGGGGTGTGTTTGGAACATTTTGTCACCGGCCGACTCCAAAATTCAGCGGTTCCCCATCTCAGCCCACAAAGCAGGTAGAACAACTTTTGTGGTGCCTTTCAGCTGCCTACCAAGGTAGTGTAAAAACTACCAGGAGAACTCCTGTCTGGCACCTTCCCCGGTGGAGTTGTGCATGGGGTGTGTTTGGAACATTTTGTCACCGGCCGAGTCCAAAATTCAGCGTTTCCCCATCTCAGCCCAGAAAGCAGGAAGAACAACTTTTGTGGTGCCTTTCAAATGCTTACCAAGGTAGTGTAAAAACTACCAAGAGAACTCCTGTCTGGCACCTTCCCCGGTGGAGTTGTGCAGGGGGTGTGTTTGGAACATTTTGTCACCGGCCGACTCCAAAATTCAGCGTTTCCCCATCTCAGCCCAGAAAGCAGGAAGAACAACTTTTGTGGTGCCTTTCAGATGCCTACCAAGGTAGTGTAAAAACTACCAAGAGAACTCCTGTCTGGCACCTTCCCCGGTGGAGTTGTGCATGGGGTGTGTTTGGAACATTTTGTCACCAGCCGAGTCCAAAATTCAGCGTTTCCCCATCTCAGCCCAGAAAGCAGGTAGAACAACTTTTGTGGTGTCTTTCAGATGCCTACCAAGGTAGTGTAAAAACTACCAGGAGAACTCCTGTCTGGCACCTTCCCCGGTGGAGTTGTGCATGGGGTGTGTTTGGAACATTTTGTCACCAGCCGAGTCCAAAATTCAGCGGTTCCCCATCTCAGCCCAGAAAGCAGGTAGAACAACTTTTGTGGTGCCTTTCAGCTGCCTACCAAGGTAGTGTAAAAACTACCAAGAGAACTCCTGTCTGGCACCTTCCGTGGTGGAGTTGTGCATGGGGTGTGTTTGGAACATTTTGTCAACGGCCGACTCCAAAATTCAGCTGTTCCCCATCTCAGCCCAGAAAGCAGGTAGAACAACTTTTGTGGTGTCTTTCAGATGCCTACCGGAGCAATGTAAAAACTACCAAGAGAACTCCTGTCTGGCACCTTCCCCGGTGGAGTTGTGCATGGGGTGTGTTTGGAACATTTTGTCACCAGCCGAGTCCAAAATTCAGCGTTTCCCCATCTCAGCCCAGAAAGCAGGTAGAACAACTTTTGTGGTGTCTTTCAGATGCCTACCAAGGTAGTGTAAAAACTACCAAGAGAACTCCTGTCTGGCACCTTCCCCGGTGGAGTTGTGCATGGGGTGTGTTTGGAACATTTTGTCACCGGCCGACTCCAAAATTCAGCGTTTCCCCATCTCAGCCCAGAAAGCAGGAAGAACAACTTTTGTGGTGCCTTTCAGATGCCTACCAAGGTAGTGTAAAAACTACCAAGAGAACTCCTGTCTGGCACCTTCCCCGGTGGAGTTGTGCATGGGGTGTGTTTGGAACATTTTGTCACCAGCCGAGTCCAAAATTCAGCGTTTCCCCATCTCAGCCCAGAAAGCAGGTAGAACAACTTTTGTGGTGTCTTTCAGATGCCTACCAAGGTAGTGTAAAAACTACCAGGAGAACTCCTGTCTGGCACCTTCCCCGGTGGAGTTGTGCATGGGGTGTGTTTGGAACATTTTGTCACCAGCCGAGTCCAAAATTCAGCGGTTCCCCATCTCAGCCCAGAAAGCAGGTAGAACAACTTTTGTGGTGCCTTTCAGCTGCCTACCAAGGTAGTGTAAAAACTACCAAGAGAACTCCTGTCTGGCACCTTCCGTGGTGGAGTTGTGCATGGGGTGTGTTTGGAACATTTTGTCAACGGCCGACTCCAAAATTCAGCTGTTCCCCATCTCAGCCCAGAAAGCAGGTAGAACAACTTTTGTGGTGTCTTTCAGATGCCTACCGGAGCAATGTAAAAACTACCAAGAGAACTCCTGTCTGGCACCTTCCCCGGTGGAGTTGTGCATGGGGTGTGTTTGGAACATTTTGTCACCAGCCGAGTCCAAAATTCAGCGTTTCCCCATCTCAGCCCAGAAAGCAGGTAGAACAACTTTTGTGGTGTCTTTCAGATGCCTACCAAGGTAGTGTAAAAACTACCAAGAGAACTCCTGTCTGGCACCTTCCCCGGTGGAGTTGTGCATGGGGTGTGTTTGGAACATTTTGTCACCGGCCGACTCCAAAATTCAGCGTTTCCCCATCTCAGCCCAGAAAGCAGGAAGAACAACTTTTGTGGTGCCTTTCAGATGCCTACCAAGGTAGTGTAAAAACTACCAAGAGAACTCCTGTCTGGCACCTTCCCCGGTGGAGTTGTGCATGGGGTGTGTTTGGAACATTTTGTCACCAGCCGAGTCCAAAATTCAGCGTTTCCCCATCTCAGCCCAGAAAGCAGGTAGAACAACTTTTGTGGTGTCTTTCAGATGCCTACCAAGGTAGTGTAAAAACTACCAGGAGAACTCCTGTCTGGCACCTTCCCCGGTGGAGTTGTGCATGGGGTGTGTTTGGAACATTTTGTCACCAGCCGAGTCCAAAATTCAGCGGTTCCCCATCTCAGCCCAGAAAGCAGGTAGAACAACTTTTGTGGTGCCTTTCAGCTGCCTACCAAGGTAGTGTAAAAACTACCAAGAGAACTCCTGTCTGGCACCTTCCGTGGTGGAGTTGTGCATGGGGTGTGTTTGGAACATTTTGTCAACGGCCGACTCCAAAATTCAGCTGTTCCCCATCTCAGCCCAGAAAGCAGGTAGAACAACTTTTGTGGTGTCTTTCAGATGCCTACCGGAGCAATGTAAAAACTACCAGGAGAACTCCTGTCTGGCACCTTCCCCGGTGGAGTTGTGCAAAGGTGTGTTTGGAACATTTTGTCACCAGCCGAGTCCAAAATTCAGCGTTTCCCCATCTCAGCCCAGAAAGCAGGTAGAACAACTTTTGTGGTGTCTTTCAGATGCCTACCAAGGTAGTGTAAAAACTACCAGGAGAACTCCTGTCTGGCACCTTCCCCGGTGGAGTTGTGCATGGGGTGTGTTTGGAACATTTTGTCACCAGCCGACTCCAAAATTCAGCGGTTCCCCATCTCAGCCCAGAAAGCAGGTACAACAACTTTTGTGGTGCCTTTCAGATGCCTACCAAGGTAGTGTAAAAACTACCAAGAGAACTCCTGTCTGGCACCTTCCGTGGTGGAGTTGTGCATGGGGTGTGTTTGGAACATTTTGTCACCAGCCGACTCCAAAATTCAGCGGTTCCCCATCTCAGCCCAGAAAGCAGGTAGAACATCTTTTGTGGTATCTTTCAGATGCCTACCAAGGTAGTGTAAAAACTACTAAGAGAACTCCTGTCTGGCACCTTCCCCGGTGGAGTTGTGCATGGGGTGTGTTTGGAACATTTTGTCACCAGCCGAGTCCAAAATTCAGCGGTTCCCCATCTCAGCCCACAAAGCAGGTAGAACATCTTTTGTGGTGTCTTTCAGATGCCTACCAAGGTAGTGTAAAAACTACCAGGAGAACTCCTGTCTGGCACCTTCCCCGGTGGAGTTGTGCATGGGGTGTGTTTGGAACATTTTGTCACCGGCCGACTCCAAAATTCAGCGATTCCCCATCTCAGCCCAGAAAGCAGGTAGAACAACTTTTGTGGTGTCTTTCAGATGCCTACCAAGGTAGTGTAAAAACTACCAGGAGAACTCCTGTCTGGCACCTTCCCCGGTGGAGTTTTGCATGGGGTGTGTTTGGTACATTTTGTCACCAGCCGAGTCCAAAATTCAGCGTTTCCCCATCTCAGCCCAGAAAGCAGGAAGAACAACTTTTGTGGTGCCTTTCAAATGCCTACCAAGGTAGTGTAAAAACTACCAGGAGAACTCCTGTCTGGCACCTTCCCCGGTGGAGTTGTGCATGGGGTGTGTTTGGAACATTTTGTCACCGGCCGACTCCAAAATTCAGCGGTTCCCCATCTCAGCCCAGAAAGCAGGTAGAACAACTTTTGTGGTGCCTTTCAGCTGCCTACCAAGGTAGTGTAAAAACTACCAAGAGAACTCCTGTCTGGCACCTTCCCCGGTGGAGTTGTGCATGGGGTGTGTTTGGAACATTTTGTCACCAGCCGAGTCCAAAATTCAGCGTTTCCCCATCTCAGCCCAGAAAGCAGGTAGAACAACTTTTGTGGTGTCTTTCAGATGCCTACCAAGGTAGTGTAAAAACTACCAAGAGAACTCCTGTCTGGCACCTTCCGTGGTGGAGTTGTGCATGGGGTGTGTTTGGAACATTTTGTCACCGGCCGAGTCCAAAATTCAGCGATTCCCCATCTCAGCCCAGAAAGCAGGTAGAACAACTTTTGTGGTGTCTTTCAGATGCCTACCAAGGTAGTGTAAAAACTACCAGGAGAACTCCTGTCTGGCACCTTCCCCGGTGGAGTTGTGCATGGGGTGTGTTTGGAACATTTTGTCACCAGCCGAGTCCAAAATTCAGCGTTTCCCCATCTCAGCCCAGAAAGCAGGTAGAACAACTTTTGTGGTGCCTTTCAGCTGCCTACCAAGGTAGTGTAAAAACTACCAAGAGAACTCCTGTCTGGCACCTTCCCCGGTGGAGTTGTGCATGGGGTGTGTTTGGAACATTTTGTCAACGGCCGACTCCAAAATTCAGCTGTTCCCCATCTCAGCCCAGAAAGCAGGTAGAACAACTTTTGTGGTGTCTTTCAGAGGCCTACTGGAGCAATGTAAAAACTACCAGGAGAACTCCTGTCTGGCACCTTCCCCGGTGGAGTTGTGCATGGGGTGTGTTTGGAACATTTTGTCACCAGCCGAGTCCAAAATTCAGCGTTTCCCCATCTCAGCCCAGAAAGCAGGTAGAACAACTTTTGTGGTGCCTTTCAGATGCCTACCAAGGTAGTGTAAAAACTACCAACAGAATTCGTTCCTGGCACCTTCCCCGGTGGAGTTGTGCATGGGGTGTGTTTGGAACATTTTGTCACCAGCCGACTCCAAAATTCAGCGGTTCCCCATCTCAGCCCAGAAAGCAGGTAGAACAACTTTTGTGGTGTCTTTCAGATGCCTACCAAGGTAGTGTAAAAACTACCAGGAGAACTCCTGTCTGGCACCTTCCCCGGTGGAGTTGTGCATGGGGTGTGTTTGGAACATTTTGTCACCGGCCGAGTCCAAAATTCAGCGATTCCCCATCTCAGCCCAGAAAGCAGGTAGAACAACTTTTGTGGTGTCTTTCAGATGCCTACCAAGGTAGTGTAAAAACTACCAAGAGAACTCCTGTCTGGCACCTTCCCCGGTGGAGTTGTGCATGGGGTGTGTTCGGAACATTTTGTCACCGGCCGACTCCAAAATTCAGCGTTTCCCCATCTCAGCCCAGAAAGCAGGAAGAACAACTTTTGTGGTGCCTTTCAAATGCTTACCAAGGTAGTGTAAAAACTACCAGGAGAACTCCTGTCTGGCACCTTCCCCGGTGGAGTTGTGCATGGGGTGTGTTTGGAACATTTTGTCAACGGCCGACTCCAAAATTCAGCTGTTCCCCATCTCAGCCCAGAAAGCAGGTAGAACAACTTTTGTGGTGTCTTTCAGATGCCTACCGGAGCAATGTAAAAACTACCAAGAGAACTCCTGTCTGGCACCTTCCCCGGTGGAGTTGTGCATGGGGTGTGTTTGGAACATTTTGTCACCAGCCGAGTCCAAAATTCAGCGTTTCCCCATCTCAGCCCAGAAAGCAGGTAGAACAACTTTTGTGGTGTCTTTCAGATGCCTACCAAGGTAGTGTAAAAACTACCAAGAGAACTCCTGTCTGGCACCTTCCCCGGTGGAGTTGTGCATGGGGTGTGTTTGGAACATTTTGTCACCGGCCGACTCCAAAATTCAGCGTTTCCCCATCTCAGCCCAGAAAGCAGGAAGAACAACTTTTGTGGTGCCTTTCAGATGCCTACCAAGGTAGTGTAAAAACTACCAAGAGAACTCCTGTCTGGCACCTTCCCCGGTGGAGTTGTGCATGGGGTGTGTTTGGAACATTTTGTCACCAGCCGAGTCCAAAATTCAGCGTTTCCCCATCTCAGCCCAGAAAGCAGGTAGAACAACTTTTGTGGTGTCTTTCAGATGCCTACCAAGGTAGTGTAAAAACTACCAGGAGAACTCCTGTCTGGCACCTTCCCCGGTGGAGTTGTGCATGGGGTGTGTTTGGAACATTTTGTCACCAGCCGAGTCCAAAATTCAGCGGTTCCCCATCTCAGCCCAGAAAGCAGGTAGAACAACTTTTGTGGTGCCTTTCAGCTGCCTACCAAGGTAGTGTAAAAACTACCAAGAGAACTCCTGTCTGGCACCTTCCGTGGTGGAGTTGTGCATGGGGTGTGTTTGGAACATTTTGTCAACGGCCGACTCCAAAATTCAGCTGTTCCCCATCTCAGCCCAGAAAGCAGGTAGAACAACTTTTGTGGTGTCTTTCAGATGCCTACCGGAGCAATGTAAAAACTACCAAGAGAACTCCTGTCTGGCACCTTCCCCGGTGGAGTTGTGCATGGGGTGTGTTTGGAACATTTTGTCACCAGCCGAGTCCAAAATTCAGCGTTTCCCCATCTCAGCCCAGAAAGCAGGTAGAACAACTTTTGTGGTGTCTTTCAGATGCCTACCAAGGTAGTGTAAAAACTACCAAGAGAACTCCTGTCTGGCACCTTCCCCGGTGGAGTTGTGCATGGGGTGTGTTTGGAACATTTTGTCACCGGCCGACTCCAAAATTCAGCGTTTCCCCATCTCAGCCCAGAAAGCAGGAAGAACAACTTTTGTGGTGCCTTTCAGATGCCTACCAAGGTAGTGTAAAAACTACCAAGAGAACTCCTGTCTGGCACCTTCCCCGGTGGAGTTGTGCATGGGGTGTGTTTGGAACATTTTGTCACCAGCCGAGTCCAAAATTCAGCGTTTCCCCATCTCAGCCCAGAAAGCAGGTAGAACAACTTTTGTGGTGTCTTTCAGATGCCTACCAAGGTAGTGTAAAAACTACCAGGAGAACTCCTGTCTGGCACCTTCCCCGGTGGAGTTGTGCATGGGGTGTGTTTGGAACATTTTGTCACCAGCCGAGTCCAAAATTCAGCGGTTCCCCATCTCAGCCCAGAAAGCAGGTAGAACAACTTTTGTGGTGCCTTTCAGCTGCCTACCAAGGTAGTGTAAAAACTACCAAGAGAACTCCTGTCTGGCACCTTCCGTGGTGGAGTTGTGCATGGGGTGTGTTTGGAACATTTTGTCAACGGCCGACTCCAAAATTCAGCTGTTCCCCATCTCAGCCCAGAAAGCAGGTAGAACAACTTTTGTGGTGTCTTTCAGATGCCTACCGGAGCAATGTAAAAACTACCAGGAGAACTCCTGTCTGGCACCTTCCCCGGTGGAGTTGTGCAAAGGTGTGTTTGGAACATTTTGTCACCAGCCGAGTCCAAAATTCAGCGTTTCCCCATCTCAGCCCAGAAAGCAGGTAGAACAACTTTTGTGGTGTCTTTCAGATGCCTACCAAGGTAGTGTAAAAACTACCAGGAGAACTCCTGTCTGGCACCTTCCCCGGTGGAGTTGTGCATGGGGTGTGTTTGGAACATTTTGTCACCAGCCGACTCCAAAATTCAGCGGTTCCCCATCTCAGCCCAGAAAGCAGGTACAACAACTTTTGTGGTGCCTTTCAGATGCCTACCAAGGTAGTGTAAAAACTACCAAGAGAACTCCTGTCTGGCACCTTCCGTGGTGGAGTTGTGCATGGGGTGTGTTTGGAACATTTTGTCACCAGCCGACTCCAAAATTCAGCGGTTCCCCATCTCAGCCCAGAAAGCAGGTAGAACATCTTTTGTGGTATCTTTCAGATGCCTACCAAGGTAGTGTAAAAACTACTAAGAGAACTCCTGTCTGGCACCTTCCCCGGTGGAGTTGTGCATGGGGTGTGTTTGGAACATTTTGTCACCAGCCGAGTCCAAAATTCAGCGGTTCCCCATCTCAGCCCACAAAGCAGGTAGAACATCTTTTGTGGTGTCTTTCAGATGCCTACCAAGGTAGTGTAAAAACTACCAGGAGAACTCCTGTCTGGCACCTTCCCCGGTGGAGTTGTGCATGGGGTGTGTTTGGAACATTTTGTCACCGGCCGACTCCAAAATTCAGCGATTCCCCATCTCAGCCCAGAAAGCAGGTAGAACAACTTTTGTGGTGTCTTTCAGATGCCTACCAAGGTAGTGTAAAAACTACCAGGAGAACTCCTGTCTGGCACCTTCCCCGGTGGAGTTGTGCATGGGGTGTGTTTGGTACATTTTGTCACCAGCCGAGTCCAAAATTCAGCGTTTCCCCATCTCAGCCCAGAAAGCAGGAAGAACAACTTTTGTGGTGCCTTTCAAATGCCTACCAAGGTAGTGTAAAAACTACCAGGAGAACTCCTGTCTGGCACCTTCCCCGGTGGAGTTGTGCATGGGGTGTGTTTGGAACATTTTGTCACCGGCCGACTCCAAAATTCAGCGGTTCCCCATCTCAGCCCAGAAAGCAGGTAGAACAACTTTTGTGGTGCCTTTCAGCTGCCTACCAAGGTAGTGTAAAAACTACCAAGAGAACTCCTGTCTGGCACCTTCCCCGGTGGAGTTGTGCATGGGGTGTGTTTGGAACATTTTGTCACCAGCCGAGTCCAAAATTCAGCGTTTCCCCATCTCAGCCCAGAAAGCAGGTAGAACAACTTTTGTGGTGTCTTTCAGATGCCTACCAAGGTAGTGTAAAAACTACCAAGAGAACTCCTGTCTGGCACCTTCCGTGGTGGAGTTGTGCATGGGGTGTGTTTGGAACATTTTGTCACCGGCCGAGTCCAAAATTCAGCGATTCCCCATCTCAGCCCAGAAAGCAGGTAGAACAACTTTTGTGGTGTCTTTCAGATGCCTACCAAGGTAGTGTAAAAACTACCAGGAGAACTCCTGTCTGGCACCTTCCCCGGTGGAGTTGTGCATGGGGTGTGTTTGGAACATTTTGTCACCAGCCGAGTCCAAAATTCAGCGTTTCCCCATCTCAGCCCAGAAAGCAGGTAGAACAACTTTTGTGGTGCCTTTCAGCTGCCTACCAAGGTAGTGTAAAAACTACCAAGAGAACTCCTGTCTGGCACCTTCCCCGGTGGAGTTGTGCATGGGGTGTGTTTGGAACATTTTGTCAACGGCCGACTCCAAAATTCAGCTGTTCCCCATCTCAGCCCAGAAAGCAGGTAGAACAACTTTTGTGGTGTCTTTCAGAGGCCTACTGGAGCAATGTAAAAACTACCAGGAGAACTCCTGTCTGGCACCTTCCCCGGTGGAGTTGTGCATGGGGTGTGTTTGGAACATTTTGTCACCAGCCGAGTCCAAAATTCAGCGTTTCCCCATCTCAGCCCAGAAAGCAGGTAGAACAACTTTTGTGGTGCCTTTCAGATGCCTACCAAGGTAGTGTAAAAACTACCAACAGAATTCGTTCCTGGCACCTTCCCCGGTGGAGTTGTGCATGGGGTGTGTTTGGAACATTTTGTCACCAGCCGACTCCAAAATTCAGCGGTTCCCCATCTCAGCCCAGAAAGCAGGTAGAACAACTTTTGTGGTGTCTTTCAGATGCCTACCAAGGTAGTGTAAAAACTACCAGGAGAACTCCTGTCTGGCACCTTCCCCGGTGGAGTTGTGCATGGGGTGTGTTTGGAACATTTTGTCACCGGCCGAGTCCAAAATTCAGCGATTCCCCATCTCAGCCCAGAAAGCAGGTAGAACAACTTTTGTGGTGTCTTTCAGATGCCTACCAAGGTAGTGTAAAAACTACCAAGAGAACTCCTGTCTGGCACCTTCCCCGGTGGAGTTGTGCATGGGGTGTGTTCGGAACATTTTGTCACCGGCCGACTCCAAAATTCAGCGTTTCCCCATCTCAGCCCAGAAAGCAGGAAGAACAACTTTTGTGGTGCCTTTCAAATGCTTACCAAGGTAGTGTAAAAACTACCAGGAGAACTCCTGTCTGGCACCTTCCCCGGTGGAGTTGTGCATGGGGTGTGTTTGGAACATTTTGTCACCAGCCGACTCCAAAATTCAGCGGTTCCCCATCTCAGCCCAGAAAGCAGGAAGAACAACTTTTGTGGTGCCTTTCAAATGCCTACCAAGGTAGTGTAAAAACTAACAAGAGAACTCCTGTCTGGCACCTTCCCCGGTGGAGTTGTGCATGGGGTGTGTTTGGAACATTTTGTCACCAGCCGACTCCAAAATTCAGCGGTTCCCCATCTCAGCCCAGAAAGCAGGAAGAACAACTTTTGTGGTGCCTTTCAGATGCCTACCAAGGTAGTGTAAAAACTACCAAGAGAACTCCTGTCTGGCACCTTCCCCGGTGGAGTTGTGCAGGGGGTGTGTTTGGAACATTTTGTCACCAGCCAAGTCCAAAATTCAGCGTTTCCCCATCTCAGCCCAGAAAGCAGGTAGAACAACTTTTGTGGTGTCTTTCAGATGCCTACCATGGTAGTGTAAAAACTACCAAGAGAACTCCTGTCTGGCACCTTCCCCGGTGGAGTTGTGCATGGGGTGTGTTTGGAACATTTTGTCACTGGCCGACTCCAAAATTCAGCGTTTCCCCATCTCAGCCCAGAAAGCAGGTAGAACAACTTCTGTGGTGTCTTTCAGATGCCTACCAAGGTAGTGTAAAAACTACCAAGAGAACTCCTGTCTGGCACCTTCCCCGGTGGAGTTGTGCAGGGGGTGTGTTTGGAACATTTTGTCACCAGCCGAGTCCAAAATTCAGCGTTTCCCCATCTCAGCCCAGAAAGCAGGTAGAACAACTTTTGTGGTGTCTTTCAGATGCCTACCAAGGTAGTGTAAAAACTACTAAGAGAACTCCTGTCTGGCACCTTCCGTGGTGGAGTTGTGCATGGGGTGTGTTTGGAACATTTTGTCAACGGCCGAGTCCAAAATTCAGCGATTCCCCATCTCAGCCCAGAAAGCAGGTAG
The DNA here is from genome assembly GCF_023634085.1 of Falco cherrug. Taxonomy (NCBI): domain Eukaryota; kingdom Metazoa; phylum Chordata; class Aves; order Falconiformes; family Falconidae; genus Falco; species Falco cherrug. The sequence goes on from NW_026599434.1 coordinate 1,380,526, forward strand.
AACAACTTTTGTGGTGCCTTTCAGCTGCCTACCAAGGTAGTGTAAAAACTACCAAGAGAACTCCTGTCTGGCACCTTCCCCGGTGGAGTTGTGCATGGGGTGTGTTTGGAACATTTTGTCACCGGCCGACTCCAAAATTCAGCTGTTCCCCATCTCAGCCCAGAAAGCAGGTAGAACAACTTTTGTGGTGTCTTTCAGATGCCTACTGGAGCAATGTAAAAACTACCAGGAGAACTCCTGTCTGGCACCTTCCCCGGTGGAGTTGTGCAAAGGTGTGTTTGGAACATTTTGTCACCAGCCGAGTCCAAAATTCAGCGTTTCCCCATCTCAGCCCACAAAGCAGGTAGAACAACTTTTGTGGTGCCTTTCAGCTGCCTACCAAGGTAGTGTAAAAACTACCAACAGAATTCGTTCCTGGCACCTTCCCCGGTGGAGTTGTGCATGGGGTGTGTTTGGAACATTTTGTCACCGGCCGAGTCCAAAATTCAGCGTTTCCCCATCTCAGCCCAGAAAGCAGGTAGAACAACTTTGCTGGTGTCTTTCAGATGCCTACCAAGGTAGTGTAAAAACTACTAAGAGAACTCCTGTCTGGCACCTTCCCCGGTGGAGTTGTGCATGGGGTGTGTTTGGAACATTTTGTCACCAGCCGAGTCCAAAATTCAGCGTTTCCCCATCTCAGCCCAGAAAGCAGGTAGAACAACTTTTGTGGTGCCTTTCAAATGCCTACCAAGGTAGTGTAAAAACTACCAGGAGAACTCCTGTCTGGCACCTTCCCCGGTGGAGTTGTGCATGGGGTGTGTTTGGAACATTTTGTCACCGGCCGACTCCAAAATTCAGCGGTTCCCCATCTCAGCCCAGAAAGCAGGTAGAACAACTTTTGTGGTGCCTTTCAGCTGCCTACCAAGGTAGTGTAAAAACTACCAAGAGAACTCCTGTCTGGCACCTTCCCCGGTGGAGTTGTGCATGGGGTGTGTTTGGAACATTTTGTCACCAGCCGAGTCCAAAATTCAGCGTTTCCCCATCTCAGCCCAGAAAGCAGGTAGAACAACTTTTGTGGTGTCTTTCAGATGCCTACCAAGGTAGTGTAAAAACTACCAAGAGAACTCCTGTCTGGCACCTTCCGTGGTGGAGTTGTGCATGGGGTGTGTTTGGAACATTTTGTCACCGGCCGAGTCCAAAATTCAGCGATTCCCCATCTCAGCCCAGAAAGCAGGTAGAACAACTTTTGTGGTGTCTTTCAGATGCCTACCAAGGTAGTGTAAAAACTACCAGGAGAACTCCTGTCTGGCACCTTCCCCGGTGGAGTTGTGCATGGGGTGTGTTTGGAACATTTTGTCACCAGCCGAGTCCAAAATTCAGCGTTTCCCCATCTCAGCCCAGAAAGCAGGTAGAACAACTTTTGTGGTGCCTTTCAGCTGCCTACCAAGGTAGTGTAAAAACTACCAAGAGAACTCCTGTCTGGCACCTTCCCCGGTGGAGTTGTGCATGGGGTGTGTTTGGAACATTTTGTCAACGGCCGACTCCAAAATTCAGCTGTTCCCCATCTCAGCCCAGAAAGCAGGTAGAACAACTTTTGTGGTGTCTTTCAGAGGCCTACTGGAGCAATGTAAAAACTACCAGGAGAACTCCTGTCTGGCACCTTCCCCGGTGGAGTTGTGCATGGGGTGTGTTTGGAACATTTTGTCACCAGCCGAGTCCAAAATTCAGCGTTTCCCCATCTCAGCCCAGAAAGCAGGTAGAACAACTTTTGTGGTGCCTTTCAGCTGCCTACCAAGGTAGTGTAAAAACTACCAACAGAATTCGTTCCTGGCACCTTCCCCGGTGGAGTTGTGCATGGGGTGTGTTTGGAACATTTTGTCACCAGCCGACTCCAAAATTCAGCGGTTCCCCATCTCAGCCCAGAAAGCAGGTAGAACAACTTTTGTGGTGTCTTTCAGATGCCTACCAAGGTAGTGTAAAAACTACCAGGAGAACTCCTGTCTGGCACCTTCCCCGGTGGAGTTGTGCATGGGGTGTGTTTGGAACATTTTGTCACCGGCCGAGTCCAAAATTCAGCGGTTCCCCATCTCAGCCCAGAAAGCAGGTAGAACAACTTTTGTGGTGTCTTTCAGATGCCTACCAAGGTAGTGTAAAAACTACCAAGAGAACTCCTGTCTGGCACCTTCCCCGGTGGAGTTGTGCATGGGGTGTGTTCGGAACATTTTGTCACCGGCCGACTCCAAAATTCAGCGTTTCCCCATCTCAGCCCAGAAAGCAGGAAGAACAACTTTTGTGGTGCCTTTCAAATGCTTACCAAGGTAGTGTAAAATCTACCAGGAGAACTCCTGTCTGGCACCTTCCCCGGTGGAGTTGTGCATGGGGTGTGTTTGGAACATTTTGTCACCAGCCGACTCCAAAATTCAGCGGTTCCCCATCTCAGCCCAGAAAGCAGGAAGAACAACTTTTGTGGTGCCTTTCAAATGCCTACCAAGGTAGTGTAAAAACTAACAAGAGAACTCCTGTCTGGCACCTTCCCCGGTGGAGTTGTGCATGGGGTGTGTTTGGAACATTTTGTCACCAGCCGACTCCAAAATTCAGCGGTTCCCCATCTCAGCCCAGAAAGCAGGAAGAACAACTTTTGTGGTGCCTTTCAGATGCCTACCAAGGTAGTGTAAAAACTACCAAGAGAACTCCTGTCTGGCACCTTCCCCGGTGGAGTTGTGCAGGGGGTGTGTTTGGAACATTTTGTCACTGGCCGACTCCAAAATTCAGCGTTTCCCCATCTCAGCCCAGAAAGCAGGTAGAACAACTTCTGTGGTGTCTTTCAGATGCCTACCAAGGTAGTGTAAAAACTACCAAGAGAACTCCTGTCTGGCACCTTCCCCGGTGGAGTTGTGCAGGGGGTGTGTTTGGAACATTTTGTCACCAGCCGAGTCCAAAATTCAGCGTTTCCCCATCTCAGCCCAGAAAGCAGGTAGAACAACTTTTGTGGTGTCTTTCAGATGCCTACCAAGGTAGTGTAAAAACTACTAAGAGAACTCCTGTCTGGCACCTTCCGTGGTGGAGTTGTGCATGGGGTGTGTTTGGAACATTTTGTCAACGGCCGAGTCCAAAATTCAGCGATTCCCCATCTCAGCCCAGAAAGCAGGTAGAACAACTTTTGTGGTGCCTTTCAGCTGCCTACCAAGGTAGTGTAAAAACTACCAAGAGAACTCCTGTCTGGCACCTTCCCCGGTGGAGTTGTGCATGGGGTGTGTTTGGAACATTTTGTCACCGGCCGACTCCAAAATTCAGCTGTTCCCCATCTCAGCCCAGAAAGCAGGTAGAACAACTTTTGTGGTGTCTTTCAGATGCCTACTGGAGCAATGTAAAAACTACCAGGAGAACTCCTGTCTGGCACCTTCCCCGGTGGAGTTGTGCAAAGGTGTGTTTGGAACATTTTGTCACCAGCCGAGTCCAAAATTCAGCGTTTCCCCATCTCAGCCCACAAAGCAGGTAGAACAACTTTTGTGGTGCCTTTCAGCTGCCTACCAAGGTAGTGTAAAAACTACCAACAGAATTCGTTCCTGGCACCTTCCCCGGTGGAGTTGTGCATGGGGTGTGTTTGGAACATTTTGTCACCAGCCGAGTCCAAAATTCAGCGTTTCCCCATCTCAGCCCAGAAAGCAGGTAGAACAACTTTTGTGGTGTCTTTCAGATGCCTACCAAGGTAGTGTAAAAACTACTAAGAGAACTCCTGTCTGGCACCTTCCCCGGTGGAGTTGTGCATGGGGTGTGTTTGGAACATTTTGTCACCAGCCGAGTCCAAAATTCAGCGATTCCCCATCTCAGCCCAGAAAGCAGGTAGAACAACTTTTCTGGTGTCTTTCAGATGCCTACCAAGGTAGTGTAAAAACTACGAAGAGAACTCCTGTCTGGCACCTTCCCCGGTGGAGTTGTGCATGGGGTGTGTTTGGAACATTTTGTCACCGGCCGACTCCAAAATTCAGCGGTTCCCCATCTCAGCCCACAAAGCAGGTAGAACAACTTTTGTGGTGCCTTTCAGCTGCCTACCAAGGTAGTGTAAAAACTACCAAGAGAACTCCTGTCTGGCACCTTCCCCGGTGGAGTTGTGCATGGGGTGTGTTTGGAACATTTTGTCACCGGCCGAGTCCAAAATTCAGCGTTTCCCCATCTCAGCCCAGAAAGCAGGAAGAACAACTTTTGTGGTGCCTTTCAAATGCTTACCAAGGTAGTGTAAAAACTACCAGGAGAACTCCTGTCTGGCACCTTCCCCGGTGGAGTTGTGCATGGGGTGTGTTTGGAACATTTTGTCACCAGCCGACTCCAAAATTCAGCGGTTCCCCATCTCAGCCCAGAAAGCAGGAAGAACAACTTTTGTGGTGCCTTTCAAATGCCTACCAAGGTAGTGTAAAAACTAACAAGAGAACTCCTGTCTGGCACCTTCCCCGGTGGAGTTGTGCATGGGGTGTGTTTGGAACATTTTGTCACCGGCCGACTCCAAAATTCAGCGGTTCCCCATCTCAGCCCAGAAAGCAGGAAGAACAACTTTTGTGGTGCCTTTCAGATGCCTACCAAGGTAGTGTAAAAACTACCAAGAGAACTCCTGTCTGGCACCTTCCCCGGTGGAGTTGTGCATGGGGTGTGTTTGGAACATTTTGTCACCAGCCGACTCCAAAATTCAGCGGTTCCCCATCTCAGCCCAGAAAGCAGGTAGAACAACTTTTGTGGTGTCTTTCAGATGCCTACCAAGGTAGTGTAAAAACTACCAAGAGAACTCCTGTCTGGCACCTTCCCCGGTGGAGTTGTGCATGGGGTGTGTTTGGAACATTTTGTCACCGGCCGACTCCAAAATTCAGTGGTTCCCCATCTCAGCCCAGAAAGCAGGTAGAACAACTTTTGTGGTGTCTTTCAGATGCCTACCAAGGTAGTGTAAAAACTACCAAGAGAACTCCTGTCTGGCACCTTCCCCGGTGGAGTTGTGCATGGGGTGTGTTTGGAACATTTTGTCACCAGCCGAGTCCAAAATTCAGCGTTTCCCCATCTCAGCCCAGAAAGCAGGTAGAACAACTTTGGTGGTGTCTTTCAGATGCCTACCAAGGTAGTGTAAAAACTACTACGAGAACTCCTGTCTGGCACCTTCCCCGGTGGAGTTGTGCATGGGGTGTGTTTGGAACATTTTGTCACCGGCCGACTCCAAAATTCAGCGATTCCCCATCTCAGCCCAGAAAGCAGGTAGAACAACTTTTGTGGTGTCTTTCAGATGCCTACCAAGGTAGTGTAAAAACTACGAAGAGAACTCCTGTCTGGCACCTTCCCCGGTGGAGTTGTGCATGGGGTGTGTTTTGGAACATTTTGTCACCGGCCGACTCCAAAATTCAGCGGTTCCCCATCTCAGCCCACAAAGCAGGTAGAACAACTTTTGTGGTGCCTTTCAGCTGCCTACCAAGGTAGTGTAAAAACTACCAAGAGAACTCCTGTCTGGCACGTTCCGTGGTGGAGTTGTGCATGGGGTGTGTTTGGAACATTTTGTCACCGGCCGAGTCCAAAATTCAGCGTTTCCCCATCTCAGCCCAGAAAGCAGGAAGAACAACTTTTGTGGTGCCTTTCAAATGCTTACCAAGGTAGTGTAAAAACTACCAGGAGAACTCCTGTCTGGCACCTTCCCCGGTGGAGTTGTGCATGGGGTGTGTTTGGAACATTTTGTCACCAGCCGACTCCAAAATTCAGCGGTTCCCCATCTCAGCCCACAAAGCAGGTAGAACAACTTTTGTGGTGCCTTTCAAATGCCTACCAAGGTAGTGTAAAAACTAACAAGAGAACTCCTGTCTGGCACCTTCCCCGGTGGAGTTGTGCATGGGGTGTGTTTGGAACATTTTGTCACCGGCCGACTCCAAAATTCAGCGGTTCCCCATCTCAGCCCAGAAAGCAGGAAGAACAACTTTTGTGGTGCCTTTCAGATGCCTACCAAGGTAGTGTAAAAACTACCAAGAGAACTCCTGTCTGGCACCTTCCCCGGTGGAGTTGTGCATGGGGTGTGTTTGGAACATTTTGTCACCAGCCGACTCCAAAATTCAGCGTTTCCCCATCTCAGCCCAGAAAGCAGGTAGAACAACTTTTGTGGTGTCTTTCAGATGCCTACCAAGGTAGTGTAAAAACTACTAAGAGAACTCCTGTCTGGCACCTTCCGTGGTGGAGTTGTGCATGGGGTGTGTTTGGAACATTTTGTCACCGGCCGAGTCCAAAATTCAGCGATTCCCCATCTCAGCCCAGAAAGCAGGTAGAACAACTTTTGTGGTGCCTTTCAGCTGCCTACCAAGGTAGTGTAAAAACTACCAAGAGAACTCCTGTCTGGCACCTTCCCCGGTGGAGTTGTGCATGGGGTGTGTTTGGAACATTTTGTCACCGGCCGACTCCAAAATTCAGCGATTCCCCATCTCAGCCCAGAAAGCAGGTAGAACAACTTTTGTGGTGTCTTTCAGATGCCTACCAAGGTAGTGTAAAAACTACCAGGAGAACTCCTGTCTGGCACCTTCCCCGGTGGAGTTGTGCATGGGGTGTGTTTGGAACATTTTGTCACCAGCCGAGTCCAAAATTCAGCGTTTCCCCATCTCAGCCCAGAAAGCAGGTAGAACAACTTTGGTGGTGTCTTTCAGATGCCTACCAAGGTAGTGTAAAAACTACTACGAGAACTCCTGTCTGGCACCTTCCCCGGTGGAGTTGTGCATGGGGTGTGTTTGGAACATTTTGTCACCGGCCGACTCCAAAATTCAGCGATTCCCCATCTCAGCCCAGAAAGCAGGTAGAACAACTTTTGTGGTGTCTTTCAGATGCCTTACGGAGCAATGTAAAAATTACCAGGAGAACTCCTGTCTGGCACCTTCCCCGGTGGAGTTGTGCAAAGGTGTGTTTGGAACATTTTGTCACCAGCCGAGTCCAAAATTCAGCGTTTCCCCATCTCAGCCCAGAAAGCAGGTAGAACAACTTTTGTGGTGCCTTTCAGCTGCCTACCAAGGTAGTGTAAAAACTACCAAGAGAACTCCTGTCTGGCACCTTCCCCGGTGGAGTTGTGCATGGGGTGTGTTTGGAACATTTTGTCAACGGCCGACTCCAAAATTCAGCTGTTCCCCATCTCAGCCCAGAAAGCAGGTAGAACAACTTTTGTGGTGTCTTTCAGAGGCCTACTGGAGCAATGTAAAAACTACCAGGAGAACTCCTGTCTGGCACCTTCCCCGGTGGAGTTGTGCATGGGGTGTGTTTGGAACATTTTGTCACCAGCCGAGTCCAAAATTCAGCGTTTCCCCATCTCAGCCCAGAAAGCAGGTAGAACAACTTTTGTGGTGCCTTTCAGCTGCCTACCAAGGTAGTGTAAAAACTACCAAGAGAACTCCTGTCTGGCACCTTCCCCGGTGGAGTTGTGCATGGGGTGTGTTTGGAACATTTTGTCAACGGCCGACTCCAAAATTCAGCTGTTCCCCATCTCAGCCCAGAAAGCAGGTAGAACAAGTTTTGTGGTGTCTTTCAGAGGCCTACTGGAGCAATGTAGAAACTACCAGGAGAACTCCTGTCTGGCACCTTCCCCGGTGGAGTTGTGCATGGGGTGTGTTTGGAACATTTTGTCACCAGCCGAGTCCAAAATTCAGCGGTTCCCCATCTCAGCCCAGAAAGCAGGTAGAACAACTTTTGTGGTGCCTTTCAGCTGCCTACCAAGGTAGTGTAAAAACTACCAACAGAATTCGTTCCTGGCACCTTCCCAGGTGGAGTTGTGCATGGGGTGTGTTTGGAACATTTTGTCACCAGCCGACTCCAAAATTCAGCGGTTCCCCATCTCAGCCCAGAAAGCAGGTAGAACAACTTTTGTGGTGTCTTTCAGATGCCTACCAAGGTAGTGTAAAAACTACCAGGAGAACTCCTGTCTGGCACCTTCCCCGGTGGAGTTGTGCATGGGGTGTGTTTGGAACATTTTGTCACCGGCCGAGTCCAAAATTCAGCGATTCCCCATCTCAGCCCACAAAGCAGGTAGAACAACTTTTGTGGTGTCTTTCAGATGCCTACCAAGGTAGTGTAAAAACTACGAAGAGAACTCAGGTCTGGCACCTTCCCCGGTGGAGTTGTGCATGGGGTGTGTTCGGAACATTTTGTCACCGGCCGACTCCAAAATTCAGCGGTTCCCCATCTCAGCCCAGAAAGCAGGAAGAACAACTTTTGTGGTGCCTTTCAGCTGCCTACCAAGGTAGTGTAAAAACTACCAACAGAATTCGTTCCTGGCACCTTCCCCGGTGGAGTTGTGCATGGGGTGTGTTTGGAACATTTTGTCACCAGCCGACTCCAAAATTCAGCGGTTCCCCATCTCAGCCCAGAAAGCAGGAAGAACAACTTTTGTGGTGCCTTTCAAATGCCTACCAAGGTAGTGTAAAAACTAACAAGAGAACTCCTGTCTGGCACCTTCCCCGGTGGAGTTGTGCATGGGGTGTGTTTGGAACATTTTGTCACCGGCCGACTCCAAAATTCAGCGGTTCCCCATCTCAGCCCAGAAAGCAGGAAGAACAACTTTTGTGGTGCCTTTCAAATGCCTACCAAGGTAGTGTAAAAACTACCAAGAGAACTCCTGTCTGGCACCTTCCCCGGTGGAGTTGTGCATGGGGTGTGTTTGGAACATTTTGTCACCAGCCGAGTCCAAAATTCAGCGTTTCCCCATCTCAGCCCAGAAAGCAGGTAGAACAACTTTTGTGGTGTCTTTCAGATGCCTACCATGGTAGTGTAAAAACTACCAAGAGAACTCCTGTCTGGCACCTTCCCCGGTGGAGTTGTGCATGGGGTGTGTTTGGAACATTTTGTCACCGGCCGACTCCAAAATTCAGCTGTTCCCCATCTCAGCCCAGAAAGCAGGTAGAACAACTTTTGTGGTGTCTTTCAGATGCCTACCAAGGTAGTGTAAAAACTACCAAGAGAACTCCTGTCTGGCACCTTCCCCGGTGGAGTTGTGCATGGGGTGTGTTTGGAACATTTTGTCACCAGCCGACTCCAAAATTCAGCGTTTCCCCATCTCAGCCCAGAAAGCAGGTAGAACAACTTTTGTGGTGTCTTTCAGATGCCTACCAAGGTAGTGTAAAAACTACTAAGAGAACTCCTGTCTGGCACCTTCCGTGGTGGAGTTGTGCATGGGGTGTGTTTGGAACATTTTGTCACCGGCCGAGTCCAAAATTCAGCGATTCCCCATCTCAGCCCAGAAAGCAGGTAGAACAACTTTTGTGGTGCCTTTCAGCTGCCTACCATGGTAGTGTAAAAACTACCAAGAGAACTCCTGTCTGGCACCTTCCCCGGTGGAGTTGTGCATGGGGTGTGTTTGGAACATTTTGTCACCGGCCGACTCCAAAATTCAGCGATTCCCCATCTCAGCCCAGAAAGCAGTAGAACAACTTTTGTGGTGTCTTTCAGATGCCTACTGGAGCAATGTAAAAACTACCAGGAGAACTCCTGTCTGGCACCTTCCCCGGTGGAGTTGTGCAAAGGTGTGTTTGGAACATTTTGTCACCAGCCGAGTCCAAAATTCAGCGTTTCCCCATCTCAGCCCACAAAGCAGGTAGAACAACTTTTGTGGTGCCTTTCAGCTGCCTACCAAGGTAGTGTAAAAACTACCAACAGAATTCGTTCCTGGCACCTTCCCCGGTGGAGTTGTGCATGGGGTGTGTTTGGAACATTTTGTCACCAGCCGAGTCCAAAATTCAGCGTTTCCCCATCTCAGCCCAGAAAGCAGGAAGAACAACTTTTGTGGTGTCTTTCAGATGCCTACCAAGGTAGTGTAAAAACTACTAAGAGAACTCCTGTCTGGCACCTTCCCCGGTGGAGTTGTGCATGGGGTGTGTTTGGAACATTTTGTCACCAGCCGAGTCCAAAATTCAGCGATTCCCCATCTCAGCCCAGAAAGCAGGTAGAACAACTTTTGTGGTGTCTTTCAGATGCCTACCAAGGTAGTGTAAAAACTACCAAGAGAACTCCTGTCTGGCACCTTCCCCGGTGGAGTTGTGCATGGGGTGTGTTTGGAACATTTTGTCACCAGCCGATTCCAAAATTCAGCGTTTCCCCATCTCAGCCCAGAAAGCAGGTAGAACAACTTTTGTGGTGTCTTTCAGATGCCTACCAAGGTAGTGTAAAAACTACTAAGAGAACTCCTGTCTGGCACGTTCCGTGGTGGAGTTGTGCATGGGGTGTGTTTGGAACATTTTGTCACCGGCCGAGTCCAAAATTCAGCGATTCCCCATCTCAGCCCAGAAAGCAGGTAGAACAACTTTTGTGGTGCCTTTCAGCTGCCTACCAAGGTAGTGTAAAAACTACCAAGAGAACTCCTGTCTGGCACCTTCCCCGGTGGAGTTGTGCATGGGGTGTGTTTGGAACATTTTGTCACCGGCCGACTCCAAAATTCAGCGATTCCCCATCTCAGCCCAGAAAGCAGGTAGAACAACTTTTGTGGTGTCTTTCAGATGCCTACTGGAGCAATGTAAAAACTACCAGGAGAACTCCTGTCTGGCACCTTCCCCGGTGGAGTTGTGCAAAGGTGTGTTTGGAACATTTTGTCACCAGCCGAGTCCAAAATTCAGCGTTTCCCCATCTCAGCCCACAAAGCAGGTAGAACAACTTTTGTGGTGCCTTTCAGCTGCCTACCAAGGTAGTGTAAAAACTACCAACAGAATTCGTTCCTGGCACCTTCCCCGGTGGAGTTGTGCATGGGGTGTGTTTGGAACATTTTGTCACCAGCCGAGTCCAAAATTCAGCGTTTCCCCATCTCAGCCCAGAAAGCAGGAAGAACAACTTTTGTGGTGTCTTTCAGATGCCTACCAAGGTAGTGTAAAAACTACTAAGAGAACTCCTGTCTGGCACCTTCCCCGGTGGAGTTGTGCATGGGGTGTGTTTGGAACATTTTGTCACCAGCCGAGTCCAAAATTCAGCGATTCCCCATCTCAGCCCAGAAAGCAGGTAGAACAACTTTTGTGGTGTCTTTCAGATGCCTACCAAGGTAGTGTAAAAACTACGAAGAGAACTCCTGTCTGGCACCTTCCCCGGTGGAGTTGTGCATGGGGTGTGTTTGGAACATTTTGTCACCGGCCGACTCCAAAATTCAGCGGTTCCCCATCTCAGCCCACAAAGCAGGTAGAACAACTTTTGTGGTGCCTTTCAGCTGCCTACCAAGGTAGTGTAAAAACTACCAAGAGAACTCCTGTCTGGCACCTTCCCCGGTGGAGTTGTGCAGGGGGTGTGTTTGGAACATTTTGTCACCAGCCGAGTCCAAAATTCAGCGTTTCCCCATCTCAGCCCAGAAAGCAGGAAGAACAACTTTTGTGGTGCCTTTCAAATGCTTACCAAGGTAGTGTAAAAACTACCAGGAGAACTCCTGTCTGGCACCTTCCCCGGTGGAGTTGTGCATGGGGTGTGTTTGGAACATTTTGTCACCAGCCGAGTCCAAAATTCAGCGGTTCCCCATCTCAGCCCACAAAGCAGGTAGAACAACTTTTGTGGTGCCTTTCAGCTGCCTACCAAGGTAGTGTAAAAACTACCAAGAGAACTCCTGTCTGGCACCTTCCCCGGTGGAGTTGTGCATGGGGTGTGTTTGGAACATTTTGTCACCGGCCGAGTCCAAAATTCAGCGTTTCCCCATCTCAGCCCAGAAAGCAGGAAGAACAACTTTTGTGGTGCCTTTCAAATGCTTACCAAGGTAGTGTAAAAACTACCAGGAGAACTCCTGTCTGGCACCTTCCCCGGTGGAGTTGTGCATGGGGTGTGTTTGGAACATTTTGTCACCAGCCGACTCCAAAATTCAGCGGTTCCCCATCTCAGCCCAGAAAGCAGGTAGAACAACTTTTGTGGTGTCTTTCAGATGCCTACCGGAGCAATGTAAAAACTACCAGGAGAACTCCTGTCTGGCACCTTCCCCGGTGGAGTTGTGCAAAGGTGTGTTTGGAACATTTTGTCACCAGCCGAGTCCAAAATTCAGCGTTTCCCCATCTCAGCCCAGAAAGCAGGTAGAACAACTTTTGTGGTGCCTTTCAGCTGCCTACCAAGGTAGTGTAAAAACTACCAAGAGAACTCCTGTCTGGCACCTTCCCCGGTGGAGTTGTGCATGGGGTGTGTTTGGAACATTTTGTCAACGGCCGACTCCAAAATTCAGCTGTTCCCCATCTCAGCCCAGAAAGCAGGTAGAACAACTTTTGTGGTGTCTTTCAGAGGCCTACTGGAGCAATGTAAAAACTACCAGGAGAACTCCTGTCTGGCACCTTCCCCGGTGGAGTTGTGCATGGGGTGTGTTTGGAACATTTTGTCACCAGCCGAGTCCAAAATTCAGCGTTTCCCCATCTCAGCCCAGAAAGCAGGTAGAACAACTTTTGTGGTGCCTTTCAGCTGCCTACCAAGGTAGTGTAAAAACTACCAACAGAATTCGTTCCTGGCACCTTCCCCGGTGGAGTTGTGCATGGGGTGTGTTTGGAACATTTTGTCACCAGCCGACTCCAAAATTCAGCGGTTCCCCATCTCAGCCCAGAAAGCAGGTAGAACAACTTTTGTGGTGTCTTTCAGATGCCTACCAAGGTAGTGTAAAAACTACCAGGAGAACTCCTGTCTGGCACCTTCCCCGGTGGTGTTGTGCATGGGGTGTGTTTGGAACATTTTGTCACCAGCCGAGTCCAAAATTCAGCGATTCCCCATCTCAGCCCAGAAAGCAGGTAGAACAACTTTTGTGGTGTCTTTCAGATGCCTACCAAGGTAGTGTAAAAACTACGAAGAGAACTCCTGTCTGGCACCTTCCCCGGTGGAGTTGTGCATGGGGTGTGTTCGGAACATTTTGTCACCGGCCGACTCCAAAATTCAGCGGTTCCCCATCTCAGCCCAGAAAGCAGGAAGAACAACTTTTGTGGTGCCTTTCAAATGCTTACCAAGGTAGTGTAAAAACTACCAGGAGAACTCCTGTCTGGCACCTTCCCCGGTGGAGTTGTGCATGGGGTGTGTTTGGAACATTTTGTCACCAGCCGACTCCAAAATTCAGCGGTTCCCCATCTCAGCCCAGAAAGCAGGAAGAACAACTTTTGTGGTGCCTTTCAAATGCCTACCAAGGTAGTGTAAAAACTAACAAGAGAACTCCTGTCTGGCACCTTCCCCGGTGGAGTTGTGCATGGGGTGTGTTTGGAACATTTTGTCACCGGCCGACTCCAAAATTCAGCGGTTCCCCATCTCAGCCCAGAAAGCAGGAAGAACAACTTTTGTGGTGCCTTTCAGATGCCTACCAAGGTAGTGTAAAAACTACCAAGAGAACTCCTGTCTGGCACCTTCCCCGGTGGAGTTGTGCATGGGGTGTGTTTGGAACATTTTGTCACCAGCCGAGTCCAAAATTCAGCGTTTCCCCATCTCAGCCCAGAAAGCAGGTACAACAACTTTTGTGGTGTCTTTCAGATGCCTACCAAGGTAGTGTAAAAACTACCAGGAGAACTCCTGTCTGGCACCTTCCGTGGTGGAGTTGTGCATGGGGTGTGTTTGGAACATTTTGTCACCGGCCGACTCCAAAATTCAGCGTTTCCCCATCTCAGCCCAGAAAGCAGGTAGAACAACTTCTGTGGTGTCTTTCAGATGCCTACCAAGGTAGTGTAAAAACTACCAAGAGAACTCCTGTCTGGCACCTTCCCCGGTGGAGTTGTGCAGGGGGTGTGTTTGGAACATTTTGTCACCAGCCGAGTCCAAAATTCAGCGTTTCCCCATCTCAGCCCAGAAAGCAGGTAGAACAACTTTTGTGGTGTCTTTCAGATGCCTACCAAGGTAGTGTAAAAACTACTAAGAGAACTCCTGTCTGGCACCTTCCGTGGTGGAGTTGTGCATGGGGTGTGTTTGGAACATTTTGTCACCGGCCGAGTCCAAAATTCAGCGATTCCCCATCTCAGCCCAGAAAGCAGGTAGAACAACTTTTGTGGTGCCTTTCAGCTGCCTACCAAGGTAGTGTAAAAACTACCAAGAGAACTCCTGTCTGGCACCTTCCCCGGTGGAGTTGTGCATGGGGTGTGTTTGGAACATTTTGTCACCGGCCGACTCCAAAATTCAGCTGTTCCCCATCTCAGCCCAGAAAGCAGGTAGAACAACTTTTGTGGTGTCTTTCAGATGCCTACTGGAGCAATGTAAAAACTACCAGGAGAACTCCTGTCTGGCACCTTCCCCGGTGGAGTTGTGCAAAGGTGTGTTTGGAACATTTTGTCACCAGCCGAGTCCAAAATTCAGCGTTTCCCCATCTCAGCCCACAAAGCAGGTAGAACAACTTTTGTGGTGCCTTTCAGCTGCCTACCAAGGTAGTGTAAAAACTACCAACAGAATTCGTTCCTGGCACCTTCCCCGGTGGAGTTGTGCATGGGGTGTGTTTGGAACATTTTGTCACCAGCCGAGTCCAAAATTCAGCGTTTCCCCATCTCAGCCCAGAAAGCAGGAAGAACAACTTTTGTGGTGTCTTTCAGATGCCTACCAAGGTAGTGTAAAAACTACTAAGAGAACTCCTGTCTGGCACCTTCCCCGGTGGAGTTGTGCATGGGGTGTGTTTGGAACATTTTGTCACCAGCCGAGTCCAAAATTCAGCGATTCCCCATCTCAGCCCAGAAAGCAGGTACAACAACTTTTGTGGTGTCTTTCAGATGCCTACCAAGGTAGTGTAAAAACTATCAAGAGAACTCCTGTCTGGCACCTTCCCCGGTGGAGTTGTGCATGGGGTGTGTTTGGAACATTTTGTCACCGGCCGACTCCAAAATTCAGCGGTTCCCCATCTCAGCCCACAAAGCAGGTAGAACAACTTTTGTGGTGCCTTTCAGCTGCCTACCAAGGTAGTGTAAAAAACTACCAAGAGAACTCCTGTCTGGCACCTTCCCCGGTGGAGTTGTGCATGGGGTGTGTTTGGAACATTTTGTCACCAGCCGAGTCCAAAATTCAGCTGTTCCCCATCTCAGCCCAGAAAGCAGGAAGAACAACTTTTGTGGTGCCTTTCAAATGCTTACCAAGGTAGTGTAAAAACTACCAGGAGAACTCCTGTCTGGCACCTTCCCCGGTGGAGTTGTGCATGGGGTGTGTTTGGAACATTTTGTCACCAGCCGAGTCCAAAATTCAGCGGTTCCCCATCTCAGCCCACAAAGCAGGTAGAACAACTTTTGTGGTGCCTTTCAGCTGCCTACCAAGGTAGTGTAAAAACTACCAAGAGAACTCCATTCTGGCACCTTCCCCGGTGGAGTTGTGCATGGGGTGTGTTTGGAACATTTTGTCACCGGCCGAGTCCAAAATTCAGCGTTTCCCCATCTCAGCCCAGAAAGCAGGAAGAACAACTTTTGTGGTGCCTTTCAAATGCTTACCAAGGTAGTGTAAAAACTACCAGGAGAACTCCTGTCTGGCACCTTCCCCGGTGGAGTTGTGCATGGGGTGTGTTTGGAACATTTTGTCACCAGCCGACTCCAAAATTCAGCGGTTCCCCATCTCAGCCCAGAAAGCAGGAAGAACAACTTTTGTGGTGCCTTTCAAATGCCTACCAAGGTAGTGTAAAAACTAACAAGAGAACTCCTGTCTGGCACCTTCCCCGGTGGAGTTGTGCATGGGGTGTGTTTGGAACATTTTGTCACCGGCCGACTCCAAAATTCAGCGGTTCCCCATCTCAGCCCAGAAAGCAGGAAGAACAACTTTTGTGGTGCCTTTCAGATGCCTACCAAGGTAGTGTAAAAACTACCAAGAGAACTCCTGTCTGGCACCTTCCCCGGTGGAGTTGTGCATGGGGTGTGTTTGGAACATTTTGTCACCAGCCGAGTCCAAAATTCAGCGTTTCCCCATCTCAGCCCAGAAAGCAGGTAGAACAACTTTGGTGGTGTCTTTCAGATGCCTACCAAGGTAGTGTAAAAACTACTACGAGAACTCCTGTCTGGCACCTTCCCCGGTGGAGTTGTGCATGGGGTGTGTTTGGAACATTTTGTCACCGGCCGACTCCAAAATTCAGCGATTCCCCATCTCAGCCCAGAAAGCAGGTACAACAACTTTTGTGGTGTCTTTCAGATGCCTACCAAGGTAGTGTAAAAACTACCAGGAGAACTCCTGTCTGGCACCTTCCCCGGTGGAGTTGTGCATGGGGTGTGTTTGGAACATTTTGTCACCAGCCGAGTCCAAAATTCAGCGGTTCCCCATCTCAGCCCAGAAAGCAGGTAGAACAACTTTTGTGGTGCCTTTCAGCTGCCTACCAAGGTAGTGTAAAAACTACCAAGAGAACTCCTGTCTGGCACCTTCCGTGGTGGAGTTGTGCATGGGGTGTGTTTGGAACATTTTGTCACCGGCCGACTCCAAAATTCAGCGGTTCCCCATCTCAGCCCAGAAAGCAGGTAGAACAACTTTTGTGGTGTCTTTCAGATGCCTACCGGAGCAATGTAAAAACTACCAGGAGAACTCCTGTCTGGCACCTTCCCCGGTGGAGTTGTGCAAAGGTGTGTTTGGAACATTTTGTCACCAGCCGAGTCCAAAATTCAGCGTTTCCCCATCTCAGCCCAGAAAGCAGGTAGAACAACTTTTGTGGTGCCTTTCAGCTGCCTACCAAGGTAGTGTAAAAACTACTAAGAGAACTCCTGTCTGGCACCTTCCCCGGTGGAGTTGTGCATGGGGTGTGTTTGGAACATTTTGTCAACGGCCGACTCCAAAATTCAGCTATTCCCCATCTCAGCCCAGAAAGCAGGTAGAACAACTTTTGTGGTGTCTTTCAGAGGCCTACTGGAGCAATGTAAAAACTACCAGGAGAACTCCTGTCTGGCACCTTCCCCGGTGGAGTTGTGCATGGGGTGTGTTTGGAACATTTTGTCACCAGCCGAGTCCAAAATTCAGCGTTTCCCCATCTCAGCCCAGAAAGCAGGTAGAACAACTTTTGTGGTGCCTTTCAGCTGCCTACCAAGGTAGTGTAAAAACTACCAACAGAATTCGTTCCTGGCACCTTCCCCGGTGGAGTTGTGCATGGGGTGTGTTTGGAACATTTTGTCACCAGCCGACTCCAAAATTCAGCGGTTCCCCATCTCAGCCCAGAAAGCAGGTAGAACAACTTTTGTGGTGTCTTTCAGATGCCTACCAAGGTAGTGTAAAAACTACCAGGAGAACTCCTGTCTGGCACCTTCCCCGGTGGAGTTGTGCATGGGGTGTGTTTGGAACATTTTGTCACCGGCCGAGTCCAAAATTCAGCGATTCCCCATCTCAGCCCAGAAAGCAGGTAGAACAACTTTTGTGGTGTCTTTCAGATGCCTACCAAGGTAGTGTAAAAACTACGAAGAGAACTCCTGTCTGGCACCTTCCCCGGTGGAGTTGTGCATGGGGTGTGTTCGGAACATTTTGTCACCGGCCGACTCCAAAATTCAGCGGTTCCCCATCTCAGCCCAGAAAGCAGGAAGAACAACTTTTGTGGTGCCTTTCAAATGCTTACCAAGGTAGTGTAAAAATTACCAGGAGAACTCCTGTCAGGCACCTTCCCCGGTGGAGTTGTGCATGGGGTGTGTTTGGAACATTTTGTCACCAGCCGAGTCCAAAATTCAGCGGTTCCCCATCTCAGCCCAGAAAGCAGGAAGAACAACTTTTGTGGTGCCTTTCAAATGCCTACCAAGGTAGTGTAAAAACTAACAAGAGAACTCCTGTCTGGCACCTTCCCCGGTGGAGTTGTGCATGGGGTGTGTTTGGAACATTTTGTCACCGGCCGACTCCAAAATTCAGCTGTTCCCCATCTCAGCCCAGAAAGCAGGTAGAACAACTTTTGTGGTGTCTTTCAGATGCCTACTGGAGCAATGTAAAAACTACCAGGAGAACTCCTGTCTGGCACCTTCCCCGGTTGAGTTGTGCAAAGGTGTGTTTGGAACATTTTGTCACCGGCCGAGTCCAAAATTCAGCGTTTCCCCATCTCAGCCCAGAAAGCAGGTAGAACAACTTTTGTGGTGCCTTTCAGCTGCCTACCAAGGTAGTGTAAAAACTACCAACAGAATTCGTTCCTGGCACCTTCCCCGGTGGAGTTGTGCATGGGGTGTGTTCGGAACATTTTGTCACCGGCCGACTCCAAAATTCAGCGGTTCCCCATCTCAGCCCAGAAAGCAGGAAGAACAACTTTTGTGGTGCCTTTCAAATGCTTACCAAGGTAGTGTAAAAATTACCAGGAGAACTCCTGTCTGGCACCTTCCCCGGTGGAGTTGTGCATGGGGTGTGTTTGGAACATTTTGTCACCAGCCGACTCCAAAATTCAGCGGTTCCCCATCTCAGCCCAGAAAGCAGGAAGAACAACTTTTGTGGTGCCTTTCAAATGCCTACCAAGGTAGTGTAAAAACTAACAAGAGAACTCCTGTCTGGCACCTTCCCCGGTGGAGTTGTGCATGGGGTGTGTTTGGAACATTTTGTCACCGGCCGACTCCAAAATTCAGCGGTTCCCCTTCTCAGCCCAGAAAGCAGGAAGAACAACTTTTGTGGTGCCTTTCAGATGCCTACCAAGGTAGTGTAAAAACTAACAAGAGAACTCCTGTCTGGCACCTTCCCCGGTGGAGTTGTGCATGGGGTGTGTTTGGAACATTTTGTCAACGGCCGAGTCCAAAATTCAGCGTTTCCCCATCTCAGCCCAGAAAGCAGGTAGAACAACTTTTGTGGTGCCTTTCAGCTGCCTACCAAGGTAGTGTAAAAACTACCAACAGAATTCGTTCCTGGCACCTTCCCCGGTGGAGTTGTGCATGGGGTGTGTTTGGAACATTTTGTCACCAGCCGACTCCAAAATTCAGCGGTTCCCCATCTCAGCCCAGAAAGCAGGTAGAACAACTTTTGTGGTGTCTTTCAGATGCCTACCAAGGTAGTTTAAAAACTACTAGGAGAACTCCTGTCTGGCACCTTCCCCGGTGGAGTTGTGCATGGGGTGTGTTTGGAACATTTTGTCACCAGCCGACTCCAAAATTCAGCGTTTCCCCATCTCAGCCCAGAAAGCAGGTAGAACAACTTTTGTGGTGTCTTTCAGATGCCTACCAAGGTAGTGTAAAAACTACGAAGAGAACTCCTGTCTGGCACCTTCCCCGGTGGAGTTGTGCATGGGGTGTGTTCGGAACATTTTGTCACCGGCCGACTCCAAAATTCAGCGGTTCCCCATCTCAGCCCAGAAAGCAGGAAGAACAACTTTTGTGGTGCCTTTCAAATGCTTACCAAGGTAGTGTAAAAATTACCAGGAGAACTCCTGTCTGGCACCTTCCCCGGTGGAGTTGTGCATGGGGTGTGTTTGGAACATTTTGTCACCAGCCGACTCCAAAATTCAGCGGTTCCCCATCTCAGCCCAGAAAGCAGGAAGAACAACTTTTGTGGTGCCTTTCAAATGCCTACCAAGGTAGTGTAAAAACTAACAAGAGAACTCCTGTCTGGCACCTTCCCCGGTGGAGTTGTGCATGGGGTGTGTTTGGAACATTTTGTCACCGGCCGAGTCCAAAATTCAGCGGTTCCCCATCTCAGCCCAGAAAGCAGGAAGAACAACTTTTGTGGTGCCTTTCAGATGCCTACCAAGGTAGTGTAAAAACTACCAAGAGAACTCCTGTCTGGCACCTTCCCCGGTGGAGTTGTGCATGGGGTGTGTTTGGAACATTTTGTCACCAGCCGAGTCCAAAATTCAGCGTTTCCCCATCTCAGCCCAGAAAGCAGGTAGAACAACTTTTGTGGTGTCTTTCAGATGCCTACCATGGTAGTGTAAAAACTACCAAGAGAACTCCTGTCTGGCACCTTCCCCGGTGGAGTTGTGCATGGGGTGTGTTTGGAACATTTTGTCACCGGCCGACTCCAAAATTCAGCGTTTCCCCATCTCAGCCCAGAAAGCAGGTAGAACAACTTCTGTGGTGTCTTTCAGATGCCTACCAAGGTAGTGTAAAAACTACCAAGAGAACTCCTGTCTGGCACCTTCCCCGGTGGAGTTGTGCAGGGGGTGTGTTTGGAACATTTTGTCACCAGCCGAGTCCAAAATTCAGCGTTTCCCCATCTCAGCCCAGAAAGCAGGTAGAACAACTTTTGTGGTGTCTTTCAGATGCCTACCAAGGTAGTGTAAAAACTACTAAGAGAACTCCTGTCTGGCACCTTCCGTGGTGGAGTTGTGCATGGGGTGTGTTTGGAACATTTTGTCACCGGCCGAGTCCAAAATTCAGCGATTCCCCATCTCAGCCCAGAAAGCAGGTAGAACAACTTTTGTGGTGCCTTTCAGCTGCCTACCAAGGTAGTGTAAAAACTACCAAGAGAACTCCTGTCTGGCACCTTCCCCGGTGGAGTTGTGCATGGGGTGTGTTTGGAACATTTTGTCACCGGCCGACTCCAAAATTCAGCTGTTCCCCATCTCAGCCCAGAAAGCAGGTAGAACAACTTTTGTGGTGTCTTTCAGATGCCTACTGGAGCAATGTAAAAACTACCAGGAGAACTCCTGTCTGGCACCTTCCCCGGTTGAGTTGTGCAAAGGTGTGTTTGGAACATTTTGTCACCGGCCGAGTCCAAAATTCAGCGTTTCCCCATCTCAGCCCAGAAAGCAGGTAGAACAACTTTTGTGGTGCCTTTCAGCTGCCTACCAAGGTAGTGTAAAAACTACCAACAGAATTCGTTCCTGGCACCTTCCCCGGTGGAGTTGTGCATGGGGTGTGTTCGGAACATTTTGTCACCGGCCGACTCCAAAATTCAGCGGTTCCCCATCTCAGCCCAGAAAGCAGGAAGAACAACTTTTGTGGTGCCTTTCAAATGCTTACCAAGGTAGTGTAAAAATTACCAGGAGAACTCCTGTCTGGCACCTTCCCCGGTGGAGTTGTGCATGGGGTGTGTTTGGAACATTTTGTCACCAGCCGACTCCAAAATTCAGCGGTTCCCCATCTCAGCCCAGAAAGCAGGAAGAACAACTTTTGTGGTGCCTTTCAAATGCCTACCAAGGTAGTGTAAAAACTAACAAGAGAACTCCTGTCTGGCACCTTCCCCGGTGGAGTTGTGCATGGGGTGTGTTTGGAACATTTTGTCACCGGCCGACTCCAAAATTCAGCGGTTCCCCATCTCAGCCCAGAAAGCAGGAAGAACAACTTTTGTGGTGCCTTTCAGATGCCTACCAAGGTAGTGTAAAAACTACCAAGAGAACTCCTGTCTGGCACCTTCCCCGGTGGAGTTGTGCATGGGGTGTGTTTGGAACATTTTGTCAACGGCCGAGTCCAAAATTCAGCGTTTCCCCATCTCAGCCCAGAAAGCAGGTAGAACAACTTTTGTGGTGCCTTTCAGCTGCCTACCAAGGTAGTGTAAAAACTACCAACAGAATTCGTTCCTGGCACCTTCCCCGGTGGAGTTGTGCATGGGGTGTGTTTGGAACATTTTGTCACCAGCCGACTCCAAAATTCAGCGGTTCCCCATCTCAGCCCAGAAAGCAGGTAGAACAACTTTTGTGGTGCCTTTCAAATGCTTACCAAGGTAGTTTAAAAACTACCAGGAGAACTCCTGTCTGGCACCTTCCCCGGTGGAGTTGTGCATGGGGTGTGTTTGGAACATTTTGTCACCGGCCGAGTCCAAAATTCAGCGATTCCCCATCTCAGCCCAGAAAGCAGGTAGAACAACTTTTGTGGTGTCTTTCAGATGCCTACCAAGGTAGTGTAAAAACTACGAAGAGAACTCCTGTCTGGCACCTTCCCCGGTGGAGTTGTGCATGGGGTGTGTTCGGAACATTTTGTCACCGGCCGACTCCAAAATTCAGCGGTTCCCCATCTCAGCCCAGAAAGCAGGAAGAACAACTTTTGTGGTGCCTTTCAAATGCTTACCAAGGTAGTGTAAAAATTACCAGGAGAACTCCTGTCTGGCACCTTCCCCGGTGGAGTTGTGCATGGGGTGTGTTTGGAACATTTTGTCACCAGCCGACTCCAAAATTCAGCGGTTCCCCATCTCAGCCCAGAAAGCAGGAAGAACAACTTTTGTGGTGCCTTTCAAATGCCTACCAAGGTAGTGTAAAAACTAACAAGAGAACTCCTGTCTGGCACCTTCCCCGGTGGAGTTGTGCATGGGGTGTGTTTGGAACATTTTGTCACCGGCCGAGTCCAAAATTCAGCGGTTCCCCATCTCAGCCCAGAAAGCAGGAAGAACAACTTTTGTGGTGCCTTTCAGATGCCTACCAAGGTAGTGTAAAAACTACCAAGAGAACTCCTGTCTGGCACCTTCCCGGTGGAGTTGTGCATGGGGTGTGTTTGGAACATTTTGTCACCAGCCGAGTCCAAAATTCAGCGTTTCCCATCTCAGCCCACAAAGCAGGTAGAACAACTTTTGTAGTGCCTTTCAGCTGCCTACCAAGGTAGTGTAAAAACTACCAACAGAATTCGTTCCTGGCACCTTCCCCGGTGGAGTTGTGCTGGGGTGTGTTTGGAACATTTTGTCACCAGCCGAGTCCAAAATTCAGCGTTTCCCCATCTCAGCCCAGAAAGCAGAAGAACAACTTTTGTGGTGTCTTTCAGATGCCTACCAAGGTAGTGTAAAAACTACTAAGAGAACTCCTGTCTGGCACCTTCCCCGGTGGAGTTGTGCATGGGGTGTGTTTGGAACATTTTGTCACCAGCCGAGTCCCAAAATTCAGCGTTTCCCCATCTCAGCCCAGAAAGCAGGTAGAACAACTTTTGTTGGTGTCTTTCAGATGCCTACCAAGGTAGTGTAAAAACTACTAAGAGAACTCCTGTCTGGCACCTTCCGTGGTGGAGTTGTGCATGGGGTGTGTTTGGAACATTTTGTCACCGGCCGAGTCCAAAATTCAGCGATTCCCCATCTCAGCCCAGAAAGCAGGTACAACAACTTTTGTGGTGCCTTTCAGCTGCCTACCAAGGTAGTGTAAAAACTACCAAGAGAACTCCTGTCTGGCACCTTCCCCGGTGGAGTTGTGCATGGGGTGTGTTTGGAACATTTTGTCACCGGCCGACTCCAAAATTCAGCTGTTCCCCATCTCAGCCCAGAAAGCAGGTAGAACAACTTTTGTGGTGTCCTTTCAGATGCCTACTGGAGCAATGTAAAAACTACCAGGAGAACTCCTGTCTGGCACCTTCCCCGGTTGAGTTGTGCAAAGGTGTGTTTGGAACATTTTGTCACCGGCCGACTCCAAAATTCAGCGTTTCCCCATCTCAGCCCACAAAGCAGGTAGAACAACTTTTGTGGTGCCTTTCAGCTGCCTACCAAGGTAGTGTAAAAACTACCAACAGAATTCGTTCCTGGCACCTTCCCCGGTGGAGTTGTGCATGGGGTGTGTTCGGAACATTTTGTCACCGGCCGACTCCAAAATTCAGCGGTTCCCCATCTCAGCCCAGAAAGCAGGAAGAACAACTTTTGTGGTGCCTTTCAAATGCTTACCAAGGTAGTGTAAAAATTACCAGGAGAACTCCTGTCTGGCACCTTCCCCGGTGGAGTTGTGCATGGGGTGTGTTTGGAACATTTTGTCACCAGCCGACTCCAAAATTCAGCGGTTCCCCATCTCAGCCCAGAAAGCAGGAAGAACAACTTTTGTGGTGCCTTTCAGCTGCCTACCAAGGTAGTGTAAAAACTAACAAGAGAACTCCTGTCTGGCACCTTCCCCGGTGGAGTTGTGCATGGGGGTGTGTTTGGAACATTTTGTCACCAGCCGAGTCCAAAATTCAGCGTTTCCCCCATCTCAGCCCAGAAAGCAGGTAGAACAACTTTTGTGGTGTCTTTCAGATGCCTACCATGGTAGTGTAAAAACTACCAAGAGAACTCCTGTCTGGCACCTTCCCCGGTGGAGTTGTGCATGGGGTGTGTTTGGAACATTTTGTCACCGGCCGACTCCAAAATTCAGCGTTTCCCCATCTCAGCCCAGAAAGCAGGTAGAACAACTTCTGTGGTGTCTTTCAGATGCCTACCAAGGTAGTGTAAAAACTACCAAGAGAACTCCTGTCTGGCACCTTCCCCGGTGGAGTTGTGCATGGGGTGTGTTTTGGAACATTTTTGTCACCAGCCGAGTCCAAAATTCAGCGTTTCCCCATCTCAGCCCAGAAAGCAGGTAGAACAACTTTTGTGGTGTCTTTCAGATGCCTACCAAGGTAGTGTAAAAACTACTAAGAGAACTCCTGTCTGGCACCTTCCCCGGTGGAGTTGTGCATGGGGTGTGTTTGGAACATTTTGTCACCGGCCGAGTCCAAAATTCAGCGATTCCCCATCTCAGCCCAGAAAGCAGGTAGAACAACTTTTGTGGTGTCTTTCAGATGCCTACCAAGGTAGTGTAAAAACTACCAGGAGAACTCCTGTCTGGCACCTTTCCCCGGTGGAGTTGTGCATGGGGTGTGTTTGGAACATTTTGTCACCGGCCGACTCCAAAATTCAGCTGTTCCCCATCTCAGCCCAGAAAGCAGGTAGAACAACTTTTGTGGTGTCTTTCAGATGCCTACTGGAGCAATGTAAAAACTACCAGGAGAACTCCTGTCTGGCACCTTCCCCGGTTGAGTTGTGCAAAGGTGTGTTTGGAACATTTTGTCACCAGCCGAGTCCAAAATTCAGCGTTTCCCCATCTCAGCCCACAAAGCAGGTAGAACAACTTTTGTGGTGCCTTTCAGCTGCCTACCAAGGTAGTGTAAAAACTACCAACAGAATTCGTTCCTGGCACCTTCCCCGGTGGAGTTGTGCATGGGGTGTGTTTGGAACATTTTGTCACCAGCCGAGTCCAAAATTCAGCGTTTCCCCATCTCAGCCCAGAAAGCAGGAAGAACAACTTTTGTGGTGTCTTTCAGATGCCTACCAAGGTAGTGTAAAAACTACTAAGAGAACTCCTGTCTGGCACCTTCCCCGGTGGAGTTGTGCATGGGGTGTGTTTGGAACATTTTGTCACCAGCCGAGTCCAAAATTCAGCGATTCCCCATCTCAGCCCAGAAAGCAGGTAGAACAACTTTGTGGTGTCTTTCAGATGCCTACCAAGGTAGTGTAAAAACTACGAAGAGAACTCCTGTCTGGCACCTTCCCCGGTGGAGTTGTGCATGGGGTGTGTTTGGAACATTTTGTCACCAGCCGACTCCAAAATTCAGCGGTTCCCCATCTCAGCCCACAAAGCAGGTAGAACAACTTTTGTGGTGCCTTTCAGCTGCCTACCAAGGTAGTGTAAAAACTACCAAGAGAACTCCTGTCTGGCACCTTCCCCGGTGGAGTTGTGCATGGGGTGTGTTTGGAACATTTTGTCACCAGCCGAGTCCAAAATTCAGCGTTTCCCCATCTCAGCCCAGAAAGCAGGAAGAACAACTTTTGTGGTGCCTTTCAAATGCTTACCAAGGTAGTGTAAAAACTACCAGGAGAACTCCTGTCTGGCACCTTCCCCGGTGGAGTTGTGCATGGGGTGTGTTTGGAACATTTTGTCACCAGCCGAGTCCAAAATTCAGCGGTTCCCATCTCAGCCCAGAAAGCAGGAAGAACAACTTTTGTGGTGCCTTTCAAATGCCTACCAAGGTAGTGTAAAAACTAACAAGAGAACTCCTGTCTGGCACCTTCCCTGGTGGAGTTGTGCATGGGGTGTGTTTGGAACATTTTGTCACCAGGCCGACTCCAAAATTCAGCGGTTCCCCATCTCAGCCCAGAAAGCAGGAAGAACAACTTTTGTGGTGCCTTTCAGATGCCTACCAAGGTAGTGTAAAAACTACCAAGAGAACTCCTGTCTGGCACCTTCCCCGGTGGAGTTGTGCATGGGGTGTGTTTGGAACATTTTGTCACCAGCCGAGTCCAAAATTCAGCGTTTCCCCATCTCAGCCCAGAAAGCAGGTAGAACAACTTTTGTGGTGTCTTTTCAGATGCCTACCAAGGTAGTGTAAAAACTACCAGGAGAACTCCTGTCTGGCACCTTCCCCGGTGGAGTTGTGCATGGGGTGTGTTTGGAACATTTTGTCAACGGCCGACTCCAAAATTCAGCGGTTCCCCATCTCAGCCCAGAAAGCAGGTAGAACAACTTTTGTGGTGTCTTTCAGATGCCTACCAAGGTAGTGTAAAAAACTACCAAGAGAACTCCTGTCTGGCACCTTCCCCGGTGGAGTTGTGCATGGGGTGTGTTTGGAACATTTTGTCACCAGCCGAGTCCAAAATTCAGCGTTTCCCCATCTCAGCCCAGAAAGCAGGTAGAACAACTTTGGTGGTGTCTTTCAGATGCCTACCAAGGTAGTGTAAAAACTACTACGAGAACTCCTGTCTGGCACCTTCCCCGGTGGAGTTGTGCATGGGGTGTGTTTGGAACATTTTGTCACCGGCCGAGTCCAAAATTCAGCGATTCCCCATCTCAGCCCAGAAAGCAGGTAGAACAACTTTTGTGGTGTCTTTCAGATGCCTACCAAGGTAGTGTAAAAACTACCAGGAGAACTCCTGTCTGGCACCTTCCCCGGTGGAGTTGTGCAAAGGTGTGTTTGGAACATTTTGTCACCAGCCGAGTCCAAAATTCAGCGTTTCCCCATCTCAGCCCAGAAAGCAGGTAGAACAACTTTTGTGGTGCCTTTCAGCTGCCTACCAAGGTAGTGTAAAAACTACCAAGAGAACTCCTGTCTGGCACCTTCCGTGGTGGAGTTGTGCATGGGGTGTGTTTGGAACATTTTGTCAACGGCCGACTCCAAAATTCAGCTGTTCCCCATCTCAGCCCAGAAAGCAGGTAGAACAACTTTTGTGGTGTCTTTCAGATGCCTACCGGAGCAATGTAAAAACTACCAGGAGAACTCCTGTCTGGCACCTTCCCCGGTGGAGTTGTGCAAAGGTGTGTTTGGAACATTTTGTCACCAGCCGAGTCCAAAATTCAGCGTTTCCCCATCTCAGCCCACAAAGCAGGTAGAACAACTTTTGTGGTGTCTTTCAGATGCCTACCAAGGTAGTGTAAAAACTACCAGGAGAACTCCTGTCTGGCACCTTCCCCGGTGGAGTTGTGCAGGGGGTGTGTTTGGAACATTTTGTCACCAGCCGACTCCAAAATTCAGCGGTTCCCCATCTCAGCCCAGAAAGCAGGTACAACAACTTTTGTGGTGCCTTTCAGATGCCTACCAAGGTAGTGTAAAAACTACCAAGAGAACTCCTGTCTGGCACCTTCCGTGGTGGAGTTGTGCATGGGGTGTGTTTGGAACATTTTGTCACCAGCCGAGTCCAAAATTCAGCGGTTCCCCATCTCAGCCCAGAAAGCAGGTAGAACATCTTTTGTGGTATCTTTCAGATGCCTACCAGAGCAATGTAAATCTACCAGGAGAACTCCTGTCTGGCACCTTCCCCGGTGGAGTTGTGCATGGGGTGTGTTTGGAAACATTTTGTCACCAGCCGAGTCCAAAATTCAGCGGTTCCCCATCTCAGCCCACAAAGCAGGTAGAACATCTTTTGTGGTGTCTTTCAGATGCCTACCAAGGTAGTGTAAAAACTACCAGGAGAACTCCTGTCTGGCACCTTCCCCGGTGGAGTTGTGCATGGGGTGTGTTTGGAACATTTTGTCACCGGCCGACTCCAAAATTCAGCGATTCCCCATCTCAGCCCAGAAAGCAGGTAGAACAACTTTTGTGGTGTCTTTCAGATGCCTACCAAGGTAGTGTAAAAACTACCAGGAGAACTCCTGTCTGGCACCTTCCCCGGTGGAGTTGTGCATGGGGTGTGTTTGGAACATTTTGTCACCGGCCGACTCCAAAATTCAGCGGTTCCCCATCTCAGCCCAGAAAGCAGGTAGAACAACTTTTGTGGTGCCTTTCAGCTGCCTACCAAGGTAGTGTAAAAACTAACAAGAGAACTCCTGTCTGGCACCTTCCGTGGTGGAGTTGTGCATGGGGTGTGTTTGGAACATTTTGTCACCAGCCGAGTCCAAAATTCAGCGTTTCCCCATCTCAGCCCAGAAAGCAGGTAGAACAACTTCTGTGGTGTCTTTCAGATGCCTACCAAGGTAGTGTAAAAACTACCAAGAGAACTCCTGTCTGGCACCTTCTCCGGTGGAGTTGTGCATGGGGTGTGTTTGGAACATTTTGTCACCGGCCGAGTCCAAAATTCAGCGATTCCCCATCTCAGCCCAGAAAGCAGGTAGAACAACTTTTGTGGTGTCTTTCAGATGCCTACCAAGGTAGTGTAAAAACTACCAGGAGAACTCCTGTCTGGCACCTTCCCCGGTGGAGTTGTGCATGGGGTGTGTTTGGAACATTTTGTCACCAGCCGAGTCCAAAATTCAGAGGTTCCCCATCTCAGCCCAGAAAGCAGGTAGAACAACTTTTGTGGTGCCTTTCAGCTGCCTACCAAGGTAGTGTAAAAACTACCAGAGAACTCCTGTCTGGCACCTTCCCCGGTGGAGTTGTGCATGGGGTGTGTTTGGAACATTTTGTCAACGGCCGACTCCAAAATTCAGCTGTTCCCCATCTCAGCCCAGAAAGCAGGTAGAACAACTTTTGTGGTGTCTTTCAGAGGCCTACTGGAGCAATGTAAAAACTACCAGGAGAACTCCTGTCTGGCACCTTCCCCGGTGGAGTTGTGCATGGGGTGTGTTTGGAACATTTTGTCACCAGCCGAGTCCAAAATTCAGCGTTTCCCCATCTCAGCCCAGAAAGCAGGTAGAACAACTTTTGTGGTGCCTTTCAGCTGCCTACCAAGGCAGTGTAAAAACTACCAACAGAATTCGTTCCTGGCACCTTCCCCGGTGGAGTTGTGCATGGGGTGTGTTTGGAACATTTTGTCACCAGCCGACTCCAAAATTCAGCGGTTCCCCATCTCAGCCCAGAAAGCAGGTACAACAACTTTTGTGGTGTCTTTCAGATGCCTACCAAGGTAGTGTAAAAACTACCAAGAGAACTCTCCTGTCTGGCACCTTCCCCGGTGGAGTTGTGCATGGGGTGTGTTCGGAACATTTTGTCACCGGCCGACTCCAAAATTCAGCGGTTCCCCATCTCAGCCCAGAAAGCAGGAAGAACAACTTTTGTGGTGCCTTTCAAATGCTTACCAAGGTAGTGTAAAAACTACCAGGAGAACTCCTGTCTGGCACCTTCCGTGGTGGAGTTGTGCATGGGGTGTGTTTGGAACATTTTGTCACCAGCCGACTCCAAAATTCAGCGGTTCCCCATCTCAGCCCAGAAAGCAGGTAGAACAACTTTTGTGGTGTCTTTCAGATGCCTACCAAGGTAGTGTAAAAACTACCAGGAGAACTCCTGTCTGGCACCTTCCCCGGTGGAGTTGTGCATGGGGTGTGTTTGGAACATTTTGTCACCGGCCGAGTCCAAAATTCAGCGATTCCCCATCTCAGCCCAGAAAGCAGGTAGAACAACTTTTGTGGTGTCTTTCAGATGCCTACCAAGGTAGTGTAAAAACTACCAAGAGAACTCCTGTCTGGCACCTTCCCCGGTGGAGTTGTGCATGGGGTGTGTTTGGAACATTTTGTCAACGGCCGACTCCAAAATTCAGCGGTTCCCCATCTCAGCCCAGAAAGCAGGAAGAACAACTTTTGTGGTGCCTTTCAAATGCTTACCAAGGTAGTGTAAAAACTACCAGGAGAACTCCTGTCTGGCACCTTCCGTGGTGGAGTTGTGCATGGGGTGTGTTTGGAACATTTTGTCACCAGCCGACTCCAAAATTCAGCGGTTCCCCATCTCAGCCCAGAAAGCAGGAAGAACAACTTTTGTGGTGCCTTTCAAATGCCTACCAAGGTAGTGTAAAAACTAACAAGAGAACTCCTGTCTGGCACCTTCCCCGGTGGAGTTGTGCATGGGGTGTGTTTGGAACATTTTGTCACCGGCCGACTCCAAAATTCAGCGGTTCCCCATCTCAGCCCAGAAAGCAGGAAGAACAACTTTTGTGGTGCCTTTCAGATGCCTACCAAGGTAGTGTAAAAACTACCAAGAGAACTCCTGTCTGGCACCTTCCCCGGTGGAGTTGTGCATGGGGTGTGTTTGGAACATTTTGTCACCAGCCGAGTCCAAAATTCAGCGTTTCCCCATCTCAGCCCAGAAAGCAGGTAGAACAACTTTTGTGGTGTCTTTCAGATGCCTACCATGGTAGTGTAAAAACTACCAAGAGAACTCCTGTCTGGCACCTTCCCCGGTGGAGTTGTGCATGGGGTGTGTTTGGAACATTTTGTCACCGGCCGACTCCAAAATTCAGCGGTTCCCCATCTCAGCCCAGAAAGCAGGTAGAACAACTTCTGTGGTGTCTTTCAGATGCCTACCAAGGTAGTGTAAAAACTACCAAGAGAACTCCTGTCTGGCACCTTCCCCGGTGGAGTTGTGCATGGGGTGTGTTTGGAACATTTTGTCACCAGCCGAGTCCAAAATTCAGCGATTCCCCATCTCAGCCCAGAAAGCAGGTAGAACAACTTTGGTGGTGCCTTTCAGCTGCCTACCAAGGTAGTGTAAAAACTACTAAGAGAACTCCTGTCTGGCACCTTCCCCGGTGGAGTTGTGCATGGGGTGTGTTTGGAACATTTTGTCACCGGCCGAGTCCAAAATTCAGCGATTCCCCATCTCAGCCCAGAAAGCAGGTAGAACAACTTTTGTGGTGTCTTTCAGATGCCTACCAAGGTAGTGTAAAAACTACGAAGAGAACTCCTCTCTGGCACCTTCCCCGGTGGAGTTGTGCATGGGGTGTGTTTGGAACATTTTGTCACCAGCCGAGTCCAAAATTCAGCGGTTCCCCATCTCAGCCCAGAAAGCAGGAAGAACAACTTTTGTGGTGCCTTTCAAATGCCTACCAAGGTAGTGTAAAAACTACCAGGAGAACTCCTGTCTGGCACCTTCCCCGGTGGAGTTGTGCATGGGGTGTGTTTGGAACATTTTGTCACCGGCCGACTCCAAAATTCAGCTGTTCCCCATCTCAGCCCAGAAAGCAGGAAGAACAACTTTTGTGGTGCCTTTCAGATGCCTACCAAGGTAGTGTAAAAAACTACCAAGAGAACTCCTGTCTGGCACCTTCCCCGGTGGAGTTGTGCATGGGGTGTGTTTGGAACATTTTGTCACCAGCCGAGTCCAAAATTCAGGGTTTCCCCATCTCAGCCCAGAAAGCAGGTAGAACAACTTTTGTGGTGTCTTTCAGATGCCTACCAAGGTAGTGTAAAAATTACCAAGAGAACTCCTGTCTGGCACCTTCCCCGGTGGAGTTGTGCATGGGGTGTGTTTGGAACATTTTGTCACCGGCCGACTCCAAAATTCAGCGGTTCCCCATCTCAGCCCAGAAAGCAGGTAGAACAACTTCTGTGGTGTCTTTCAGATGCCTACCAAGGTAGTGTAAAAACTACCAAGAGAACTCCTGTCTGGCACCTTCCGTGGTGGAGTTGTGCATGGGGTGTGTTTGGAACATTTTGTCACCAGCCGAGTCCAAAATTCAGCGTTTCCCCATCTCAGCCCAGAAAGCAGGTAGAACAACTTTTGTGGTGTCTTTCAGATGCCTACCAAGGTAGTGTAAAAACTACGAAGAGAACTCCTGTCTGGCACCTTCCCCGGTGGAGTTGTGCATGGGGTGTGTTTGGAACATTTTGTCACCGGCCGAGTCCAAAATTCAGCGATTCCCCATCTCAGCCCAGAAAGCAGGTAGAACAACTTTTGTGGTGTCTTTCAGATGCCTACCAAGGTAGTGTAAAAACTACCAGGAGAACTCCTGTCTGGCACCTTCCCCGGTGGAGTTGTGCATGGGGTGTGTTTGGAACATTTTGTCACCAGCCGAGTCCAAAATTCAGCGGTTCCCCATCTCAGCCCAGAAAGCAGGTAGAACAACTTTTGTGGTGCCTTTCAGCTGCCTACCAAGGTAGTGTAAAAACTACCAAGAGATCTCCTGTCTGGCACGTTCCGTGGTGGAGTTGTGCATGGGGTGTGTTTGGAACATTTTGTCAACGGCCGACTCCAAAATTCAGCTGTTCCCCATCTCAGCCCAGAAAGCAGGTAGAACAACTTTTGTGGTGTCTTTCAGATGCCTACCGGAGCAATGTAAAAACTACCAGGAGAACTCCTGTCTGGCACCTTCCCCGGTGGAGTTGTGCAAAGGTGTGTTTGGAACATTTTGTCACCAGCCGACTCCAAAATTCAGCGTTTCCCCATCTCAGCCCAGAAAGCAGGTAGAACAACTTTTGTGGTGCCTTTCAGCTGCCTACCAAGGTAGTGTAAAAACTACCAAGAGAACTCCTTTCTGGCACCTTCCCCGGTGGAGTTGTGCATGGGGTGTGTTTGGAACATTTTGTCACCGGCCGAGTCCAAAATTCAGCGATTCCCCATCTCAGCCCAGAAAGCAGGTAGAACAACTTTTGTGGTGTCTTTCAGATGCCTACCAAGGTAGTGTAAAAACTACGAAGAGAACTCCTCTCTGGCACCTTCCCCGGTGGAGTTGTGCATGGGGTGTGTTTGGAGCATTTTGTCACCAGCCGAGTCCAAAATTCAGCGGTTCCCCATCTCAGCCCAGAAAGCAGGAAGAACAACTTTTGTGGTGCCTTTCAAATGCCTACCAAGGTAGTGTAAAAACTACCAGGAGAACTCCTGTCTGGCACCTTCCCCGGTGGAGTTGTGCATGGGGTGTGTTTGGAACATTTTGTCACCGGCCGACTCCAAAATTCAGCTGTTCCCCATCTCAGCCCAGAAAGCAGGAAGAACAACTTTTGTGGTGCTTTCAGATGCCTACCAAGGTAGTGTAAAAACTACCAAGAGAACTCCTGTCTGGCACCTTCCGTGGTGGAGTTGTGCATGGGGTGTGTTTGGAACATTTTGTCACCAGCCGAGTCCAAAATTCAGCTTTTCCCCATCTCAGCCCAGAAAGCAGGTAGAACAACTTTTGTGGTGTCTTTCAGATGCCTACCAAGGTAGTGTAAAAATTACCAAGAGAACTCCTGTCTGGCACCTTCCCCGGTGGAGTTGTGCAGGGGGTGTGTTTGGAACATTTTGTCACCGGCCGACTCCAAAATTCAGCGGTTCCCCATCTCAGCCCAGAAAGCAGGTAGAACAACTTCTGTGGTGTCTTTCAGATGCCTACCAAGGTAGTGTAAAAACTACCAAGAGAACTCCTGTCTGGCACCTTCCGTGGTGGAGTTGTGCATGGGGTGTGTTTGGAACATTTTGTCACCAGCCGAGTCCAAAATTCAGCGTTTCCCCATCTCAGCCCAGAAAGCAGGTAGAACAACTTTTGTGGTGTCTTTCAGATGCCTACCAAGGTAGTGTAAAAACTACTAAGAGAACTCCTGTCTGGCACCTTCCCCGGTGGAGTTTTGCATGGGGTGTGTTTGGAACATTTTGTCACCGGCCGAGTCCAAAATTCAGCGATTCCCCATCTCAGCCCAGAAAGCAGGTAGAACAACTTTTGTGGTGTCTTTCAGATGCCTACCAAGGTAGTGTAAAAACTACCAGGAGAACTCCTGTCTGGCACCTTCCCCGGTGGAGTTGTGCATGGGGTGTGTTTGGAACATTTTGTCACCAGCCGAGTCCAAAATTCAGCGGTTCCCCATCTCAGCCCAGAAAGCAGGTAGAACAACTTTTGTGGTGCCTTTCAGCTGCCTACCAAGGTAGTGTAAAAACTACCAAGAGATCTCCTGTCTGGCACGTTCCGTGGTGGAGTTGTGCATGGGGTGTGTTTGGAACATTTTGTCAACGGCCGACTCCAAAATTCAGCTGTTCCCCATCTCAGCCCAGAAAGCAGGTAGAACAACTTTTGTGGTGTCTTTCAGATGCCTACCGGAGCAATGTAAAAACTACCAGGAGAACTCCTGTCTGGCACCTTCCCCGGTGGAGTTGTGCATGGGGTGTGTTTGGAACATTTTGTCACCAGCCGACTCCAAAATTCAGCGTTTCCCCATCTCAGCCCAGAAAGCAGGTAGAACAACTTTTGTGGTGCCTTTCAGCTGCCTACCAAGGTAGTGTAAAAACTACCAAGAGAACTCCTGTCTGGCACCTTCCCCGGTGGAGTTGTGCATGGGGTGTGTTTGGAACATTTTGTCACCGGCCGAGTCCAAAATTCAGCGGTTCCCCATCTCAGCCCAGAAAGCAGGAAGAACAACTTTTGTGGTGTCTTTCAGATGCCTACTGGAGCAATGTAAAAACTACCAGGAGAACTCCTGTCTGGCACCTTCCCCGGTGGAGTTGTGCAGGGGGTGTGTTTGGAACATTTTGTCAACGGCCGAGTCCAAAATTCAGCGGTTCCCCATCTCAGCCCAGAAAGCAGGTAGAACAACTTTTGTGGTATCTTTCAGATGCCTACCAGAGCAATGTAAAAACTACCAGGAGAACTCCTGTCTGGCACCTTCCGTGGTGGAGTTGTGCAGGGGGTGTGTTTGGAACATTTTGTCACCAGCCGAGTCCAAAATTCAGCGGTTCCCCATCTCAGCCCACAAAGCAGGTAGAACAACTTTTGTGGTGCCTTTCAGCTGCCTACCAAGGCAGTGTAAAAACTACCAGGAGAACTCCTGTCTGGCACCTTCCGTGGTGGAGTTGTGCATGGGGTGTGTTTGGTACATTTTGTCACCAGCCGACTCCAAAATTCAGCGGTTCCCCATCTCAGCCCAGAAAGCAGGAAGAACAACTTTTGTGGTGCCTTTCAAATGCCTACCAAGGTAGTGTAAAAACTACCAAGAGAACTCCTGTCTGGCACCTTCCGTGGTGGAGTTGCGCATGGGGTGTGTTTGGAACATTTTGTCACCGGCCGACTCCAAAATTCAGCGGTTCCCCATCTCAGCCCAGAAAGCAGGAAGAACAACTTTTGTGGTGTCTTTCAGATGCCTACCAAGGTAGTGTAAAAACTACCAAGAGAACTCCTGTCTGGCACCTTCCCCGGTGGAGTTGTGCATGGGGTGTGTTTGGAACATTTTGTCACCGGCCGAGTCCAAAATTCAGCGGTTCCCCATCTCAGCCCAGAAAGCAGGTACAACAACTTTTGTGGTGTCTTTCAGATGCCTACCGGAGCAATGTAAAAACTACCAGGAGAACTCCTGTCTGGCACCTTCCCCGGTGGAGTTGTGCATGGGGTGTGTTTGGAACATTTTGTCACCAGCCGACTCCAAAATTCAGCGGTTCCCCATCTCAGCCCAGAAAGCAGGTACAACAACTTTTGTGGTGCCTTTCAGCTGCCTACCAAGGTAGTGTAAAAACTACCAAGAGAACTCCTGTCTGGCACCTTCCCCGGTGGAGTTGTGCATGGGGTGTGTTTGGAACATTTTGTCACCGGCCGACTCCAAAATTCAGCGGTTCCCCATCTCAGCCCAGAAAGCAGGTAGAACAACTTTTGTGGTGTCTTTCAAATGCCTACCAAGGTAGTGTAAAAAACTACCAGGAGAACTCCTGTCTGGCACCTTCCCCGGTGGAGTTGTGCATGGGGTGTGTTTGGAACATTTTGTCACCGGCCGACTCCAAAATTCAGCGGTTCCCCATCTCAGCCCAGAAAGCAGGTAGAACAACTTTTGTGGTGCCTTTCAGATGCCTACCAAGGTAGTGTAAAAACTACCAGGAGAACTCCTGTCTGGCACCTTCCCCGGTGGAGTTGTGCATGGGGTGTGTTTGGAACATTTTGTCACCGGCCGAGTCCAAAATTCAGCGGTTCCCCATCTCAGCCCAGAAAGCAGGTACAACAACTTTTGTGGTGTCTTTCAGATGCCTACCAAGGTAGTGTAAAAACTACCAGGAGAACTCCTGTCTGGCACCTTCCCCGGTGGAGTTGTGCATGGGGTGTGTTTGGAACATTTTGTCACCAGCCGAGTCCAAAATTCAGCGTTTCCCCATCTCAGCCCAGAAAGCAGGTAGAACAACTTTGCTGGTGTCTTTCAGATGCCTACCAAGGTAGTGTAAAAACTACTAAGAGAACTCCTGTCTGGCACCTTCCCCGGTGGAGTTGTGCATGGGGTGTGTTTGGAACATTTTGTCAACGGCCGACTCCAAAATTCAGCGGTTCCCCATCTCAGCCCACAAAGCAGGTAGAACAACTTTTGTGGTGTCTTTCAGATGCCTACCAAGGTAGTGTAAAAACTACCAGGAGAACTCCTGTCTGGCACCTTCCCCGGTGGAGTTGTGCATGGGGTGTGTTTGGAACATTTTGTCACCAGCCGAGTCCAAAATTCAGAGGTTCCCCATCTCAGCCCAGAAAGCAGGTAGAACAACTTTTGTGGTGCCTTTCAGCTGCCTACCAAGGTAGTGTAAAAACTACCAAGAGATCTCCTGTCTGGCACGTTCCGTGGTGGAGTTGTGCATGGGGTGTGTTTGGAACATTTTGTCAACGGCCGACTCCAAAATTCAGCTGTTCCCCATCTCAGCCCAGAAAGCAGGTAGAACAACTTTTGTGGTGTCTTTCAGATGCCTACCGGAGCAATGTAAAAACTACCAGGAGAACTCCTGTCTGGCACCTTCCCCGGTGGAGTTGTGCAAAGGTGTGTTTGGAACATTTTGTCACCAGCCGACTCCAAAATTCAGCGTTTCCCCATCTCAGCCCACAAAGCAGGTAGAACAACTTTTGTGGTGCCTTTCAGCTGCCTACCAAGGTAGTGTAAAAACTACCAAGAGAACTCCTGTCTGGCACCTTCCCCGGTGGAGTTGTGCATGGGGTGTGTTTGGAACATTTTGTCAACGGCCGAGTCCAAAATTCAGCGGTTCCCCATCTCAGCCCAGAAAGCAGGAAGAACAACTTTTGTGGTGTCTTTCAGATGCCTACCGGAGCAATGTAAAAACTACCAGGAGAACTCCTGTCTGGCACCTTCCCCGGTGGAGTTGTGCAGGGGGTGTGTTTGGAACATTTTGTCACCGGCCGAGTCCAAAATTCAGCGGTTCCCCATCTCAGCCCAGAAAGCAGGTAGAACAACTTTTGTGGTATCTTTCAGATGCCTACCAGAGCAATGTAAAAACTACCAGGAGAACTCCTGTCTGGCACCTTCCGTGGTGGAGTTGTGCAGGGGGTGTGTTTGGAACATTTTGTCACCAGCCGAGTCCAAAATTCAGCGGTTCCCCATCTCAGCCCACAAAGCAGGTACAACAACTTTTGTGGTGCCTTTCAGCTGCCTACCAAGGTAGTGTAAAAACTACCAACAGAATTCGTTCCTGGCACCTTCCCCGGTGGAGTTGTGCATGGGGTGTGTTTGGAACATTTTGTCACCAGCCGAGTCCAAAATTCAGCGTTTCCCCATCTCAGCCCAGAAAGCAGGTAGAACAACTTTTGTGGTGTCTTTCAGATGCCTACCAAGGTAGTGTAAAAACTACTAAGAGAACTCCTGTCTGGCACCTTCCCCGGTGGAGTTGTGCATGGGGTGTGTTTGGAACATTTTGTCACCGGCCGAGTCCAAAATTCAGCGATTCCCCATCTCAGCCCAGAAAGCAGGTAGAACAACTTTTGTGGTGTCTTTCAGATGCCTACCAAGGTAGTGTAAAAACTACCAAGAGAACTCCTGTCTGGCACCTTCCCCGGTGGAGTTGTGCATGGGGTGTGTTTGGAACATTTTGTCACCGGCCGAGTCCAAAATTCAGCGGTTCCCCATCTCAGCCCAGAAAGCAGGTAGAACAACTTTTGTGGTGTCTTTCAGATGCCTACCGGAGCAATGTAAAAACTACCAGGAGAACTCCTGTCTGGCACCTTCCGTGGTGGAGTTGTGCATGGGGTGTGTTTGGAACATTTTGTCACCAGCCGACTCCAAAATTCAGCGGTTCCCCATCTCAGCCCAGAAAGCAGGTACAACAACTTTTGTGGTGCCTTTCAGCTGCCTACCAAGGTAGTGTAAAAACTACCAAGAGAACTCCTGTCTGGCACCTTCCCCGGTGGAGTTGTGCATGGGGTGTGTTTGGAACATTTTGTCACCGGCCGACTCCAAAATTCAGCGGTTCCCCATCTCAGCCCAGAAAGCAGGTAGAACAACTTTTGTGGTGTCTTTCAAATGCCTACCAAGGTAGTGTAAAAACTACCAGGAGAACTCCTGTCTGGCACCTTCCGTGGTGGAGTTGTGCATGGGGTGTGTTTGGAACATTTTGTCACCGGCCGACTCCAAAATTCAGCGGTTCCCCATCTCAGCCCAGAAAGCAGGTAGAACAACTTTTGTGGTGTCTTTCAAATGCCTACCAAGGTAGTGTAAAAACTACCAGGAGAACTCCTGTCTGGCACCTTCCGTGGTGGAGTTGTGCATGGGGTGTGTTTGGAACATTTTGTCAACGGCCGACTCCAAAATTCAGCGGTTCCCCATCTCAGCCCACAAAGCAGGTACAACAACTTTTGTGGTGCCTTTCAGCTGCCTACCAAGGTAGTGTAAAAACTACCAACAGAATTCGTTCCTGGCACCTTCCCCGGTGGAGTT
Source organism: Falco cherrug (assembly GCF_023634085.1). Classification (NCBI taxonomy): domain Eukaryota; kingdom Metazoa; phylum Chordata; class Aves; order Falconiformes; family Falconidae; genus Falco; species Falco cherrug. Next base: position 1,418,714 of record NW_026599434.1, read on the forward strand.
GTGCATGGGGTGTGTTTGGAACATTTTGTCACCAGCCGACTCCAAAATTCAGCGTTTCCCCATCTCAGCCCACAAAGCAGGTAGAACAACTTTTGTGGTGTCTTTCAGATGCCTACCAAGGTAGTGTAAAAACTACCAGGAGAACTCCTGTCTGGCACCTTCTCCGGTGGAGTTGTGCAGGGGGTGTGTTTGGAACATTTTGTCACCAGCCGAGTCCAAAATTCAGCGGTTCCCCATCTCAGCCCAGAAAGCAGGTAGAACAACTTTTGTGGTGTCTTTCAGATGCCTACCAAGGTAGTGTAAAAACTACCAGGAGAACTCCTGTCTGGCACCTTCCCCGGTGGAGCTGTGCATGGGGTGTGTTTGGAACATTTTGTCACCAGCCGAGTCCAAAATTCAGCGGTTCCCCATCTCAGCCCAGAAAGCAGGTAGAACAACTTTTGTGGTGCCTTTCAGCTGCCTACCAAGGTAGTGTAAAAACTACCAGGAGAACTCCTGTCTGGCACCTTCCCCGGTGGAGTTGTGCATGGGGTGTGTTTGGAACATTTTGTCAACGGCCGACTCCAAAATTCAGCTGTTCCCCATCTCAGCCCAGAAAGCAGGTAGAACATCTTTTGTGGTGTCTTTCAGAGGCCTACTGGAGCAATGTAAAAACTACCAGGAGAACTCCTGTCTGGCACCTTCCCCGGTGGAGTTGTGCATGGGGTGTGTTTGGAACATTTTGTCACCAGCCGAGTCCAAAATTCAGCGGTTCCCCATCTCAGCCCAGAAAGCAGGTAGAACAACTTTTGTGGTGCCTTTCAGCTGCCTACCAAGGTAGTGTAAAAACTACCAACAGAATTCGTTCCTGGCACCTTCCCCGGTGGAGTTGTGCATGGGGTGTGTTTGGAACATTTTGTCACCGGCCGAGTCCAAAATTCAGCGATTCCCCATCTCAGCCCAGAAAGCAGGTAGAACAACTTTTGTGGTGTCTTTCAGATGCCTACCAAGGTAGTGTAAAAACTACGAAGAGAACTCCTGTCTGGCACCTTCCCCGGTGGAGTTGTGCATGGGGTGTGTTCGGAACATTTTGTCACCGGCCGACTCCAAAATTCAGCGGTTCCCCATCTCAGCCCAGAAAGCAGGAAGAACAACTTTTGTGGTGCCTTTCAAATGCTTACCAAGGTAGTGTAAAAACTACCAGGAGAACTCCTGTCTGGCACCTTCCGTGGTGGAGTTGTGCATGGGGTGTGTTTGGAACATTTTGTCACCAGCCGACTCCAAAATTCAGCGGTTCCCCATCTCAGCCCAGAAAGCAGGAAGAACAACTTTTGTGGTGCCTTTCAAATGCCTACCAAGGTAGTGTAAAAACTAACAAGAGAACTCCTGTCTGGCACCTTCCCCGGTGGAGTTGTGCATGGGGTGTGTTTGGAACATTTTGTCACCGGCCGACTCCAAAATTCAGCGGTTCCCCATCTCAGCCCAGAAAGCAGGTAGAACAACTTTTGTGGTGTCTTTCAGATGCCTACCGGAGCAATGTAAAAACTACCAGGAGAACTCCTGTCTGGCACCTTCCCCGGTGGAGTGTTGCATGGGGTGTGTTTGGAACATTTTGTCACCGGCCGAGTCCAAAATTCAGCGGTTCCCCATCTCAGCCCAGAAAGCAGGTAGAACATCTTTTGTGGTATCTTTCAGATGCCTACCGGAGCAATGTAAAAACTACCAGGAGAACTCCTGTCTGGCACCTTCCGTGGTGGAGTTGTGCATGGGGTGTGTTTGGAACATTTTGTCAACGGCCGACTCCAAAATTCAGCGGTTCCCCATCTCAGCCCACAAAGACGTACAACAACTTTTGTGGTGCCTTTCAGCTGCCTACCAAGGTAGTGTAAAAACTACCAACAGAATTCGTTCCTGGCACCTTCCCCGGTGGAGTTGTGCATGGGGTGTGTTTGGAACATTTTGTCACCAGCCGACTCCAAAATTCAGCGTTTCCCCATCTCAGCCCAGAAAGCAGGTAGAACAACTTTTGTGGTGTCTTTCAGATGCCTACCAAGGTAGTGTAAAAACTACCAGGAGAACTCCTGTCTGGCACCTTCTCCGGTGGAGTTGTGCAGGGGGTGTGTTTGGAACATTTTGTCACCAGCCGACTCCAAAATTCAGCGATTCCCCATCTCAGCCCAGAAAGCAGGTAGAACAACTTTTGTGGTGTCTTTCAGATGCCTACCAAGGTAGTGTAAAAACTACCAGGAGAACTCCTGTCTGGCACCTTCCCCGGTGGAGCTGTGCATGGGGTGTGTTTGGAACATTTTGTCACCAGCCGAGTCCAAAATTCAGCGGTTCCCCATCTCAGCCCAGAAAGCAGGTAGAACAACTTTTGTGGTGCCTTTCAGCTGCCTACCAAGGTAGTGTAAAAACTACCAGGAGAACTCCTGTCTGGCACCTTCCCCGGTGGAGTTGTGCATGGGGTGTGTTTGGAACATTTTGTCAACGGCCGACTCCAAAATTCAGCTGTTCCCCATCTCAGCCCACAAAGCAGGTAGAACATCTTTTGTGGTGTCTTTCAGAGGCCTACTGGAGCAATGTAAAAACTACCAGGAGAACTCCTGTCTGGCACCTTCCCCGGTGGAGTTGTGCATGGGGTGTGTTTGGAACATTTTGTCACCAGCCGAGTCCAAAATTCAGCGGTTCCCCATCTCAGCCCAGAAAGCAGGTAGAACAACTTTTGTGGTGTCTTTCAGATGCCTACCGGAGCAATGTAAAAACTACCAGGAGAACTCCTGTCTGGCACCTTCCCCGGTGGAGTTGTGCATGGGGTGTGTTTGGAACATTTTGTCAACGGCCGACTCCAAAATTCAGCGGTTCCCCATCTCAGCCCAGAAAGCAGGTAGAACATCTTTTGTGGTATCTTTCAGATGCCTACCGGAGCAATGTAAAAACTACCAGGAGAACTTCTGTCTGGCACCTTCCGTGGTGGAGTTGTGCATGGGGTGTGTTTGGAACATTTTGTCAACGGCCGACTCCAAAATTCAGCGGTTCCCCATCTCAGCCCACAAAGCAGGTACAACAACTTTTGTGGTGCCTTTCAGCTGCCTACCAAGGTAGTGTAAAAACTACCAACAGAATTCGTTCCTGGCACCTTCCCCGGTGGAGTTGTGCATGGGGTGTGTTTGGAACATTTTGTCACCAGCCGAGTCCAAAATTCAGCGTTTCCCCATCTCAGCCCAGAAAGCAGGTAGAACAACTTTTGTGGTGTCTTTCAGATGCCTACCAAGGTAGTGTAAAAACTACCAGGAGAACTCCTGTCTGGCACCTTCCCCGGTGGAGCTGTGCATGGGGTGTGTTTGGAACATTTTGTCACCAGCCGAGTCCAAAATTCAGCGGTTCCCCATCTCAGCCCAGAAAGCAGGTAGAACAACTTTTGTGGTGCCTTTCAGCTGCCTACCAAGGTAGTGTAAAAACTACCAGGAGAACTCCTGTCTGGCACCTTCCCCGGTGGAGTTGTGCATGGGGTGTGTTTGGAACATTTTGTCAACGGCCGAGTCCAAAATTCAGCTGTTCCCCATCTCAGCCCAGAAAGCAGGTAGAACATCTTTTGTGGTGTCTTTCAGAGGCCTACTGGAGCAATGTAAAAACTACCAGGAGAACTCCTGTCTGGCACCTTCCCCGGTGGAGTTGTGCATGGGGTGTGTTTGGAACATTTTGTCACCAGCCGAGTCCAAAATTCAGCGGTTCCCCATCTCAGCCCAGAAAGCAGGTAGAACAACTTTTGTGGTGCCTTTCAGCTGCCTACCAAGGTAGTGTAAAAACTACCAACAGAATTCGTTCCTGGCACCTTCCCCGGTGGAGTTGTGCATGGGGTGTGTTTGGAACATTTTGTCACCGGCCGAGTCCAAAATTCAGCGATTCCCCATCTCAGCCCAGAAAGCAGGTAGAACAACTTTTGTGGTGTCTTTCAGATGCCTACCAAGGTAGTGTAAAAACTACGAAGAGAACTCCTGTCTGGCACCTTCCCCGGTGGAGTTGTGCATGGGGTGTGTTCGGAACATTTTGTCACCGGCCGACTCCAAAATTCAGCGGTTCCCCATCTCAGCCCAGAAAGCAGGAAGAACAACTTTTGTGGTGCCTTTCAAATGCTTACCAAGGTAGTGTAAAAACTACCAGGAGAACTCCTGTCTGGCACCTTCCCCGGTGGAGTTGTGCATGGGGTGTGTTTGGAACATTTTGTCACCAGCCGACTCCAAAATTCAGCGGTTCCCCATCTCAGCCCAGAAAGCAGGTAGAACAACTTCTGTGGTGTCTTTCAGATGCCTACCAAGGTAGTGTAAAAACTAACAAGAGAACTCCTGTCTGGCACCTTCCCCGGTGGAGTTGTGCATGGGGTGTGTTTGGAACATTTTGTCACCGGCCGACTCCAAAATTCAGCGGTTCCCCATCTCAGCCCAGAAAGCAGGTAGAACAACTTTTGTGGTGTCTTTCAGATGCCTACCGGAGCAATGTAAAAACTACCAGGAGAACTCCTGTCTGGCACCTTCCCCGGTGGAGTTGTGCATGGGGTGTGTTTGGAACATTTTGTCACCGGCCGAGTCCAAAATTCAGCGGTTCCCCATCTCAGCCCAGAAAGCAGGTAGAACATCTTTTGTGGTATCTTTCAGATGCCTACCGGAGCAATGTAAAAACTACCAGGAGAACTCCTGTCTGGCACCTTCCGTGGTGGAGTTGTGCATGGGGTGTGTTTGGAACATTTTGTCAACTGCCGACTCCAAAATTCAGCGGTTCCCCATCTCAGCCCACAAAGCAGGTACAACAACTTTTGTGGTGCCTTTCAGCTGCCTACCAAGGTAGTGTAAAAACTACCAACAGAATTCGTTCCTGGCACCTTCCCCGGTGGAGTTGTGCATGGGGTGTGTTTGGAACATTTTGTCACCAGCCGACTCCAAAATTCAGCGTTTCCCCATCTCAGCCCAGAAAGCAGGTAGAACAACTTTTGTGGTGTCTTTCAGATGCCTACCAAGGTAGTGTAAAAACTACCAGGAGAACTCCTGTCTGGCACCTTCTCCGGTGGAGTTGTGCAGGGGGTGTGTTTGGAACATTTTGTCACCAGCCGACTCCAAAATTCAGCGATTCCCCATCTCAGCCCAGAAAGCAGGTAGAACAACTTTTGTGGTGTCTTTCAGATGCCTACCAAGGTAGTGTAAAAACTACCAGGAGAACTCCTGTCTGGCACCTTCCCCGGTGGAGCTGTGCATGGGGTGTGTTTGGAACATTTTGTCACCAGCCGAGTCCAAAATTCAGCGGTTCCCCATCTCAGCCCAGAAAGCAGGTAGAACAACTTTTGTGGTGCCTTTCAGCTGCCTACCAAGGTAGTGTAAAAACTACCAGGAGAACTCCTGTCTGGCACCTTCCCCGGTGGAGTTGTGCATGGGGTGTGTTTGGAACATTTTGTCAACGGCCGACTCCAAAATTCAGCTGTTCCCCATCTCAGCCCAGAAAGCAGGTAGAACATCTTTTGTGGTGTCTTTCAGAGGCCTACTGGAGCAATGTAAAAACTACCAGGAGAACTCCTGTCTGGCACCTTCCCCGGTGGAGTTGTGCATGGGGTGTGTTTGGAACATTTTGTCACCAGCCGAGTCCAAAATTCAGCGGTTCCCCATCTCAGCCCAGAAAGCAGGTAGAACAACTTTTGTGGTGCCTTTCAGCTGCCTACCAAGGTAGTGTAAAAACTACCAACAGAATTCGTTCCTGGCACCTTCCCCGGTGGAGTTGTGCATGGGGTGTGTTTGGAACATTTTGTCACCAGCCGACTCCAAAATTCAGCGGTTCCCCATCTCAGCCCAGAAAGCAGGTAGAACAACTTTTGTGGTGTCTTTCAGATGCCTACCAAGGTAGTGTAAAAACTACCAAGAGAACTCCTGTCTGGCACCTTCCCCGGTGGAGTTGTGCATGGGGTGTGTTTGGAACATTTTGTCACCGGCCGAGTCCAAAATTCAGCGATTCCCCATCTCAGCCCAGAAAGCAGGTAGAACAACTTTTGTGGTGTCTTTCAGATGCCTACCAAGGTAGTGTAAAAACTACGAAGAGAACTCCTGTCTGGCACCTTCCCCGGTGGAGTTGTGCATGGGGTGTGTTCGGAACATTTTGTCACCGGCCGACTCCAAAATTCAGCGGTTCCCCATCTCAGCCCAGAAAGCAGGAAGAACAACTTTTGTGGTGCCTTTCAAATGCTTACCAAGGTAGTGTAAAAACTACCAGGAGAACTCCTGTCTGGCACCTTCCGTGGTGGAGTTGTGCATGGGGTGTGTTTGGAACATTTTGTCACCAGCCGACTCCAAAATTCAGCGGTTCCCCATCTCAGCCCAGAAAGCAGGAAGAACAACTTTTGTGGTGCCTTTCAAATGCCTACCAAGGTAGTGTAAAAACTAACAAGAGAACTCCTGTCTGGCACCTTCCCCGGTGGAGTTGTGCATGGGGTGTGTTTGGAACATTTTGTCACCGGCCGACTCCAAAATTCAGCGGTTCCCCATCTCAGCCCAGAAAGCAGGTAGAACAACTTTTGTGGTGCCTTTCAGATGCCTACCAAGGTAGTGTAAAAACTACCAAGAGAACTCCTGTCTGGCACCTTCCCCGGTGGAGTTGTGCATGGGGTGTGTTTGGAACATTTTGTCACCAGCCGAGTCCAAAATTCAGCGTTTCCCCATCTCAGCCCAGAAAGCAGGTAGAACAACTTTTGTGGTGTCTTTCAGATGCCTACCATGGTAGTGTAAAAACTACCAAGAGAACTCCTGTCTGGCACCTTCCCCGGTGGAGTTGTGCATGGGGTGTGTTTGGAACATTTTGTCACCGGCCGACTCCAAAATTCAGCGGTTCCCCATCTCAGCCCAGAAAGCAGGTAGAACAACTTCTGTGGTGTCTTTCAGATGCCTACCAAGGTAGTGTAAAAACTACCAGGAGAACTCCTGTCTGGCACCTTCCCCGGTGGAGTTGTGCATGGGGTGTGTTTGGAACATTTTGTCACCAGCCGAGTCCAAAATTCAGCGTTTCCCCATCTAAGCCCAGAAAGCAGGTAGAACAACTTTGGTGGTGTCTTTCAGATGCCTACCAAGGTAGTGTAAAAACTACTAAGAGAACTCCTGTCTGGCACCTTCCCCGGTGGAGTTGTGCATGGGGTGTGTTTGGAACATTTTGTCACCGGCCGAGTCCAAAATTCAGCGATTCCCCATCTCAGCCCAGAAAGCAGGTAGAACAACTTTTGTGGTGTCTTTCAGATGCCTACCGGAGCAATATAAAAACTACCAGGAGAACTCCTGTCTGGCACCTTCCCCGGTGGAGTTGTGCATGGGGTGTGTTTGGAACATTTTGTCACCAGCCGAGTCCAAAATTCAGCGGTTCCCCATCTCAGCCCAGAAAGCAGGTACAACAACTTTTGTGGTGCCTTTCAGCTGCCTACCAAGGTAGTGTAAAAACTACCAAGAGAACTCCTGTCTGGCACCTTCCCTGGTGGAGTTGTGCATGGGGTGTGTTTGGAACATTTTGTCACCAGCCGAGTCCAAAATTCAGCTGTTCCCCATCTCAGCCCAGAAAGCAGGTAGAACAACTTTTGTGGTGTCTTTCAGATGCCTACCGGAGCAATGTAAAAACTACCAGGAGAACTCCTGTCTGGCACCTTCCCCGGTGGAGTTGTGCAAAGGTGTGTTTGGAACATTTTGTCACCAGCCGACTCCAAAATTCAGCGTTTCCCCATCTCAGCCCAGAAAGCAGGTAGAACAACTTTTGTGGTGCCTTTCAGCTGCCTACCAAGGTAGTGTAAAAACTACCAAGAGAACTCCTGTCTGGCACCTTCCCCGGTGGAGTTGTGCATGGGGTGTGTTTGGAACATTTTGTCACCGGCCGAGTCCAAAATTCAGCGTTTCCCCATCTCAGCCCAGAAAGCAGGTAGAACAACTTTGCTGGTGTCTTTCAGATGCCTACCAAGGTAGTGTAAAAACTACTAAGAGAACTCCTGTCTGGCACCTTCCCCGGTGGAGTTGTGCATGGGGTGTGTTTGGAACATTTTGTCACCGGCCGAGTCCAAAATTCAGCGATTCCCCATCTCAGCCCAGAAAGCAGGTAGAACAACTTTTGTGGTGTCTTTCAGATGCCTACCAAGGTAGTGTAAAAACTACCAGGAGAACTCCTGTCTGGCACCTTCCCCGGTGGAGTTGTGCATGGGGTGTGTTTGGAACATTTTGTCACCAGCCGAGTCCAAAATTCAGCGTTTCCCCATCTCAGCCCAGAAAGCAGGTAGAACAACTTTTGTGGTGCCTTTCAGCTGCCTACCAAGGTAGTGTAAAAACTACCAAGAGATCTCCTGTCTGGCACCTTCCGTGGTGGAGTAGTGCATGGGGTGTGTTTGGAACATTTTGTCAACGGCCGACTCCAAAATTCAGCGGTTCCCCATCTCAGCCCAGAAAGCAGGTAGAACAACTTTTGTGGTGCCTTTCAGCTGCCTACCAAGGTAGTGTAAAAACTACCAAGAGAACTCCTGTCTGGCACCTTCCCCGGTGGAGTTGTGCATGGGGTGTGTTTGGAACATTTTGTCACCAGCCGAGTCCAAAATTCAGCGTTTCCCCATCTCAGCCCAGAAAGCAGGTAGAACAACTTTTGTGGTGTCTTTCAGATGCCTACCAAGGTAGTGTAAAAACTACTAAGAGAACTCCTGTCTGGCACCTTCCCCGGTGGAGTTGTGCATGGGGTGTGTTTGGAACATTTTGTCACCGGCCGAGTCCAAAATTCAGCGATTCCCCATCTCAGCCCAGAAAGCAGGTAGAACAACTTTTGTGGTGTCTTTCAGATGCCTACCAAGGTAGTGTAAAAACTACCAGGAGAACTCCTGTCTGGCACCTTCCCCGGTGGAGTTGTGCATGGGGTGTGTTTGGAACATTTTGTCAACGGCCGACTCCAAAATTCAGCGGTTCCCCATCTCAGCCCAGAAAGGAGGTAGAACAACTTTTGTGGTGTCTTTCAGATGCCTACTGGAGCAATGTAAAAACTACCAGGAGAACTCCTGTCTGGCACCTTCCCCGGTGGAGTTGTGCAAAGGTGTGTTTGGAACATTTTGTCACCAGCCGAGTCCAAAATTCAGCGTTTCCCCATCTCAGCCCACAAAGCAGGTAGAACAACTTTTGTGGTGTCTTTCAGATGCCTACCAAGGTAGTGTAAAAACTACCAACAGAATTCGTTCCTGGCACCTTCCCCGGTGGAGTTGTGCATGGGGTGTGTTTGGAACATTTTGTCACCAGCCGAGTCCAAAATTCAGCGGTTCCCCATCTCAGCCCAGAAAGCAGGTAGAACAACTTTTGTGGTGCCTTTCAGATGCCTACCAAGGTAGTGTAAAAACTACTAAGAGAACTCCTGTCTGGCACCTTCCCCGGTGGAGTTGTGCATGGGGTGTGTTTGGAACATTTTGTCACCGGCCGAGTCCAAAATTCAGCGATTCCCCATCTCAGCCCAGAAAGCAGGTAGAACAACTTTTGTGGTGTCTTTCAGATGCCTACCAAGGTAGTGTAAAAACTACGAAGAGAACTCCTCTCTGGCACCTTCCCCGGTGGAGTTGTGCATGGGGTGTGTTTGGAACATTTTGTCACCAGCCGAGTCCAAAATTCAGCGGTTCCCCATCTCAGCCCAGAAAGCAGGAAGAACAACTTTTGTGGTGCCTTTCAAATGCCTACCAAGGTAGTGTAAAAACTAACAAGAGAACTCCTGTCTGGCACCTTCCCCGGTGGAGTTGTGCATGGGGTGTGTTTGGAACATTTTGTCACCGGCCGACTCCAAAATTCAGCTGTTCCCCATCTCAGCCCAGAAAGTAGGAAGAACAACTTTTGTGGTGCCTTTCAGATGCCTACCAAGGTAGTGTAAAAACTACCAGGAGAACTCCTGTCTGGCACCTTCCCCGGTGGAGTTGTGGATGGGGTGTGTTTGGAACATTTTGTCACCAGCCGAGTCCAAAATTCAGCGATTCCCCATCTCAGCCCAGAAAGCAGGTACAACAACTTTTGTGGTGTCTTTCAGATGCCTACCGGAGCAATGTAAAAACTACCAGGAGAACTCCTGTCTGGCACCTTCCCCGGTGGAGTTGTGCATGGGGTGTGTTTGGAACATTTTGTCACCGGCCGACTCCAAAATTCAGCGGTTCCCCATCTCAGCCCAGAAAGCAGGTAGAACAACTTCTGTGGTGTCTTTCAGATGCCTACCAAGGTAGTGTAAAAACTACCAAGAGAACTCCTGTCTGGCACCTTCCCCGGTGGAGTTGTGCATGGGGTGTGTTTGGAACATTTTGTCACCAGCCGAGTCCAAAATTCAGCGTTTCCCCATCTCAGCCCAGAAAGCAGGTAGAACAACTTTTGTGGTGTCTTTCAGATGCCTACCAAGGTAGTGTAAAAACTACTAAGAGAACTCCTGTCTGGCACCTTCCCCGGTGGAGTTGTGCATGGGGTGTGTTTGGAACATTTTGTCACCGGCCGAGTCCAAAATTCAGCGATTCCCCATCTCAGCCCAGAAAGCAGGTAGAACAACTTTTGTGGTGTCTTTCAGATGCCTACCAAGGTAGTGTAAAAACTACCAGGAGAACTCCTGTCTGGCACCTTCCCCGGTAGAGTTGTGCATGGGGTGTGTTTGGAACATTTTGTCACCAGCCGAGTCCAAAATTCAGCGGTTCCCCATCTCAGCCCAGAAAGCAGGTAGAACAACTTTTGTGGTGCCTTTCAGCTGCCTACCAAGGTAGTGTAAAAACTACCAAGAGATCTCCTGTCTGGCACCTTCCGTGGTGGAGTTGTGCATGGGGTGTGTTTGGAACATTTTGTCACCAGCCGACTCCAAAATTCAGCTGTTCCCCATCTCAGCCCAGAAAGCAGGTAGAACAACTTTTGTGGTGTCTTTCAGATGCCTACCGGAGCAATGTAAAAACTACCAGGAGAACTCCTGTCTGGCACCTTCCCCGGTGGAGTTGTGCAGGGGGTGTGTTTGGAACATTTTGTCAACGGCCGAGTCCAAAATTCAGCGGTTCCCCATCTCAGCCCACAAAGCAGGTACAACAACTTTTGTGGTGCCTTTCAGCTGCCTACCAAGGTAGTGTAAAAACTACCAACAGAATTCGTTCCTGGCACCTTCCCCGGTGGAGTTGTGCATGGGGTGTGTTTGGAACATTTTGTCACCAGCCGAGTCCAAAATTCAGCGTTTCCCCATCTCAGCCCAGAAAGCAGGTAGAACAACTTTTGTGGTGTCTTTCAGATGCCTACCAAGGTAGTGTAAAAACTACTAAGAGAACTCCTGTCTGGCACCTTCCCCGGTGGAGTTCTGCATGGGGTGTGTTTGGAACATTTTGTCACCGGCCGAGTCCAAAATTCAGCGATTCCCCATCTCAGCCCAGAAAGCAGGTAGAACAACTTTTGTGGTGTCTTTCAGATGCCTACCAAGGTAGTGTAAAAACTACCAAGAGAACTCCTGTCTGGCACCTTCCCCGGTGGAGTTGTGCATGGGGTGTGTTTGGAACATTTTGTCACCGGCCGAGTCCAAAATTCAGCGGTTCCCCATCTCAGCCCAGAAAGCAGGTACAACAACTTTTGTGGTGTCTTTCAGATGCCTACCGGAGCAATGTAAAAACTACCAGGAGAACTCCTGTCTGGCACCTTCCCCGGTGGAGTTGTGCATGGGGTGTGTTTGGAACATTTTGTCACCAGCCGACTCCAAAATTCAGCGGTTCCCCATCTCAGCCCAGAAAGCAGGTACAACAACTTTTGTGGTGCCTTTCAGCTGCCTACCAAGGTAGTGTAAAAACTACCAAGAGAACTCCTGTCTGGCACCTTCCCCGGTGGAGTTGTGCATGGGGTGTGTTTGGAACATTTTGTCACCGGCCGACTCCAAAATTCAGCGGTTCCCCATCTCAGCCCAGAAAGCAGGTAGAACAACTTTTGTGGTGTCTTTCAAATGCCTACCAAGGTAGTGTAAAAACTACCAGGAGAACTCCTGTCTGGCACCTTCCGTGGTGGAGTTGTGCATGGGGTGTGTTTGGAACATTTTGTCACCAGCCGACTCCAAAATTCAGCGGTTCCCCATCTCAGCCCAGAAAGCAGGTAGAACAACTTTTGTGGTGTCTTTCAGATGCCTACCAAGGTAGTGTAAAAACTACCAGGAGAACTCCTGTCTGGCACCTTCCGTGGTGGAGTTGTGCATGGGGTGTGTTTTGAACATTTTGTCACCGGCCGACTCCAAAATTCAGCGGTTCCCCATCTCAGCCCAGAAAGCAGGTAGAACAACTTTTTTGGTGCCTTTCAGCTGCCTACCAAGGTAGTGTAAAAACTACTAAGAGAACTCCTGTCTGGCACCTTCCCCGGTGGAGTTTTGCATGGGGTGTGTTTTGAACATTTTGTCACCGGCCGAGTCCAAAATTCAGCGATTCCCCATCTCAGCCCAGAAAGCAGGTAGAACAACTTCTGTGGTGTCTTTCAGATGCCTACCAAGGTAGTGTAAAAACTACCAGGAGAACTCCTGTCTGGCACCTTCCCCGGTGGAGTTGTGCATGGGGTGTGTTTGGAACATTTTGTCACCGGCCGAGTCCAAAATTCAGCGGTTCCCCATCTCAGCCCAGAAAGCAGGAAGAACAACTTTTGTGGTGTCTTTCAGATGCCTACCGGAGCAATGTAAAAACTACCAGGAGAACTCCTGTCTGGCACCTTCCCCGGTGGAGTTGTGCAGGGGGTGTGTTTGGAACATTTTGTCACCGGCCGAGTCCAAAATTCAGCGGTTCCCCATCTCAGCCCAGAAAGCAGGTAGAACATCTTTTTTGGTATCTTTCAGATGCCTACCGGAGCAATGTAAAAACTACCAGGAGAACTCCTGTCTGGCACCTTCCGTGGTGGAATTGTGCATGGGGTGTGTTTGGAACATTTTGTCAACGGCCGACTCCAAAATTCAGCGGTTCCCCATCTCAGCCCACAAAGCAGGTACAACAACTTTTGTGGTGCCTTTCAGCTGCCTACCAAGGTAGTGTAAAAACTACCAACAGAATTCGTTCCTGGCACCTTCCCCGGTGGAGTTGTGCATGGGGTGTGTTTGGAACATTTTGTCACCAGCCGACTCCAAAATTCAGCGGTTCCCCATCTCAGCCCAGAAAGCAGGTAGAACAACTTTTGTGGTGTCTTTCAGATGCCTACCAAGGTAGTGTAAAAACTACCAGGAGAACTCCTGTCTGGCACCTTCCCCGGTGGAGTTGTGCAGGGGGTGTGTTTGGAACATTTTGTCACCAGCCGACTCCAAAATTCAGCGATTCCCCATCTCAGCCCAGAAAGCAGGTAGAACAACTTTTGTGGTGTCTTTCAGATGCCTACCAAGGTAGTGTAAAAACTACCAGGAGAACTCCTGTCTGGCACCTTCCCCGGTGGAGCTGTGCATGGGGTGTGTTTGGAACATTTTGTCACCAGCCGAGTCCAAAATTCAGCGGTTCCCCATCTCAGCCCAGAAAGCAGGTAGAACAACTTTTGTGGTGCCTTTCAGCTGCCTACCAAGGTAGTGTAAAAACTACCAGGAGAACTCCTGTCTGGCACCTTCCCCGGTGGAGTTGTGCATGGGGTGTGTTTGGAACATTTTGTCAACGGCCGACTCCAAAATTCAGCTGTTCCCCATCTCAGCCCAGAAAGCAGGTAGAACAACTTTTGTGGTGTCTTTCAGATGCCTACCGGAGCAATGTAAAAACTACCAGGAGAACTCCTGTCTGGCACCTTCCCCGGTGGAGGTTTGCAAAGGTGTGTTTGGAACATTTTGTCACCAGCCGAGTCCAAAATTCAGCGTTTCCCCATCTCAGCCCAGAAAGCAGGTAGAACAACTTTTGTGGTGCCTTTCAGCTGCCTACCAAGGTAGTGTAAAAACTACCAAGAGAACTCCTGTCTGGCACCTTCCCCGGTGGAGTTGTGCATGGGGTGTGTTTGGAACATTTTGTCAACGGCCAAGTCCAAAATTCAGCGGTTCCCCATCTCAGCCCAGAAAGCAGGTAGAACATCTTTTGTGGTATCTTTCAGATGCCTACCGGAGCAATGTAAAAACTACCAGGAGAACTCCTGTCTGGCACCTTCCCCGGTGGAGTTGTGCAGGGGGTGTGTTTGGAACATTTTGTCACCAGCCGAGTCCAAAATTCAGCGGTTCCCCATCTCAGCCCACAAAGCAGGTACAACAACTTTTGTGGTGCCTTTCAGCTGCCTACCAAGGTAGTGTAAAAACTACCAACAGAATTCGTTCCTGGCACCTTCCCCGGTGGAGTTGTGCATGGGGTGTGTTTGGAACATTTTGTCACCAGCCGACTCCAAAATTCAGCGGTTCCCCATCTCAGCCCAGAAAGCAGGTAGAACAACTTTTGTGGTGTCTTTCAAATGCCTACCAAGGTAGTGTAAAAACTACCAGGAGAACTCCTGTCTGGCACCTTCCCCGGTGGAGTTGTGCATGGGGTGTGTTTTGAACATTTTGTCACCGGCCGAGTCCAAAATTCAGCGGTTCCCCATCTCAGCCCAGAAAGCAGGTACAACAACTTTTGTGGTGTCTTTCAGATGCCTACCGGAGCAATGTAAAAACTACCAGGAGAACTCCTGTCTGGCACCTTCCCCGGTGGAGTTGTGCATGGGGTGTGTTTGGAACATTTTGTCACCAGCCGACTCCAAAATTCAGCGGTTCCCCATCTCAGCCCAGAAAGCAGGTACAACAACTTTTGTGGTGCCTTTCAGCTGTCTACCAAGGTAGTGTAAAAACGACCAAGAGAACTCCTGTCTGGCACCTTCCGTGGTGGAGTTGTGCATGGGGTGTGTTTGGAACATTTTGTCCCCGGCCGACTCCAAAATTCAGCGGTTCCCCATCTCAGCCCAGAAAGCAGGTAGAACAACTTTTGTGGTGTCTTTCAAATGCCTACCAAGGTAGTGTAAAAACTACCAGGAGAACTCCTGTCTGGCACCTTCCGTGGTGGAATTGTGCATGGGGTGTGTTTTGAACATTTTGTCACCGGCCGAGTCCAAAATTCAGCGGTTCCCCATCTCAGCCCAGAAAGCAGGTAGAACAACTTTTGTGGTGTCTTTCAAATGCCTACCAAGGTAGTGTAAAAACTACCAGGAGAACTCCTGTCTGGCACCTTCCCCGGTGGAATTGTGCATGGGGTGTGTTTGGAACATTTTGTCACCGGCCGACTCCAAAATTCAGCGGTTCCCCATCTCAGCCCAGAAAGCAGGTAGAACAACTTCTGTGGTGTCTTTCAGATGCCTACCAAGGTAGTGTAAAAACTACCAGGAGAACTCCTGTCTGGCACCTTCCCCGGTGGAGTTGTGCATGGGGTGTGTTTGGAACATTTTGTCAACGGCCGACTCCAAAATTCAGCGGTTCCCCATCTCAGCCCAGAAAGCAGGTAGAACAACTTCTGTGGTGTCTTTCAGATGCCTACCGGAGCAATGTAAAAACTACCAGGAGAACTCCTGTCTGGCACCTTCCCCGGTGGAGTTGTGCAGGGGGTGTGTTTGGAACATTTTGTCAACGGCCGACTCCAAAATTCAGCGGTTCCCCATCTCAGCCCAGAAAGCAGGTAGAACATCTTTTGTGGTATCTTTCAGATGCCTACCGGAGCAATGTAAAAACTACCAGGAGAACTCCTGTCTGGCACCTTCCCCGGTGGAGTTGTGCATGGGGTGTGTTTGGAACATTTTGTCAACGGCCGACTCCAAAATTCAGCGGTTCCCCATCTCAGCCCAGAAAGCAGGTAGAACAACTTTTGTGGTGCCTTTCAGCTGCCTACCAAGGTAGTGTAAAAACTACCAACAGAATTCGTTCCTGGCACCTTCCCCGGTGGAGTTGTGCATGGGGTGTGTTTGGAACATTTTGTCACCAGCCGACTCCAAAATTCAGCGGTTCCCCATCTCAGCCCAGAAAGCAGGTAGAACAACTTTTGTGGTGTCTTTCAGATGCCTACCAAGGTAGTGTAAAAACTACCAGGAGAACTCCTGTCTGGCACCTTCCCCGGTGGAGTTGTGCATGGGGTGTGTTTGGAACATTTTGTCACCAGCCGAGTCCAAAATTCAGCGTTTCCCCATCTCAGCCCAGAAAGCAGGTAGAACAACTTTTGTGGTGTCTTTCAAATGCCTACCAAGGTAGTGTAAAAACTACCAAGAGAACTCCTGTCTGGCACCTTCCCCGGTGGAGTTGTGCATGGGGTGTGTTTGGAACATTTTGTCAACGGCCGACTCCAAAATTCAGCGGTTCCCCATCTCAGCCCAGAAAGCAGGTAGAACAACTTCTGTGGTGTCTTTCAGATGCCTACCGGAGCAATGTAAAAACTACCAAGAGAACTCCTGTCTGGCACCTTCCCCGGTGGAGTTGTGCAGGGGGTGTGTTTGGAACATTTTGTCAACGGCCGAGTCCAAAATTCAGCGGTTCCCCATCTCAGCCCAGAAAGCAGGTAGAACATCTTTTGTGGTATCTTTCAGATGCCTACCGGAGCAATGTAAAAACTACCAGGAGAACTCCTGTCTGGCACCTTCCGTGGTGGAGTTGTGCAGGGGGTGTGTTTGGAACATTTTGTCACCAGCCGAGTCCAAAATTCAGCGGTTCCCCATCTCAGCCCACAAAGCAGGTACAACAACTTTTGTGGTGCTTTTCAGCTGCCTACCAAGGTAGTGTAAAAACTACCAACAGAATTCGTTCCTGGCACCTTCCCCGGTGGAGTTGTGCATGGGGTGTGTTTGGAACATTTTGTCACCAGCCGACTCCAAAATTCAGCGGTTCCCCATCTCAGCCCAGAAAGCAGGTAGAACAACTTTTGTGGTGTCTTTCAGATGCCTACCAAGGTAGTGTAAAAACTACCAGGAGAACTCCTGTCTGGCACCTTCCCCGGTGGAGTTGTGCATGGGGTGTGTTTTGAACATTTTGTCACCGGCCGAGTCCAAAATTCAGCGGTTCCCCATCTCAGCCCACAAAGCAGGTACAACAACTTTTGTGGTGCCTTTCAGCTGCCTACCGGAGCAATGTAAAAACTACCAGGAGAACTCCTGTCTGGCACCTTCCCCGGTGGAGTTGTGCATGGGGTGTGTTTGGAACATTTTGTCACCAGCCGACTCCAAAATTCAGCGGTTCCCCATCTCAGCCCAGAAAGCAGGTACAACAACTTTTGTGGTGCCTTTCAGCTGTCTACCAAGGTAGTGTAAAAACTACCAAGAGAACTCCTGTCTGGCACCTTCCGTGGTGGAGTTGTGCATGGGGTGTGTTTGGAACATTTTGTCACCGGCCGAGTCCAAAATTCAGCGGTTCCCCATCTCAGCCCAGAAAGCAGGTAGAACAACTTTTGTGGTGTCTTTCAAATGCCTACCAAGGTAGTGTAAAAACTACCAGGAGAACTCCTGTCTGGCACCTTCCGTGGTGGAGTTGTGCATGGGGTGTGTTTTGAACATTTTGTCACCGGCCGACTCCAAAATTCAGCGGTTCCCCATCTCAGCCCAGAAAGCAGGTAGAACAACTTTTGTGGTGCCTTTCAGCTGCCTACCAAGGTAGTGTAAAAACTACCAAGAGAACTCCTGTCTGGCACCTTCCCCGGTGGAGTTGTGCATGGGGTGTGTTTGGAACATTTTGTCACCGGCCGAGTCCAAAATTCAGCGATTCCCCATCTCAGCCCAGAAAGCAGGTAGAACAACTTCTGTGGTGTCTTTCAGATGCCTACCAAGGTAGTGTAAAAACTACCAGGAGAACTCCTGTCTGGCACCTTCCCCGGTGGAGTTGTGCATGGGGTGTGTTTGGAACATTTTGTCAACGGCCGACTCCAAAATTCAGCGGTTCCCCATCTCAGCCCAGAAAGCAGGTAGAACAACTTCTGTGGTGTCTTTCAGATGCCTACCGGAGCAATGTAAAAACTACCAGGAGAACTCCTGTCTGGCACCTTCCCCGGTGGAGTTGTGCAGGGGGTGTGTTTGGAACATTTTGTCAACGGCCGACTCCAAAATTCAGCGGTTCCCCATCTCAGCCCAGAAAGCAGGTAGAACATCTTTTGTGGTATCTTTCAGATGCCTACCAGAGCAATGTAAAAACTACCAGGAGAACTCCTGTCTGGCACCTTCCCCGGTGGAGTTGTGCATGGGGTGTGTTTGGAACATTTTGTCAACGGCCGACTCCAAAATTCAGCGGTTCCCCATCTCAGCCCAGAAAGCAGGTAGAACAACTTTTGTGGTGCCTTTCAGCTGCCTACCAAGGTAGTGTAAAAACTACCAACAGAATTCGTTCCTGGCACCTTCCCCGGTGGAGTTGTGCATGGGGTGTGTTTGGAACATTTTGTCACCAGCCGACTCCAAAATTCAGCGGTTCCCCATCTCAGCCCAGAAAGCAGGTAGAACAACTTTTGTGGTGTCTTTCAGATGCCTACCAAGGTAGTGTAAAAACTACTAAGAGAACTCCTGTCTGGCACCTTCCCCGGTGGAGTTGTGCAGGGGGTGTGTTTGGAACATTTTGTCACCGGCCGAGTCCAAAATTCAGCGATTCCCCATCTCAGCCCAGAAAGCAGGTAGAACAACTTTTGTGGTGTCTTTCAGATGCCTACCGGAGCAATGTAAAAACTACCAGGAGAACTCCTGTCTGGCACCTTCCCCGGTGGAGTTGTGCATGGGGTGTGTTTGGAACATTTTGTCACCAGCCGACTCCAAAATTCAGCGGTTCCCCATCTCAGCCCAGAAAGCAGGTAGAACAACTTTTGTGGTGCCTTTCAGCTGCCTACCAAGGTAGTGTAAAAACTACCAGGAGAACTCCTGTCTGGCACCTTCCGTGGTGGAGTTGTGCATGGGGTGTGTTTGGAACATTTTGTCACCGGCCGACTCCAATATTCAGCGGTTCCCCATCTCAGCCCAGAAAGCAGGTAGAACAACTTTTGTGGTGTCTTTCAAATGCCTACCAAGGTAGTGTAAAAACTACCAGGAGAACTCCTGTCTGGCACCTTCCCCGGTGGAGTTGTGCATGGGGTGTGTTTTGAACATTTTGTCACCGGCCGACTCCAAAATTCAGCGGATCCCCATCTCAGCCCAGAAAGCAGGTAGAACAACTTTTGTGGTGCCTTTCAGCTGCCTACCAAGGTAGTGTAAAAACTACTAAGAGAACTCCTGTCTGGCACCTTCCGTGGTGGAGTTGTGCATGGGGTGTGTTTGGAACATTTTGTCACCGGCCGAGTCCAAAATTCAGCGATTCCCCATCTCAGCCCAGAAAGCAGGTAGAACAACTTCTGTGGTGTCTTTCAGATGCCTACCAAGGTACTGTAAAAACTACCAGGAGAACTCCTGTCTGGCACCTTCCCCGGTGGAGTTGTGCATGGGGTGTGTTTGGAACATTTTGTCAACGGCCGAGTCCAAAATTCAGCGGTTCCCCATCTCAGCCCAGAAAGCAGGTAGAACAACTTTTGTGGTGTCTTTCAGATGCCTACCGGAGCAATGTAAAAACTACCAAGAGAACTCCTGTCTGGCACCTTCCCCGGTGGAGTTGTGCAGGGGGTGTGTTTGGAACATTTTGTCACCAGCCGACTCCAAAATTCAGCGGTTCCCCATCTCAGCCCAGAAAGCAGGTAGAACATCTTTTGTGGTATCTTTCAGATGCCTATCGGAGCAATGTAAAAACTACCAGGAGAACTCCTGTCTGGCACCTTCCCCGGTGGAGTTGTGCATGGGGTGTGTTTGGAACATTTTGTCAACGGCCGACTCCAAAATTCAGCGGTTCCCCATCTCAGCCCACAAAGCAGGTACAACAACTTTTGTGGTGCCTTTCAGCTGCCTACCAAGGTAGTGTAAAAACTACCAACAGAATTCGTTCCTGGCACCTTCCCCGGTGGAGTTGTGCATGGGGTGTGTTTGGAACATTTTGTCACCAGCCGAGTCCAAAATTCAGCGTTTCCCCATCTCAGCCCAGAAAGCAGGTAGAACAACTTTTGTGGTGTCTTTCAGATGCCTACCAAGGTAGTGTAAAAACTACTAAGAGAACTCCTGTCTGGCACCTTCCCCGGTGGAGTTGTGCATGGGGTGTGTTTGGAACATTTTGTCACCGGCCGAGTCCAAAATTCAGCGATTCCCCATCTCAGCCCAGAAAGCAGGTAGAACAACTTTTGTGGTGTCTTTCAGATGCCTACCAAGGTAGTGTAAAAACTACCAGGAGAACTCCTGTCTGGCACCTTCCCCGGTGGAGTTGTGCAGGGGGTGTGTTTGGAACATTTTGTCACCAGCCGACTCCAAAATTCAGCGGTTCCCCATCTCAGCCCACAAAGCAGGTAGAACAACTTTTGTGGTGCCTTTCAGCTGCCTACCAAGGTAGTGTAAAAACTACCAAGAGAACTCCTGTCTGGCACCTTCCCCGGTGGAGTTGTGCATGGGGTGTGTTTGGATATTTTGTCACCGGCCGAGTCCAAAATTCAGCGGTTCCCCATCTCAGCCCAGAAAGCAGGAAGAACAACTTTTGTGGTGTCTTTCAAATGCTTACCAAGGTAGTGTAAAAACTACCAGGAGAACTCCTGTCTGGCACCTTCCGTGGTGGAGTTGTGCATGGGGTGTGTTTGGTACATTTTGTCACCAGCCGACTCCAAAATTCAGCGGTTCCCCATCTCAGCCCAGAAAGCAGGAAGAACAACTTTTGTGGTGCCTTTCAAATGCCTACCAAGGTAGTGTAAAAACTACCAAGAGAACTCCTGTCTGGCACCTTCCCCGGTGGAGTTGTGCATGGGGTGTGTTTGGAACATTTTGTCACCGGCCGACTCCAAAATTCAGCGGTTCCCCATCTCA
Organism: Falco cherrug; assembly: GCF_023634085.1. NCBI lineage: Eukaryota > Metazoa > Chordata > Aves > Falconiformes > Falconidae > Falco > Falco cherrug. The sequence continues at coordinate 1,439,482 of NW_026599434.1, forward strand.
GCCCAGAAAGCAGGAAGAACAACTTTTGTGGTGCCTTTCAGCTGCCTACCGGAGCAATGTAAAAACTACCAGGAGAACTCCTGTCTGGCACCTTCCCCGGTGGAGTTGTGCATGGGGTGTGTTTGGAACATTTTGTCAACGGCCGACTCCAAAATTCAGCGTTTCCCCATCTCAGCCCAGAAAGCAGGTAGAACAACTTTTGTGGTGCCTTTCAGCTGCCTACCAAGGTAGTGTAAAAACTACCAACAGAATTCGTTCCTGGCACCTTCCCCGGTGGAGTTGTGCATGGGGTGTGTTTGGAACATTTTGTCACCAGCCGACTCCAAAATTCAGCGGTTCCCCATCTCAGCCCAGAAAGCAGGTAGAACAACTTTTGTGGTGTCTTTCAGATGCCTACCAAGGTAGTGTAAAAACTACTAAGAGAACTCCTGTCTGGCACCTTCCCCGGTGGAGTTGTGCATGGGGTGTGTTTGGAACATTTTGTCACCGGCCGAGTCCAAAATTCAGCGATTCCCCATCTCAGCCCAGAAAGCAGGTAGAACAACTTTTGTGGTGTCTTTCAGATGCCTACCGGAGCAATGTAAAAACTACCAGGAGAACTCCTGTCTGGCACCTTCCCCGGTGGAGTTGTGCATGGGGTGTGTTTGGAACATTTTGTCACCAGCCGACTCCAAAATTCAGCGGTTCCCCATCTCAGCCCAGAAAGCAGGTAGAACAACTTTTGTGGTGCCTTTCAGCTGCCTACCAAGGTAGTGTAAAAACTACCAAGAGAACTCCTGTCTGGCACCTTCCCCGGTGGAGTTGTGCATGGGGTGTGTTTGGAACATTTTGTCACCAGCCGAGTCCAAAATTCAGCGGTTCCCCATCTCAGCCCAGAAAGCAGGTAGAACAACTTTTGTGGTGTCTTTCAAATGCCTACCAAGGTAGTGTAAAAACTACCAGGAGAACTCCTGTCTGGCACCTTCCGTGGTGGAGTTGTGCATGGGGTGTGTTTTGAACATTTTGTCACCGGCCGACTCCAAAATTCAGCGGTTCCCCATCTCAGCCCAGAAAGCAGGTAGAACAACTTTTGTGGTGCCTTTCAGCTGCCTACCAAGGTAGTGTAAAAACTACTAAGAGAACTCCTGTCTGGCACCTTCCCCGGTGGAGTTGTGCATGGGGTGTGTTTGGAACATTTTGTCACCGGCCGAGTCCAAAATTCAGCGTTTCCCCATCTCAGCCCAGAAAGCAGGTAGAACAACTTTTGTGGTGTCTTTCAGATGCCTACCAAGGTAGTGTAAAAACTACTAAGAGAACTCCTGTCTGGCACCTTCCCCGGTGGAGTTGTGCATGGGGTGTGTTTGGAACATTTTGTCACCGGCCGAGTCCAAAATTCAGCGGTTCCCCATCTCAGCCCAGAAAGCAGGTAGAACAACTTTTGTGGTGTCTTTCAGATGCCTACCGGAGCAATGTAAAAACTACCAGGAGAACTCCTGTCTGGCACCTTCCCCGGTGGAGTTGTGCAGGGGGTGTGTTTGGAACATTTTGTCACCGGCCGACTCCAAAATTCAGCGTTTCCCCATCTCAGCCCAGAAAGCAGGTAGAACATCTTTTGTGGTATCTTTCAGATGCCTACCGGAGCAATGTAAAAACTACCGGGAGAACTCCTGTCTGGCACCTTCCCCGGTGGAGTTGTGCATGGGGTGTGTTTGGAACATTTTGTCAACGGCCGACTCCAAAATTCAGCGGTTCCCCATCTCAGCCCACAAAGCAGGTACAACAACTTTTGTGGTGCCTTTCAGCTGCCTACCAAGGTAGTGTAAAAACTACCAACAGAATTCGTTCCTGGCACCTTCCCCGGTGGAGTTGTGCATGGGGTGTCTGTGGAACATTTTGTCACCGGCCGAGTCCAAAATTCAGCGTTTCCCCATCTCAGCCCAGAAAGCAGGAAGAACAACTTTTGTGGTGCCTTTCAAATGCTTACCAAGGTAGTGTAAAAACTACCAGGAGAACTCCTGTCTGGCACCTTCCCCGGTGGAGTTGTGCATGGGGTGTGTTTGGAACATTTTGTCACCAGCCGACTCCAAAATTCAGCGGTTCCCCATCTCAGCCCAGAAAGCAGGAAGAACAACTTTTGTGGTGCCTTTCAAATGCCTACCAAGGTAGTGTAAAAACTAACAAGAGAACTCCTGTCTGGCACCTTCCCCGGTGGAGTTGTGCATGGGGTGTGTTTGGAACATTTTGTCACCGGCCGACTCCAAAATTCAGCGGTTCCCCATCTCAGCCCAGAAAGCAGGAAGAACAACATTTGTGGTGCCTTTCAGATGCCTACCAAGGTAGTGTAAAAACTACCAAGAGAACTCCTGTCTGGCACCTTCCCCGGTGGAGTTGTGCATGGGGTGTGTTTGGAACATTTTGTCACCAGCCGACTCCAAAATTCAGCGGTTCCCCATCTCAGCCCAGAAAGCAGGTAGAACAACTTTTGTGGTGTCTTTCAGCTGCCTACCAAGGTAGTGTAAAAACTACCAAGAGAACTCCTGTCTGGCACCTTCCCCGGTGGAGTTGTGCATGGGGTGTGTTTGGAACATTTTGTCACCGGCCGAGTCCAAAATTCAGCGGTTCCCCATCTCAGCCCAGAAAGCAGGTAGAACAACTTTTGTGGTGCCTTTCAAATGCTTACCAAGGTAGTGTAAAAACTACCAGGAGAACTCCTGTCTGGCACCTTCCCCGGTGGAGTTGTGCATGGGGTGTGTTTGGAACATTTTGTCACCGGCCGTCTCCAAAATTCAGCGGTTCCCCATCTCAGCCCAGAAAGCAGGTAGAACAACTTTTGTGGTGCCTTTCAGCTGCCTACCAAGGTAGTGTAAAAACTACGAAGAGAACTCCTGTCTGGCACCTTCCCCGGTGGAGTTGTGCATGGGGTGTGTTTGGAACATTTTGTCACCGGCCGAGTCCAAAATTCAGCGGTTCCCCATCTCAGCCCACAAAGCAGGTACAACAACTTTTGTGGTGTCTTTCAGATGCCTACCAAGGTAGTGTAAAAACTACCAGGAGAACTCCTGTCTGGCACCTTCCCCGGTGGAGTTGTGCATGGGGTGTGTTTGGAACATTTTGTCAACGGCCGAGTCCAAAATTCAGCGGTTCCCCATCTCAGCCCAGAAAGCAGGTAGAACAACTTTTGTGGTGTCTTTTAGATGCCTACCGGAGCAATGTAAAAACTACCAGGAGAACTCCTGTCTGGCACCTTCCCCGGTGGAGTTGTGCAGGGGGTGTGTTTGGAACATTTTGTCACCGGCCGAGTCCAAAATTCAGCGGTTCCCCATCTCAGCCCAGAAAGCAGGTAGAACATCTTTTGTGGTATCTTTCAGATGCCTACCGGAGCAATGTAAAAACTACCAGGAGAACTGCTGTCTGGCACCTTCCCCGGTGGAGTTGTGCAGGGGGTGTGTTTGGAACATTTTGTCACCAGCCGAGTCCAAAATTCAGCGGTTCCCCATCTCAGCCCAGAAAGCAGGTAGAACAACTTTTGTGGTGCCTTTCAGCTGCCTACCAAGGTAGTGTAAAAACTACCAACAGAATTCGTTCCTGGCACCTTCCCCGGTGGAGTTGTGCATGGGGTGTGTTTGGAACATTTTGTCACCAGCCGACTCCAAAATTCAGCGGTTCCCCATCTCAGCCCAGAAAGCAGGAAGAACAACTTTTGTGGTGTCTTTCAGATGCCTACCGGAGCAATGTAAAAACTACCAGGAGAACTCCTGTCTGGCACCTTCCCCGGTGGAGTTGTGCAGGGGGTGTGTTTGGAACATTTTGTCACCGGCCGAGTCCAAAATTCAGCGGTTCCCCATCTCAGCCCAGAAAGCAGGTAGAACAACTTTTGTGGTGTCTTTCAGATGCCTACAAAGGCAGTGTAAAAACTACCAGGAGAACTCCTGTCTGGCACCTTCCGTGGTGGAGTTGTGCATGGGGTGTGTTTGGAACATTTTGTCACCAGCCGAGTCTAAAATTCAGCGTTTCCTCATCTCAGCCCAGAAAGCAGGTAGAACAACTTTTGTGGTGTCTTTCAGATGCCTACCGGAGCAATGTAAAAACTACCAGGAGAACTCCTGTCTGGCACCTTCCCCGGTGGAGTTGTGCAGGGGGTGTGTTTGGAACATTTTGTCACCAGCCGAGTCCAAAATTCAGCGGTTCCCCATCTCAGCCCAGAAAGCAGGTAGAACAAGTTTTGTGGTGTCTTTCAGCTGCCTACCAAGGTAGTGTAAAAACTACCAGGAGAACTCCTGTCTGGCACCTTCCCCGGTGGTGTTGTGCATGGGGTGTGTTTGGAACATTTTGTCACCGGCCGAGTCCAAAATTCAGCGGTTCCCCATCTCAGCCCACAAAGCAGGTAGAACAACTTTTGTGGTGTCTTTCAGATGCCTACCGGAGCAATGTAAAAACTACCAGGAGAACTCCTGTCTGGCACCTTCCCCGGTGGAGTTGTGCAGGGGGTGTGTTTGGAACATTTTGTCACCAGCCGACTCCAAAATTCAGAGGTTCCCCATCTCAGCCCACAAAGCAGGGACAACAACTTTTCTTGTGCCTTTCAGCTGCCTACCAAGGTAGTGTAAATCTACCAAAAGAATTCGTTCCTGGCACCTTCCCCGGTGGAGTTGTGCATGGGGTGTCTGTGGAACATTTTGTCACCGGCCGACTCCAAAATTCAGCGATTCCCCATCTCAGCCCAGAAAGCAGGTAGAACAACTTCTGTGGTGTCTTTCAGATGCCTACCAAGGTAGTGTAAAAACTACCAAGAGAACTCCTGTCTGGCACCTTCCCCGGTGGAGTTGTGCATGGGGTGTGTTTGGAACATTTTGTCACCGGCCGAGTCCAAAATTCAGCGATTCCCCATCTCAGCCCAGAAAGCAGGTAGAACAACTTCTGTGGTGTCTTTCAGATGCCTACCAAGGTAGTGTAAAAACTACCAGGAGAACTCCTGTCTGGCACCTTCCCCGGTGGAGTTGTGCATGGGGTGTGTTTGGAACATTTTGTCACCGGCCGAGTCCAAAATTCAGCGATTCCCCATCTCAGCCCAGAAAGCAGGTAGAACAACTTCTGTGGTGTCTTTCAGATGCCTACCAAGGTAGTGTAAAAACTACCAGGAGAACTCCTGTCTGGCACCTTCCCCGGTGGAGTTGTGCCTGGGGTGTGTTTGGAACATTTTGTCAACGGCCGACTCCAAAATTCAGCGGTTCCCCATCTCAGCCCAGAAAGCAGGTAGAACAACTTCTGTGGTGTCTTTCAGATGCCTACCGGAGCAATGTAAAAACTACCAGGAGAACTCCTGTCTGGCACCTTCCCCGGTGGAGTTGTGCAGGGGGTGTGTTTGGAACATTTTGTCAACGGCCGACTCCAAAATTCAGCGGTTCCCCATCTCAGCCCAGAAAGCAGGTAGAACATCTTTTGTGGTATCTTTCAGATGCCTACCGGAGCAATGTAAAAACTACCAGGAGAACTCCTGTCTGGCACCTTCCCCGGTGGAGTTGTGCATGGGGTGTGTTTGGAACATTTTGTCACCGGCCGAGTCCAAAATTCAGCGGTTCCCCATCTCAGCCCAGAAAGCAGGTAGAACAACTTTTGTGGTGCCTTTCAGCTGCCTACCAAGGTAGTGTAAAAACTACCAACAGAATTCGTTCCTGGCACCTTCCCCGGTGGAGTTGTGCATGGGGTGTGTTTGGAACATTTTGTCACCAGCCGACTCCAAAATTCAGCGGTTCCCCATCTCAGCCCAGAAAGCAGGTACAACAACTTTTGTGGTGTCTTTCAGATGCCTACCAAGGTAGTGTAAAAACTACCAGGAGAACTCCTGTCTGGCACCTTCCCCGGTGGAGTTGTGCATGGGGTGTGTTTGGAACATTTTGTCACCAGCCGAGTCCAAAATTCAGCGTTTCCCCATCTCAGCCCAGAAAGCAGGTAGAACAACTTTTGTTGTGCCTTTCAGCTGCCTACCAAGGTAGTGTAAAAACTACCAAGAGAACTCCTGTCTGGCACCTTCCCCGGTGGAGTTGTGCATGGGGTGTGTTTGGAACATTTTGTCACCGGCCGAGTCCAAAATTCAGCGGTTCCCCATCTCAGCCCAGAAAGCAGGTAGAACAACTTTTGTGGTGTCTTTCAGATGCCTACCGGAGCAATGTAAAAACTACCAAGAGAACTCCTGTCTGGCACCTTCCCCGGTGGAGTTGTGCAGGGGGTGTGTTTGGAACATTTTGTCACCAGCCGAGTCCAAAATTCAGCGGTTCCCCATCTCAGCCCACAAAGCAGGTACAACAACTTTTGTGGTGCTTTTCAGCTGCCTACCAAGGTAGTGTAAAAACTACCAACAGAATTCGTTCCTGGCACCTTCCCCGGTGGAGTTGTGCATGGGGTGTGTTTGGAACATTTTGTCACCAGCCGACTCCAAAATTCAGCTGTTCCCCATCTCAGCCCAGAAAGCATGTAGAACAACTTTTGTGGTGTCTTTCAGATGCCTACCAAGGTAGTGTAAAAACTACCAGGAGAACTCCTGTCTGGCACCTTCCCCGGTGGAGTTGTGCATGGGGTGTGTTTTGAACATTTTGTCACCGGCCGAGTCCAAAATTCAGCGGTTCCCCATCTCAGCCCACAAAGCAGGTAGAACAACTTTTGTGGTGCCTTTCAGCTGCCTACCGGAGCAATGTAAAAACTACCAGGAGAACTCCTGTCTGGCACCTTCCCCGGTGGAGTTGTGCATGGGGTGTGTTTGGAACATTTTGTCACCAGCCGACTCCAAAATTCAGCGGTTCCCCATCTCAGCCCAGAAAGCAGGTAGAACAACTTTTGTGGTGCCTTTCAGCTGTCTACCAAGGTAGTGTAAAAACTACCAAGAGAACTCCTGTCTGGCACCTTCCGTGGTGGAGTTGTGCATGGGGTGTGTTTGGAACATTTTGTCACCGGCCGACTCCAAAATTCAGCGGTTCCCCATCTCAGCCCAGAAAGCAGGTAGAACAACTTTTGTGGTGTCTTTCAAATGCCTACCAAGGTAGTGTAAAAACTACCAGGAGAACTCCTGTCTGGCACCTTCCATGGTGGAGTTGTGCATGGGGTGTGTTTTGAACATTTTGTCACCGGCCGAGTCCAAAATTCAGCGGTTCCCCATCTCAGCCCAGAAAGCAGGTAGAACAACTTTTGTGGTGTCTTTCAAATGCCTACCAAGGTAGTGTAAAAACTACCAGGAGAACTCCTGTCTGGCACCTTCCCCGGTGGAGTTGTGCATGGGGTGTGTTTGGAACATTTTGTCACCGGCCGACTCCAAAATTCAGCGGTTCCCCATCTCAGCCCAGAAAGCAGGAAGAACAACTTTTGTGGTGCCTTTCAGCTGCCTACCAAGGTAGTGTAAAAACTACCAAGAGAACTCCTGTCTGGCACCTTCCCCGGTGGAGTTGTGCATGGGGTGTGTTTGGAACATTTTGTCACCGGCCGAGTCCAAAATTCAGCGATTCCCCATCTCAGCCCAGAAAGCAGGTAGAACAACTTCTGTGGTGTCTTTCAGATGCCTACCAAGGTAGTGTAAAAACTACCAGGAGAACTCCTGTCTGGCACCTTCCCCGGTGGAGTTGTGCATGGGGTGTGTTTGGAACATTTTGTCAACGGCCGACTCCAAAATTCAGCGGTTCCCCATCTCAGCCCAGAAAGCAGGAAGAACAACTTTTGTGGTGTCTTTCAGATGCCTACCGGAGCAATGTAAAAACTACCAGGAGAACTCCTGTCTGGCACCTTCCCCGGTGGAGTTGTGCAGGGGGTGTGTTTGGAACATTTTGTCAACGGCCGACTCCAAAATTCAGCGGTTCCCCATCTCAGCCCAGAAAGCAGGTAGAACATCTTTTGTGGTATCTTTCAGATGCCTACCGGAGCAATGTAAAAACTACCAGGAGAACTCCTGTCTGGCACCTTCCCCGGTGGAGTTGTGCATGGGGTGTGTTTGGAACATTTTGTCAACGGCCGACTCCAAAATTCAGCGGTTCCCCATCTCAGCCCAGAAAGCAGGTAGAACAACTTTTGTGGTGCCTTTCAGCTGCCTACCAAGGTAGTGTAAAAACTACCAAGAGAACTCTTGTCTGGCACCTTCCCCGGTGGAGTTGTGCATGGGGTGTGTTTGGAACATTTTGTCACCAGCCGACTCCAAAATTCAGCGGTTCCCCATCTCAGCCCAGAAAGCAGGTAGAACAACTTTTGTGGTGTCTTTCAGATGCCTACCAAGGTAGTGTAAAAACTACTAAGAGAACTCCTGTCTGGCACCTTCCCCGGTGGAGTTGTGCATGGGGTGTGTTTGGAACATTTTGTCACCAGCCGACTCCAAAATTCAGCGGTTCCCCATCTCAGCCCAGAAAGCAGGTAGAACAACTTTTGTGGTGCCTTTCAGCTGCCTACCAAGGTAGTGTAAAAACTACCAAGAGAACTCCTGTCTGGCACCTTCCCCGGTGGAGTTGTGCATGGGGTGTGTTTGGAACATTTTGTCACCGGCCGACTCCAAAATTCAGCGGTTCCCCATCTCAGCCCAGAAAGCAGGTAGAACAACTTTTGTGGTGCCTTTCAGATGCCTACCAAGGTAGTGTAAAAACTACTAAGAGGACTCCTGTCTGGCACCTTCCCCGGTGGAGTTGTGCAGGGGGTGTGTTTGGAACATTTTGTCACCGGCCGACTCCAAAATTCAGCGGTTCCCCATCTCAGCCCAGAAAGCAGGTAGAACAACTTTTGTGGTGTCTTTCAAATGCCTACCAAGGTAGTGTAAAAACTACCAGGAGAACTCCTGTCTGGCACCTTCCCCGGTGGAGTTGTGCATGGGGTGTGTTTTGAACATTTTGTCACCGGCCGACTCCAAAATTCAGCGGATCCCCATCTCAGCCCAGAAAGCAGGTAGAACAACTTTTGTGGTGCCTTTCAGCTGCCTACCAAGGTAGTGTAAAAACTACTAAGAGAACTCCTGTCTGGCACCTTCCGTGGTGGAGTTGTGCATGGGGTGTGTTTGGAACATTTTGTCACCGGCCGAGTCCAAAATTCAGCGATTCCCCATCTCAGCCCAGAAAGCAGGTAGAACAACTTTTGTGGTGTCTTTCAGATGCCTACCAAGGTACTGTAAAAACTACCAGGAGAACTCCTGTCTGGCACCTTCCCCGGTGGAGTTGTGCATGGGGTGTGTTTGGAACATTTTGTCAACGGCCGAGTCCAAAATTCAGCGGTTCCCCATCTCAGCCCAGAAAGCAGGTAGAACAACTTTTGTGGTGTCTTTCAGATGCCTACCGGAGCAATGTAAAAACTACCAGGAGAACTCCTGTCTGGCACCTTCCCCGGTGGAGTTGTGCAGGGGGTGTGTTTGGAACATTTTGTCACCGGCCGAGTCCAAAATTCAGCGGTTCCCCATCTCAGCCCACAAAGCAGGTACAACAACTTTTGTGGTGCCTTTCAGCTGCCTACCAAGGTAGTGTAAAAACTACCAACAGAATTCGTTCCTGGCACCTTCCCCGGTGGAGTTGTGCATGGGGTGTGTTTGGAACATTTTGTCACCGGCCGAGTCCAAAATTCAGCGATTCCCCATCTCAGCCCAGAAAGCAGGTAGAACAACTTTTGTGGTGTCTTTCAGATGCCTACCAAGGTAGTGTAAAAACTACCAGGAGAACTCCTGTCTGGCACCTTCCCCGGTGGAGTTTTGCATGGGGTGTGTTTGGAACATTTTGTCACCAGCCGACTCCAAAATTCAGCGGTTCCCCATCTCAGCCCACAAAGCAGGTAGAACAACTTTTGTGGTGCCTTTCAGCTGCCTACCAAGGTAGTGTAAAAACTACCAAGAGAACTCCTGTCTGGCACCTTCCCCGGTGGAGTTGTGCATGGGGTGTGTTTGGATATTTTGTCACCGGCCGAGTCCAAAATTCAGCGGTTCCCCATCTCAGCCCAGAAAGCAGGAAGAACAACTTTTGTGGTGTCTTTCAAATGCTTACCAAGGTAGTGTAAAAACTACCAAGAGAACTCCTGTCTGGCACCTTCCGTGGTGGAGTTGTGCATGGGGTGTGTTTGGTACATTTTGTCACCAGCCGACTCCAAAATTCAGCGGTTCCCCATCTCAGCCCAGAAAGCAGGAAGAACAACTTTTGTGGTGCCTTTCAAATGCCTACCAAGGTAGTGTAAAAACTACCAAGAGAACTCCTGTCTGGCACCTTCCCCGGTGGAGTTGTGCATGGGGTGTGTTTGGAACATTTTGTCACCGGCCGACTCCAAAATTCAGCGGTTCCCCATCTCAGCCCAGAAAGCAGGAAGAACAACTTTTGTGGTGCCTTTCAGCTGCCTACCGGAGCAATGTAAAAACTACCAGGAGAACTCCTGTCTGGCACCTTCCCCGGTGGAGTTGTGCATGGGGTGTGTTTGGAACATTTTGTCAACGGCCGACTCCAAAATTCAGCGGTTCCCCATCTCAGCCCAGAAAGCAGGTAGAACAACTTTTGTGGTGCCTTTCAGCTGCCTACCAAGGTAGTGTAAAAACTACCAACAGAATTCGTTCCTGGCACCTTCCCCGGTGGAGTTGTGCATGGGGTGTGTTTGGAACATTTTGTCACCAGCCGACTCCAAAATTCAGCGGTTCCCCATCTCAGCCCAGAAAGCAGGTAGAACAACTTTTGTGGTGTCTTTCAGATGCCTACCAAGGTAGTGTAAAAACTACTAAGAGAACTCCTGTCTGGCACCTTCCCCGGTGGAGTTGTGCATGGGGTGTGTTTGGAACATTTTGTCACCGGCCGAGTCCAAAATTCAGCGATTCCCCATCTCAGCCCAGAAAGCAGGTAGAACAACTTTTGTGGTGTCTTTCAGATGCCTACCGGAGCAATGTAAAAACTACCAGGAGAACTCCTGTCTGGCACCTTCCCCGGTGGAGTTGTGCATGGGGTGTGTTTGGAACATTTTGTCACCAGCCGACTCCAAAATTCAGCGGTTCCCCATCTCAGCCCAGAAAGCAGGTACAACAACTTTTGTGGTGCCTTTCAGCTGCCTACCAAGGTAGTGTAAAAACTACCAAGAGAACTCCTGTCTGGCACCTTCCCCGGTGGAGTTGTGCATGGGGTGTGTTTGGAACATTTTGTCACCGGCCGACTCCAAAATTCAGCGGTTCCCCATCTCAGCCCAGAAAGCAGGTAGAACAACTTTTGTGGTGTCTTTCAAATGCCTACCAAGGTAGTGTAAAAACTACCAGGAGAACTCCTGTCTGGCACCTTCCGTGGTGGAGTTGTGCATGGGGTGTGTTTTGAACATTTTGTCACCGGCCGACTCCAAAATTCAGCGGTTCCCCATCTCAGCCCAGAAAGCAGGTAGAACAACTTTTGTGGTGCCTTTCAGCTGCCTACCAAGGTAGTGTAAAAACTACTAAGAGAACTCCTGTCTGGCACCTTCCCCGGTGGAGTTGTGCATGGGGTGTGTTTGGAACATTTTGTCACCGGCCGAGTCCAAAATTCAGCGATTCCCCATCTCAGCCCAGAAAGCAGGTAGAACAACTTCTGTGGTGTCTTTCAGATGCCTACCAAGGTACTGTAAAAACTACCAGGAGAACTCCTGTCTGGCACCTTCCCCGGTGGAGTTGTGCATGGGGTGTGTTTGGAACATTTTGTCACCGGCCGAGTCCAAAATTCAGCGGTTCCCCATCTCAGCCCAGAAAGCAGGTAGAACAACTTTTGTGGTGTCTTTCAGATGCCTACCGGAGCAATGTAAAAACTACCAAGAGAACTCCTGTCTGGCACCTTCCCCGGTGGAGTTGTGCAGGGGGTGTGTTTGGAACATTTTGTCACCGGCCGAGTCCAAAATTCAGCGGTTCCCCATCTCAGCCCAGAAAGCAGGTAGAACATCTTTTGTGGTATCTTTCAGATGCCTACCGGAGCAATGTAAAAACTACCGGGAGAACTCCTGTCTGGCACCTTCCCCGGTGGAGTTGTGCATGGGGTGTGTTTGGAACATTTTGTCACTGGCCGACTCCAAAATTCAGCGTTTCCCCATCTCAGCCCAGAAAGCAGGTAGAACAACTTTTGTGGTGCCTTTCAGCTGCCTACCAAGGTAGTGTAAAAACTACCAACAGAATTCGTTCCTGGCACCTTCCCCGGTGGAGTTGTGCATGGGGTGTGTTTGGAACATTTTGTCACCGGCCGAGTCCAAAATTCAATGTTTCCCCATCTCAGCCCAGAAAGCAGGAAGAACAACTTTTGTGGTGCCTTTCAAATGCTTACCAAGGTAGTGTAAAAACTACCAGGAGAACTCCTGTCTGGCACCTTCCCCGGTGGAGTTGTGCATGGGGTGTGTTTGGAACATTTTGTCACCAGCCGACTCCAAAATTCAGCGGTTCCCCATCTCAGCCCAGAAAGCAGGAAGAACAACTTTTGTGGTGCCTTTCAAATGCCTACCAAGGTAGTGTAAAAACTAACAAGAGAACTCCTGTCTGGCACCTTCCCCGGTGGAGTTGTGCATGGGGTGTGTTTGGAACATTTTGTCACCGGCCGACTCCAAAATTCAGCGGTTCCCCATCTCAGCCCAGAAAGCAGGAAGAACAACTTTTGTGGTGCCTTTCAGATGCCTACCAAGGTAGTGTAAAAACTACCAAGAGAACTCCTGTCTGGCACCTTCCCCGGTGGAGTTGTGCATGGGGTGTGTTTGGAACATTTTGTCACCGGCCGACTCCAAAATTCAGCGGTTCCCCATCTCAGCCCAGAAAGCAGGTAGAACAACTTTTGTGGTGTCTTTCAGCTGCCTACCAAGGTAGTGTAAAAACTACCAAGAGAACTCCTGTCTGGCACCTTCCCCGGTGGAGTTGTGCATGGGGTGTGTTTGGAACATTTTGTCACCGGCCGAGTCCAAAATTCAGCGGTTCCCCATCTCAGCCCAGAAAGCGGGTAGAACAACTTTTGTGGTGCCTTTCAAATGCTTACCAAGGTAGTGTAAAAACTACCAGGAGAACTCCTGTCTGGCACCTTCCCCGGTGGAGTTGTGCATGGGGTGTGTTTGGAACATTTTGTCACCAGCCGACTCCAAAATTCAGCGGTTCCCCATCTCAGCCCAGAAAGCAGGAAGAACAACTTTTGTGGTGCCTTTCAAATGCCTACCAAGGTAGTGTAAAAACTACCAAGAGAACTCCTGTCTGGCACCTTCCGTGGTGGAGTTGTGCATGGGGTGTGTTTGGAACATTTTGTCACCGGCCGAGTCCAAAATTCAGCGGTTCCCCATCTCAGCCCAGAAAGCAGGAAGAACAACTTTTGTGGTGCCTTTCAGATGCCTACCAAGGTAGTGTAAAAACTACCAAGAGAACTCCTGTCTGGCACCTTCCCCAGTGGAGTTGTGCATGGGGTGTGTTTGGAACATTTTGTCACCAGCCGAGTCCAAAATTCAGCGTTTCCCCATCTCAGCCCAGAAAGCAGGTAGAACAACTTTTGTGGTGTCTTTCAGATGCCTACCAAGGTAGTGTAAAAACTACTAAGAGAACTCCTGTCTGGCACCTTCCCCGGTGGAGTTGTGCATGGGGTGTGTTTGGAACATTTTGTCACCGGCCGAGTCCAAAATTCAGCGATTCCCCATCTCAGCCCAGAAAGCAGGTAGAACAACTTTTGTGGTGCCTTTCAGCTGCCTACCAAGGTAGTGTAAAAACTACCAAGAGAACTCCTTTCTGGCACCTTCCGCGGTGGAGTTGTGCATGGGGTGTGTTTGGAACATTTTGTCACCGGCCGAGTCCAAAATTCAGCGGTTCCCCATCTCAGCCCAGAAAGCAGGTAGAACAACTTTTGTGGTGCCTTTCAGCTGCCTACCAAGGTAGTGTAAAAACTACCAAGAGAACTCCTGTCTGGCACCTTCCCCGGTGGAGTTGTGCATGGGGTGTGTTTGGAACATTTTGTCACCGGCCGTCTCCAAAATTCAGCGGTTCCCCATCTCAGCCCAGAAAGCAGGTAGAACAACTTTTGTGGTGCCTTTCACCTGCCTACCAAGGTAGTGTAAAAACTACGAAGAGAACTCCTGTCTGGCACCTTCCCCGGTGGAGTTGTGCATGGGGTGTGTTTGGAACATTTTGTCACCGGCCGAGTCCAAAATTCAGCGGTTCCCCATCTCAGCCCAGAAAGCAGGAAGAACAACTTTTGTGGTGTCTTTCAGATGCCTACCAAGGTAGTGTAAAAACTACCAGGAGAACTCCTGTCTGGCACCTTCCCCGGTGGAGTTGTGCATGGGGTGTGTTTGGAACATTTTGTCAACGGCCGAGTCCAAAATTCAGCGGTTCCCCATCTCAGCCCAGAAAGCAGGTAGAACAACTTTTGTGGTGTCTTTCAGATGCCTACCGGAGCAATGTAAAAACTACCAGGAGAACTCCTGTCTGGCACCTTCCCCGGTGGAGTTGTGCAGGGGGTTTGTTTGGAACATTTTGTCACCGGCCGAGTCCAAAATTCAGCGGTTCCCCATCTCAGCCCAGAAAGCAGGTAGAACATCTTTTGTGGTATCTTTCAGATGCCTACCGGAGCAATGTAAAAACTACCAGGAGAACTCCTGTCTGGCACCTTCCCCGGTGGAGTTGTGCAGGGGGTGTGTTTGGAACATTTTGTCACCAGCCGAGTCCAAAATTCAGCGGTTCCCCATCTCAGCCCACAAAGCAGGTAGAACAACTTTTGTGGTGCCTTTCAGCTGCCTACCAAGGTAGTGTAAAAACTACCAACAGAATTCGTTCCTGGCACCTTCCCCGGTGGAGCTGTGCATGGGGTGTGTTTGGAACATTTTGTCACCAGCCGACTCCAAAATTCAGCGGTTCCCCATCTCAGCCCAGAAAGCAGGAAGAACAACTTTTGTGGTGTCTTTCAGATGCCTACCGGAGCAATGTAAAAACTACCAGGAGAACTCCTGTCTGGCACCTTCCCCGGTGGAGTTGTGCAGGGGGTGTGTTTGGAACATTTTGTCACCGGCCGAGTCCAAAATTCAGCGGTTCCCCATCTCAGCCCAGAAAGCAGGAAGAACAACTTTTGTGGTGCCTTTCAGCTGCCTACCAAGGTAGTGTAAAAACTACCAAGAGAACTCTTGTCTGGCACCTTCCCCGGTGGAGTTGTGCATGGGGTGTGTTTGGAACATTTTGTCAACGGCCGAGTCCAAAATTCAGCGGTTCCCCATCTCAGCCCAGAAAGCAGGTAGAACAACTTTTGTGGTGCCTTTCAGATGCCTACCAAGGTAGTGTAAAAACTACCAAGAGAACTCCTGTCTGGCACCTTCCCCGGTGGTGTTGTGCATGGGGTGTGTTTGGAACATTTTGTCACCGGCCGAGTCCAAAATTCAGCGGTTCCCCATCTCAGCCCAGAAAGCAGGTAGAACAACTTTTGTGGTGTCTTTCAGATGCCTACCGGAGCAATGTAAAAACTACCAGGAGAACTCCTGTCTGGCACCTTCCCCGGTGGAGTTGTGCATGGGGTGTGTTTGGAACATTTTGTCACCGGCCGAGTCCAAAATTCAGCGGTTCCCCATCTCAGCCCAGAAAGCAGGTAGAACAACTTTTGTGGTGTCTTTCAGATGCCTACAAAGGCAGTGTAAAAACTACCAGGAGAACTCCTGTCTGGCACCTTCCGTGGTGGAGTTGTGCATGGGGTGTGTTTGGAACATTTTGTCACCAGCCGAGTCTAAAATTCAGCGTTTCCTCATCTCAGCCCAGAAAGCAGGTAGAACAACTTTTGTGGTGTCTTTCAGATGCCTACCGGAGCAATGTAAAAACTACCAGGAGAACTCCTGTCTGGCACCTTCCCCGGTGGAGTTGTGCAGGGGGTGTGTTTGGAACATTTTGTCACCAGCCGAGTCCAAAATTCAGCGGTTCCCCATCTCAGCCCAGAAAGCAGGTAGAACAAGTTTTGTGGTGTCTTTCAGCTGCCTACCAAGGTAGTGTAAAAACTACCAGGAGAACTCCTGTCTGGCACCTTCCCCGGTGGTGTTGTGCATGGGGTGTGTTTGGAACATTTTGTCACCGGCCGAGTCCAAAATTCAGCGGTTCCCCATCTCAGCCCACAAAGCAGGTAGAACAACTTTTGTGGTGTCTTTCAGATGCCTACCGGAGCAATGTAAAAACTACCAGGAGAACTCCTGTCTGGCACCTTCCCCGGTGGAGTTGTGCAGGGGGTGTGTTTGGAACATTTTGTCACCAGCCGACTCCAAAATTCAGCGGTTCCCCATCTCAGCCCACAAAGCAGGGACAACAACTTTTCTTGTGCCTTTCAGCTGCCTACCAAGGTAGTGTAAATCTACCAAAAGAATTCGTTCCTGGCACCTTCCCCGGTGGAGTTGTGCATGGGGTGTCTGTGGAACATTTTGTCACCGGCCGACTCCAAAATTCAGCGATTCCCCATCTCAGCCCAGAAAGCAGGTAGAACAACTTCTGTGGTGTCTTTCAGCTGCCTACCAAGGTAGTGTAAAAACTACCAGGAGAACTCCTGTCTGGCACCTTCCGTGGTGGAGTTGTGCATGGGGTGTGTTTGGAACATTTTGTCAACGGCCGACTCCAAAATTCAGCGGTTCCCCATCTCAGCCCAGAAAGCAGGAAGAACAACTTTTGTGGTGCCTTTCAGCTGCCTACCAAGGTAGTGTAAAAACTACCAGGAGAACTCCTGTCTGGCACCTTCCCCGGTGGAGTTGTGCATGGGGTGTGTTTGGAACATTTTGTCACCAGCCGACTCCAAAATTCAGCAGTTCCCCATCTCAGCCCACAAAGCAGGTACAACAACTTTTCTTGTGCCTTTCAGCTGCCTACCAAGGTAGTGTAAATCTACCAAAAGAATTCGTTCCTGGCACCTTCCCCGGTGGAGTTGTGCATGGGGTGTCTGTGGAACATTTTGTCACCGGCCGACTCCAAAATTCAGCGGTTCCCCATCTCAGCCCACAAAGCAGGTAGAACAACTTTTGTGGTGTCTTTCAGATGCCTACCGGAGCAATGTAAAAACTACCAGGAGAACTCCTGTCTGGCACCTTCCCCGGTGGAGTTGTGCAGGGGGTGTGTTTGGAACATTTTGTCACCAGCCGAGTCCAAAATTCAGCGTTTCCCCATCTCAGCCCACAAAGCAGGTACAACAACTTTTCTTGTGCCTTTCAGCTGCCTACCAAGGTAGTGTAAATCTACCAAAAGAATTCGTTCCTGGCACCTTCCCCGGTGGAGTTGTGCATGGGGTGTGTTTGGAACATTTTGTCACCGGCCGACTCCAAAATTCAGCGGTTCCCCATCTCAGCCCACAAAGCAGGTAGAACAACTTCTGTGGTGTCTTTCAGATGCCTACCAAGGTAGTGTAAAAACTACCAGGAGTACTCCTGTCTGGCACCTTCCCCGGTGGAGTTGTGCATGGGGTGTGTTTGGAACATTTTGTCACCGGCCGACTCCAAAATTCAGCGGTTCCCCATCTCAGCCCAGAAAGCAGGTAGAACAACTTTTGTGGTGCCTTTCAGCTGCCTACCAAGGTAGTGTAAAAACTACCAGGAGAACTCCTGTCTGGCACCTTCCCCGGTGGAGTTGTGCATGGGGTGTGTTTGGAACATTTTGTCACCGGCCGAGTCCAAAATTCAGCGGTTCCCCATCTCAGCCCAGAAAGCAGGAAGAACAACTTTTGTGGTGCCTTTCAGCTGCCTACCAAGGTAGTGTAAAAACTACCAAGAGAACTCCTGTCTGGCACCTTCCCCGGTGGAGTTGTGCATGGGGTGTGTTTGGAACACTTTGTCACCAGCCGAGTCCAAAATTCAGCGGTTCCCCATCTCAGCCCAGAAAGCAGGTAGAACATCTTTTGTGGTATCTTTCAGATGCCTACCGGAGCAATGTAAAAACTACCAGGAGAACTCCTGTCTGGCACCTTCCGTGGTGGAGTTGTGCAGGGGGTGTGTTTGGAACATTTTGTCACCAGCCGAGTCCAAAATTCAGCGTTTCCCCATCTCAGCCCAGAAAGCAGGTAGAACAACTTTTGTGGTGTCTTTCAGATGCCTACCAAGGTAGTGTAAAAACTACTAAGAGAACTCCTGTCTGGCACCTTCCCCGGTGGAGTTGTGCATGGGGTGTGTTTGGAACATTTTGTCACCAGCCGAGTCCAAAATTCAGCGATTCCCCATCTCAGCCCAGAAAGCAGGTAGAACAACTTTTGTGGTGTCTTTCAGATGCCTACAAAGGCAGTGTAAAAACTACCAGGAGAACTCCTGTCTGGCACCTTCCCCGGTGGAGTTGTGCAGGGGGTGTGTTTGGAACATTTTGTCACCGGCCGAGTCCAAAATTCAGCGGTTCCCCATCTCAGCCCAGAAAGCAGGTAGAACAACTTTTGTGGTGCCTTTCAGCTGCCTACCAAGGTAGTGTAAAAACTACCAACAGAACTCCTGTCTGGCACCTTCCCCGGTGGAGTTGTGCATGGGGTGTGTTTGGAACATTTTGTCACCGGCCGAGTCCAAAATTCAGCTGTTCCCCATCTCAGCCCAGAAAGCAGGTAGAACAACTTTTGTGGTGTCTTTCAGATGCCTACCGGAGCAATATAAAAACTACCAGGAGAACTCCTGTCTGGCACCTTCCCCGGTGGAGTTGTGCATGGGGTGTGTTTGGAACATTTTGTCACCGGCCGAGTCCAAACTTCAGCGGTTCCCCATCTCAGCCCAGAAAGCAGGTAGAACAACTTTTGTGGTGCCTTTCAGCTGCCTACCGGAGCAATGTAAAAACTACCAGGAGAACTCCTGTCTGGCACCTTCCCCGGTGGAGTTGTGCAGGGGGTGTGTTTGGAACATTTTGTCACCAGCCGACTCCAAAATTCAGCAGTTCCCCATCTCAGCCCACAAAGCAGGTACAACAACTTTTCTTGTGCCTTTCAGCTGCCTACCAAGGTAGTGTAAATCTACCAAAAGAATTCGTTCCTGGCACCTTCCCCGGTGGAGTTGTGCATGGGGTGTCTGTGGAACATTTTGTCACCGGCCGACTCCAAAATTCAGCGGTTCCCCATCTCAGCCCACAAAGCAGGTAGAACAACTTTTGTGGTGTCTTTCAGATGCCTACCGGAGCAATGTAAAAACTACCAGGAGAACTCCTGTCTGGCACCTTCCCCGGTGGAGTTGTGCATGGGGTGTGTTTGGAACATTTTGTCACCAGCCGAGTCCAAAATTCAGCTGTTCCCCATCTCAGCCCAGAAAGCAGGTAGAACAACTTTTGTGGTGCCTTTCAGCTGCCTACCAAGGTAGTGTAAAAACTACCAAGAGAACTCCTTTCTGGCACCTTCCGCGGTGGAGTTGTGCATGGGGTGTGTTTGGAACATTTTGTCACCGGCCGAGTCCAAAATTCAGCGGTTCCCCATCTCAGCCCAGAAAGCAGGTAGAACAACTTTTGTGGTGCCTTTCAGCTGCCTACCAAGGTAGTGTAAAAACTACCAGGAGAACTCCTGTCTGGCACCTTCCCCGGTGGAGTTGTGCATGGGGTGTGTTTGGAACATTTTGTCAACGGCCGAGTCCAAAATTCAGCTGTTCCCCATCTCAGCCCAGAAAGCAGGTAGAACAACTTTTGTGGTGTCTTTCAGATGCCTACCGGAGCAATGTAAAAACTACCAGGAGAACTCCTGTCTGGCACCTTCCCCGGTGGAGTTGTGCAGGGGGTGTGTTTGGAACATTTTGTCACCGGCCGAGTCCAAAATTCAGCGGTTCCCCATCTCAGCCCAGAAAGCAGGTAGAACATCTTTTGTGGTATCTTTCAGATGCCTACCGGAGCAATGTAAAAACTACCAGGAGAACTCCTGTCTGGCACCTTCCCCGGTGGAGTTGTGCAGGGGGTGTGTTTGGAACATTTTGTCACCAGCCGAGTCCAAAATTCAGCGGTTCCCCATCTCAGCCCACAAAGCAGGTAGAACAACTTTTGTGGTGCCTTTCAGCTGCCTACCAAGGTAGTGTAAAAACTACCAACAGAATTCGTTCCTGGCACCTTCCCCGGTGGAGTTGTGCATGGGGTGTGTTTGGAACATTTTGTCACCAGCCGAGTCCAAAATTCAGCGTTTCCCCATCTCAGCCCAGAAAGCAGGTAGAACAACTTTTGTGGTGTCTTTCAGATGCCTACCGGAGCAATGTAAAAACTACCAGGAGAACTCCTGTCTGGCACCTTCCCCGGTGGAGTTGTGCAGGGGGTGTGTTTGGAACATTTTGTCACCGGCCGAGTCCAAAATTCAGCGGTTCCCCATCTCAGCCCAGAAAGCAGGTAGAACAACTTTTGTGGTGCCTTTCAGCTGCCTACCAAGGTAGTGTAAAAACTACCAAGAGAACTCTTGTCTGGCACCTTCCCCGGTGGAGTTGTGCATGGGGTGTGTTTGGAACATTTTGTCAACGGCCGAGTCCAAAATTCAGCGGTTCCCCATCTCAGCCCAGAAAGCAGGTAGAACAACTTTTGTGGTGCCTTTCAGATGCCTACCAAGGTAGTGTAAAAACTACCAAGAGAACTCCTGTCTGGCACCTTCCCCGGTGGTGTTGTGCATGGGGTGTGTTTGGAACATTTTGTCACCGGCCGAGTCCAAAATTCAGCGTTTCCCCATCTCAGCCCAGAAAGCAGGTAGAACAACTTTTGTGGTGTCTTTCAGATGCCTACCGGAGCAATGTAAAAACTACCAGGAGAACTCCTGTCTGGCACCTTCCCCGGTGGAGTTGTGCAGGGGGTGTGTTTGGAACATTTTGTCACCGGCCGAGTCCAAAATTCAGCGGTTCCCCATCTCAGCCCAGAAAGCAGGTAGAACAACTTTTGTGGTGTCTTTCAGATGCCTACAAAGGCAGTGTAAAAACTACCAGGAGAACTCCTGTCTGGCACCTTCCGTGGTGGAGTTGTGCATGGGGTGTGTTTGGAACATTTTGTCACCAGCCGAGTCTAAAATTCAGCGTTTCCTCATCTCAGCCCAGAAAGCAGGTAGAACAACTTTTGTGGTGTCTTTCAGATGCCTACCGGAGCAATGTAAAAACTACCAGGAGAACTCCTGTCTGGCACCTTCCCCGGTGGAGTTGTGCAGGGGGTGTGTTTGGAACATTTTGTCACCAGCCGAGTCCAAAATTCAGCGGTTCCCCATCTCAGCCCAGAAAGCAGGTAGAACAAGTTTTGTGGTGTCTTTCAGCTGCCTACCAAGGTAGTGTAAAAACTACCAGGAGAACTCCTGTCTGGCACCTTCCCCGGTGGTGTTGTGCATGGGGTGTGTTTGGAACATTTTGTCACCGGCCGAGTCCAAAATTCAGCGGTTCCCCATCTCAGCCCACAAAGCAGGTAGAACAACTTTTGTGGTGTCTTTCAGATGCCTACCGGAGCAATGTAAAAACTACCAGGAGAACTCCTGTCTGGCACCTTCCCCGGTGGAGTTGTGCAGGGGGTGTGTTTGGAACATTTTGTCAACGGCCGACTCCAAAATTCAGCGGTTCCCCATCTCAGCCCACAAAGCAGGGACAACAACTTTTCTTGTGCCTTTCAGCTGCCTACCAAGGTAGGGTAAATCTACCAAAAGAATTCGTTCCTGGCACCTTCCCCGGTGGAGTTGTGCATGGGGTGTCTGTGGAACATTTTGTCACCGGCCGACTCCAAAATTCAGCGATTCCCCATCTCAGCCCAGAAAGCAGGTAGAACAACTTCTGTGGTGTCTTTCAGATGCCTACCAAGGTAGTGTAAAAACTACCAGGAGTACTCCTGTCTGGCACCTTCCGTGGTGGAGTTGTGCATGGGGTGTGTTTGGAACATTTTGTCACCGGCCGACTCCAAAATTCAGCGGTTCCCCATCTCAGCCCAGAAAGCAGGTAGAACAACTTTTGTGGTGCCTTTCAGCTGCCTACCAAGGTAGTGTAAAAACTACCAGGAGAACTCCTGTCTGGCACCTTCCCCGGTGGAGTTGTGCATGGGGTGTGTTTGGAACATTTTGTCACCGGCCGAGTCCAAAATTCAGCGGTTCCCCATCTCAGCCCAGAAAGCAGGAAGAACAACTTTTGTGGTGCCTTTCAGCTGCCTACCAAGGTAGTGTAAAAACTACCAAGAGAACTCCTGTCTGGCACCTTCCCCGGTGGAGTTGTGCATGGGGTGTGTTTGGAACACTTTGTCACCGGCCGAGTCCAAAATTCAGCGGTTCCCCATCTCAGCCCAGAAAGCAGGAAGAACAACTTTTGTGGTGCCTTTCAGCTGCCTACCAAGGTAGTGTAAAAACTACCAGGAGAACTCCTGTCTGGCACCTTCCGTGGTGGAGTTGTGCAGGGGGTGTGTTTGGAACATTTTGTCACCGGCCGAGTCCAAAATTCAGCGGTTCCCCATCTCAGCCCAGAAAGCAGGTAGAACAACTTTTGTGGTGCCTTTCAGCTGCCTACCAAGGTAGTGTAAAAACTACCAAGAGAACTCTTGTCTGGCACCTTCCCCGGTGGAGTTGTGCATGGGGTGTGTTTGGAACATTTTGTCAACGGCCGACTCCAAAATTCAGCGGTTCCCCATCTCAGCCCAGAAAGCAGGTAGAACAACTTTTGTGGTGCCTTTCAGATGCCTACCAAGGTAGTGTAAAAACTACCAAGAGAACTCCTGTCTGGCACCTTCCCCGGTGGTGTTGTGCATGGGGTGTGTTTGGAACATTTTGTCACCGGCCGAGTCCAAAATTCAGCGGTTCCCCATCTCAGCCCAGAAAGCAGGTAGAACAACTTTTGTGGTGTCTTTCAGATGCCTACCGGAGCAATGTAAAAACTACCAGCAGAACTCCTGTCTGGCACCTTCCCCGGTGGAGTTGTGCATGGGGTGTGTTTGGAACATTTTGTCACCGGCCGAGTCCAAAATTCAGCGGTTCCCCATCTCAGCCCAGAAAGCAGGTAGAACAACTTTTGTGGTGTCTTTCAGATGCCTACAAAGGCAGTGTAAAAACTACCAGGAGAACTCCTGTCTGGCACCTTCCCCGGTGGAGTTGTGCATGGGGTGTGTTTGGAACATTTTGTCACCAGCCGAGTCCAAAATTCAGCGTTTCCCCATCTCAGCCCAGAAAGCAGGTAGAACAACTTTTGTGGTGTCTTTCAGATGCCTACCGGAGCAATGTAAAAACTACCAGGAGAACTCCTGTCTGGCACCTTCCCCGGTGGAGTTGTGCAGGGGGTGTGTTTGGAACATTTTGTCACCAGCCGAGTCCAAAATTCAGCGGTTCCCCATCTCAGCCCAGAAAGCAGGTAGAACAACTTTTGTGGTGTCTTTCAGCTGCCTACCAAGGTAGTGTAAAAACTACCAGGAGAACTCCTGTCTGGCACCTTCCCCGGTGGTGTTGTGCATGGGGTGTGTTTGGAACATTTTGTCACCGGCCGAGTCCAAAATTCAGCGGTTCCCCATCTCAGCCCACAAAGCAGGTAGAACAACTTTTGTGGTGTCTTTCAGATGCCTACCGGAGCAATGTAAAAACTACCAGGAGAACTCCTGTCTGGCACCTTCCCCGGTGGAGTTGTGCAGGGGGTGTGTTTGGAACATTTTGTCACCAGCCGACTCCAAAATTCAGCGGTTCCCCATCTCAGCCCACAAAGCAGGGACAACAACTTTTCTTGTGCCTTTCAGCTGCCTACCAAGGTAGTGTAAATCTACCAAAAGAATTCGTTCCTGGCACCTTCCCCGGTGGAGTTGTGCATGGGGTGTCTGTGGAACATTTTGTCACCGGCCGACTCCAAAATTCAGCGATTCCCCATCTCAGCCCAGAAAGCAGGTAGAACAACTTCTGTGGTGTCTTTCAGATGCCTACCAAGGTAGTGTAAAAACTACCAGGAGAACTCCTGTCTGGCACCTTCCGTGGTGGAGTTGTGCATGGGGTGTGTTTGGAACATTTTGTCACCGGCCGACTCCAAAATTCAGCGGTTCCCCATCTCAGCCCAGAAAGCAGGAAGAACAACTTTTGTGGTGCCTTTCAGCTGCCTACCAAGGTAGTGTAAAAACTACCAGGAGAACTCCTGTCTGGCACCTTCCCCGGTGGAGTTGTGCATGGGGTGTGTTTGGAACATTTTGTCACCGGCCGAGTCCAAAATTCAGCGGTTCCCCATCTCAGCCCAGAAAGCAGGAAGAACAACTTTTGTGGTGCCTTTCAGCTGCCTACCAAGGTAGTGTAAAAACTACCAAGAGAACTCCTGTCTGGCACCTTCCCCGGTGGAGTTGTGCATGGGGTGTGTTTGGAACACTTTGTCACCGGCCGAGTCCAAAATTCAGCGGTTCCCCATCTCAGCCCAGAAAGCAGGTAGAACAACTTTTGTGGTGTCTTTCAAATGCCTACCAAGGTAGTGTAAAAACTACCAGGAGAACTCCTGTCTGGCACCTTCCCCGGTGGAGTTGTGCATGGGGTGTGTTTGGAACATTTTGTCACCAGCCGAGTCCAAAATTCAGCGTTTCCCCATCTCAGCCCAGAAAGCAGGTAGAACAACTTTTGTGGTGCCTTTCAGCTGCCTACCAAGGTAGTGTAAAAACTACCAGGAGAACTCCTGTCTGGCACCTTCCCCGGTGGAGTTGTGCATGGGGTGTGTTTGGAACATTTTGTCACCAGCCGAGTCCAAAATTCAGCGGTTCCCCATCTCAGCCCAGAAAGCAGGTAGAACAACTTTTGTGGTGTCTTTCAGATGCCTACAAAGGCAGTGTAAAAACTACCAGGAGAACTCCTGTCTGGCACCTTCCCCGGTGGAGTTGTGCAGGGGGTGTGTTTGGAACATTTTGTCACCGGCCGAGTCCAAAATTCAGCGGTTCCCCATCTCAGCCCAGAAAGCAGGTAGAACAACTTTTGTGGTGCCTTTCAGCTGCCTACCAAGGTAGTGTAAAAACTACCAACAGAACTCCTGTCTGGCACCTTCCCCGGTGGTGTTGTGCATGGGGTGTGTTTGGAACATTTTGTCACCGGCCGAGTCCAAAATTCAGCTGTTCCCCATCTCAGCCCAGAAAGCAGGTAGAACAACTTTTGTGGTGTCTTTCAGATGCCTACCGGAGCAATATAAAAACTACCAGGAGAACTCCTGTCTGGCACCTTCCCCGGTGGAGTTGTGCATGGGGTGTGTTTGGAACATTTTGTCACCAGCCGAGTCCAAAATTCAGCGATTCCCCATCTCAGCCCAGAAAGCAGGTAGAACAACTTTTGTGGTGTCTTTCAGATGCCTACAAAGGCAGTGTAAAAACTACCAGGAGAACTCCTGTCTGGCACCTTCCCCGGTGGAGTTGTGCAGGGGGTGTGTTTGGAACATTTTGTCACCGGCCGAGTCCAAAATTCAGCGGTTCCCCATCTCAGCCCAGAAAGCAGGTAGAACAACTTTTGTGGTGCCTTTCAGCTGCCTACCAAGGTAGTGTAAAAACTACCAACAGAACTCCTGTCTGGCACCTTCCCCGGTGGTGTTGTGCATGGGGTGTGTTTGGAACATTTTGTCACCGGCCGAGTCCAAAATTCAGCTGTTCCCCATCTCAGCCCAGAAAGCAGGTAGAACAACTTTTGTGGTGTCTTTCAGATGCCTACCGGAGCAATATAAAAACTACCAGGAGAACTCCTGTCTGGCAC
This sequence comes from Falco cherrug, assembly GCF_023634085.1. Taxonomy (NCBI): domain Eukaryota; kingdom Metazoa; phylum Chordata; class Aves; order Falconiformes; family Falconidae; genus Falco; species Falco cherrug. The sequence continues at coordinate 1,464,969 of NW_026599434.1, forward strand.
CTTCCCCGGTGGAGTTGTGCATGGGGTGTGTTTGGAACATTTTGTCACCGGCCGACTCCAAAATTCAGCGGTTCCCCATCTCAGCCCAGAAAGCAGGTAGAACAACTTTTGTGGTGCCTTTCAGCTGCCTACCGGAGCAATGTAAAAACTACCAGGAGAACTCCTGTCTGGCACCTTCCCCGGTGGAGTTGTGCAGGGGGTGTGTTTGGAACATTTTGTCACCAGCCGACTCCAAAATTCAGCAGTTCCCCATCTCAGCCCACAAAGCAGGTACAACAACTTTTCTTGTGCCTTTCAGCTGCCTACCAAGGTAGTGTAAATCTACCAAAAGAATTCGTTCCTGGCACCTTCCCCGGTGGAGTTGTGCATGGGGTGTCTGTGGAACATTTTGTCACCGGCCGACTCCAAAATTCAGCGGTTCCCCATCTCAGCCCACAAAGCAGGTAGAACAACTTTTGTGGTGTCTTTCAGATGCCTACCGGAGCAATGTAAAAACTACCAGGAGAACTCCTGTCTGGCACCTTCCCCGGTGGAGTTGTGCATGGGGTGTGTTTGGAACATTTTGTCACCAGCCGACTCCAAAATTCAGCGGTTCCCCATCTCAGCCCAGAAAGCAGGTAGAACAACTTTTGTGGTGTCTTTCAAATGCCTACCAAGGTAGCGTAAAAACTACCAGGAGAACTCCTGTCTGGCACCTTCCCCGGTGGAGTTGTGCATGGGGTGTGTTTGGAACATTTTGTCACCGGCCGAGTCCAAAATTCAGCGGTTCCCTATCTCAGCCCAGAAAGCAGGTAGAACAACTTTTGTGGTGTCTTTCAGATGCCTACCAAGGTAGTGTAAAAACTACCAGGAGAACTCCTGTCTGGCACCTTCCCCGGTGGAGTTGTGCATGGGGTGTGTTTGGAACATTTTGTCACCGGCCGAGTCCAAAATTCAGCGATTCCCCATCTCAGCCCAGAAAGCAGGTAGAACAACTTTTGAGGTGTCTTTCAGATGCCTACCAAGGTAGTGTAAAAACTACCAGGAGAACTCCTGTCTGGCACCTTCCGTGGTGGAGTTGTGCATGGGGTGTGTTTGGAACATTTTGTCACCAGCCGAGTCCAAAATTCAGCGTTTCCCCATCTCAGCCCAGAAAGCAGGTAGAACAACTTTTGTGGTGCCTTTCAGCTGCCTACCAAGGTAGTGTAAAAACTACCAAGAGAACTCCTTTCTGGCACCTTCCGTGGTGGAGTTGTGCATGGGGTGTGTTTGGAACATTTTTTCACCAGCCGAGTCCAAAATTCAGCGGTTCCCTATCTCAGCCCACAAAGCAGGTAGAACAACTTTTGTGGTGCCTTTCAGCTGCCTACCAAGGTAGTGTAAAAACTACCAGGAGAACTCCTGTCTGGCACCTTCCCCGGTGGAGTTGTGCATGGGGTGTGTTTGGAACATTTTGTCACCGGCCGAGTCCAAAATTCAGCGGTTCCCCATCTCAGCCCAGAAAGCAGGTAGAACAACTTTTGTGGTGTCTTTCAGATGCCTACCGGAGCAATGTAAAAACTACCAGGAGAACTCCTGTCTGGCACCTTCCCCGGTGGAGTTGTGCAGGGGGTGTGTTTGGAACATTTTGTCACCGGCCGAGTCCAAAATTCAGCGGTTCCCTATCTCAGCCCAGAAAGCAGGTAGAACAACTTTTGTGGTGCCTTTCAGCTGCCTACCGGAGCAATGTAAAAACTACCAGGAGAACTCCTGTCTGGCACCTTCCCCGGTGGAGTTGTGCAGGGGGTGTGTTTGGAACATTTTTTCACCAGCCGACTCCAAAATTCAGCGGTTCCCCATCTCAGCCCAGAAAGCAGGAAGAACAACTTTTGTGGTGTCTTTCAGATGCCTACCAAGGTAGTGTAAAAACTACCAGGAGAACTCCTGTCTGGCACCTTCCGTGGTGGAGTTGTGCATGGGGTGTGTTTGGAACATTTTGTCACCGGCCGACTCCAATATTCAGCGTTTCCCCATCTCAGCCCACAAAGCAGGTAGAACAACTTTTGTGGTGTCTTTCAGATGCCTACCGGAGCAATGTAAAAACTACCAGGAGAACTCCTGTCTGGCACCTTCCCCGGTGGAGTTGTGCATGGGGTGTGTTTGGAACATTTTGTCACCAGCCGACTCCAAAATTCAGCGGTTCCCCATCTCAGCCCAGAAAGCAGGTAGAACAACTTTTGTGGTGTCTTTCAAATGCCTACCAAGGTAGCGTAAAAACTACCAGGAGAACTCCTGTCTGGCACCTTCCCCGGTGGAGTTGTGCATGGGGTGTGTTTGGAACATTTTGTCACCGGCCGAGTCCAAAATTCAGCGGTTCCCTATCTCAGCCCAGAAAGCAGGTAGAACAACTTTTGTGGTGTCTTTCAGATGCCTACCGGAGCAATATAAAAACTACCAGGAGAACTCCTGTCTGGCACCTTCCCCGGTGGAGTTGTGCATGGGGTGTGTTTGGAACATTTTGTCACCAGCCGAGTCCAAAATTCAGCGATTCCCCATCTCAGCCCAGAAAGCAGGTAGAACAACTTTTGTGGTGTCTTTCAGATGCCTACAAAGGCAGTGTAAAAACTACCAGGAGAACTCCTGTCTGGCACCTTCCCCGGTGGAGTTGTGCAGGGGGTGTGTTTGGAACATTTTGTCACCGGCCGAGTCCAAAATTCAGCGGTTCCCCATCTCAGCCCAGAAAGCAGGTAGAACAACTTTTGTGGTGCCTTTCAGCTGCCTACCAAGGTAGTGTAAAAACTACCAACAGAACTCCTGTCTGGCACCTTCCCCGGTGGTGTTGTGCATGGGGTGTGTTTGGAACATTTTGTCACCGGCCGAGTCCAAAATTCAGCTGTTCCCCATCTCAGCCCAGAAAGCAGGTAGAACAACTTTTGTGGTGTCTTTCAGATGCCTACCGGAGCAATATAAAAACTACCAGGAGAACTCCTGTCTGGCACCTTCCCCGGTGGAGTTGTGCATGGGGTGTGTTTGGAACATTTTGTCACCGGCCGACTCCAAAATTCAGCGGTTCCCCATCTCAGCCCAGAAAGCAGGTAGAACAACTTTTGTGGTGCCTTTCAGCTGCCTACCGGAGCAATGTAAAAACTACCAGGAGAACTCCTGTCTGGCACCTTCCCCGGTGGAGTTGTGCAGGGGGTGTGTTTGGAACATTTTGTCACCAGCCGACTCCAAAATTCAGCAGTTCCCCATCTCAGCCCACAAAGCAGGTACAACAACTTTTCTTGTGCCTTTCAGCTGCCTACCAAGGTAGTGTAAATCTACCAAAAGAATTCGTTCCTGGCACCTTCCCCGGTGGAGTTGTGCATGGGGTGTCTGTGGAACATTTTGTCACCGGCCGACTCCAAAATTCAGCGGTTCCCCATCTCAGCCCACAAAGCAGGTAGAACAACTTTTGTGGTGTCTTTCAGATGCCTACCGGAGCAATGTAAAAACTACCAGGAGAACTCCTGTCTGGCACCTTCCCCGGTGGAGTTGTGCATGGGGTGTGTTTGGAACATTTTGTCACCAGCCGACTCCAAAATTCAGCGGTTCCCCATCTCAGCCCAGAAAGCAGGTAGAACAACTTTTGTGGTGTCTTTCAAATGCCTACCAAGGTAGCGTAAAAACTACCAGGAGAACTCCTGTCTGGCACCTTCCCCGGTGGAGTTGTGCATGGGGTGTGTTTGGAACATTTTGTCACCGGCCGAGTCCAAAATTCAGCGGTTCCCTATCTCAGCCCAGAAAGCAGGTAGAACAACTTTTGTGGTGTCTTTCAGATGCCTACCAAGGTAGTGTAAAAACTACCAGGAGAACTCCTGTCTGGCACCTTCCCCGGTGGAGTTGTGCATGGGGTGTGTTTGGAACATTTTGTCACCGGCCGAGTCCAAAATTCAGCGATTCCCCATCTCAGCCCAGAAAGCAGGTAGAACAACTTTTGTGGTGTCTTTCAGCTGCCTACCAAGGTAGTGTAAAAACTACCAGGAGAACTCCTGTCTGGCACCTTCCCCGGTGGTGTTGTGCATGGGGTGTGTTTGGAACATTTTGTCACCGGCCGACTCCAAAATTCAGCGGTTCCCCATCTCAGCCCAGAAAGCAGGTAGAACAACTTTTGTGGTGTCTTTCAGATGCCTACCGGATCAATGTAAAAACTACCAGGAGAATTCCTGTCTGGCACCTTCCCCGGTGGAGTTGTGCATGGGGTGTGTTTGGAACATTTTGTCACCGGCCGAGTCCAAAATTCAGCGGTTCCCCATCTCAGCCCAGAAAGCAGGTAGAACAACTTTTGTGGTGCCTTTCAGCTGCCTACCAAGGTAGTGTAAAAACTACCAGGAGAACTCCTGTCTGGCACCTTCCCCGGTGGAGTTGTGCAGGGGGTGTGTTTGGAACATTTTGTCACCAGCCGACTCCAAAATTCAGCGGTTCCCCATCTCAGCCCACAAAGCAGGTACAACAACTTTTCTTGTGCCTTTCAGCTGCCTACCAAGGTAGTGTAAATCTACCAAAAGAATTCGTTCCTGGCACCTTCCCCGGTGGAGTTGTGCATGGGGTGTGTTTGGAACATTTTGTCACCGGCCGACTCCAAAATTCAGCGGTTCCCCATCTCAGCCCACAAAGCAGGTAGAACAACTTTTGTGGTGTCTTTCAGATGCCTACAAAGGCAATGTAAAAACTACCAGGAGAACTCCTGTCTGGCACCTTCCCCGGTGGAGTTGTGCATGGGGTGTGTTTGGAACATTTTGTCAGCAGCCGACTCCAAAATTCAGCGTTTCCCCATCTCAGCCCAGAAAGCAGGTAGAACAACTTTTGTGGTGCCTTTCAGATGCCTACCAAGGTAGTGTAAAAACTACCAGGAGAACTCCTGTCTGGCACCTTCCCCGGTGGAGTTGTGCATGGGGTGTGTTTGGAACATTTTGTCACCAGCCGAGTCCAAAATTCAGCGATTCCCCATCTCAGCCCAGAAAGCAGGTAGAACAACTTTTGTGGTGTCTTTCAGATGCCTACAAAGGCAGTGTAAAAACTACCAGGAGAACTCCTGTCTGGCACCTTCCCCGGTGGAGTTGTGCAGGGGGTGTGTTTGGAACATTTTGTCACCGGCCGAGTCCAAAATTCAGCGGTTCCCCATCTCAGCCCACAAAGCAGGTACAACAACTTTTGTGGTGCCTTTCAGCTGCCTACCAAGGTAGTGTAAAAACTACCAAGAGAACTCCTGTCTGGCACCTTCCCCGGTGGTGTTGTGCATGGGGTGTGTTTGGAACATTTTGTCACCGGCCGAGTCCAAAATTCAGCTGTTCCCCATCTCAGCCCAGAAAGCAGGTAGAACAACTTTTGTGGTGTCTTTCAGATGCCTACCGGAGCAATATAACAACTACCAGGAGAACTCCTGTCTGGCACCTTCCCCGGTGGAGTTGTGCATGGGGTGTGTTTGGAACATTTTGTCACCGGCCGAGTCCAAAATTCAGCGGTTCCCCATCTCAGCCCAGAAAGCAGGTAGAACAACTTTTGTGGTGCCTTTCAGCTGCCTACCGGAGCAATGTAAAAACTACCAGGAGAACTCCTGTCTGGCACCTTCCCCGGTGGAGTTGTGCAGGGGGTGTGTTTGGAACATTTTGTCACCAGCCGACTCCAAAATTCAGCAGTTCCCCATCTCAGCCCACAAAGCAGGTACAACAACTTTTCTTGTGCCTTTCAGCTGCCTACCAAGGTAGTGTAAATCTACCAAAAGAACTCGTTCCTGGCACCTTCCCCGGTGGAGTTGTGCATGGGGCGTCTGTGGAACATTTTGTCACCGGCCGAGTCCAAAATTCAGCGGTTCCCCATCTCAGCCCAGAAAGCAGGTAGAACAACTTTTGTGGTGTCTTTCAGATGCCTACCGGAGCAATGTAAAAACTACCAGGAGAACTCCTGTCTGGCACCTTCCCCGGTGGAGTTGTGCATGGGGTGTGTTTGGAACATTTTGTCAGCAGCCGACTCCAAAATTCAGCGTTTCCCCATCTCAGCCCAGAAAGCAGGTAGAACAACTTTTGTGGTGTCTTTCAGATGCCTACCAAGGTAGTGTAAAAACTACCAGGAGAACTCCTGTCTGGCACCTTCCCCGGTGGAGTTGTGCATGGGGTGTGTTTGGAACATTTTGTCACCGGCCGAGTCCAAAATTCAGCGATTCCCCATCTCAGCCCAGAAAGCTGGTAGAACAACTTTTGTGGTGTCTTTCAGATGCCTACCAAGGTAGTGTAAAAACTACCAGGAGAACTCCTGTCTGGCACCTTCCGTGGTGGAGTTGTGCATGGGGTGTGTTTGGAACATTTTGTCACCAGCCGAGTCCAAAATTCAGCGTTTCCCCATCTCAGCCCAGAAAGCAGGTAGAACAACTTTTGTGGTGCCTTTCAGCTGCCTACCAAGGTAGTGTAAAAACTACCAAGAGAACTCCTTTCTGGCACCTTCCGTGGTGGAGTTGTGCATGGGGTGTGTTTGGAACATTTTGTCACCAGCCGAGTCCAAAATTCAGCGGTTCCCTATCTCAGCCCAGAAAGCAGGTAGAACAACTTTTGTGGTGCCTTTCAGCTGCCTACCAAGGTAGTGTAAAAACTACCAGGAGAACTCCTGTCTGGCACCTTCCCCGGTGGAGTTGTGCATGGGGTGTGTTTGGAACATTTTGTCACCGGCCGAGTCCAAAATTCAGCGGTTCCCTATCTCAGCCCAGAAAGCAGGTAGAACAACTTTTGTGGTGCCTTTCAGCTGCCTACCGGAGCAATGTAAAAACTACCAGGAGAACTCCTGTCTGGCACCTTCCCCGGTGGAGTTGTGCAGGGGGTGTGTTTGGAACATTTTTTCACCAGCCGACTCCAAAATTCAGCGGTTCCCCATCTCAGCCCACAAAGCAGGTAGAACAACTTTTGTGGTGCCTTTCAGCTGCCTACCAAGGTAGTGTAAATCTACCAACAGAATTCGTTCCTGGCACCTTCCCCGGTGGAGTTGTGCATGGGGTGTGTTTGGAACATTTTGTCACCGGCCGACTCCAATATTCAGCGTTTCCCCATCTCAGCCCACAAAGCAGGTAGAACAACTTTTGTGGTGTCTTTCAGATGCCTACCGGAGCAATGTAAAAACTACCAGGAGAACTCCTGTCTGGCACCTTCCCCGGTGGAGTTGTGCATGGGGTGTGTTTGGAACATTTTGTCACCAGCCGACTCCAAAATTCAGCGGTTCCCCATCTCAGCCCAGAAAGCAGGTAGAACAACTTTTGTGGTGTCTTTCAAATGCCTACCAAGGTAGCGTAAAAACTACCAGGAGAACTCCTGTCTGGCACATTCCCCGGTGGAGTTGTGCATGGGGTGTGTTTGGAACATTTTGTCACCGGCCGAGTCCAAAATTCAGCGGTTCCCTATCTCAGCCCAGAAAGCAGGTAGAACATCTTTTGTGGTGTCTTTCAGCTGCCTACCAAGGTAGTGTAAAAACTACCAGGAGAACTCCTGTCTGGCACCTTCCCCGGTGGTGTTGTGCATGGGGTGTGTTTGGAACATTTTGTCACCGGCCGACTCCAAAATTCAGCGGTTCCCCATCTCAGCCCAGAAAGCAGGTAGAACAACTTTTGTGGTGTCTTTCAGATGCCTACCGGATCAATGTAAAAACTACCAGGAGAACTCCTGTCTGGCACCTTCCCCGGTGGAGTTGTGCATGGGGTGTGTTTGGAACATTTTGTCACCGGCCGAGTCCAAAATTCAGCGGTTCCCCATCTCAGCCCAGAAAGCAGGTAGAACAACTTTTGTGGTGCCTTTCAGCTGCCTACCAAGGTAGTGTAAAAACTACCAGGAGAACTCCTGTCTGGCACCTTCCCCGGTGGAGTTGTGCAGGGGGTGTGTTTGGAACATTTTGTCACCAGCCGACTCCAAAATTCAGCGGTTCCCCATCTCAGCCTACAAAGCAGGTACAACAACTTTTCTTGTGCCTTTCAGCTGCCTACCAAGGTAGTGTAAATCTACCAAAAGAATTCGTTCCTGGCACCTTCCCCGGTGGAGTTGTGCATGGGGTGTGTTTGGAACATTTTGTCAACGGCCGACTCCAAAATTCAGCGGTTCCCCATCTCAGCCCACAAAGCAGGTAGAACAACTTTTGTGGTGTCTTTCAGATGCCTACAAAGGCAATGTAAAAACTACCAGGAGAACTCCTGTCTGGCACCTTCCGTGGTGGAGTTGTGCATGGGGTGTGTTTGGAACATTTTGTCACCAGCCGACTCCAAAATTCAGCGTTTCCCCATCTCAGCCCAGAAAGCAGGTAGAACAACTTTTGTGGTGTCTTTCAGATGCCTACCAAGGTAGTGTAAAAACTACCAGGAGAACTCCTGTCTGGCACCTTCCGTGGTGGAGTTGTGCATGGGGTGTGTTTGGAACATTTTGTCACCAGCCGAGTCCAAAATTCAGCGGTTCCCCATCTCAGCCCAGAAAGCAGGTAGAACAACTTTTGTGGTGTCTTTCAGATGCCTACCGGAGCAATGTAAAAACTACCAGGAGAACTCCTGTCTGGCACCTTCCCCGGTGGAGTTGTGCAGGGGGTGTGTTTGGAACATTTTGTCACCAGCCGAGTCCAAAATTCAGCGGTTCCCCATCTCAGCCCAGAAAGCAGGTAGAACAACTTTTGTGGTGTCTTTCAGCTGCCTACCAAGGTAGTGTAAAAACTACCAAGAGAACTCCTGTCTGGCACCTTCCCCGGTGGAGTTGTGCATGGGGTGTGTTTGGAACATTTTGTCACCGGCCGAGTCCAAAATTCAGCGGTTCCCCATCTCAGCCCAGAAAGCAGGAAGAACAACTTTTGTGGTGTCTTTCAGATGCCTACCAAGGTAGTGTAAAAACTACCAGGAGAACTCCTGTCTGGCACCTTCCCCGGTGGAGTTGTGCATGGGGTGTGTTTGGAACATTTTGTCACCGGCCGAGTCCAAAATTCAGCGGTTCCCCATCTCAGCCCAGAAAGCACGTAGAACAACTTTTGTGGTGTCTTTCAGATGCCTACCGGAGCAATGTAAAAACTACCAGGAGAACTCCTGTCTGGCACCTTCCCCGGTGGAGTTGTGCAGGGGGTGTGTTTGGAACATTTTGTCACCAGCCGACTCCAAAATTCAGCAGTTCCCCATCTCAGCCCACAAAGCAGGTACAACAACTTTTCTTGTGCCTTTCAGCTGCCTACCAAGGTAGTGTAAATCTACCAAAAGAATTCGTTCCTGGCACCTTCCCCGGTGGAGTTGTGCATGGGGTGTCTGTGGAACATTTTGTCACCGGCCGACTCCAAAATTCAGCGGTTCCCCATCTCAGCCCACAAAGCAGGTAGAACAACTTTTGTGGTGTCTTTCAGATGCCTACCGGAGCAATGTAAAAACTACCAGGAGAACTCCTGTCTGGCACCTTCCCCGGTGGAGTTGTGCATGGGGTGTGTTTGGAACATTTTGTCACCAGCCGACTCCAAAATTCAGCGGTTCCCCATCTCAGCCCAGAAAGCAGGTAGAACAACTTTTGTGGTGTCTTTCAAATGCCTACCAAGGTAGCGTAAAAACTACCAGGAGAACTCCTGTCTGGCACCTTCCCCGGTGGAGTTGTGCATGGGGTGTGTTTGGAACATTTTGTCACCGGCCGAGTCCAAAATTCAGCGGTTCCCTATCTCAGCCCAGAAAGCAGGTAGAACAACTTTTGTGGTGTCTTTCAGATGCCTACCAAGGTAGTGTAAAAACTACCAGGAGAACTCCTGTCTGGCACCTTCCCCGGTGGAGTTGTGCATGGGGTGTGTTTGGAACATTTTGTCACCGGCCGAGTCCAAAATTCAGCGATTCCCCATCTCAGCCCAGAAAGCAGGTAGAACAACTTTTGTGGTGTCTTTCAGCTGCCTACCAAGGTAGTGTAAAAACTACCAGGAGAACTCCTGTCTGGCACCTTCCCCGGTGGTGTTGTGCATGGGGTGTGTTTGGAACATTTTGTCACCGGCCGACTCCAAAATTCAGCGGTTCCCCATCTCAGCCCAGAAAGCAGGTAGAACAACTTTTGTGGTGTCTTTCAGATGCCTACCGGATCAATGTAAAAACTACCAGGAGAATTCCTGTCTGGCACCTTCCCCGGTGGAGTTGTGCATGGGGTGTGTTTGGAACATTTTGTCACCGGCCGAGTCCAAAATTCAGCGGTTCCCCATCTCAGCCCAGAAAGCAGGTAGAACAACTTTTGTGGTGCCTTTCAGCTGCCTACCAAGGTAGTGTAAAAACTACCAGGAGAACTCCTGTCTGGCACCTTCCCCGGTGGAGTTGTGCAGGGGGTGTGTTTGGAACATTTTGTCACCAGCCGACTCCAAAATTCAGCGGTTCCCCATCTCAGCCCACAAAGCAGGTACAACAACTTTTCTTGTGCCTTTCAGCTGCCTACCAAGGTAGTGTAAATCTACCAAAAGAATTCGTTCCTGGCACCTTCCCCGGTGGAGTTGTGCATGGGGTGTGTTTGGAACATTTTGTCACCGGCCGACTCCAAAATTCAGCGGTTCCCCATCTCAGCCCACAAAGCAGGTAGAACAACTTTTGTGGTGTCTTTCAGATGCCTACAAAGGCAATGTAAAAACTACCAGGAGAACTCCTGTCTGGCACCTTCCCCGGTGGAGTTGTGCATGGGGTGTGTTTGGAACATTTTGTCAGCAGCCGACTCCAAAATTCAGCGTTTCCCCATCTCAGCCCAGAAAGCAGGTAGAACAACTTTTGTGGTGCCTTTCAGATGCCTACCAAGGTAGTGTAAAAACTACCAGGAGAACTCCTGTCTGGCACCTTCCCCGGTGGAGTTGTGCATGGGGTGTGTTTGGAACATTTTGTCACCAGCCGAGTCCAAAATTCAGCGATTCCCCATCTCAGCCCAGAAAGCAGGTAGAACAACTTTTGTGGTGTCTTTCAGATGCCTACAAAGGCAGTGTAAAAACTACCAGGAGAACTCCTGTCTGGCACCTTCCCCGGTGGAGTTGTGCAGGGGGTGTGTTTGGAACATTTTGTCACCGGCCGAGTCCAAAATTCAGCGGTTCCCCATCTCAGCCCACAAAGCAGGTACAACAACTTTTGTGGTGCCTTTCAGCTGCCTACCAAGGTAGTGTAAAAACTACCAAGAGAACTCCTGTCTGGCACCTTCCCCGGTGGTGTTGTGCATGGGGTGTGTTTGGAACATTTTGTCACCGGCCGAGTCCAAAATTCAGCTGTTCCCCATCTCAGCCCAGAAAGCAGGTAGAACAACTTTTGTGGTGTCTTTCAGATGCCTACCGGAGCAATATAACAACTACCAGGAGAACTCCTGTCTGGCACCTTCCCCGGTGGAGTTGTGCATGGGGTGTGTTTGGAACATTTTGTCACCGGCCGAGTCCAAAATTCAGCGGTTCCCCATCTCAGCCCAGAAAGCAGGTAGAACAACTTTTGTGGTGCCTTTCAGCTGCCTACCGGAGCAATGTAAAAACTACCAGGAGAACTCCTGTCTGGCACCTTCCCCGGTGGAGTTGTGCAGGGGGTGTGTTTGGAACATTTTGTCACCAGCCGACTCCAAAATTCAGCAGTTCCCCATCTCAGCCCACAAAGCAGGTACAACAACTTTTCTTGTGCCTTTCAGCTGCCTACCAAGGTAGTGTAAATCTACCAAAAGAACTCGTTCCTGGCACCTTCCCCGGTGGAGTTGTGCATGGGGCGTCTGTGGAACATTTTGTCACCGGCCGAGTCCAAAATTCAGCGGTTCCCCATCTCAGCCCAGAAAGCAGGTAGAACAACTTTTGTGGTGTCTTTCAGATGCCTACCGGAGCAATGTAAAAACTACCAGGAGAACTCCTGTCTGGCACCTTCCCCGGTGGAGTTGTGCATGGGGTGTGTTTGGAACATTTTGTCAGCAGCCGACTCCAAAATTCAGCGTTTCCCCATCTCAGCCCAGAAAGCAGGTAGAACAACTTTTGTGGTGTCTTTCAGATGCCTACCAAGGTAGTGTAAAAACTACCAGGAGAACTCCTGTCTGGCACCTTCCCCGGTGGAGTTGTGCATGGGGTGTGTTTGGAACATTTTGTCACCGGCCGAGTCCAAAATTCAGCGATTCCCCATCTCAGCCCAGAAAGCTGGTAGAACAACTTTTGTGGTGTCTTTCAGATGCCTACCAAGGTAGTGTAAAAACTACCAGGAGAACTCCTGTCTGGCACCTTCCGTGGTGGAGTTGTGCATGGGGTGTGTTTGGAACATTTTGTCACCAGCCGAGTCCAAAATTCAGCGTTTCCCCATCTCAGCCCAGAAAGCAGGTAGAACAACTTTTGTGGTGCCTTTCAGCTGCCTACCAAGGTAGTGTAAAAACTACCAAGAGAACTCCTTTCTGGCACCTTCCGTGGTGGAGTTGTGCATGGGGTGTGTTTGGAACATTTTGTCACCAGCCGAGTCCAAAATTCAGCGGTTCCCTATCTCAGCCCAGAAAGCAGGTAGAACAACTTTTGTGGTGCCTTTCAGCTGCCTACCAAGGTAGTGTAAAAACTACCAGGAGAACTCCTGTCTGGCACCTTCCCCGGTGGAGTTGTGCATGGGGTGTGTTTGGAACATTTTGTCACCGGCCGAGTCCAAAATTCAGCGGTTCCCTATCTCAGCCCAGAAAGCAGGTAGAACAACTTTTGTGGTGCCTTTCAGCTGCCTACCGGAGCAATGTAAAAACTACCAGGAGAACTCCTGTCTGGCACCTTCCCCGGTGGAGTTGTGCAGGGGGTGTGTTTGGAACATTTTTTCACCAGCCGACTCCAAAATTCAGCGGTTCCCCATCTCAGCCCACAAAGCAGGTAGAACAACTTTTGTGGTGCCTTTCAGCTGCCTACCAAGGTAGTGTAAATCTACCAACAGAATTCGTTCCTGGCACCTTCCCCGGTGGAGTTGTGCATGGGGTGTGTTTGGAACATTTTGTCACCGGCCGACTCCAATATTCAGCGTTTCCCCATCTCAGCCCACAAAGCAGGTAGAACAACTTTTGTGGTGTCTTTCAGATGCCTACCGGAGCAATGTAAAAACTACCAGGAGAACTCCTGTCTGGCACCTTCCCCGGTGGAGTTGTGCATGGGGTGTGTTTGGAACATTTTGTCACCAGCCGACTCCAAAATTCAGCGGTTCCCCATCTCAGCCCAGAAAGCAGGTAGAACAACTTTTGTGGTGTCTTTCAAATGCCTACCAAGGTAGCGTAAAAACTACCAGGAGAACTCCTGTCTGGCACATTCCCCGGTGGAGTTGTGCATGGGGTGTGTTTGGAACATTTTGTCACCGGCCGAGTCCAAAATTCAGCGGTTCCCTATCTCAGCCCAGAAAGCAGGTAGAACATCTTTTGTGGTGTCTTTCAGCTGCCTACCAAGGTAGTGTAAAAACTACCAGGAGAACTCCTGTCTGGCACCTTCCCCGGTGGTGTTGTGCATGGGGTGTGTTTGGAACATTTTGTCACCGGCCGACTCCAAAATTCAGCGGTTCCCCATCTCAGCCCAGAAAGCAGGTAGAACAACTTTTGTGGTGTCTTTCAGATGCCTACCGGATCAATGTAAAAACTACCAGGAGAACTCCTGTCTGGCACCTTCCCCGGTGGAGTTGTGCATGGGGTGTGTTTGGAACATTTTGTCACCGGCCGAGTCCAAAATTCAGCGGTTCCCCATCTCAGCCCAGAAAGCAGGTAGAACAACTTTTGTGGTGCCTTTCAGCTGCCTACCAAGGTAGTGTAAAAACTACCAGGAGAACTCCTGTCTGGCACCTTCCCCGGTGGAGTTGTGCAGGGGGTGTGTTTGGAACATTTTGTCACCAGCCGACTCCAAAATTCAGCGGTTCCCCATCTCAGCCTACAAAGCAGGTACAACAACTTTTCTTGTGCCTTTCAGCTGCCTACCAAGGTAGTGTAAATCTACCAAAAGAATTCGTTCCTGGCACCTTCCCCGGTGGAGTTGTGCATGGGGTGTGTTTGGAACATTTTGTCAACGGCCGACTCCAAAATTCAGCGGTTCCCCATCTCAGCCCACAAAGCAGGTAGAACAACTTTTGTGGTGTCTTTCAGATGCCTACAAAGGCAATGTAAAAACTACCAGGAGAACTCCTGTCTGGCACCTTCCGTGGTGGAGTTGTGCATGGGGTGTGTTTGGAACATTTTGTCACCAGCCGACTCCAAAATTCAGCGTTTCCCCATCTCAGCCCAGAAAGCAGGTAGAACAACTTTTGTGGTGTCTTTCAGATGCCTACCAAGGTAGTGTAAAAACTACCAGGAGAACTCCTGTCTGGCACCTTCCGTGGTGGAGTTGTGCATGGGGTGTGTTTGGAACATTTTGTCACCAGCCGAGTCCAAAATTCAGCGGTTCCCCATCTCAGCCCAGAAAGCAGGTAGAACAACTTTTGTGGTGTCTTTCAGATGCCTACCGGAGCAATGTAAAAACTACCAGGAGAACTCCTGTCTGGCACCTTCCCCGGTGGAGTTGTGCAGGGGGTGTGTTTGGAACATTTTGTCACCAGCCGACTCCAAAATTCAGCGGTTCCCCATCTCAGCCCAGAAAGCAGGTAGAACAACTTTTGTGGTGTCTTTCAGCTGCCTACCAAGGTAGTGTAAAAACTACCAAGAGAACTCCTGTCTGGCACCTTCCCCGGTGGAGTTGTGCATGGGGTGTGTTTGGAACATTTTGTCACCGGCCGAGTCCAAAATTCAGCGGTTCCCCATCTCAGCCCAGAAAGCAGGAAGAACAACTTTTGTGGTGTCTTTCAGATGCCTACCAAGGTAGTGTAAAAACTACCAGGAGAACTCCTGTCTGGCACCTTCCCCGGTGGAGTTGTGCATGGGGTGTGTTTGGAACATTTTGTCACCGGCCGAGTCCAAAATTCAGCGGTTCCCCATCTCAGCCCAGAAAGCAGGTAGAACAACTTTTGTGGTGTCTTTCAGATGCCTACCGGAGCAATGTAAAAACTACCAGGAGAACTCCTGTCTGGCACCTTCCCCGGTGGAGTTGTGCAGGGGGTGTGTTTGGAACATTTTGTCACCGGCCGAGTCCAAAATTCAGCGGTTCCCCAT